>NC_092789.1:29677796-30882160 GCF_047496795.1 Chiloscyllium punctatum | reverse complement strand
TTTACTGGCCTGCTCTGTCTGTAAATACCCGCTGCACTATTGTTACCACTGATACAAGACACAGAATTGCACGGCACACCGATGGGCCCATCAGCCCATAATGTTGTGTAAAACATGACACCAAGCGGAACTAATCCCTTTTGTCTGTCCTTGCTTCATATCTCTCCATTCCTTACATATTCATGTGCTCATCTAAACGTCCCCTAAGTACGCTGATCGTTGCTGCCTCCACCACAATCCTTGCCAGTGCATTTCAATATCCTACCACATTCTGTTTTACAAACCTGCCCATCACGTCTCCTGTGAACGTTCACCCTCACTTTATGCTTCCACGCATTGACCTTTCAATTCTGGGGAAATGATTCTGTCTGTCAACCCCGTCTTGTCATCTCATAATTTTACAGACATCTATATAGTCTCCTCTCAGTCTCTTCTGTTCAATAGAAAACAATCTGAGATTTTGCTCACCATTCCTTACCGATCAAACTCTGTAATCCAGGCAGCATCTTGGTAAATCTCATCTGCACCCTCTCCAAAGCAGCAACCTCAATCGTGTAATGTGGCGACCACAACTGAACGTGGCACTCGGAGTTTGGTCTCACCAAAGGCTTAGAAAGCTGCAACATGACATATTGAACATTGAACTCAATTCCCTGACCAATCAAAGCAAGCACACCATATGATTAATTTACCACCTATCTACTTGCATGGCCACTTTCAGAGACCTATTATCTTGAATCACAAGTTCCTTCTTTCCATCAATGCTGTTCTTTGTACGACTATTAACTGTATACATTTCCATAAGGTTTGATCTCCCAAATTGCAGCACCTCATACTCATCCATATTAAACTATATCTACCATTACTCTGCCAATATCTGCAACTGGTATGTATTCCCATATCCTTGGAAAAAACTCTGCACTCTACACAAATCTTCTGATCTTTGTATCATCTGCAAACGTATTCACCTACTCATGTCCATGTTAATCTAATTCATTTACATACAACAGAAGATGGTAGATGTCCTAAAACGGATCTTTGGAGAAAACCATTAGTCATGCACCTCCAGCAGGAAAGGCACCATTCCACCATTATTTTCTATGGACAACTCAATTGTCAATCCAAGCGGCCAAGTCCCCGTGTATTCCATTAATCTTTATTTTCAGCATGAGTCTACCAAAGCCTTACTAAAGTCCATGTAAGCAAATCCTCTGGTTTCCCCTTATCAATGACATTTGAGACCTCCTCAGATAGATCAGGTTAGATAATGAGACATGACCTGCTCTGCACGAAGTTATGTTGACTGCATCTAATTAGGTCATGCTTTTCCGTACATGCGTAAATCCTATTCCTAAGAGTTCACTCCATTAGTTTTCCACCACTGATGTGAGACTTATTGGTTGATAGTTTCATGGATTATCACTACTTCTCTTCTTGAATAGGGGACAAAATAGCCTAATCACCAATTCTCCGGGATCTCTTAAGTGGTTCGAGAGGACCACTTTATGAGTCAAAGCTTGAGCAATCGCCTCATTTCCCTCACTGAATAACCTGGAGTAGCTATCATCAGGTTTTGGGAAGCTATCAGCATTAATACTCTTCAAGTGATCCAACGCCACCACTTTCTTGTTCCTTAATGTTCTAGTCTGTAGACATGCTCAGCACATATCTCCCTATCCTCCATGTCGTTTTACGGAGAGAATGGTGATGCAAAGTATTCACTTTGGAATTTAAACATCCTGTGCCTCCAAGCATAAGTGCCATCCTGTATTCTTGAGTGGTCCTCATTTCTCCCGAGAAATACTTCTGTTCTTATTATAGGTATAGAATACTTTGTGACTCTCTTTAACTTGAATTCTCAAGGACATTTCATGGCCCCTTCTTGGTCTCTAGTTTCCCGCTTGAGTACTTACTTGCTTTCCAAACATTATTCACTGGCCCGTACTGTTTTAGCTTCCTAAAACTTCCACATGCATCTTTTTCACTTTTGAAGAAATTCACAGCCACCGTCGTTTTCATATGTCGTTTACCTTGCTACCTTTGTCCATCCACCTTACTGGAACATATCGGTCCGGAACTCTCTACACCAGATCTTCACAAATTCACACATGTGAAATGTTGTCTTGTCCGATAACTGCGTCTTCCAATGAAAGCTCCTTACCTCCTGTCTCATGCTGATGTAAATTGCCTTCCACCAGTTTTGTACCTAACCGAAGTTCCTGACTTCTCCCTGTTCATGGCTTTCTTAAAACTTAACGAGCTGTGATGACTGTTTTCAAAATGCTCTCCCACTGAAAGGTCATCACTTGACCAGGCTCATTAGCCAACACAAGTTACACTGTGGCCGCTCTGCCAGTTGGGCTATCCACATACTGTTTCAAGAAACACACACATTCATTTAAGGAAGTCCACTCTGTTTCCCGCTCTTGCTGTAAGGGAGTTCCAATAAATATTGGGGAAGTTAACGTCACCCATTATGAAAATTCTTTGTTACCTAATCTTTCAATAAGCGTCCATATATTTGTTCCTAATTGCTGTTGGAGGTCCTACGTTAGAATCCTGGCGGATTGTTTGCACCCACCTAATTTTTGAGCTCTAGACCTCTTGCCTCAATGGATGTGCCCTTCTGCATTTCCTCTCAGAGTGAAGATCTAACATTCTGCCTGATTAGTAATACATATCCTCCATATCTTTTACCTTCTCTATCTCGTCAAAACCAACGAAATCCTGGAGCCTTTCCAGTCGCTTTCTCAACCACGTCTCTGCAGTGGGCACATCTTCCTCGTACCTAATGGTCTAATTCTACGCTCATTTATCTTACCGGTTTTACTCCTTGTATTGATGTAAACACACGTTAGACCATGAGTGCTGTTTTGTTCATTCACCCATCTCTGCTTGTCCCTTCTTTCTGATTCACTAGTCTTCGCAGCAGCCTTCCTGTCAATCTCTTCACTTGCTGTCCTGCTGCTGTAATTGCATCCCCTGCCACGCTAGTTTAAGCCTTCCCATGTAAAAGACGAAAGTTGCAGCGAGGATATTGGTTGCTCTCCACTTTCGGAGCAATCAGTGCCTCGTTTACAGTTCACTCTGGCAGCAGGAGAGCTTCCATTGATCCAAGATCCAAAAACGCTTTCACCTTGATGAGTTCCTTCTCCATGTATTCATCTCCCCTATCTTTCTATTCCTTGCAACAGTAGTACGTGACCCTGGCAGCTCTTCAGAGATTACTATTGTTGAGGTCCTGCTCTTCAGCCTCTTTCCAACTCCCTCTCCTCATTCTGCCGCATCTATAGTGTCTCTGTGTATACCTCCAGGCCCGCAGCATGTGATCCGATCCTCACAACACTCTGGTTCTCATTGACCTGCTCTCTACCTGCATGTGGATCCATTCCCACAGCATTTAAATTCATATTAACCAGAATCACAGCACTGTCATTACCGCTGACATGGACTTTCAGTGCAATTGTCTACAGACCCTCAATACTGTGTTTCCCAGTGACCTAATCTGTTTCTACAGGTGATTCCAGACTCCCATCACCGTGGTTATCACTGACCTGTTTCAGTTCCAGCAGTAACTCCATATGCATAACACTGTTATTACCGCTGATCTTCTGTGTCTATACATTTGCGGCCAGACATAAGGTATTGTGATTACCACTAACTTGTTCTGTCTTCACAAGTTCATCCACATTCACAGACGTATTATTATCACCGACTTACGCTGTCACTACATGAGACTGTAAATCTACTTTTGTGATGATTGAAGAAGTGACGCGAGTGGTGTTCTCTCGCTAGTATGCCAGCAAGCAGCGCAAATCTTCTCTCCTGTTACTTCCCAGTGTGCCTCCAAATCCGCCTCCTGTCCTGGAGCCAGGAGAGTGATGTATTGGAGATGGCCAAACTGCCCACATGAATGGAACATCTCGCTCCCCTTCCCCAAAGGTAATAGATGAAACAACGAGCCAATTACATTGTCTGCGGGCTGCTGTTTGTGTCTGTTCGATCAGAGATTCAGAACGGCTAGGAGATTACCTTCAACGCCGTTCCAGATCTTATGCTTTTCAATTCCAAATTGTGTCCCCTCGTTGGACTGAGAAGAGCAGCTGCTTTCTGTTGACTCTTGCTCCTCACGTACCTCTTCACATGAAATAGGCATTCACAATATTGTCTCTGCTCCAATGAAAACAACCCGTTTAAATCCAGCCTCTCACCGAAGCTAAAATGCTCCATTGAACAGAGAAGCGAACAGCACAGGAACAAATACTTCTGGAATATGTCTGTGAAGACAAGTGTATTGTCGAAACTAATCCTATCTGCCTTCACATGGTCCATAACGCTGTACACATTGCCTGTTCTTCCATCTATCTAATTGCCTGACAATTTTGCTATTCTATCCAAGTCCACCACCTTCTTTGGCAATCCTTTCCAGACATTTACAACTTTCTCTGTTAAACATAAATTGTCTCATGCATATCAGTTTACGATGTCCCTCCACCTCAAACCATTGTCCAATAAATTTCCAACCTCGGCAAAAAATTCCGGCTAGGTAGCCTATCCAAGCCCCTGACCGTTTTATATACTTCCTTCAAATCGCCTCTCAGCTCCAAAACCCGAGCAGGAACAATCCAAATTTTGTAAAAAGGCTGTTGGTAACCAGTCGTCTCTGATATTGTAACATCCTTGTAAACATCTTTCCCTGCCTCTCCAAAGCGTTTCCATACATTCTATGTTGTGGCGACATGAACTGCAAACGATCCTCCAGTTGTGGCCACACTAAAGACCCACATGTCAGCTTAGCTACGTCAGTGGAAAGATCATCAATGTATAATACCCATTTTCTGAGCACTCCCTTCCTTCCTGACATTGTGTTAAGACATTGATATGAAAGTGAAGTGAGACATGGAAAATCAATGTTTGCAATATCACCCCGTTTTATACACGTAGTTAAGAAAGCAGTGGGGCAGCGATCGTTCAGTTGAAACAATAACATGAAGCCTGAATTGATTAGATGACAGAACTCTCCAATCAGAAACACAGATGTTTTCGAGTGTTACATGTTGCTTTTTCTTCCTTCGATTTCACAAACGTACGCAACACACTTGTAAGATGGGGCACACTCCTTTAACCCTCGTTGAAATACCCTTCTCACATGGTACGCTGCTGCAGTAACTCCCTTCTAAAATACATGAAAATATTGGCGCTAGGAGAGAGAATAAAAAGAAAAATAAAGATTCGTTGATGTTAACAGTCAGATGCGTTATGACATCCGCCTGCCACCTGACTGAGATACACAATGCCAGAACACTGCAGATTTCACCCTTGATGTTCTAACCTGACATTCTTGGAGTTGTAAGGGTGCATATTGCTTGAAATGTGTTCCAATAATTGTTCGTGCAGACCAGAACTGTATGCAGTTCTCCACGTTCAGCCTCATATTGGTACAGTCTACTGACAACTGAGAAGTGCGTTCTCACTGTGAGGCATGGGGTGAGGAATTGTGAGGTACTCACGCAGCTTGCCTTAAGGGCGTGAAAATGCATCGTCAATTTTGTCGAACATAGTAATGGAACGATCCCAAAATCAATAACTCTGTAACTTATTTACCCAGAGAAGTGCTGGGATTTGGGAAGTGTTGCTTTGGAAAGTTGGCAGAGGCTGATTCCACAGCTGGTTTCAAAAGAAAGCTGGATGTGTAGTTCAATGGAATGAATTTAGATGGGGAATTAAAATAATACTGGCGAATGGAGCTAGATGGACAGCACTTTCCAGCATCAGGACATACACGATCGTAAGAATGTCCGACTTGAACTGTACAATTTTATGATGATTATGTGACAGAGAACCCAACAGGTCTCGGTAAGGAAGGATGCTTCAAGACCGGGACGAAATGAGATTGTTGTCTGTGAGTCGGTACACGACCTCAGAGAACAGAACGTCTTGAGTCATGTTCAATAATGCCAGCTCATTAATGAAGCGTCGAGAACAGAATTCCCACTTGGAGAAACTCAGATTCCACGACGTTTTTCAACCTGCATCCATTTGCAGACACTGGACAAGAAATTGGATGTGCAGAACTCGGTCGTTTCGCCAGTCAAACTTGCTCTTCAAATTGATAATATGTCAGTGCTGATGTTTGACTGGGGTGGACTTTTTTTCATAAAATCGCACGACGTCAGTTTATAGTCCAACAGGTTTATTTGAAAGTGCAACCGGAGAGCGCTGCTCCTTTGTTGCGTATCTCGTGGAGTAGGATTATAGGAAACAGAAGCATTTAGAGCAAAATATGAATATGTCATACACATATGAACTCAATAAGGTTTGTAAGGCACGACCTGCCCTTCACAAAACCATGCTGACTATCTTTGATCACATTATTCCTATCCAGATGTTCATAAATCTTATCCCTAACAATTCTCTCTAAGACTTTGCCCACAGCAGAAGTGAGAATCACTGGCCTATAGTTTCTAGGGCTGTCCCTACTCACCTTCTTGAACAAGGGGACCACATTCTCTATCCTCCAGTATTCTGGCTCTATTCCTGTAGACAATGACGACATAAAAGTCAAGGCCAATGGCTCCGCCTATCCTCCCTAGCTTCCCAGAGGATCGTAGGATAAATGCCAGCAGGCCCAGGGGACTTATCTATTTTCACCCTTTCCAGTATTCCCCGGACCTCTTCCCTACATATCTCAAAGCCATCCATTCTAATCACTTGTGACTCAATATTCACATCAGCAACAATGTCCTGTTCTTGTGTGAATACTGACGAAAATTATTGATTTCGTGTCTCTCCAATCTCCTCTGCCTCCACGCACAACTTCCCACTACTATCTTTGACTGGACCGATACCTACCCTCATCATCCTTTTATTCCTGACATACCTATAGAAAGCATTCGGGTTTTCCGTAATCCTACAAACCAAGGACTTTTCATGTCCCCTTCTCACTGCTCTTCGCTCTCTCTTTAGATCCTTCCTGGCTACCTTATAACTCTCAATCGCCCCAACTGAACCTTCACGCCTCATCTTTACATAGGCCGCCCTCTTCCCTTTTTCAAGGGATTCCAATTCCTTATTAAACCACGGCTCCCTCACAAGACACTTTCCTCCCTGCCTGACTGGTACATACTTACCAAGGACACCCAATAGCTGCTCCTTGAACAAGCCCCACATATCATTTGTGTCCTTCCGTTGAAGCCTATTTTTCCATTCCACACATCCTAAGTCATGCCTCACCGCATCATAATTTCCCTGCCCCCAGCTATAACTGTTGCACTGCAGTGCACACTTATCCCTCTCCATCACTAGAGTAAAAGTCACCGAGTTATGGTCACTGTCCCCGAAGTGCTCACCTACCTCCAAGTCTAACACCTGGTCTGGTTCATTTCCTGGAACAAAATCCAGTATGGCCTCACCTCTTGTTGGCCTGTCTACATATTGTGTCAGGAAACACTCCTGCACACATTGGACAAACACCGACCCATCTGACGAACTCGAGCTATAGCTTTCCCAGTTAATATCTGGGAAGTTAAAGTCCCCCATAACAACCACCCTGCTACTTACACTCTTCTCCTGAATCATCCTTGCAATACATTCCTCTACGTCTCTCGGACTATTAGGAGGCCGGTAGAAAACTCCTAACAGGGTGACCTCACCTTTCCTATTTCTAACCTCAGCCCAAAGTACATCAGATGGCAAGTCTTCGTCCATCGTCCTTTCCACCACTGTAATACTATCCTTGACAAGCAATGCCACACCTCCCCCTCTTTTACCCCCACCTCTGACCCTACTAAATCATTTAAACCCTGGAACCTGCAATAGCCATTCCTGTCCCTGTTCTACCCACGTCTCTGTAATGGCCACAACATCGAAGTCCCAGTTACCAACCCACGCTGCAAGTTCAACTACCTTATGTCTTATACTTCTGGCATTGAAGTATACACACTTCAAGCCACCATCCTGTTTACTGGCACCCTCTTTCGAGATCTATGCCTTGTTACTAACCTCCCTACATCCAACGTCCTGTACCCTAAAGCTACAGTCCAGTTTCCCGTGCCCCTGCAGCGTTAGTTTAATCCCTCCCAAAGAGCACTAGCAAACCTCCCCCCAAGGATGCTGATGCCCCTCAGGTTCAGGTGGAGACCGTCCTATTTATACGTTTCCCACCTTCCCCAGAAAGAACCCCAGTTGTCCAGAAACCGGAATCCCTCCCTCCTGCACCATCCCTGTAGCCAAGCATTTAACTGTTCTCTCTCCCTATTCCTCGACTCTTAATCACGTGACACCTTCGAAATTGTTCAATCATAATTTCCCAGAACATATCGGCACAAATTACATTCAGAGTAATGCTTTCTCTTCTTTGTTCCCATCGGACCTTCTAGGTATGTTCTGATGGGCTGTTCAAAATACAACGTTTATGATAGATTTAATTAAAATTAGACAAGGACTAAAGAATTGTGTAAACTAAGGCAACACACAAAAAAAGTGACTGTGCTATTAAACATGCCACAGAATCTAGGCTGTCTGCAGCGACCAACCGGATGTTTGTAACCAGCATGACAGTTGAAGACCGAAAATATGAATCTCAATTTGGGGTTGAACTGTGTCAGCTCGATCAGAAACATCGAGGTGTTTACCAGTCAAAGGGGCGCTTACCCCCTTATTTAGAAGAGGCTACCTGGACTGAGCATCTGCAGTAATGGATATCGAAGGATCATCCTGCTATCAACATGGATGCCAATGCCTCGTTTGTTCCAATCAATCAGCCAGTATCTTCACCCAGCGTGTTCTGTTACATTCACGCGCAGATATATGTTCCGACAGCTTGTAAGTACGCAAACGCTTCACTGAATGCTTACCAGTTTTGGAAGCTCGAGGTTTTTGTTTCCGCTGATGTGAAACAACTATCATCAGCCCCCTCAGGCCTCACAGGAGGTTAAGTCCAGCATAATCAAAGATGGAACTAATCACAGGGGATCCCATAATGTAAACGCAGAGCAGACAAATGCGCCAAAAGACGGGCTTATGTAGGAGTTTCCTGGTGGACAGCCAGATGTAAGCAGCCAATGCTGTCAGTCTAAGTCAGAAAAACACCGAGGACATTAGACAAGCACAACGCCGTGATGATTCCTTAAAAGCAAATTATGGGAAGAGTTTACCCAGATGCCTCTGCCAGATGGAAACGTTTCCTACACGTAGGTGACAGGTTATTTCAAACATCATGATTGCATGTCGCCTCGACTGAAGACAAGGACCAAATTATACAGAAATATCATTATAGGCTCGTGCACCAGGGAAGAAAGGTCACTACAAAACGATTAAAATCTGTGTGTTGGTGACCGAGTTGCATTGAGATGCAGCACATAATAAAGGGAACTGTTTTGTCTCCGCCTAAAACAATACAGACAATTACACGCGAAGGGGAGAACGAAGAAGTGGGACAATACTTTAAATTCTCTTCACATTTCCACTGCCAACGTGTGGCAATGGATATATCTGCATTCTGATCATCATAGGTACTTTCACAAAATGGGTCGATGCTTTCCTTGTTATTTAAATACAACCAAAGCAACTGCATATATCATAACAGAGCAGATATTTACAGGATGGTGTCTACTTCGCAGTAACAAGTCAGATCGATGAATTCATTTCAAAGGCTGAGTCATGCAAATTGCGATAACTATGCTTGGTATCAAGCTGAAATTCCACATTGTATACTAAACAATTTAGTGGGATCGTGGAAAGCATGAACCACACCCGAAAAGGGATGATTAGGAAGACGGTGCAGCAGAATAAGAAAAGCTGGGAGACAATACTTCTGTTTGACCTCACGATGGTATGCAACACCATCGTCTGATCTCCAGAACCAACCTCGCACATTCTCATGACAGGCCGACACCTGAAGGGACGCGAATACCTGTATGGCCTCGATCTTACAGAACCAGAATTCACTGTCCTGGTTCACAAATACGCAGTGTGGGCTCACACTGGGAACATCAAGACCACTCAGCTAAATGCGCCTGTCAAGTGAAGGACGAGAAGGAACGTGAGCAATGCGTACTTCGATAGCAAAGTTTACCCTTTTTGAATTTGATTAATCTCTGGAAAGTGTCGTTTTCTCATATCCTATTTGCATCAGTTTAGTTGCTCCAGTATATGTTGGGCTTAGCTTGAATCGGGATGGTCCTGCAGTCTTTGCATTTCATTTTGTGATCCATCACAACAGGATCAAAAGTAGGGCCTTGGGCTTGGGGGGGGGGGGGGGGGGGGGGTCTCTCAAAAACATGAAGTTTATGATGGATTTCAAGAAAAATGTACAAATAAGAAAGAATTCTGCGTACCTACGGTGAGCATTAACAAGAATAACAGTGCTATTACGCATGCTGCATCATCCAAACAGGCTGCACCTATCAACAGCCAGTTAGCAATGAACCTGGTAATTGCCAACCCACCACACACACCCGAATCAGGTTGGAATGTCATCGACAGGGCGAACGGAAACGTCGAGGTGAGTAATAGATACAGGGTCGCATTACACTCTTAATTGGAGGGCTCTACATGCTACCAGCACATGCAATCATGGACACCTAAGAACCGCCCTGCCATCAACATGTCAGGGATTAATTAGCGTGACCTTGCCTGATTGACCCATTGGTGAATGGTAGAAATTCATTCAGATGGGCGCGAGTACGTTTGAGTATAAGGAATAAGACCAAGCTATGCTCTCGGCGGTCCATAATGAATAAACACTCAGAAGAAATGGCATCTGAATTCTTCGGGCCAATACCAAATGAAAAGACGTAATGGAGCAAGGCCAAGATCTAATGTGGTGGTAAGTGGTCATCAAATACTTTCAGTGTGGAAACAGGTCATTCTGCCTGAAAGGTCCACACTGACCCTCTGAAGCGTATCCCACCCAGACCCACTTTTCTACCCATGAGTCTACATTTCCCGTGATTAATGAACTTCAGATAAACACCGCAGGTCACTACGATCATCAAATACTTTCAGTGTGGAAACAGGTCATTCTGCCTGAAAAGTCCACACTGACCCTCTGAAGCGTATTCCACCACACCCACTTTTCTACCCATGAGTCTACATTTCCCGTGATTAATGAACTTCAGATAATCACCGCAGGTCACTACGAGAAATTTAGCAAGACCAATTCACTTAACCAACATATCTTTGGCTTGTTGGACGAATCTGGAGCACCCAGAAAAGACCCATGCGGAAATGGGGAGAATGTGCCAACGCCATGCAGATGTTTGGCCGAGACTGTTATCAAATCTGTTTCCATGGCACTGGATAGTTTG
This sequence comes from Chiloscyllium punctatum, assembly GCF_047496795.1. NCBI lineage: Eukaryota > Metazoa > Chordata > Chondrichthyes > Orectolobiformes > Hemiscylliidae > Chiloscyllium > Chiloscyllium punctatum. The sequence goes on along the minus strand of NC_092789.1, from coordinate 30,870,851 downwards.
CTCCATCTTCGGTTCAATTGCATTATGTTCAAGTGTACAATTACAGATGCACTCAACAAACCCGTCCAAAAGGTAGCCCGGACTGCGCTGGTTCGAACAGTCATTCTGAGATTAAAATCCCCCGATAATTGCCATGCTTTTGTTACAGGCATTATTTATTTATTTAATGCCACCCCAATGTGATGTTATTATTTGGTGTTCTTTTCACTATGCCTAAAAGTGATTTTTTTGTCTTTGAATTTTGTAATTTCCACACAAATGGATTCCAGCTTATTATGATGTCGTTCTTGAATATCAGAGCTGAATCACTTCCCTCACCTTCTTGTGTGTCCTTCCAAATACGCTGAATGTCTGGAGATGCAACTCTCCATCGTGACCATCCTGTAACAATGTCTCCGTAATGGATACTAAATTATTTTCTTTCGTGATGAGTTGTGCTGTTAACTCATTGATCTTATTATGAATTCAGGTAAAGTGTCTAATGGCAGTATTCATATCCTCATGATTTCCAATATATCTCATAATATGTCCTGAGTTATCCATCCCTTTTTCCTTCTTTCATACTCTGAATTGTAGTTGAACCCTCCTGCATACATGCTAACCGGCTGCTTATCTTTTTTTTACTTTCATACTTCCTGTCGTTTTCCTTTTCGCTCACCCCTCTCCAAGTCGCTTTTTCAAAGTACTCATGAGCACCCTATTTATACTTCCGTGAGATCACCGGCTCCAGATCGGTTCAGATGTAGACTTTCCCATCAGTACAAATCTCCCCTTGTTCCAAAACAGATGCCAATGCCCTTAAAATTGTATCCAAAGCATTTGACAGCCGATCATGATATGCCGATGGTCACTTTTCTGTAATACCTAACATGTTTTAACAATGTGGCTGTATTTGTCTCAGCAACTTGGATGTCGCCTTTGTTTGAACAAATATAACTTGGATTAATTCCCATTTGGAGTACTTCGGTCGGATGTGATCAGCACACCTTGGGAAGCATATATTGAACTTAGAAAAAGCACGATGTTCTCTTCTGTGTATGTCAACAACATGCAACGAACATGTTCAATTCATTAATTCCATTAGCTAGTGCATACCCTTGTCAAATTGAACTTTGCAAGGGCACACCTGGATAATTTTTTAACGCTAGAAGCATCCAGAGCCTTGGGAAAGAATGTAGCATAAATTAACGACACTATTTCTTGGACTTCAAGACTGATGTTATTCAGAGGATTACAGAAAATATGACATGCTTTGTGGAGAAGTTCGAAAGCTGAGGTGTAATCTGATCGAAATCATTAAACAAATGGAACATTTAAAGAGATGGCATATCCACACATTGGGGGCTCTAGAACTGAGGATATAATCTGTGATTCATGAGGAGACTGGGCGAGATGTTCAGAAGAGCTGCGACGCGCAAGGAGTGCAAAATGTTTGGAACACTCTGGCACAAATGGCAGAGGTCGCTGCATCAATTACTCATTTCAAATCTGCACGAATGATTTTTGTATCACACTAAGTTTTAAGGGGTATGAGCTACAGACATTTGCCTATGAACGATGAATTTTGGCCAAACCGATGCAGAAATGTTTTATATCCAGGAACATAGAGTCAGAGAGTCATAGAGATGTGCAGCATGGAAACAGACCCTGCGGTCCAACCCGTCCATGCAGACGAGCTGTCCCGACTCAATCTTGTCCCAGCTGCAACCTGCCAGCAATCGGCCCATATCCATCCAAGCCGTCTTATTGATATAAACATCCAAAATGGTGCACTTCTGCCAGGCTCCACCACTTCATCTGGCAGCTCATTCCATACAAGTACCACATTCTGTGTGAAAAAAAGTGCCCCTTAGTTCTCTTCTATATCTTTCCCCTCTCACCGTAAACCTATGCACTCTTGTTCTGGACTACCCAACGCTCGAGGAAAATAATTTGCTTATTTATCCTAACCATGACCCAAATAATTTTGTGACCCTCTGTAAGGTCACCCATCAGCGTCGACGCTCCAGGGAAAACAGCCCCAGACTGTTCAGCTTCTCCCGTTCGCTCAAATCCTCCAACCCTGTCAAAATCCTCGTAAATCTTTTCTGAACCATTCCAAGTTTCACAATATCATTCCGAGAGTAAGGAGACCAAAATTGCACGCAATGTTCCAACAGCTGGCTAACCAATGTCCTATACAGTTCCAACATGACATTCTAACTCATGTATTCGCTGCTCTGACCAATAAACGAAAGCATACCAAACGCCTTCTTCACTATCCTATCTACCTGCGACTCCACTTTCAAGGAGCCATGAACCTGCACTCCAAATTTCTTTGTTCAGCAACACTCCCCCGGAACTTACTATTAAGTTTATAAGTCCTGCGAAGATTTGCTCTACCAAAATGCAGCACCACGCATTTACCTGAATAAAATTCCATCTGCCACTTCTCTGCCCATTGGCCCATCTGGTCAAGAACCTGTTCTAATCTGAGGTAACTATCTTCACTGTCCACTACTCCTCCGATTTTGGTATCATCTGCAAACTTATTAACTGTACCTCTTATGATCGCATCCAAAACATTTATGTAAATGACAAAAGAGTAGAGGGCCCAGCGTCGATCCTTGTGGCACTCCGCTGCTCGCAGGCCTCCAGTCCTGAATAACTACCCTCTCCCACCACCAACTATCTTCTTCCTTTAAGCCAGTTCTGTTTCCAAATGGCTACTTCTTCCTGTAGTGCGTCAGATCTAACCTTGTTAACCAGTCTTGCATGGGGAACCTTGTCGAACGCCTTACTGAAATCCATATAGATCACGTTATACCTCTCTGCCCTCATCATTCCTCTTTGTAACTTCTACAAAAAAGAACTCAATCACGTTTCTGAGACAGGATTTCCCACACACAAAGCCATGTTGACTCTTCCTAAGGAGTCCTTACCTTGCCAAAAACATGTACATCCTTCCCCTTAGAATTCCATCCAACTACTTACCCACCACCGGCGTCAGGCTCACTTGTCCACATTTCGCTGGCTTGTCCTTACCATCCTTCTTAAACAGTGGCACTACGTTAGCAAACCTCCAGTCTTCCGGAACCACACTTGTGATTTTCGATGATACAAACATCTCAGTAAAGGCCCAGCAATCACTTTTCGAACTTACCACACAGTTCTCTGGTACACCTGATCAGGTCCTGGGGAACGATCCACCTCTGCGCGTTGCAAGACATCCAGCACTTCTTCCTCTGTAATCTGGACATTTTGCACGGTGTCACCATCTATGTCCCGACAATCTATATCTTCCATATCCTTTTCTTCAGTAAACACTGATGCAAAATACTCGTTTTGTAACTCCCCCATTTTCTGCGGTTCCACACAGAATCCGCCTTGCTGATCTTTGTAGGACCCTATTTTCTCCCTAGTTACCCTTTTGTCTTTAACATATTTCTAAAAACACTTTAGATTCTCCTTACTTCTGTTTGCCAAATCTAAATCATGTCTCCTTTTGGCCGTCCTGAAATCCATCCTCAGTATACTCCTCATTCCTTTATACTCTTCACTCGTTCACTCGTTCTAAACTGTCTTTACCTGACACATGCTTCTTTCTTTTGTCTTTTTACTGAACCCCACCCTCAATTTCTCGAGTCATAAAATTTGAGGTTATGAACGTTCATAGGATGTTTACATGCGCAAAGTATATTCTAAATTTGGAAGGTTTCGATAGGAGGGCGAGTTGGTCTGAAACGTAGTGGTTGCAGACAATATTATTAATCATTTTGTCTAATGATTGTCTAAAAACCAAAATATTTTATACATATCTACATTTAATTGTGTCTATTAACATTTAATAAACAAATTACTGTCCAAACTTTCCCAATAAGACAGCCGACTGCAATGTTAAAATGGAACACAATGTGGAAAAATAGGATGAGATGCAATTTGATTGGAAGAACAGGCGCATAGACTATGTTCTAAATTAAAAAAAAAGTCGAAGGTTTTACGCGCTGATAGTCTTTGAGTCCTGGTTCGGGATTTTCTTCAGGTTGGTTTGCAATTTCACTTGGAGGTTAGGAAGACAAATGAAATGTCAACATTCATTTTGAGCGTGCTAGAATGAAAATCCGTGGATATACTACTAATGTTGTTTAAGGCTCCAGTCCTACCAGATTTGAAATATCGTGCGTCAATTAATCTAAATCATCTTTGGGAGTCAGGGTATACAATGGGAACCAGAAGCAGGTGCTAATTTTGCCTTTTGATTATATGAGTGATCAGACTGAAGGGATATATCACCAAACTCTTGAATTGTCCTCTGAACCTATTCTGTGTCACGACATAGATTCCAGTGTTTGTGCAGCAACTCAGGAGCTGTAGAATAAATCCGACTTCTTGGACATACGCAGGCACATAAATCAAATAGCCCAGATTATCCATTCGTTCAAACATTGCATACACGGCAAACACTGCCCACAGCAGGATGAAGTTGCCTGAAATCAGAAGCAGAAGAACAATTGATTTTCTTCGGCTCTCCATCTCCGTGTCTCTGGGACACTCCCCGTTGTTGTGAGTCCGGAGTCTCCTGCGGGCTCTGCTGCTCACTACAATATGTCTGATGGTGAAAATGTTGAGCTGCAGAATCAGAACGAATGGGAGACAGGGTGAGAGAATATAGTGAACAATTTCAATTATGGCCCACAACTCTAAGTTGTCATCACTCAATTCTATACCACAAAACATAGGATGATTAGATAAACCATAATTATTGTTATACATAAAATACCAGCTGATATTATTTAAAAAGCTCAGTCCAGTCACTGATCCGAGAACCACCGCCGCTGTTTTCTCATTACAATATCTAGTTTTGAAATTGTGACAACGAATGGCTACCAAACGGTCGAAGATGAATGTGACTGTGAACCAGACTGAGCAATCGGATGCTGCATAAAGCAGGACAGCATGAATGTTGCACGCATGTATGTCCTTCAGGAAAGTGAAGACTTCTGGATAAACAATTGGAATATGTCTCAATATCAGGTCAAGGATGATCACCAATAAATCTGCGATTGCCATGGCCATCAGATAGAGAGTGACACATCTGGAGAGTCCACACTTCCCACGGAACAGGATCACAATCGTCACTGTATTCACTGTGGAAAAGGAAACTACAATGTAACACTTAACGATTGATGAGTGAAGAAACTGCAATATTCAATGTTCACTTCAGCCATAAATGGTGCACATTCATGACCGTGTTTCCCATTCAGAAGGCATAATCGTCAAAGAGTCCCTTCCAAATTCGAATTCTCTACTCTGACGTAGCTAATTATTGCATACATATTTGCAGGAGAATGTGATGGAACGTGTGGTGTTGAAAAAGCACAACCGGTCTGGAAGCATCCGAGGAGCAGGAGAGTCGACATTTCGAGCATAAACTCTTCATCAGCAATGAGGGAATAGCCCAATGGGCTGAGAGATCAATGGAAGGAGGTGGACTGTGGGGAAGGTAGCGGGGATGGGATAGATAGATGGTTATGAGGTATTATGGTGATATGTCAGAAAGGAGGTTGAACGGAATTGAGAGTAAGGAAGATGGACAGTTTGGACACTTCAGAGTTTAGTGTCCAGTCAGAATGTTGGCTCTGGAATAAATTGGAAAGAGGGATGATGGCGATTAATGAAACGCGTGAAATATACATTTATCCTGTATGGTTACAGGGAACAAAGGTGGACGATGAGGCAGTAATATTCCACGTGTTCTTTGACTCGATGTTTGGTGTGGAGGAGGCCCAGGATGTGCATGGCCTCGGCTGAGTGGGAGTCGTATTTAAAGTGTTTGGCTACAGGGCAATAGGGTTTTTAGTGCATGTGTCTCAGAGATGATCTATGAAACGTTCTGCAAGTAAGTGTTCTGTCTGCTTCAGTTGGAGGAGAGCACATCAACAGCAACAGACACAGTATATGATGTGTGTGGAAGTCAAGTTAAATCACTGTCGGTTGTGGAAGGATCCTTCGGGGCCTTGGACTGTGGTGAGTATGGAGGTGTGGGAGGAGGTTTTGGACTTTGTCCGGTGGCAAGGCATGATGCTGGGAGAGGATGGTCGGTTGATGGGGGTCTTGGACCAAACGAAGGAGTCCTTGAGTGAATGGCCCCTGTGGAGTGCAAGTCCGGGTGGGGCGAGAAATATACTTCTGGTGTTGTGGTCTGTTTGAAGGTAGTCGAAATGGTCGAGGATGATGCGTTGTATTTGCTGGTTGTTGGGACAGAAGGTGAGTACCATGCGGCTTGCTGTGATTGAATGGGTGCACTTCAAGGGCAGATGCGCAAAAGAGGAAGAGATGTACTGGAGGGAGACTTCGACAAATGGTGGGGGAAATTGCTTTGTATTGAGTCTCTCAATGGAAACGAAGACGGAGATGTACAGGAAAGTGAGGGATGTGGGCGAGATGATCCAGTTGAATTTGTGTTCAGGGAATAAAATATTATTAAAATTCATGAACTTTTCAAACTCCTGGTGGGAGCATGATGTGGCGATAATATGGAGGAAATGGCTGGAAATGTTGCCGGTGCAGCTGCGGAAAACACACTGTTCCCCGTAGTTGAGGAAGAGACAGGCACAGCTGAGAATGAGGCTGGTGCCTCTGGCGACCAATCAAGCCAGCAGACAAAGCGGGCACAATGATAAATTGGCGCACTAATCTCCACATAGCTGAAAACAGGCACCAACTCACGGACACCCTTTCCGACGGCCCACTCAATCACGAGCTCACCTGCTACTACCAACCTCTTATGTCTCAGTCTCAAAACTCATAGTCCGGAGACAACGCACTGCCCGGTTCTATCTCCGACCAAAATTGACAAACCTGACTGCCCTGGTTGACCTAATGTCTCTCCCAGCTCCTTCCCCAAAGAACATGACCCAGCATACCTTGGCATCCTTCTGTCCATCTTGATCTCGGATTTCCCCACATATGTTCGGGATGCTACCGTCTCCATGACTTCCGTTTGTCTGGCTCGCAAACTTCATCTTCAGACATTCTTCTCTCAAGACGAAAGCCTCCAAGTCCACCATTTCGTCGTCAAACGATGACCCAAATCTCATACTTCCACTGAAACGTTCGATTGATTGTTTGAAATGGACCTCATCCTCAAAAAAGTCTCCTTTCAATTCTCGCACTTCCTCTCGGGAAAAGGAGTAACCATGGGCATCCGCATAGGCCGCAGCTGTACATGCAACGTTCTCTGGTTCGTGGAACAGTCCATCATCCGCAGCTAAGCTGACACCAAACTCCTCAATTTCCTCCGCTTCATCAATGACTCGATAGGCGCCAGCTCATGCTCCTGCGAGCAGCAAGAACAGTTAATCAATTTCACCAGTACATTGTACCCTGACTTCAAATTCACCAGGACCGTCTCGGGCACCTCTCTCCCCTTCCTGGACCTCTCCATCTTCATTTCCGTTGACAGACACAAAACATACATCGACGAAAAGCTCACTGCCTCCCTCAGCTACCTGGACGACACCTCGTCACATCTTGCCATTTGTAACAACGCTATCTATCCCTTCCAATTTATCTACCGCATCTTGTCCCAAGGAGGACTAATTCCACCAAAGAAAATCCCGGATGTCCTCCTTCTTCAATGACTGCACATTCCCTCCCGCTGGTGGATGATGCTCTCAAGTTCATCTCCTCCAAATCGCTCACCTCTGCCCTTGAACCCCACCTCTTCAATCGGATCAAGGACAGAACTCCCCGCTCCTCCCGGCTGCATCGTACCAATCTCCACATTCAACTAAACAGCTTCAGCCATGTCCGCCACCTGGGATGCATTTCACTTTCCACCGCTACCTGCATTCCACAGAGATGATAACCACAGAGACTCCATTGTGAGGGCAACAGCATTCACTACCAACTCGTCCACACCTGGCACCTTTCCTTGACATCACAGAAAGAGGAAAACTTGCGTCGACACCTTCAAACTCACCGCCGTCCATGGTCCTAACTGATCCGTTCGCATTTGCACGGAGATTTAGCTTTGTTTCCACACACAGCATCTGTTGTGTCCGTTGGTTTTGGTGTTGCATACTCGACATTGGGGCGACAGGACGGATACTTGCGGAACGTTTCTGAGAACATCTCTAGGAAACAGAGACTAAATAATCCCATCTCCCTGTTGCAGAACACTCTATCTTCCCCTCCCAACCGTCAAAACATGCCAGTCCTGGACCTCCTCCACCGGCAGACTCTAGGCACCTGATGTCTGGCGGAAGAATGCCTCAACCTCCGGCCATGGCACCTTCCAACCACACGGGATCGATGCAGATTTCACAAGTTTCTTCACTTTCCACACATCCCACTCTCCACCCTATTCCAGAGCCAACCTTCCAGAGCCCGATTGAACTGTCCTAAATCTCCATTTTTCTTCCCACCAATTTGCTCCAACCTCCTTTCCGAATAATCTCCGTCATCGGCCGCCTCCATCTAAAATGGCATTCTCAGTTACCTTCCCCAGTATCACCCATTTATCTCTCAGGCCCCTTGGGCCACCACCTCATTCGGAATGAACGGCTGATGCTCAAAACTTCAACTCTCCTCCACTTCGTATGCTGCCAGAACACCTGTGTTTTCCAGCACCACATATTACGGCACGGGGTACATTCTGACAGTGTCTATGAGCGAGATTATCTGAATATATGAGTGTTTGCCACTGATTGTGTGTGTGTGTCTGTGTGCGAGCAAGCGTCTGTCTGCGTGTGTGTGTATGTGTGTGTGTGATAGATCGAAAAAGAGAGAGTGAATTTATCTGTGCATTTGGGAAAGCATCTGAACGGTTTTCTGTGAGTGATAGTGGGTGTATGCAGTTTTGCAAGAGCGAGAGTCTGTGTGTGTGTGTGTGTCTGTTTGACTGATATGCTGTCATCTTATATTAAATACATTGAATCTACCGCCGCAGAATTCTGATCCAAGTATTCACGGTCTATCAAACAAATATAGCCAACTACTGCAGCGGAGTTCAGGTGATCCTTCCACATTTGCTCGTAGATAATTAGATCCATAGCTACGAGGATAAGAAGCAGAGAATCAATCGAATTCGTGTCCGGTAATTACTACGTAGACAGTGTAATGTAGCCTGGTCTAACATAGCTTTACACTTCACTATATATACCAAGGTGAGTAAGGACGAATCAACGATCCATCTACGAGCAAACGTGCATCAGGAAGCAGTTCAGGACAATAAGTGAAGGGTACACTACTTAGCACTTACAGGGGAAGCTGACAGCAGCAAGTATTGGGTAGTATATCCTCTCAAAATCCTGAATTATAATTTTGATGTCCAAGTCCCCATTAATCCATGAAAATGTTTCGGAGGATACTTCAAGAATATGTGAATAGAAATCATTGAAATCCATGACGCATTTTCTGCCGATGGGTGGAGGGTAATTCTGTGCAGTTAAGCTAGGAATCCTTTTATGCAGCAAAGAGAGAAGTCCCTGAGAGACTTTATTCATTAATTGTGGAGTTGACATTAATTCATCGTCAACACCTGGGTTCCATTAACAGGATTGTTTATTCCATGTACAGTCACTGAGCAGATGACTTCATTTATCCCTAGGAATCCAGTATCTATTTTTGTTAAGCTGAAATGAGCTTGTCAATCTAAACTCAGAAAATTGCAGATTATATGAATCACTCTTTTTAGCTGGCTGAACCGAGAGCAATCGTCTTGGTCTTTTGGAATACAATGTAATTTAAAATAAATATTTATTTTGTTTTATGCTGTACATTGAAATGGAAAAAAATGATTATTTTTAAACATTAAGGATGGTTCAAATGATACCTGCACGTTTGGTAAGTAAGTCACCTCACGCTCATTACTGACTTCATGCGTGAGAATTTCACCAAACTCCAGTGCCTCGAGAACCAGGTGAGGGAACATCCGGTGGAGCTGGATGAACGTCGGGTCATTCAGAAGGCGGAGGCAGTTATTTTGAGGAGATATAGGGAGTTAGTTACTCTACAGCAACACTCTACATCTACAGTAGATAGGTTAACGTCTGGATTAAGGAAGTGAAAGATGAGACAGTGCAGGGATTCTCTGTAGTGATTCTCCGCAACAACTATACCATTATAGATATTGTTGGGGGAAAGACTAACCAGGCGTAGATATTGGGTAAGAGGTCGCTGGTGCAGTGCCTATCCCTGCTGCTCAGTGGGGAAGGGGAAGAGGAGCAGAGCTTTCGTCATTGGTGAGTCCACAGTAAGGAGAAGCGATCAGAGGTTGTGTGGAAAAGAGAGTAACACACGATTGGTTTGTTGCCTCCCAGGTGTCAACGTTCGTGATGTTGCAAGGCTTAGAAAGTGTGACAGCTGGGAATTCATTTCTATTAGATCGCCCCTCAACCTTCTAAACTCCGATGAATACGATCCCAGCATCCTCAGCCGTACATCATATATTAGGCCGAACATTCCAGGGATCATCCATGTGAAACCCTGCTGGAAATGCTCCAGTGCAAGTACGGCTTTCCTGAGGTGTGGGGCCCAAAACTCGACATAATATTCTAAATGCGTCCTTATCAGAGCGTTTTAAAATCTCAGTCGCACATCTCTCCTTTTACATTCCAACTCTCTTGAGAAAAATTACAAATGCACATCGATCGTGAAAGTCGAGACACACGTTGATGCAGTTTTTTAGAAGGCATATAGATTGTTAGCTTTTATTAGTAGAGGGATTGAGGTTCAGAACTAAGTCGTGCTGCAGCGGTACTTGGATTATTATGTATAGTTGTGGTCACTGCATATTGGAAAGCTGTTGAAGCTTGGGAACGGTTTCAGAGCAGATTTCCGAGGATGTTGCCTGGTATGGAGGGAAGGTCTTACGAGGAAAGTCTAAGGGACTTAAGGCTGTTTTCGTTGGTGAGAAAAATTGAGGGGGACTTGGTAGAGGCTTATAAGATGATCGGAGGGTTGGATCAGGTGCACAGCGAGTGTTTTCTTTTTCCTCAGACAGTGTTGGCTCGCACGAGGGGGCATTGCTTTAAATTGAAGGTTGACAGAAATAGGACAGATGGTCCGAGTTAGTTTCATTACTCCGATAGCAGTAAGGGTGTGGAATGCACTGCCTGCAAGAGTAGTGGACTCGCCAAATTTAAGCACATCTAAATTGTCATTGCGTTTTCATATGGACAAAAATGGAATGGTGGAGTTTGATTGGGCTTCAGATGGGTTTTACAGGTCGGCCTAATATTGACGGCCGGAAGGACTGTACTGTTTCATGCTCAAAGTTCTACGGCATTAAAATAAAAAAAGATTAGATTAGATGAGATTAGATCAGATGAAATTAGATTAGATTAGATTACTTACAGTGTGGAAACAGGTCCTTCGGCCCAACATGTCCACACCGACCAGCCGAAGCGTATACCACCCAGAGCCATGCTTCTACATTTACCCCTTCACCTAACACCACGGGCAATTTAGCATGGTTAATTCACCTAATCTGCACATTTTTTGGACTGTGGGAGGAAACCAGAGCACCGGGAGGCAACCCACGAAAACACGGGGAGAATGTGCCAACTTCACACAGAGAGTCGCCTGAGGATCCATGACAATAAAGCTCACTTGATTCGCAAGTTATCTGCACACATCCGCTCTCCTGGCCACCAAGGATTAGTAGCAGAGTGTACCATCTACAAGACGCACTGTAAAAAATTACCAAAATTCCTTTGTTAGCACCTTCGAAACCCACGTTCATTTCCATCGTGAGGCACATGAGCAGCAGACGGATTTTAGCACTAACCCCTGCACTTTCCCCTCCAAGCCACTCACCATATTGACTTGAAATATAACACCATTTATTCAGTGCCGCTCGATCAAAATTGTGGAAGTCCTTCCCTGATGGAATTACTGCTCAACCCTGAGCACATGGACTGCATTATTTCAAGAAAGCCGCTCACTGCCACTTTCTCACCGGGGCCACGATGGAGAGCAACACCTGCTGTCTGAGAACGCCTTCCAAATCTCATAAATGAATCGGATGAAGTGCGAGTGAAATACATCGATTGTTCCTTCACTGTCACTCAGACAAAATCCCGTACCTGCCTCCCTGCCATTTTATTGCTGGTCTGTCTGCAGTACACGGACTGAGGCAGTTTGAGAAGGAGTTCAGCCCCACTCTCCACAAGAGGTACAACTGGGGATTGGCAACAAACGGCAGAACGATCAATATCGCAGACAAATATCCTGCAAGTGAAAAGTAATGAAGGGTGAGTGAATACAATGGTGCTGTGGCTTCAGATGGACCTGTAGATTGGACGTCCTTCTGCCCTCCCGACTCTGTCTTGCTCCAATCTCGAGACCTGACTGTGAAACTGCTCACTTTATACAAGCATTTAGACATGACTGTAAGAATCAAGGATCCTGACGATGGCAGAGGAACGTAAAATCAGCAAACAGATCACACCGAGATTCTCTGTCTCTCGATGTGTGATGTTTATTTTCTGTTCACATTTAATTCTTATCTCTCACTCTCCCCCTCATCAATTTCTAAGTCTCAATTCCTATCTCGACCGCAGCTATTTTTATTCCCTCGCCGTCGTCATTCAATACCTGTTTTCGTCTTTCTCTCACTTTTTTATTCAAACACTCTCAATTCATTACTCAATAGCCGCTTTTTTTTTCAATGATGTTTCCATGTAGGTCTCCCTTTCACTCATTCTTCTCTCCAGCTGTTTGTTTAATCTCACAGATTTCTTCACCTTCTTTCTCCGTACCTCTTTACTCTCTTTCTCAAGCAAAATTCTCTATCTCTTGTGCATTATACTGCAACGCCCATCTCTTTTTTCTCTCAGCTCTTCATGATTCTCCCTTCTCTATTTCGCTTTCGAACCCCTTTTACCTTCATTCCGCCTTCCTCATTACTCTCTCTCTAACACCTTACCGTCTGTGTCTTTGTCCTACATTCTTGTCTCCATCTCCATTTTTTTCTGAAATACTTTTATTTATTGCATTTCTTATCGCTTTCCATCCCTCCTCTTCCTTTCTCAGTCTCCATTACCCTTCTCTCTTACTACCTCATTTCTCACACTACGTTTATTTCTCACTCTGTCTTTTACCCCTTCTTCTGGATGTCTTAACGTTTCTCTGTAGTTCCACTTTGCGATGCAGTCTGTGTCTCCAATTCCAGCAGGATCGAAATCAGCAGCAGGCCTGGCTGGAAATGGGGAATGCTGTCTTTACTTTGTCAAGATTCCTCCACATCAGTAACTGATGGATGCATCCACCTGTGGCTATTTACTTACATTTCAGCCTCCTGCTATCAGTATTCGCCTCCACAACATGACACGTTCCGGGGAACAAAAGTACAGCTTTTATTCGCACCTACAAACTTCCGGAATATCCCAGTGAGATCGATGAAAAACAGGAGACACATTCAGCGGTTCAGAGACTCTGTAGTGAATAATCTCTGAAATTCTCGGCAAGGAGCAGCACCATGCGCACTTCTCTGCGAGCTCTTGACTTGTTGAATTGACAGTTCACATACAGAGAACAGGCGAATTCGCATCACTGTGCAATGGTGAGGCTCAGTACGTTGCACGCAAGTACCCTGAAAAGAAGTGTTAAAAGCCTACCTACAACACTCCTCTCTCCACAGTCTATCCACTCTAGATTCAGGTGCCATCTTGGGATTTAGACTTCTTCTTTTCCACTTGTTACGAGCAGGATATGATTTTACCAGAGAGTGGACTCAGTAGAGAAAATTCTCCAGCGTGATAAGGTTCTGCAATGCAGAGTGGTGGAGAAGTAGAGAAGGTCGAGTGAGGGCAAGAGCGAGATACATGAGCGGCATGGACAAGACGAGAAAACAGCTGGTCTCCTTACCCGAAAGTTTAAAAGCAAGAGGCCACCATTTCAAAGTGAAATGCAGGGGTTCAGAGGGGAGTTAAAAAACATGTTTTCACCCACCGGCTGGTGCTGAGTCTGCAATGCCCTGCCTGGGTTGATAATTGATAAGGGAAGATTCACCACCGTAAATTGTACTTGGATGAGCCACTTGAAACGTCTGAAAATTAATGGCTCTCGGTCAAGTGGGAAAGGGGGTGTGCTGGAGATCGTATTTTGTTTTGGCAGAACAATGTGCAAAGTGTCTTTGCTGTAATATTATATATTGCTCTTTAACCCTCTCAAACGCTATCGTTGCTACAGCAACGATTACCATTGTAGCTCTTCCAGTTTCTTCATGGCACAGGGGACATCCAGGGCAACTGCAGCAGTACTCGACTCCTGGCACGGTTTTGTGTGCGTCCAGTATTCATTGATACGTCCTCCTTTCAGGAGGTTGTGACACGGTGTTAACGTTGCATCTCCCAGCGGTCCAGGCAGACACTTTGGGTACAAAGTTCGGATCAACTCTCAGGCAGGCACGAAGTTAGAGCAGAAGGAGTAGGTACAGTATCAGGTCATTTGCCCACTGGTTATTCTCCACCATTCGATTGATCCGCATCATATTTGAATTTTAAGAAATACGGAAATAATAGCTGCGTAAACCAGTTCACTGTTGGTCTTTTTAAAATAAAGTCCATCTGGCTCACGTCAGGGAATGAAGCCTGCTGTCATCACGCATTTTGGGCCACACATGACTGCATTACCACAGCAGGGATCGACTTTGAACTGCCCAATCTGAGCAATAGTCTTTTTTCTTGTTAAGTCGATTAATCTGTAGTATCTTACCAATCTAAATATCCAACTATTTTGACTCTATTGCCCAGGATATACAACCTTGCATCCTCTTCAGACGGGGAGAAGATTTAAATGTTTTAATTCAATTGGCATCAGATTCAAGAGCAACGTTATACACTTTACTAACTGACCTCTTAGCAGACCTCTAAAACTCTCATCTTAATTTCCTCTGCTGCTTCTCTGAAGCTGTTACATTGAAATCTGCACTCTGTTATGTTACTGTACCGGACTATGACCTTCCTGTATGGCACGGTAAACAATACTTTTCACTGTATCATAATACATGTGACAATACCACTAAATCTACTCTAAATGTTTGCTGAGTGTATTGGATGACATTTTCAATGTTTAAATGATTTGCTGTTACTTCCTTTAAAGTAGAATCTAACATGTTAACAATGATAGAAGTTAAGCTAACTGTTGTTGTGTTACATTTGTCTCCATACCTTCTCATAGAATAATGTCTGTAGTCTGTTCCAATTTTCTGGAAGAAAGGGATGATAAGGAACATAAGACCATAAGACAAATAAGCAGAAATTCAGACCACCGAGTCTGCTCTGCCATTCAATCATGGCTAGTAAGTTTCTCAAAGTAATCTCTCGCCTTCTCTCAGTCAGCCTTGATCCCATTAACAATGAAGAACCTATCAATCTCTTTCTTAAATATATTCAATGACGCGGACTTCGCAGGCTTCTGTTGCAATGAATTCCACAGATTCACAATGCTGTGGCTAATGAAATGTTTTATTATCTGCGCAGTACAAGGTCTTCACTTTTCTCTAAGCCTGTGCACTCGGGCTCTGGTCTCTTCTGCAAATGAAAACATCTCCCAACATCCACTCTATCTCGGCCGTTCAGTATTCTTTACATTTCAATGCGATCGCTGCACCATCCTTTTACACTATACAGACCTACAGACCGAACACGTTCCACATATGTTTATTCTGTCATTCCTGAGATCATTGTCCTGAACCTCCTCAATACATTCTTACTGAAATAGGGGACCCTGACGGTAGCACGGTGGCACAGTGGTTAGCACTGTTGCCTCACAGCGCCAGAGACCCGGGTTCAATTCCCGAACTCAGGCGACTGACTCTGTGGAGTTTCCATGTTCTCCCTGTGTCTGTGTGGGTTTTCTCCGGGTGCTCCGGTTTCCCACTACAGTCCAAAGATGTGCAGGTCAAATGTATTGGACATGCTCAATTGCCCGTAGTGTTAGGGGAATGGGTGGTTTGCACGTCAGTGTGGACTTGTTGGGCCGAAGGGCCTGTTTCCACACTGTTAGTAATCTTCAAAAAAAAACCTCGCAATCGTCAAAATGTGGTCCAATCTGACTTGAGCCTTATAAAGCCTCAGAAGTGCATCCCTACTATTTTCATCTCACTCCCACCTCTCTTGATGACAATCTTAAACGTGTCAATCCCTTACTTAACTGGAGGAAACAGAAAATTTTCCTTCCTCCGTTCACAGACATTAAATGATTTACCCCAGTCAAAGCCGTCCACATGCTATGACAATTTTTCTTTAGTTTTTGAAACTTTCACCTTATGGTGCCAGTATGTTATTTCATCTTGTCGAATATTTACCAGGTTCATGGAATACGTTGATTGTCGGTTCCCATTTCCTCTGGTTGGAACGAATTTATTGAGCTTTTCATGGATGAATCACAGCATTATTCGTTTCACAGAGAAACATAGAAACTCTGATCAGGAATAAACCATTCAACAATTCGAGGCTGCTACACCATTCAATGTGACCTGGCTGATCGTTCAACACAATCCCTGTTACTGCTTTATCCGTGTAGACTTTGACCAATTGAGCTGCAAGAACCATATCAAATGACTTAAAAACCAAAAATTCAATGTTTTCACATTGACTGTTTCCAGTGGCAGATAATTCCACAGTCTCCCCACTGGTCAGGAAAGGTCTAGTGCCTCAGTCCCAAATGGTTTATCTTGTTTGCCTTAGACTTAGACCCCACTTGGTTCTGAGGTCCTGTGATTATCGGGAACATGATTTTCTGCTTTCAACCAACATCGTCTTTGTAGAATTTATTGAATTCAGGACAATGAACCCTCTAGCCATCCCATGAGGTCATGACATGATTTTCTGAGAATACCCACTGTCTGCCCCATATGTCTGAGCCACAGTGAATATAATCCAAACCGATCATAGAACAGTCTCACCAACTCAGGAATCAGTTTGCTACACCTTGAACGAACTGAATCCGTAAATACTCTTCCTCAGATGAGGAGGTCAAAATTGGAGAAATAAAGAAGGCAACATTATGTTATATTATATTACCTTGCCTTACATTTTGTCATGTCATATTACATTATACGATATGGTAACTGGAGAAATAAAGAAGGTAACATTATGTTATATTATATTACCTTGTCTTACATTTTGTCATGTCACCTGACATAATGCGATATTAGAGGCTTCGGGAGAACTTTACGGAACCTTTTAAAAACATGAGGGGCATTGGTATGATGAATAGTCCGTGTCTTTCCCCCAGGTTATTGGAGTCCAAAACTATATTTGGGATATTTTTCAGTGTGAGGGAGACAGACTTAAAATGGGCAACTCTTTTTTCATTCACAGTGTGGTACGACCATGAAATGAATTGCCGGAGCAAGGGATGGTGACGGCTACAATTACAACATTTAAAAGACATCTGAGTGAGATTTTAAGGAAGACATGTTTGGAGGGATATGAACCAAATATTGGTACATGTGATTCGATAAATTTAAGATATCTGGTTGTCATATATGACAAAAGGTTCTGTTTCTAAATTCTACATTTCTAAGAACTATGACTCCAGACCTACTTCACTTTGAGTACGTCTGATATACTCTGTCTCAACATCTCCTTCCAGAACAACGGCGCAATGATGTCCCTAGACCAGTTTCCACTCTGCATTTGACTCCAAACCAAAAACACGATGGTTATAAATCATCTGAACAATCTCTATGTGACTCCAGATGTTTAACGCTCTGTTTATCACTAATCTGCTCTATCACTAATCTGACTCCAGAATAACAGCACTGTAAATATACTGATCATCCCTGTCTCTTCATGTGACTCCCGACCCACTGCACGGTGACTACCACTGAACTGCTCTGTACGTGACTCCCGACCTATGGCATCGTCGTTACCACTATCTGCTTTGTCTCTGTGTCTCTGAACCCAGAGCACTGTGGTTACCAATTTTCGACTCTGGCTCTACATGTGACACCAGAAGCACATCATTCTTGTTATTTCTGAACTGCTCTGTCTCTAAATGCGAATCAAGCCACACCGCACTGTGGTTTCCACTGACCTGCTCTTTCTCTACTTATAAATCCCAACACGTAGCGCTTTGGTTACCACTCATCTGCAAAGGACCTGAATTTGAATCAGCCCCACAGCAATGTTGTCAGTACCCACCTGCCATGTCTGTACAGGTGACTTCAGACTCACAGCACCGTGGTTATGATTGACCTGCTCTGTGACTACAGGGTCATAGCACTGAGTGCACCATTAACCAACTCTGTCTCAATAAGGAAGACGGGGGGGGGGGGGGGGGAACTATGCTTAGCAATCATCTTCTCTATTTCTGCACATGACTCCAGACGCTGAACATGGCGATTCATTCCCACTGACCTAAGTTGTCTCCATACATGACTCCAGACCCACAGCACTGTGGCTACCATTGACCTCCTCTCTCTCTACATTTGATCAGACCCACAGCACCCTGGTTACCACTGACATGCTGTGAATCCACACGTGACTCTAGTCCACAGAACTGCAGTTACGACTTGTCTGATCTGTGTCTTTATGTAACTCCAGACCCACAGCTCTGAGGGTACCACAAAAGATTTATAAGGATATCGTCACGTTTGGTGGATTTGGCGTTGAGGATTATTTTAAAGAAGTTGATTAGTACACAGAACATAGAACAGCACAGCACAGTACAGGCCCTTCAGGCCATGATGTTGTGCTGACCGTTGATCCTCCTGTATGCGCCCTCAAATTTCTGTGACCATATGCCTGTCCAGCAGTCTCTTCACTGTCCCCAATGCCCTTGAATCCACAACTGCTGCTGGCAAAGCATTCCGTGCTCTCACAACTCTCTGTGTAAAGAATCCGCCTCGAAAATCCCCTCTATACCTTCCTCCAATCAGCTGAAAACTATGACCCCTCGTGTTAGCCATTTCTGCCTGAGGAAATTGTCTCTATCTTTGTCTCACATTATCTTGTATACCTCAATTATGCCCAATTTCTCCTCCTTTTCTCTAATGAAAAATATCCAAGCTCAGTCAAACTCTCTTCATAAGATAAGCCCTCCAGTCCAGGCAGCATCCTGGTATACCTTCTCTGAACCCTCTCCAAAGCATCCACTTCTTTCTTATAATAGGGCGACTAGAACTGGATGCAGTATTCCAAGTGCGGTCTAACCAAAGTTTTATAGAGCTACAACAACATCTCAAAACTCTTAAACTCAATCCATCTGTTAGTGAAAGGCAAAGCACCATATGCTTTCTTAACAACCCTGTCCACTTGAGTGGCTATTTTATGGTATCTATGTACCTGCACACCAAGATCGCTCTGTTCCTCCACACTGCCAAGAATCCTATCCTTAATCCTGTATTCAGCTTTCAAATTCGAACTTCCAAAATGCATCATCTCGCATTTATCCAGGTTGAAGTCCATCCGCCACCTCTCAGCCCATCTCTGCATCCTGTCAATGTCCCGCAGCAGCATAAAACAGCCCTCTATACTGTCAACGACACCTCCAACCTTTGTATCTTTTGCAAACTTGCTTACCCATCCTTACATCACCTCATCATTAATAGAAATTACAAACAGGAGAGGCCCAAGGACAGAGCACTGTGGAACACCACTCATCACTGACTTCCAGGTAGATTAGTTTTCTTCTACTACCACTCGCTGTCTTCTGTTGGCCAGAAACTTCTGTATCTAGACAGCTTAGTTACCCTGTATCCCATTACTCCTGACCTTCTGAACGAGCCTACCATTGGGAACTTTATTAAATGCCTTGCTGAAGTCCATATACACCAAATCCACAGCTCGACCATCATCAACCTTTCTAGAAGAAGAATTCGATAATGTTTGTGAGGCATGACGTGTTCACTGCATTCAGTCAAGCCAAGCTCTTCTAGATGGTCATAAATCCTATCCCTCAGAATCCTTTCTAACACCTTTCAGATGACTGACTGGTCTGTAAGACTTACTGGTCTGTAATTGCTGGGGATTTCCCTGTTTCCTTTCTTGAAGAGAGGAATTACATTTGCCTCTGTTTAGTCCTCAGGTACGACTCCAGTGGAGAGCGAGGATGAAAAGATCTTCGCAAGTGGCGAAGCAATCACATTTCTCGTTTCCCAAAGCTGCCGACTTCAAATCTGGTCCGGGCCTGGCGACTAGTTTGACAAACTTTTCAGCACATCAGCTTCCTCTATCTCTCTACATTCCATCATGCACACCTGCTCTTCAAAGGTTTCATTCACTCCAAAGTTCGCTTCTTTCGTAAAGACAGGAGCAAAAAACTGATTTAGTCTTCCCCTCCCTCCTCAGACTTCACACACAATTTCCCCATGCTATCCCTGATCGGCCCTACTCTTTCTATGACCATTCTCTTGTTCCTCACATAAGTGTAAAATGCGTTTATATTCTCCCTACTCCGTTCTGCCAAGCCATTCTCGTGCATCCTCCTGGCTCGCCTCAGACCATTTTGAGCTCCTTCCTCGCCTATCTGTAATAATCTAGAGCTGAGATTGAACCCAGCTTCCTCCACCTTATGTGAGTTACGTTCTTCCTTTTGACGAGAGGCTCCACCGCTCTCGTCCCCCAAGGTTCCTTTATCTTACTCCTTCTTGTCTGTCTCAGATTGACATATTTATTCATCACTTGCAACAACTGTTCCTTAACCAGTCTCCACATGTCTATAGTGCCTTTACCATTCAACAACTGCTCCCAGTCCATGCTTCCTAATCATGTCTAATCCATTATAGTTTCATCTTCGCCAATTAAATATCCTTCCAAATTTGCATCATCCTCTCCTTCTCCATGACTATGTAGAATGTGAGGCAGTTGTGGTCACTTTCACCAAAATTCTCTCCTACCAAGATCTGATAACTGCCGCGGCTCGTTTCCGAGAACCAAGTCTATAATGGCCTCTCCCCGCGTCGACCTGTCACCATATGGTGTTAGGAAACTCTCCTGAACGCACCTTACAAAAACATCTCCATTCAAATCTTCTGCTCGAAGGAAATTCTAATCAATATTGGGAAAGTTAAAGTCAACCATTACAACAACCCTACTGCGTCTGCACTTTTCCAAAATCAGCCGACTTATGCTTTCTTCAATCTCCCTGCTGCTAGTGGGGGGCCTGTAGTAAATCCCTAACGAAGTGACTGCTCCCTTGTTGTTCCTAATTTCCTCCCATACTGACTCGGTACGCAGATCTTCCTCGACAATGGAACCTTCTATCGCGGTGATGCACTCTCTGATTAATAGTGCTACACCCCCTCCTCTTTTTCCACCGTCCTCATTCTTTTTAAATGCTCTAAACCCTGGAACATCCAGCAAAATACCCCTGAGAAACCCACGTCTCTGTTATGGCCAGAACATCATAGCACCAGTTACTGATCCATGCTCTAAGATCATCAGTTTTATTTCTGATACTCCTTGCGTTAAAACAAACACAATTGAACTGATCCCTTGGTTCCTTCCCACGAATATTCTTCCAACTCGCGGAACTACCTCTTGCTATTGCCTCATCTGCATCAACTCTCACCACCGTTATATAGCTCAGGTTCCCACCCCCCCGACATGCGAGATTAAACCCTCTCGAACTACTCGAGCAAACCTTCCACTCAGAACAATTGTCCCTTTCCAGTTCAGATGCAACCCGTCCTTCTTGTAGAGGACCCACCTTCCCCAGAATGCATCCCAATTATCTACATATCTGAAACCCTCCCTCCTACACAAGCTGCGCAGCCCCGTGTTAATCTGCTCGCGCTCGCTGTTCCCGCCTCGCTACCTCGTGGCATCTGTAGTAAACTAGAAAATACTATTCTGTTCGTCCTGCTTTTCAGCTTCCAGCCGAACTCCCTGAAATAACTTTTTATATCCTCGTTCCTTTTTCTGGCTATATCCTGATTCTTCCTGTTCTCTGGAGTGATGGCTGACCTTATAAAAGTTTAAAATATCACGATGGGCATGGGGAGGGTGCAAAGTGTTTGTCTTTTCTCCACGGTAGGGGAGACCTAAAGAAAAGAGCCTCTGTTTCAGGCTGAGAGGGGAACGATTGAAACGAGAACTGAGGGGCATCTTCCTTTCACCTCGAGGATGGCGCATGTATGAAATGAACCGCCAGAGAAAGTATAAAATACCACAACAATTATATAATTTAAAAGGCATCTGGTTGCGTATTTTAATAGGAAGTAATTAGAGTGATATGGGGCAAATGCTGCCAAATGGGTTTAGATCGATTGCGGATATCTTTTCAGCATGGCCGAGTTGGAGCAACGGTTCTTTTTTTTAACTGTGTGATTCGATGACGTTAGACACACAGCGCTGTGCGTACCAATGGCGTACTCTGTCTCTACATCTAACTCCAGAACCATACCATCTTATTTTCCCCTGACATTCTTGTCATTGCATGTGATTCCAGCCCAGCACGACTGAGTGTTGCACTGATCTGCTCTGTCTATAAATATCCGCTGCACTGTTGTTAACACTGATACAAGACACAGAACTGCACAGCACACTAATGGGCCCATCAGCCCATAATGTTGTGCAAAACATGACTCCAAGCGGAACTAATCCCTTATGTCTGTCCTTGCTTCATATCTCTCCATTCCTTACATATTCATGTGCTTATGTAAACGTCCCCTAAGTACGCTAATAGTTACTGCCTCCACCACAATCCTTGCCAGTGCATTCCAATATCCTACCACATTCTGTTTTACAAATCTGCTCAACACGTCTCCTGTGAACGTTCAACGTCACCTTATGCTTCCGCGCATAGACCTTTTAATTCTGGGGAAAAGATTCTGTCTGTCAAACTCGTCTTGTCATCTCATAATTTTACAGACATCTATCTAGTCTCCTCTCAGTCTCTTCTTTCAATAGAAAACAATCTGACATTTTGCTCACCACTCCTTACCGATCAAACTCTCTAATCCAGGCGGCATCTTGGTAAATCGCATCTGCACGCTGTCCAAAGCAACCACGTCAATCATGTAATGTGGCGACCACAACTGAACGTGACACTCTGAGTGTGGTCTCACCAAAGTCTTAGAAAGCTGCAACATGACATCTTGAACATTGAACTCAATTCCCTGACCAATCAAGTCAAGCGCACCATATGACTAATTTACCACCTATCGATTTGCATGGCCACTTTCAGAGAGCTATTATCTTGAATCACAAGTTCCTTCTATACATCAATGTTGTTTTTCGTACTACTTTTCACTGTATACTTTTCGATCAGGTTTGATCTCACAAATTGCAACACCTCATACTCATCCAGATTAAACTGTATCTGCCATTACTCTGCCAATATCTGCAACTGGTATATATTCCCAGTATCTTTGGAAAAAAACTCTGTACTATCCACAAATCATCCGATCTTTGTATCATCTGCAAACGTATTCACATAATCATGTACATTTTAATCTAATTCATTTACATAGAACAGAAGATAGTAGATGTCCTAAAACGGATCTTTGGAGAAAACCATTAGTCACGGACCTCCAGCCGGAAAGGCACCATTCCACCATTATTCCCTGCCTTCTATGGACAAGCCAATTGTCAATCCAAGCGGCCAAGTCCCCGTGGATTCCATTAATCTTAACTTTCAGAATGAGTCGACCATGTCGGTTCTTTTCAAAGCCTTACTAAAGTCCATGTAAGCAAATCCTCTGGTTTACCCTTATCAATCACATTTGAGACCTCCTCAGAGAGATCAGTTTAGTTAGTGAGACATTGCTTGCGCTGCACGAAGATAAGTTGACTGCACCGAAATAGGTCATGCTTTTCCACACGTGAGTAAATCCTATTCCTAAGAGTTCACTCCATTAGTTTCCCACCACTGATGTGAGACTTATTGGCTGATAGTTTCATGGATTATCACTACTTCTTTGCTTGAATAGGGGACAACATAGCCTACACACCAATTCTCCGGGATCTCTTAAGTGGTTCGAGAGGATCACTTTCTTAGTCAAAGCTTGAGCAATCGCTTCACTTCCCTCACTCAATAAACTGGAGTAGCTATCATCAGGCCTTGGGAAGCTCTATGCATTAATACTCTTCCAGGGATCCAACGCTCACACTTCCTTGTTCTTTAATGTTCGAGCCGATAGACATGCTCCACACATATCTCCCTATCCTCCATGTCGTTTTACGGAGAGAATGGTGATGCAAAGTATTCACTTTGGAATTTAAACATCCTCTGCCTCTCAGCATAAATACCATCCTGTATTATTGAGTGGTCCTACTTTCTACCGAGAAATACTTCTGTTCTTATTATATGTATAGAATGCTTTGGGACTCTCTTTAACTTGAATTCTCAAGGACATTTCATGGCCCCTTCTTGGTCTATAGTTTCCCGCTTGAGTACTTACCTGCTTTCCAAATATTATTCTCTGGCCTGTACTATTTTACCTTCCTAAAACTTACACATGCATCTTTTTCTCTTTTGAAGAAATTCACAGCCACCCACGTTTTCATATGTCGCTTACCTTGCTACCTTTGTCCATCCGCCTTACTGGAACATATCGGTCTGGAATTCTCTACACCAGATTTTCACAAATTCACACATGTGAAATGTTGTCTTGTCCGATACCTGTGTATTCCAATTAAAGCTCCTTAGCTCCTGTCTCATGCTGATGTAAATTGCCTTCCACCAGTTTTGTACCTAACCGAATTTCCTGACTTCTCCATGTTCATAGCTATCTTAAATCTTAAAGAGCTATGATCACTGTTTTCAAAATACTCGCCCACTGAAAGGTCATCACTTGACCGGGCTCATTAGCCAACACACGTTACACTGTGGCCGCTCTGCCAGTTGGGCTATCCACATAATGTTTCAAGAAACACACACATCCATTTAAGGAAGTCCACTCTGTTTTCCGGCTCTTGCTGTAAGGGAGTCCCAACTAATATTGGGGAAGTTAAAGTCAACCATTATGAAAATCCTTTTGTTATCGAATCTTTCCATAATCGGCCACATATTTGTTCCTAATTTCTGTTGGAGATCCTACGATAGTATCCTGGCACATTGTTTGCATCCACCTAATTTTTCAGCTCTAGCTGCCTTGCCTCAATGGATGTGCCCTTCTGCATTTCCTCTCAGAGTGAAGATCTAACATTCTGCCTGATTAGTAATACAACTCCTCCATATCTTTTACCTTCTTCTCTTTGTCGTCTAAACCAACGAAATCCTGGAGCCATTCCAGTCCCTTTCTCAACCACGTCTCTGCAGTGGGCACAACATCTTTGTCTAACGTAATCACCCAAGTTCTACGCTCATTTGTCTTACCGGTAATATTCCTTGTATTGAACTTCGGTTAGGTATAAAACTGGTGGAAGTCAATTTATAAACGTTAGACCATGAGTGCTGTTGTGTTCATTCACCCGTCTTTGCTTGTCCTCTCTTTCTTATTCACTGGTCTGAGCACCAGCCTTCCTGTCAATGTCTTCACTTGTTGTCCTGCTGCTGTAATTGCATTCCCTGCCACTCTAGTTTAAGCCCTCCCATTTAGTAAGAGCGGAAGTTGCAGCGAGTGCATTGGTTGTTCTCCACTTCGGAGCAATCAGTGCCTCATTTACAGTTCACCCTGGCAGCAGGAGAGCTTCCATTGATCCAAGATCCAAAACAGCCATGCACCTTGCATCAGTTTCTTCTCCATGTATTCATCTCCCCTATTTTTCTATTCCTTGCAACACTAGTCCGTGACCCTGGCAGCTCTTCAGAGATTAATAGTGTTGAGCGCTTTCAGCCTCTTTATAACTCCGTCTCCTCATTCTGCCGCATCTATAGTGTCTCCTTGGCCCGCAGCATGTGATTCGATCCTCACAACCATCTTATTATCATTGACCTGCTCTGTACCTGCATGCGGATTCATTCCCACAGCATTTAAATTCATATTAACCGGAGTCAAAGCGCTGTCGTTACCGCTGACATGGACTTTCCTCGCAATTGACTACAGAACCTCAATACTATGCTTCCCAATGACCTACTTTGTTTCGACTGGTGATTCCAGACTCCCATCACCGTGGTTATCACTGACCTGTTTCAGTTCCAGCAGTAACTCCACATGCATAACACTGTTATTATTGCTGATCTTCTGTGTCTATACATTTGCGGCCAGACATAAGGTATTGTGATTAGCACTAACTTGTTCTGTCTTCACAAGTTCATCCACATTCACAGCCGTATTATTAACACCGTCTTACATGAGACTAAATCTACTTTTGTGATGATTGAAAAAGTGACGCGACTGGTGTTCTCTCGCTAGTATGCCAGCAAAGAGCGCACATTTTCTCTCCTGTTACTTCCCAGTGTGCCTCCAAATCCCCCTCCTGTCCTGGAGCCGGGAGAGTGATGTATTGGAGATGGCCAAACTGCCCACATGAATGGAACATCACGCTCCCCTTCCCCAAAGGTAATAGGTGAAACGACGAGCCAATTACATTGTCTGCGGGCTGCTGTTTGTGTCTGTTCGAGCAGAGATTCAGAAAGGCTTGGAGATTACTTTCAACGCCGTTCCAGATCTTATGCTTTTCACATCAGCAATTGTGTTCCCTCATTGGACTGAGGAGAGTAGCTGCTTTCTGTTGACTCTTGCTCCTCATGAACCTCTTCACATGAAACAGGCCTTCGCAATATTGTCTCTGCTCCAATGAAAACAACCCGTTTAAATCCAGCCTCTCACCGAAGCTGAAGTGCTGCATTGAACAGAGAAGCGAACAGCATAGGAACAAACACTTCCGCAATATGTCTGTGAAGACAAGTGTACTATTCCAAACTAATCCTATCAGCCTTCAGATGGTCCATAAAACTGTACACACTGTCTGTTCTTCCATCTATCTAACTGCCTGACAATTTTGCTATTCTTCCAAGTCCACCACCTTCTTTGGCAATCCTTTCCAGACATTTACAACTTTCTCTGTTAAACAAAAACTGTCTCATGCTTATCATTTTAACGTGTCCCCCCACCTTCAACCATTGTCAAATAAATTTCAAACCTGGGCAAAAGATTCCGACGAGGTAACCTATCCAAGCCCCTCATCGTTTTATATACTTCCTTCAAATCGCCTCTCAACTCCAAAACCCGAGCACGAACTGCTCAAATTTTGTCAAAAGGCTGTTGGTAACCAGTCGTCTCTGATCCAAGTGACATCCTTGTAAACCTCTTTCCCTGCCTCTCCAAAGCGTTTACATCCTTCCTACGGTGTGGTGACATGAACTGCAAACGATCCTCCAGTTGTGGACACACCAAAGACCCACATGTCAGCTAAGCTACGACAGTGTATAGATCATCAATGCATAATACCCTTTTTCTGGGCACTCCCTTCCTTCCTGACATTGTGTTAAGACATTGATATGAAAGTGAAATGTGACATGGAAACTCAATGTTTGCAATGTCACCCAGTTTTATTCACGTAGTTTAGAAAGCAGTGGGGCAGCAATCATTCAGTTGAAACAATAACATGAAGCCTGAATTGATGACAAAACAGAACTCTCCAATCAGAAACACAGATGTTTTCCAGTGTTGCATGTTGCTCTTTCCTTCTTCGATTTCACAAATGTACGCAACACAGTTGTAAGATGGGGCACACTCCTTTAACCCTCGTTGAAATGCCCTTCTCACATGGTACGCTGCTGCAGTAAGTCCCTTCTCAAATACATGAAAATATTGGCGCTCGGAGAGAGAATAAAAAGAAAAACTAAGATTCGTTGATGTTAACAGTCAGATGCGATATGACATCCACCTGCACCTGACTCAGATACGCAATGCCAGAACACTGCAGATTTCACCCTTGCTGTTCTAACCAGACATTCTTGGAGTTGTAAGCTTGCATATTGCTTGAACTGTGTTCCAATAATTGTTCGTGCAGACCAGAACTGGATGCAGTTCTCCACGTCCAACCTCGTATTGGTACAGTCTACTGACAACTGAGAAGTGCGTTCTCACTGTGAGGCATTGTGGTGAGGAATTGTGAGGTACTCAAGCAGCTTACCTTCAGGGAGTGAAAATGCATCGACAATTGTGGCGAGCGTAAGAATGGAACGATACCAAAGTCAATAACTCTGTAACTTATTTACCCAGAGAGGTGCTGGGATTTGGAATGCCTTGGATAGTGGCAGAGGCTGATTCCACAGCAGGTTTCCAAAGAGAGCTGGATGTGGAGTTCAATGGAATTAATTTAGATGGGTTATCAAAATAATACTGGCGAATGGGGCTAGATGGACAGCACTTTCCAGCATCAGGACATACACGATTGTAAGAATGCCCTATTTTAACTATACAATTCTATGATGATTATGTGACAGAGAACTCAACAGGTCTCGGTAAGGAAGGATGCTTCAAGATCGGGATTAAATGAGACTGGCGTTTGTGAGTAGGTACACGACCGGAGAACAGACGTCATGAGTCAAGATCAATAACGCCAGCTCACTAATAAAGCGTCGAGAACAGAATTCCCACTTGGACAAACTCAGATTCTACGACGTTTGTCAACCTGCATCCATTTGCAGACACTAGACAAGAAATTGGATGTGCAGAAGGCGGCCGTTTAGCCAATCAAACTTGCTCTTCGATTTGATGATATGTCAGTGCTGATGTTTGACTCTGATGGACATTTTTTTTTATAAAATCGCACGAAATCAGTTTACAGTCCAACAGGTTTATTTGAAAGTGCAACCGGAGAGTGCTGCTCCTTTGTTGCGTATCTCGTGGAGTTGGATTATAGGACAAAGAAACATTTAGAGAAACATATCAGTATGCCATACACATATGCAATATATGATACAAACAGAGATTGCTGTTCAGTCTTTTGTCTTTTAGAATGGGGCTGCAGGTTCAGATTCCTTAATTTGTAAATCCCAGAACTTCTTTCAAGTTGTATTCCCGAGATAATAAAAGGTTGTATTTAAAAAAGAAGTCACCCCATCGACTTTTGTGTGCTTCTGTGTGCATGTGAGGGAGTGAGGACGTGAGAGAGAGAGTGTCTGTGCATGTATGTGTGGGTGGGAGAGAGGGGGAGTGTGTGTGTCTGTGTATCTGCACATGTATGTCTGAAAGAGAGTGTGCATCTGCAAGAAGGTCGGCGTAAGTATGTTCGAATGTAAAACGGTGTGTGAATCTGGTGTCATGATTGAGCTGATCATCTCCACTTCCCTTTCGTACACCTCCAGGACAATTGCTCGATTGCCATCCTGACTGAAAATCTGTCAACCTCACCCATAAACGTACTGAATGAAAATGCACTCTATGCTGAAGAATTTCACTGTTTCAATGCCCTTCAAAAGAAGATAACCTTCTTCGATGAAGACTTAAATGGGCTACACTTTATTCAGAGCTGATTCACTCTGGTCCACAATGCTTGCACAACGGTAAACAATATCTCCTGTTCTCCACTGAATGTTTTTTTTTCTAAGAGTCTTTCATGTTTCAGCAGGCTGAGATCTCATTCTTCTCAACTCCCATCAATATTATCCTGTCCTACTCAATCTCTCCATAGCTGATGTCAGTTCCGTGATCTTCTCTGGATTGCCTCAAATTCTGCTCCGACTGGAAACAAATAAATGGTTGAGGAGCTGAATGAGTAAGTTGCATCAGTCTTTGCTGTGAAAAGGGCGACTTACATCGTTGGGGGGTGGGGGTGGACAGCAGAAATTCGTACGGTGGCCAGCAACAAGGAGAACTGCTGAAAAAAAACGGAACATCTGGAAGTGTGAAAATTACCTGATATAGATGGGCAACGTCCCACGGTTCTGAAGCAGATAAGTGAAGAGATCGTGGGGCCTTCAATAGTCATCTTCCTGGTGTCACTAAATTCATGGAGACTCCAAGAATACTGGAAGCTTACTAATGTTAAACCCCTGTTTCAGAAGGGAATAGGGAGAAAGACAGGAAATTACAGAATGAAAAGCCTGACTTAAGTCAATGGGCAGATTTTAGAATCCATTGTGAAGGTTGGGAATTCTTAATACTTAGAAATGCATCGCAAAACAGGGCAAACTCAGTATTGTTTTATCAAGGGGATTTTTAATTTTGTTTGTGGGGGGGGGGGCATAGAGAAGGTTAGACCACGGGGAGCCAATCGATGTTGTCTATCTCCACTTCCAGAAGGGTTTTGATAAGATGACGAATGAAACAACATGGTAGGAAACAGCCGGATGTTGTTAAACGCTATGTATTAGCATGTATAGAAGATTGACAGTCTGGCAGAACGCAGAGAGTGGGAAACAAACAGAAAAGAAACCCGTAGCCAGTGTTTTTTCCATAAAGCTCAGTGTTGGGAACACAGCTTTTCACTTCATATATTAGCGATCAACATGAAACAACTATGAGCATTCTGTCTAAGTTTGCAGATGAGACAATGATAAGTCGAGGGGAGGGTAAAATTGAGGAGACATGGAGGCTTCAAACAGGATTAGAGATTAGGAGAGCAGGTAGAAGTATGGACTATTTTATAAATGGGGAGGAAATTCAGAAATCTGACGATCAAAGGGACTTAGAGTCCTGGTCTATAATCCTCTTCAGGTAAACGTGCAAGTTGACTCGGTAATCAGAAACGCAAATAAAATGTTGTCAAGCATCTCGAAAGACGAGAACAAAGACGCACGGATGTACATCTAGAACATAGAACATAGAACATAGAACAATACAGCGCAGTACAGGCCCTTCGGCCCTCGATGTTGCGCCGATCAAAGCCCACCTAACCTACACTAACCCACTATCCTCCATATACCTATCCAATGCCCGCTTAAATACCCATAAAGAGGGAGAGTCCACTACTGCTACTGGCAGGGCATTCCATGATCTTACGACTCGCTGAGTGAAGAACCTACCCCTAACATCAGTCCTATATCTACCCCCCCTTAATTTAAAGCTATGCCCCCTTGTAATAGCTGACTCCATACGCGGAAAAAGGTTCTCACTGTCAACCCTATCTAACCCCCTAATCATCTTGTACACCTCTATCAAATCACCCCTAAACCTTCTTTTCTCCAAAGAAAACAACCCCAAGTGCCTCAGCCTTTCCTCATAGGATCTTCCTACCATACCAGGCAACATCCTGGTAAACCTCCTCTGCACCCGTTCCAGTGCCTCCACATCCTTCCTATAGTATGGCGACCAAAACTGCACACAATATTCCAGAAGCGGCCGCACCAGAGTCTTATACAACTGCAGCATGACCTCAGGACTCCGGAACTCAATTCCTCTACCAATAAAAGCCAGTACGCCATATGCCTTCTTCACTGCACTATTTACCTGGGTGGCAACTTTCAGAGATCTGTGTACATGGACACCAAGATCCCTCTGCTCTTCCACACTACCAAGTAGTCTACCATTAGCCCAGTAATCCATCTTTTTATTACTCTTACCAAAGTGAATCACTTCACACTTAGCTACATTGAACTCCATTTGCCACCTTTCTGCCCAGCTCTGCAGCTTCTCTATATCCCGCTGTAACCTGCCATATCCTTCCTCACTGTCTACAACTCCTCCGACTTTCGTATCATCCGCAAACTTGCTCACCCAACCTTCTAACCCTTCCTCCAGGTCATTTATAAAAATGACAAACAGCAATGGTCCCAAAACAGATCCTTGCGGAACACCACTAGTGACGGCACTCCAAGATGAATCTTTGCCATCAACTACTACCCTCTGTCTTCTTCCAGAGAGCCAATTCCTAATCCAAACCTCCAACTCACCCTCAATGCCATATCTCTGTATTTTCTGCAGTAGCCTACCATGGGGGACCTTATCAAACGCCTTACTAAAATCCATATATACTACATCTACCGCTTTCCCCTCATCTACCTCCTTCGTCACCTTCTCAAAGAATTCAATAAGGTTTGTGAGGCACGACCTGCCCTTCACAAAACCATGCTGACTATCCTTGATCACATCATTCTTATCCAGATGTGCATAAATCCTATCACTTATAATTCTCTCTAAGACTTTGCCCACAACAGAAGTGAGACTCACTGGCCTATAGTTACTAGGATTATCCCTACTCCCCTTCTTGAACAAGGGAACCACGTTTGCTAGCCTCCAGTCCTCTGGCACTACTCCTGTAGACAAAGAGGACACAAAAATCAAGGCCAATGGCTCTGCAATCTCCTCCCTTGCTTCCCAGAGAATCCTAGGATAAATGCAATCAGGCCCAGGGGACTTATCTATTTTCACCCTTGCCAGAATTTCCAACACCTCTTCTCTACATATCTCAAAGCCATCCATTCTACTTATTCGTGCCTCAGTATTCATATCGACAACAATGTCCTGTTCCTGAGTGAATACTGACGAAAAGTATTCATTCAGCGCCTCCCCAATCTCTTCAGCCTCCACACGCAACTTCCCATTACTATCCTTGATTGGACCTATTCCTTCCCTAGTCATTCTTTTATTCCTAACATACCTATAGAAAGCCTTAGGGTTTTCCCTAATCCTACCAACTAAGGACCTTTCATGTCCCCTCCTTGCTGCTCTTAGCTCTCTCTTCAGGTCCTTCCGGGCTACCTTATAACTCTCAATCGCCCCTATTGAACCTTCACGCCTCATCTTTACAAAGGCCGCCCTCTTCCATTTAACAAGGGATTCCAACTCCTTATTAAACCACGGCTCCTTCACACGACCCTTTCCTCCCTGCCTGATAGGTACATACTTATCAAGGACACTCAATAGTTGCTCCTTGAACAAGTTCCACATATCAATTACGCTCTTGCCTTGGAATCTACTTTTCCAATCCACACATCCTAAGTCATGCCTCAACGCATCATAATTTCCCTGCCCCCAGCTATAACTCTTGCCCTGTAGTACACACTTATCCCTCTCCATCACTAGAGTAAAAATCACCGAATTGTGGTCACTGTCCCCAAAGTGCTCACCTACCTCTAGTTCTAATACCTGGCCTGGTTCGTTACCCAGAACCAAATCCAGTATGGCCTCACCTCTTGTTGGCTTATCTACATATTGTGTCAGGAAACTCTCCTGCACACATTGCACAAACACTGACCCATCTAACGAACTTGAGCTATAGCTTTCCCAATCAATATCAGGAAAGTTAAAGTCTCCCATAACAATCACCCTATTACTGTCACTCTTCTCCTGAATCATCTTCGCAATCCTTTCTTCAACGATTCTAGGACTATTAGGAGGCCTGTAAAAGACTCCTAACAGGGTGACCTCACCTCTCCTATTCCTAACCTCAACCCAAACTACCTCAGATGGCAAATCTTCATCCATCTTCCTTTCCACCGCTGTAATACTATCTTTGACAAGCAAAGCCACACCCCCCCTCTTTTACCCCCACCTCTGACCCTACTAAAACATTTAAACCCTGGAACCTGCAACAGCCAATCCTGTCCCTGATCTAGCCATGTCTCCGTAATAGCCACAACATCGAAGTCCCAGGTACCAACCCACGCTGCGAGTTCACCTACCTTATTTCGTATACTTCTGGCATTAAAGTATACACACTTCAAGCCACTCTTCTGTTTACAGGCACGATCCTTTAAGATTGATACCATATTCCTACCCTCCCTACACTCCAGGTCCTGCACCCTAAAGTTACAGTCTGGGTTCCCATGCCCCTGCAGAGTTAGTTTAAACCCCCCCCAAGAGCACTAGCAAACCTCCCCCCAAGGATACTGGTGCCCCTCAGGTTCAGGTGCAGACCATCCTGTCTATAGAGGTCCCACCTTCCCCAGAAAGAACCCCAGTTATCCAAATACCGAAATCCCTCCCTCCTGCACCATCCCTGTAGCCACGCATTTAACTCTTCTCTCTCCCTATTCCTCGACTCTCTATCACGTGGCAC
Source organism: Chiloscyllium punctatum (assembly GCF_047496795.1). Classification (NCBI taxonomy): domain Eukaryota; kingdom Metazoa; phylum Chordata; class Chondrichthyes; order Orectolobiformes; family Hemiscylliidae; genus Chiloscyllium; species Chiloscyllium punctatum. The sequence goes on along the minus strand of NC_092789.1, from coordinate 30,837,075 downwards.
GGGTAACAAACCAGAGACAACAACTCTGTTCGTTCTAACTCTGAGCTTCCAACCTAGCTCCCTAAAAGCCTGTCTAACATCCTCAGCACTCCTACCTATGTCATTGGTGCCAATATGGACCACGACTTCAGGCTGCTCCCCCTCCCCCTTAAGGACCCGGAAAACACGATCAGAGACATCACGTACCCTTGCACCTGGGAGGCAACATACCAAACGTGAGTCTCTCTCGTTCCCACAAAACCGCCTATCTGTGCCCCGAACTATCGAGTCCCCAATTATTATTGCTCTGCTCTTCTCCACCCTTCCCTTCTGAGTAGCGGGGACAGGCTCCGTGCCAGAGGCCTGAGCCCCGTTACTTACCCCTGGTAAGTCGTCCCCCCCACAAGTATCCAAAACGGTATACTTGTTCTTGAGGGGAACGACCACAGGGGGTCCCTGCACTGGCTGCTTCCTCCCAGTCCCCCTCACTGTCACCCATCTATCTGCCATCTTTGGAGTTACTACTTCCCTATAGCTCCGATCTATGACCCCCTCTGCCTCCCGAATGATCCGAAGTTCATCCAACTCCAGCTCCAGTTCCCTAACACGGTCTTGGAGGAGCTGGAGATGGGTGCACTTCCTGCAAGTGTAATCAGCAGGGATGTCCATGGCATCCCTCACCTCATACATGTTGCAGGAGGAACATTGCACTGCCTTCACTGCCATCCCTCTAAAGCTAACCTTTATTTAAAAAAACTGGGTCTAAAGAATACAACAAGCAAAATTCGGCACTTACCTCCTTACCACAACGGATCTTATTATTAGGTTAGAGGAGGAGGGCGGGAGGGAGGCACTACCTCCGTAGTGCCTCGGGTTCTTCAGCTGCACGCTTTTAAAGGGGAAACAAACCTACCCAGGTAAGCTTACGCTCTACCTGCTTCCGGGTCTCGGCTGCCTCTCTGGTCGTCGTCACTTCCCCCTACTGCTCCCGCTCTTTCTGTGAAGAGAGAGTGAAAAAAAACCACCGCTGCCCGCTACCGGTAAGTACTTTTAAAACAAACAGTCTTACCTTAGCTGCTGCTCGCACTCAAAATGACCGTTAGCGTCGAAGGGTGAGTATTTATACTCACTGCTTTCCTTCCCGGCTGCCTCTCTGGTCGTCGTCACTTCCCCCTACTGCTCCCGCTCTTTCTGTGAAGAGAGAGTGAAAAAAAACCACCGCTGCCCGCTTCCGGTAAGTACTTTTAAAACAAACAGTCTTACCTTAGCTGCTGCTCGCACTCAAAATGACCGTTAGCGTCGAAGGGTGAGTATTTATACTCACTGCTTTCCTTCCCGGCTGCCTCTCTGGTCGTCGTCACTTCCCCCTACTGCTCCCGCTCTTTCTGTGAAGAGAGAGTGAAAAAAAACCACCGCTGCCCGCTACCGGTAAGTACTTTTAAAACAAACAGTCTTACCTTAGCTGCTGCTCGCACTCAAAATGACCGTTAGCGTCGAAGGGTGAGTATTTATACTCACTGCTTTCCTTCCCGGCACTGTAAGTCTGTTCATTCCACAGTTGGAGTATTGTGCACAGTTCGGACCTCATTCCTCAGGAATGATGTATTGGCTCTGCAGCGGTCTGGAAGGTGTTCTCAAGAGTCATTCGAGGAATGAAAGACTGGACATTTAAGGAAGATTTGCGTACTCTGGGACTGAACTCGATGGAGTTCAGAACAATCACGTATACATGATTGAAACTTTCAGAATACTGAAAGTCCTTGACAAAGTGGAATTCGGAAGGGGTTTCTATTGGCTGAAAAAAACGAGTAATCGAGGAGTCAGCTTTTGAGTGTAGGGAAGAACTCCTGGTATGGAGATAAACAGAAACATTTCGAGATAAGCATTGTTGAATCTATGGGATACATTGCCACAGAAGTTCATGGAGCCAGGTCATTTAGTATATATAAGACTGACATAGTTAGTTTCTTGGTTGCGAAGGTGATCAAAATTTGAAGGAAGCAAACGTGAAAATGGGGTTGAAAACTCGAGCAGCCGCGTTTGAATGGCAGAGCACACTCGCTGGGCGAAATGGCCCAATTTCTGTGGTCTTCCGATCTTATGATCTTTCCTCAGATAAGATGCCCACCGTTACTTATAGTATTCCACCAGTGCTTTGTCGAGTTTCTTGTTCAGTCTTAGCAAAATTTCCTTCTCTTCCAAGATGACAAAAACAGGATGTTCTGACGGAGTAGACACACATGAGACACACAGATGGGAGCACACATCGAAAGAACACATCAGTTACTGTTCCAAGCCATGTTTCCCATGTATGCCAAAGCGGAGATTAAAAAATCACTGCAACGAAGACAAAAAGTGAAACTTACGAATTGTGGTGCCTTTCATATATACCAGGATTCCAAGTCGGAATAACACTGTCGCACACATCATCGTTGTGGTTATGAGAGAAGAAACGATCATCCTCTCTTTATGGGTGTTGGGATCAATTATTGATACAATGGCGACTGGCTGCACTTTACGTTCTAATAAGGTGTAGATCACTAACTCAGACTGACAGAAACTGGAATGAAAAATTGGAAATATCTCTTTAACGCTTATGTCATAAAGCGAGCAGAGTTAAGTGCCCGAGTAATGAGTGAACTGTCGACGATTGAAGTCAATTTTTCACAAGTACGGAGGTACAGGAATCGGCGATTTGGCACATTGCATCTGTTCAGCTACTCAGAAAGATCATGTCTAATTTGTAAGGCAACTCCATATGCAAGGCTTGGGACCATATCGCTTGCTCCTCTGCCTCAGTGAAAATGATCAATATCACATTTAAATGTAACAATTGAATAGCATCACGAACCATTTGAGGGTGTGAGTTCCAAACCTCCAAAACTGTTTTAGTGTAGAAGTGGGTTCTGGCATCTTTCCTGCATTGCCTGACCCTCGCTCTCAGACTATGATGTGGACATCTCTGGTTGGGGGCAAACACTGAATGCCCAACCCGAGTGGTCTCTGTGAGGATGTCGTGGTGAACTGCCTTCTTGATTCGCAGTAATCCATACATTGCAGTTTACCCACAATGACCCGAGGGCGCGAATTCCGTGATTTTGTACCAGCACATATTTGACTTCAACGCCAACTTTTGCACATTGTTTGTTCTTATTTTTCCCTGTCAGTAATCGAATCTTCGATTACATCTCCCAATAACCTTCCAGATTCTGTGAGATTTCAAGCCTAAATAAAGAACATAGAACAGTACAAAACAGTAAATGCATTTGGCCCTCAGTGTTGTGCCAGACTTTTATCCTACTCTAAGATCAGGCAAACCGGCATACCTTTCATTGCACTAAGAGAATTAAAATCCCCACTATGTGGAAACAAATCATTTGGCCAACAGGTCCACACTGGTCCTCTAAAGAATATCTCACCCAAACCCATGGCCCCACACCTATGAATCTACATGTCCCCTGCATAAATTACCTGGCCTACACATCGCAGACCACTAATGGCAATTTAACATGGCCAATTTACCTGACCTGCATATATTTATGGCTCTGAAAGGAAACTGGAGCACCAGGAGGGCAAGCACGCAGAAAAGGGGAAAACGTGCAACCTCCACATAGACATTCCAGTGAGGATGGTATCGAACCCGGGTCAGTGGTGCTGTGTAGCAGAAACGCTAACCACTGAGCGAACGTGACGATGGACTAGTCGCTTAAAAACATATCTGATTTTACTCCCACTGTTGACAGCATATTCCACACACCCAGCACTGCCTGTGTAAACAAACCAGCTCTCCCATCTTTTCTGAGCAATTCCTCCAATGAGCTTAAATATTCCCCCGCATTTTAGACATGAACGCTATGGGAAAAAAACAATCTGTTTATCCATTCTATCTATGATTCTCAACATACTGTGCACGAAAATGAAGTCACTTCTCATACGTCATCCCCCAAATGAGAAAAGTCGTTACCTGCCTCAACCTTCCTTCATAAGATATGTCCTACAGTCCAGGCAATATCCTGGGAAGACCTCTCTGCACTTTCTGTCAATCTTTCTTTTAATGAGGCGATCAAACTAAATGAAAGATCCCAAGAGTGGTCTTACCAGGGGTCTATAGAGCTGCATAAAAACCGCGCAGCTGTTAAACTCAATCTCCATGCTAATGAACGTGATCACATCGTACACCTCCTTAACAAATTATCAACTTGGATGGCAACTTTGGTGGATCTATGGGCATGGTTCCCTCTGTTACTCCGCATTGCCAGGAATTCTATACCTTGCATTAACATTCGACCTTCCAAAGTGAATCATATCACACTTTTGCAGGTTGAACTTCACCTCCTCCTTATCAGCCAATATCTCCATCCTTGCAAAGTCCCATTGCATTCTACAACGGCCTTCCACACTATCCACAACACCACCAAACTTCACATAATTGGTAAACGTCTGAACCCACCTTCAATTCGTCACTAAAGTCATTGATAAAAATCACGAAGAGCAGAGGTTCCAGAACTTATCCCTGCGGAACACCACTGGTCACCGAAATCCAGGCTGTAAACTTTCCATTTACTGTCATTCTCCATTTTCTATGTGCCAGCCGATTCTATATCTGGACATCCAGCCTCCTCTTTATCCCGATCCTCCTTATTTCGTGAATAACCCTAAAATGGAGATTTTTATCAAACGTCTTGTGAAATTCCATATCCACCACAACTGCTGCTCGACCATTATTAACATGTGTTGTCAAATCCTCAAAGAATTCAATAAGATTTGTGAGGCAACATTTGCCACACTCCAACGATGTGGCCCTAAACCAGTGCACAGTCATGACGCAAAGATTATGGCCAGAGGCAAACTCTTGTATGGCTTCCTGTAATATCTTAGAGTACATTCTGTTTTCCAAAGGGATTTATGTATTCTTGCATTTTACAAAATATTCAACACAACCTCCTTCCTAACACCAACGGCTTGATTATAAAAATCTACTTTATGCTGTCACCAGAAACGTCAAGGGCGCCATCTGTTGTGAATACTGAATCAAGGTATTTATCAATGACTTCCTCTGAGTCCAGAAGCAAGTTCCCTCCACCAGCCCTGATCAGCCCCAACTCACAGTGGCCATCCGCTTGTCCCTTAAATAAGTGTAGATTGCTTTCGAGTTCCCCTTAATCCTTGGCTCTATTGCTTTTTATGGCCCCATCCAACTCTCCTAAGTACACTTTTCTGGTCTTTGTAAACTTCTGAAACCCTTTCTAGTCATTGCTGCCTCAATCTTACGTAGCCCTCCTTCTCCCTTATGAAAAGACGTTCCATTATCCTTGTCACACAAGGTTCTTTCAACCTAATATTCCTTCCTTGTCGCCATTGCACAAACCTATCCAACAATATTAGCTGGAGTTTCCGAAGCAACCTTCACGTTTCTGTCGTGCATTTTCTTGTGAACATGTATTCCCATTTACGACCCTCAATTGCAGACTGATAGAATTGTAATCCCACTCCCCCTATTACATACCTTCACAAACTGTTTGTTCCTACATTCTCCATGAGAAACGTAAACGTCTGGGAGTTGTGATCACTGTGGCTGATAAGCACTCCCAGTTGCCATCTGAAAACCTGGTATGCCTCATTGCCAGACACCAAGTCCAATGTGGCCTCCCCTCTTGCCGACCAATCCACAATTTGAGTCAGGAATGCTTTCTGAACACACTCCACAAAAACTGCTCCATCCAAGCTGTTTGAAATAAATAGATTCCAATCAATATCATGGATGTTAAAGTCACGCACGATAACAATCCTGCTACTTCTGCACCTTTCCAAAATCTGACTCCAAGTGTCTTCCTTCGTGCCTCTGTTGCTATTGGGGTGACTGCAGAAAACTCCCAATAAAATGACTGCTCTTTTGCAGTTTCTGACTTCCAACCAGAATTACTCTGGAGACAAACGCTCCTCCACGATCTTCCTTTCAGCAGCTGTGATATTATCGCAGATTAGCAATACCACTCCCCCACCTCCTTTACAGAAAACCTCCATTCTGGTTTGAAACGTTTAAACCCAGGAACATCCAATACCACACCTGCCTTTCGATATTCAAGTCTCTGTAATGATGACAACATGACAGGTCGAAGTAATGATCTACATTCTGAGTTGCTCACATTTATTCTTGATACTTGTATTCTTGATACTTGTATTAAAATAGCTGCAATTATTCCAATCACAATGCTGTTCCAATAAATACAGGTCCCATTTCTTCTAGAAAATTGGAACTTATTCTCCCAAAATTTAGTCTTCCTGAGTACTGTTTGCTTTCTGTGTTGAGTCGAAGTTCAGGAATATTAGATAGATGCGTTTATGTTATGGTTAGTATTTCGATGGGGCTTCCTCTCAGTTATGGAGGATTTGTGAGAGCTAGACATTTTCTGTCTGGAGCTAATGACTGTTGTATCTAGTGGATGGCAGCTAGCTCTGGGCCCTTCTTTGTACGATGACATACTAATAATTTTTAAAATAGGATTGATGCCATGTTGTCAAAACCAGCAGGCATAAATGTATCGGATTTTGGAATCGAAGTGCCTGGTTCAAATTGATTGGTTACATTCAAAAGCCTGTCGCCTTGTTAAACTGTTGATTGTCCTGCTGACTGTACGGCCTTTTTAATACAAACGTTACAAATTGGGTATTCTCTGTGTCGTTACACGCTCTCTGGCTACGGCCAACAGATATCCATTTTAAATCTGCAAGCATAGAAGAAGCGCATCATCTTTGAAAGCAAACAAGCAATGCTTTCCTGCCAGCATTATGCAAACACCAAATTCTAACTTCCTGCCTACCAATCCACAAGTCCTCTATTCAGCTTCACAACAGTCGGAAAGTAGATACTTACAGCAGTGTGCTGTATGTATATTGAAAACACAAGCTCACAAAGAGATTCTGGGTCTTTTCTAGTCTTTACAGTGAGACAATACAAAATTTGTTGAACTCTGACAGACTGAATGGAGTCTTGGGGCCAGTGAGGTCTGTGTGAGTGCCGAATATTTAGCGGACAGGTAGACTGTCCAAAATGGTCAGTGATTGTTGCTCGTCACATCCCCAAAATGTAAGTATTTCTGTAATTATGCCATCCATAGGGCGTTTCGCCTGCCCGAGCTTTTCTGTGTCGAGATTAGTCTGCAGCAGATTCTCACACACTGGTTTTCTTGTAATGATGTAACAATAACAGTCAAGTTACTGGGGACTCATGTGGTGCAGTGGAAGAGACCTCTCTTTGATTCAGGAGATTCGGATTTGTCTCACAAATTTCCTCCTCATACCTAGGCAGCACGAAACAGATTTTAAAATGGGGGCAGTATTTTCATCAGCATTAAGAATGGTTACTGTCTGTTGGAGAGACAGATTCATATTTGCTACAGCACAGAGACAGGTCCCTGGCCCAAATCGATGGATGCCAACCAAATGCTCATCCAGACTAACTCCATTTCTTTGCACTTGGCCCATATCTTTCGAAACGTTACCAATCCAGTATATTTGTCCAAATTCCTTTTAAATCTTGCTAGTGTACCCGCCTTCACCACGTCGGATCGCTGTTCATTCCATATGCGTACAAACCTCATTTCAAAAGTTTGTAACGCAGGTTCCCTTTTATACTTTCCCCTCTAAACTCTAACTGATGCCGACCCTCCTTGATTCATGAACCTGGCAAAGAGACTGAAGCATTGAAGCTAACCTTTCTCTCATTATCTCTTCCAATGCTATCAGGCCCCTGTAGTCTAGTACGCAAACAAGTAAACGTCCTGGCTTGTCCTATCTCTCCCTATAACATAGAGCATTGACTCCGTGCAACATCCTTGCAAATACATTCTGAACTCTCTCCGGTTTCAAAGCAGCATTTCTATAGCAGGTTGAGCAAATTTAAGCACAATACTCCAAGTGCAGCCTCACCAACGTCCCGCACAACTGCTGCATAACATCCCAACTCCTATCCTCAATGCCCTGACTGATGAATGCCAGCGTGCAAAAAGCCTTCTCCACTGTTCTGGTCATCTGTGATTACACTTTCATGGGATTATGCTCTGAACTCCAGCTCCTTCAGGTCTGGCCATTTACCATGAAGCTCCTACCTTGATTTGTCTTCCAAAATGAAAGACCACATTCTAATGTGTATTAAACTCCATTACCCATTTCTCTCCCGATCAACGTCCTACTGCAATTTCTGATAACCTTCCTCACTCTCCACGATTCTGTCTATATCATGTAGTAATTGTTTCTTTAATAAAGTGAAGTATTCCATAGGCCTTGTAAAATCCACCTCATGTACATGAACTGTTATCTTCAGAGACCCGTGTATATTAAAATGTTTGAGTTAGTGTTCGGATTCAAATTCTGCCAGTTGAATCATAAAATAGTCCTGAACAAACTTGCGAGTGACTTTTTTGCGCATACATTGTTTAATTGTCAGCTATTTCCAGACTTCCCAGTGTCCCACCCTGATGATATCATCATTTGTCTTGTGAGCTCGTCATGAATCGAGTCTATCACATTCTTTCTCCAGATGTCTTGTATTTGACACGTAATCAACACGGTGATATCTGCCTGAAATTTCTAGCCAAGCTCACCGAATTACGACTGTGCAAAAAAGGCTATTCCACTTATCAAATTTTTACTGACCTTGTTAAGAACATCCCACCCTGACTCACTCCGCACCAGTAAATGTGCTTTTGCCGCGGATAATCCACCTAGCCTGCACGTCCATGAACACGACGGGGTATTTGCCACGGCAAGCCACCAGAAATACCCCATATTTGATCTGTGGGAAGAAACAAGTCCACCCAGTGGAACCTTTGCAGACACGGGGAAAATGCGTGATATCCACATAGTCGCTCAACTACTGGAATAGAAACTGGGTTCTTGCGCTGTGAAACAGTGGTGCTAAACACTGTGCCACTGCTGTACTCTTGACTGTTAACCACCTACCAAATTTTATCTCAGCTGTCGACTTCTGACTTTTTAGTTCCATTCAAATCCTAAATCTGTACACTGCTCAGTAAGATCTGCAACAATGAATGCATCCCCCTGCCATCTCTCTCACAGAAAATTTGGGGTGAAACATGCTTTGAGTCCCATGGAATCTTATTATCGTTACCAGCTCTCTCGCAACTTACCCGCAATAAAAGAGTGTTTGTAAATTACTGCCATGGCGCTGGTCTATACTCTCTTACCCGCCTCAGTAAGTAGGGAAAGTTAACAAACAAAAACAGAAATCAGTGGGAAAAATCAACTCATCTGGCAACACCTGAAAACGAATTCTGCTATCTCTTCCCAAATGCCGACAGACCTGCTGAACTTTCCGAGCAATTATTGCTGTTGGTTGCAATTTACAGTGTTCTCAGTTCTTTGTTTTCTTTTGAATATTATTGTTCAGGGATGCATCATATCCATAACTGAAGATCTATGTACTTTTATTGATGCTGAAACGATAGCTTCTCGCTATTGTCTGCAGTAATTTTATCTAAAATTTAAAGTCGATGCATCCTGATGGATTTTGCTGCGTTTCCGTTTTCACTTTGTGAAAACCAATGCTTTGTAAGTGTTCAGGTAGAACCCACGTCTTCCAGGCGCCGACGCAGATTACTTTGATGATCCCAAATTTGGCCCAGCTATTCCTTTGCTCAGTTCGCATATTTTCAAACAGACCTATTTGCAGGTATGTTGACACAGCTCTAGTTCAGGTGGGACTTTAACCCGGGTAAAGTAGCTGACAGTTAGGTTCTCAAACACTGCAGCACAACAACCCCTTTCTGTTTATATTGAATTAAAGAATTGTGTGCAGTTCCTGAGCCAACATCAGAGAAAAATTTGATTGCACTTGAAAGGGAGCAGAGGAGACTGCCTTCCCCAGAGATTTTCAGTGAAGAAGAGAGATTGGGCCGACTCGATTTGTTTTCTTTAGAGCAGAGGAGAATTAGAGAGGGCATGGATGAGATGTGAGGGTAAAAGATAAGGTAGATAGGAGGGAATGCTTCCCTTTGTCAGTGGGATCAATGATTTACGTCAAAGGAGCAGCAGGTTCAGTGACACGAGGAAAGTCCTTTTCATCCAGCATGTCGTGTGAATCTGGAATGTGCTGCCTGTAAGGGTGGTAGATGCACAATCCCTAAGAACAGTGAAGTACTAAGAAATCCACTTGCAATACCAAGGTATAGGCGTCTATGCATCAAGTGCTCGAATTTGGAATTACATAATTTAGCTGTTTGTTTTTGACCAAAACTGAGGTTTGGGCAATAGAGAATTGTTCTGTGATTGAGGTACCAGTGACGATATGTCGCTAATCTGTAAGTCACACCATGGTTGCATAAGAAAGGCAGCCCCTTCAACGCATTAATCTCAGCAATTCATAGCTTTCCCAAGTGCATTCCCTCCAACACTGAAACCCATCACACCACAGAATGAAACAAATTGATTAGATAGACAGCAGTATTTATCCACGAGAGCGGCAGTGAGCTGTCGGACACAGTCATGAATGTCTAACGTCAGTCAAGGCTTTCAGACAGGATGGGAACTGATGACCAAATATATGACAGATAGGAAATATGCTCACAATGACTTACCTCGATTGGGCTTACAGTGGCCTGCAAAAGACACAGACACAGTGGTGTACACTGCCTAAAATGTAACCGGTTATAAATCACACCGCACCAAGTTATAGTCCAACAGTTTTAATTGGAAGCACACTAGCTTTTGGAGCGACGCTCCATATCACTTGATGAAGAGGGTCGCTCCAAAAGCTAGTGCGCTTCCAATTAAACCTGTTGGACTATAACCTGCTGTTGTGTGATTTTTAACTATGTAAACCCCAGTCCAACACGGGCATCTCCAAATCATAAAATGCAGCCGATTCCTCTACGAAAGATGGCAGCTTAGTCTCACGCTAATCCCCACCAGGTCCTCCATTCGTGACACAATTAAATGCAGTAGTATGGAATTAGTACAACAGATTATGGCATTCGGTCCATCATGCTCATACAACTTGATAGCAGTGAGATATCAATAAGGACAAGCTCTCACCAGCCAGGACGATTGCACTGGTCGTGGCGCAGGGGAGTGTGCAATAACCTAGAGATCTTGGAAGCGCAGGACTCACATCTATTTCGAAGCAAAAAGCCATTTCACCAAACTACCTGCCCTTGAGATCAACTACAAAAAGTCACAGCCATAAATCCCAGCGAGATTTCTGCACATACCTCCTATAAAGACCTATAAAGATATTCAGATAATTTACAGCAAAGCATCCAAAGTTCTGACTTTATCCAAAATAAATTAATGAACTTGAATAAATACACATTTTTTTAGCTTGTTACCTCTCTGGAGATTACCAGGTTCCAATCCTATTTACAGACAAAGTGTGAATCGGTTCATAGCATTTCTGTCTACTGAAATATCAAACAGTGATTCTCATCTCTCATCAACATTCATCACCCGAGCCTCAGCACGCCCGAATGTGTTTGTTCATCATTAATCCTCATTTTATTCAATCATTAATATCAAAAAGGGAACCATCATACGGACTGTTCAGGGCACTCACTCTGTCACTATTCCAATACGATGGATCTCAGAACTGCATTCAAAACTGTTGCTGAGGCCCAGCCGGTGTTACGGACACTATGGGCAACGCCTCCCTTGTCTCTATCTCGGCTGTTGAAGTGAAGTATCCCATATGTCTTCACACAGATATTTTTCGTCGATCTTTGTAGAAATCATTCTTCAGATTAGTAAGATTGCTATTATCCAGGAGAAAAATTTCATTTCCTGCTTTTTGTCCTTACCCAAAATTGTACTCAGATAAAACGAGTTATGAGCAGGAGAAACTCTACGTTCACCCAAAAGCACGCGGTTAGCAAGCCAACGATGCTTGTAATGACTCAATGAAGAAGTGTGTACTCACTGCTGAGTTTCCAATCGGTTGCACTGAATGGACTTCTGTGACCTTCATTCGTTTGATGTAATGATTAACCAGTAGATATAGAAGTCCTCACATCTCTTTTATTTTACTGTGTTGTTACAGTCATCGAGTCTTGGAGTCCTACAGCGCGCAGACAGGTCCTCTGGCCCAAACCGCTTTATGATGTGCAAAATGTTCATCCATGCTAACTCCATTTCCTTGCAATTGTCCTTGTAAACCTTGCCTATCGATGTACTTGTCCAAATGCACTTTAAATGTTGTTAAAGAGCCAACTCAGCGACATCCATACGAATTTCATTCCATAGGCACACCAACATCTGTGTGACAAAAGAATTCCCTCTGGGTCCCTTTTCTTCTTTACCCTCTTATCTTAAACTGATACCCTCTCGTCCTCAATTCCTAATTATTGTTTTGCATTACTCAGACATGAGCGAATTCATTTGCTCTTCTCCCCCATCTGATTATTTCAGGTTTTAAATTGCATTGCCACAGCTGAGGCAGGGCGTTTGCAATTCTTTAGCTCAATCCTTATTAAATCAAACAGCCCTCTTTGGAACTGCAGTTTCTGACTGCGACTAATCCTGCTCTGCTCTTGATTTTTCACAATTATCCGCTTGTTTTTGAAGAAAATGATTTGAAACAAGATGTGTCGTCCAGTCATTGTTTTCTCCTTTATCGAGGATTTGTCAAAACATTTGGGGACATCTGGGTCGCAAATATAGCAGCTGGTGGAATGTTGCGAGCCACATTTCTGGGTGAACTGAACAAACGGATGGCTCGATAAGGATTATATGATATGCTTCTTCAAGGGACGATCTGACCTTCTGAAAGAATGTGATGTTACAGTTCGTAATATTTCAAACATAGAACAATACAGCGCAGAACACCCTTCAGCCCTCGATGTTGCGCCGACCTGTGAACTATTCTTAGTTCGTCCATCTGCACTGTCTCAACATCATTCAAGTGCTTATCTAAGGTTTGCATAAATCTCCCAAATGTGGCCAAACCCAAGGAAATATCTCCCTCAAAACTTTTGCTGCAACAAGATGAGTGTCCACTGTGAGGTTCGGGGGGATGGGGCGTAGAATTTCCAAGCCTGCATTCCAAGCCTGACGATGTGATGATCATTACAGCGACTGTTCAGAGAGCAGGGCAGGACTGGCAGCTAAACTGTCCAGCATTTGGATCGTTCAGGCAAGATACAGAGAGACTGAAAAGGGTGGCATAATTATGCTAATTAAGAGGCAGAATGTCACTTTGTTGTAAGAGAGGATATCTTGCAGGCCTTATCCAACAACCTATGTGGTATAACTCAGAAATAAGAAAGTTGCGATTACAGTAGGATTACATTATAGGCTTCCCAATAGCCAAAGGAAGATAAAGGAACAGATACACAAGTGGATCATTGAAAGCTGTAAAAAAAAGCGTAGCTATCGTGTGTGATTTTAACATTCCTTCTATTGACTGGGACACTCTTCGTGCCAGGGATTTTGAAGGGACAGTGTTTGATAGTTCCATTTGCGGTGCGGAAACTGATGGAGAATGGATTGGCTCTTGATACAGCATATAAGTTTTCGAATTCAGTAAGAGGCCACACTCGACCTGCTATTAGAGAATGAACCGAGCCAAGTGATTCAAACGTTCAGTAGGAAAACATTTCAATAGCAATGATCATAATCTGTAAGTTTTAAATAAATTATGGACAACGATAAGACTGATCCCCGGATAAAAATGCGAAATTTTGGGAAAGCTGTCGACAACTGAATTAGATGAAAGTCGTGGAATTACATTGGGGCAGCTGGTGAACGTATGTACACATTAGAAAGTGCTGTATATTTTGAAGGCCAATTGACTCATTTGAGGATGAATGAAGAAGACAGCCAGACGTCCAGGGAGACAAAGGATATTGAAAGACGGGTGTTAAAAAATGAAACGAAACGTACAGAAGGTGCAGTAAGCTAAAACATGACCGCTGAGGGGTAGACCAAAATCAGGAAGGAAATTAGGATTTCTGAAATGGTTAATGGAATGTTCTTAGCCATTCAGATTAAGGAGAAATGTAAGAGGTTATTTCCATATGTTAAGAGCAAAAGGGAAGCGAGGGAAAGGGCGGATCCACTCAAGGCCAAAGGAGTGAATATATGCACAAATCCAGAAAGTTGAATTATTTCACGATAGTGTACATTGTCTCGGTTTAAAACAACGAGAACAAAATGTGTGGTGGTAAGGTTAGCGATTGGGTATGTCGACTTCCTGGAGCATGTCGGTATTATGAAAGGGGAGATATCGAGACTATTCAAAAACAATAAGGCAGATAGGTCGCCTAGAACGGATGGAACCCATCGTCGGATGTTGAGGCGGCAAAGGGGGAGAGATTGCTGGAACCTTTATAAGTATATTTTCATATGCTTTAGATGATGGCGAAACCCCAGAAGTCTGACGAGAAGATGGGACAATGGCGTACCACATTCGTACCTTCCTTGGTCGAAGCATTGAACGTAAACAACGGGAAGTCATGTCATATTTGCATAAAACCTTAGTTCAGCCACGTATTGATTTCGTGTGTATTTCTAGTCGCCTCACTATAGCATCGATGTAAAGATTCTGTATAGGATGCGGAAGATGTTTCCAAAGATTGGATTGAATTAGCTATAAGAATCGTTTGGAGAAATTTAGATTGCTTTGCACAAAAGCATTTAAGTCTGAGGGGCAACCTAATTGAAGTGTATAAAATGATGAACGGAGTGGATAGGGTGGATATTCAAAGTGTTTTTCAGTGTGAAAATGTCACGTAGGGGTGGCATAGATTTGAACTAACATGGGGCAAGATTTGAAGACCCTTGTGAGATGATTTCTTCACACAGACGATGGTAGGTGCCCGGAAGGCATTGGCAGTGGTGCTAATAGAGTCAGGTATGATAGCAATTTTGAAGAGGCGTTTAGACAGATACCAGAATAGTGAATGAAAAATTAAACTAATACTGCGTTTAGATATTGGCTCCCATCTTGTGGAATCTGTTTGGATTATGTTGACACATACCAAGACTCAGAAATAAAAATTGATCTGCAAGGTCATTGCAGGGAGCGACATTAAACTCGAATTAAAAGGGAGAGGAGAGCAAACAAAAGCATTATCTATTATCGTCAATCACTTGAATCTTCGTACGTATTGGGGAAATCAACCACGATAGAGGAGGAGTTACTGGAGTTGAAATGAGTTGGTTTCCATAACCAAAATGTTGAGTCCTCGAACAGAAAACAGGCTAAAGCAGTATGGGAACTGGATAATGAGAATGAACAATGAACAGTGTAGTTTTCTGAAGACCCTTGAGAATTAATGGCAGTAATATAATGAATATGATGGAGAGTAATGTACGTTACTCTGCGACAAATGTCCTGATCTCATTGGCCGTAAGTACAACGATATGAGGCACAAGACATCTGTGTTAGATTGTGAAACATTACCGGAAATATTCCATGTAATAACAACAGAATACATTATAGCAGCGCAAGGATGAACTGCAACATCATTACTTGCATGATAACAAAACATGGCAGAACCAAGATTTCCAAGAGAAGATAGAGTTAGCACCAATCAAAAGGAAGTGGCATACATATTGCCTGGCATAGGACAACGGACCGGAGAAGTCCAAAAAAATAGGAATTATTCAAAGAGGGGAGGGGGTTGATTTGGGATGGATCCATCATGACTAACTGTTTGATTAACTGGAGGATTGGATAATTAGTGTAATGTGGCATTGAACCCTACCCGTGAAGTACTGGTTGATCCATGTGATCGTGTATTGTTCCATTGAGGGCCGATGGAGGAAAGTATTTGGTGGGGAGAAAGGTTTGCATGGAGGGTGTGCAGGACCTGAAAAAAGGAAGGATCGGTGACCTAAAGGGCAGAGGGCATCGCACGCCGTTTGCTATCAAGGCCTGGGCGTCCCATGAGGATTTTGGGAGACAAATACAGAAGAATTTTTTCGCTGCATGGGACTTCTTTCCCTGCCATTCTCTTGCTCTGCCTTTCACTCTGTTTCTGCTCTGATTTTTTTCTCACTGAATCTGGTCTTTCGCATTACTATGTCTGTTCTTCTCACTGTCTCACTCTCCCTTTCCCCGACCTCACACTTCCTCCTTTCCAAATTTTCTGCCTTTACCTTCTCACACAGTCTCTGTGTCGGACCTTTCCCCTCCACTTCCTTCTTTGTCCTGGGGAGCGTGGTCAACGTGTGGAGATGCATAGGTGTTTTTACATACAGTGGATAATGTGTCGCAAAATTGTGATCGTGGAGAAGATGTGCAGAGAAGGCCAATGAGGTGAAGAGGGTATCATGCAAAACCTAGAAGCAATAACGTTTGGGATGGGCAAAACATTTGGGGTGGAAAATTCATGGAAAACTTTAGGAAGGATGCAAAATATTTTGGCGTGACATTTCTGGAGCAGACATAATCTGATAAGGTGCAAAGTTTGAGGATGTGACAACAAAGGATGGATCTAAAATAGGGATAACAATATTTAAAATTTGAAAGTCTTCATGTATAAATAATTTTGCGTTGACTGAAAAATCACGGGACTACAATATCTAGACCCAAGGAAGCCTACATATATGAGGAAAAAGTGGGCCATGCCACCAGTACTTCATTCGGAGGTTCACTTACAATGTTTTCTAGCATGTTGACGGAAACTCTGAACCGGACCTTCCAGCTCAGCATCCAAAACCTCAACCTGGGCTACAAATACTCTGAAACCTCGTTAACATCAAGTCAAAGATAGCTTGTGGGCTCGTGGAGTGTGAGGAAATTAAGGAAGTTACATAGGGAGGGAAAATACACAGATGAAGATGAGTAGTGTTTGAGATGGGAAGAATGAGTGGCACAAATTGTGTGAGAGTTTAACTAACTTTGTACGGGGGTCTGCAAAATCTTGGGGAATGCAAATATATGTGACCTAAAAATTTGGAGGGGCACGTTTTCCCTGATTCTCTATCGGTCTGTCTTTCTCTCTTCCATTCTCTCTCTCTCTTGTTCTTGTTTTCCCTTCCTTTTCCAGCCCTTCTGTATCCCTGAATGTTCTTTTCGTGGTTTTATCTCTTTTGTCTTCAATCTCTCTGGTCCGAAGAACTGAGGGAGGATGCATAATATTTGATGGGTGCGAAATTGGAGCGTTAATGCTTGCGGTTGAGGGGCAAAACTGAGGGCAAAATATTTTGAGTGAGGAAAAATGGTTGTAGGTTCAATAGTTGAGAGAATAAAACATTGAGAAGGCAGGTTGAAAATATTGAAGGGTTTTCAGCGTCAGAGATGTGAGATACATATCTTGTTGAAGTAGGAGCTTCAATGGTTTTGTTGACACACCTTTTTGAAAAGTCACAAATTCTGTGGGGTGCCCAATACTTGGGAATTTGAAAATGGAGATGCAGAATTGGAAGTTCAGAACTTTTGAAACGAAACTTCAGAGGAAAAACTTGGGATTGAAAAATGGGGAAGGTGTGGCAGCACAAACTTTGGGGTGAGTGCAAATTAGAGGTTTCATTTAATGGGTTTCGTAATAGTTGATGGGAACGTAAAATTCGGTAGTTGAGTGCCAAATTTGGGCACACTTCATTTTTTCAGGATGAAGCAAATTATGCTTGAGAGTGTCTGATGGATGTGCAATAATTCGGGGTGCAACATTTGGAAGCCATGAAACCAAGTAGAGCAAGTAACGGGTGTTGCATACGTCAGGGATGAAGGGTACAAATGTGTTGTCTGCAAAAAAGGGAGCAAAAATGTCGTTTTGGGGGTAGTGCAAAAATTGAGAGCAGGTAAACCTGCAGGATTGTGTAAATTTTAGGGGCCGCTAAACGAAGTGAATAGAGTCTGCAAACACCTAAGGGCTGGAAAAACGTTCATGGGGCACAGCACAATGTGTCCGAATGCAACCTATTTGGGGGAAATACTTAAGAGAGCACGAAATAGAAGGATTCGCACAAAATTGGGAAGAGGGCCATAAACTTGAGCATGTAGTGAAATAGTGGTCTGAAAATTTTCGGATTCAAAAAATTGGGCAGAAGACTGCAGCGAATTTTCATAAGGCAGCTTAATTTGTTCGAAACCACCGCAATATTGCGTAGCACAAAATGTCGTGGGGTCATAAAAATGGGAGAATGCCACATCAGAGTGCCTGCAAAATCGTGGAAAAGCTGCATAAAACAGAGAAAGGTTGAGGGAGGGGTGGAGAAAAAGAGTCGCGGGAATAAGAAACCGTCTGGATAGCAAGTAGTCGATGGGAAAATACGACAAGGGAAATGAATGAGAGGAAAAAAGAGAGACGGAGAAAGGGAGAGTAGAAAATGAGGCAGAACGAATATAAGGCGGGGAAGAAATTGAAGTAGAAGACAGAGACGAGGAAAAGAGACAGAGTAAAAATGTGATGGTGGAGTATGAGGCACGGACAATAAAGCGATATGTGACGGATAGAAACATAGGTGAGGGAAGAAACACAACAGAGAAAAAGAGCCAGGAGTTAAGAAAAAGACAGAGGAAAAGTAGGGAACGAAGTGAAACCAGGATTAAAATTAAGAAGAGACAGAGAATTATACAGCAGCAGAGAGTGACAAAAAGGGCCGGATAGAAGAAGCGAGAAAGTGGGTGAGAGGTGGAAAGAAAAAGAAAGCAAAGGAATTGGAGAAAGAGACACAGGAAGAGACAGTCAGAGAAAGAGAAAGGAAGAAGAGATGGAGAAACGAAAGTGTATAGACAGAAAATGCAAGACTTTTGATAGCGCAAGAGAAAGAAAGTGAAAGAAAATGGATAAAGATAATTGGGAAGAAAGAGGAGGGAGTCACATAGAGTAAAAAGAGAGAGAGGAATGGAAAGAAACAGTGAGTGAGAAAGAAAGAGAAGAGAAATAAAGAGAGGGAGAAGAAGAGAGATTAAAAAGAGCGAAAGAGATGGTGATGCAAAAAGGGTGAAAACATCGGGGATAAAAGGGAGACAGAGAAATAAACAAAGACAGAGAAAAAGCTAGACAGGTATAGACAGAAAGAGAAAGTGAACAAGAAACGGGGAAAACGAAATAGAGACAAATAGGAGTTTACGAAAGTCTCTCGACCATTTCCCTCACTGCCACCGATCATTCAGGCATATGCCAGGCTCCTTTGGTTTGCTGCAGTCTGACTGGTTCTCGAAGCATTTGACGTGAAAGGATAAAAAACTGGCCTAGAGTTTGCAACAATAAGCGCACTCTTTCTCACTCACAAACACAGAGACAAACAATGTCTGATATTAAGCTACTGGTCAATCCACGTGGCAAAACGGAATTCTGGCTGGGAATACAGCCCGCTAACAGCTCCTCCAGTCAGGACACTTCCTCCAGTTATGAAAAACAGCAAGAGGCATGTTTTGGAGGTTGGGACGAAAAAGAGACGGAGGAGGTGTAAGGGAAAAGCAGCAGCTCAATAGATTAATACAGATTGCATCTGCTTAACCATCGGTTATCCCCATCTCCACGCCCAACCGCCCACCTCACACATGGGCCCCAGACCTGAAATCCATACAGAGACAAAGCTGCAGATTATTTAGAACAAGGAGCACAGGCCTCTTTAACAAAGGAACACAAATTTATCCCCATGTCCACAAAGTACCCATATAGTGGTATGTTCGCCATTACCCATTCTCTACTGTGCTGTCCACAGACAGGAAGGACCCTAAATGTGCATCGAGCTATCCTTTCAATTTCCTTTATCGATATACATTGAACGAGCGTTCACAGAGATCACCGTTCACAACTTCACCTGAATACACCAAGAGCCACAAATTACAGGATGTACTTTCATTACTCCATTCTTTCTGGTCTGGGATGCATATAACACGTGATGGAGTGCCTTATTATCCATAAATCCGTTTCTGTCCCTGTGGTCAATCGTTTTTAATTCCTTATTTGTTCCTTCCAGCAGTTGCTTGATCTTCTGGATACTAATGCTCCATTCCACAGGCGTTGAAGCTCCTTCCTCCTTGTTTTTGTCCCTGGTAGGTATCTGTCCAGTACTTAAAATTGAAAATGTACCTTGTCGTCACCTAACATGAATCTCTGTCAATTGTTTTTATTTTCCATTGACCATTGAACATGCAAGTGCATTTGCTGTACAGACTGAAAACGTCCTCTCGAGTCCACAGCTTCGACATTTTATCATTGTTATCACCACTTAATCGCATTTTTCTTTCGATCTGGGCTTCATTCCCAACAGCCTGTTCCCTTCTCGTTAACTAATTCATGAATTTCCGCATTCACGTCAGTGCTAATATTATCACAAAACACCTACACTTTTGGAATCACGCCATTCGGCCCATCAGGTCCAGACCGAACCTCTGAAGGCCTTCGCAAGCAGACCCACCCCAAATAAGCATACCACAGAAGATCAAAACTGGGCATTTTTTCGACTGTGGATAGGAAACTAGAACATTCGGGAGACTGCTGAAATTCCACAAGATGCTGGAATTGAGTACGGGTTCCTGGTGCTGTCAGGCAGCAGTGCTAACCGCTGGGTCAGCATGCAGCTGCAATATCCACAACCTGCAATAATATCATGTGCTCACTTAACTGAAATTTAATAATAGTCTAGTGAATGGTAAACAATGCTGACAGACTGAATTAATTGTATAATCTGACTTTTTCATTGTTTCAGCATCTGATGATCAAAATTAAGCTATTATTATTGCTGGCCTGCCACCTTATCTTGTTGACTTATCGTTGACTCACTTTCCACTAGCAAGTGTACTGTGATTATGATTTTTTAGTGAAGTAAGTACTTTTTTTGGGGGGGAGGAGACAATTTTCTGTTCACTTACTCCCTGTTTGATTAATTGGTGTGAAATTATAAATTCAGTCACTCAATAATTTGTGAGCATTCGAATCAATGATTATGAAGTTAACCAATACTCTAATGAGGGAAGGTTGAGAAGTTTATGGAAAGCTGCTTCATTGTTAGTTATTCACCTCCTCGACCGAATGTGGGAGATGTGAACGTGTTATTAAAAATGCGTGACGTAGATAAAGAAAGGAAACTTGTCTAGTTTCGCCAGTGCTTGGTGATATTGGATACGATAGCCAAGCTCACATCGGTGCAAACACTGATACAGTTCTTCCTTACACCTTATGCTATTCGTGCATTAGGCGTTGTTGGAGAACATAATCTTAGTTTCTGAGCAATATTTGTAAAGGCAGATTCAACAAATATAGGTGAAGAATTACAATGACATCTGGTGAAATGCAGAAACAATCAGAGAAAGTTGGAAGAGACTGATGCAAATACCACTGTTGTTACATAAAATTGAAACATTGGGTGTTTCGATATTGCTGTATGGCAAAGGAAGTGTGAGGTATGTTTTCTTTTCATAACTTGAAAGCTGTCGACAGCTCCGCGTTAAACCCCAATATCACAACCAGACTAATCGCAAAATTCTGCGATAGTTCACTGACCCCAGCCTTTGTAACTGCATCCTGAGGTTCCATTGGCGTCAATCAGTGAAGATAGACAGCGGCAGCTCCTCCATCAAAACACCCAATATTGGAGCTACCCCCAACGATGCGTTCTTAGGCCCCTACTGTACACCCTTCTGCCCATCAGTTCCAGAACGAACCTCTGAAGGCTATCCCACGCAGACACACCCCGAACAAGCATTCCCCAATGTTTCATTGAAACAGTGCTAACAGCTGGGTCACAATGTGCCGCAATATCTACAACCTGCAATGGTAAAATATTCTCCTTTGACTGTAATTTTATAATCGTCTAGCCAATGGTAAAAATATTGATAGACTGAATTGGTTGTATAATCTGATTTATTAATTCTTTCAGCGTCTGAAACATTCACAACAGTGTTGCCAAACAAACGCCATCTACAATGTGCTGACACCACCATGCTAAGAAGGATATCAAACAACGATTAGGAGTCAGAATGGAGAAGACATAGAGGGTTTTGTTACGTGGCAGAGTGATAACAATCTCTCTCTCAGTGTTGGCAAAAGTAATGAAATGATAATTGACTTCCAATAGAAAGAAACAGAACACACCCCTATCTATATCCACTGGGTGGAATTTGAGAGAGGTGAGAACTTCAAGTTCACAGGTGTGACGACAACCAACTATCTGTCCTAGACTTCCGACGTACATTAGACTGTCAAGAAGTTGCAAAAACGGTGCATCTTTTTCAGGCAGCTCAAGTAATTTGAAATGTCCATGACGATCCTCTCTAACGTTTACAGGCGCACCATATCGAACATAGTGTCCGAGTACACAACAGCCTGGTAT
Source organism: Chiloscyllium punctatum (assembly GCF_047496795.1). Lineage (NCBI taxonomy): Eukaryota > Metazoa > Chordata > Chondrichthyes > Orectolobiformes > Hemiscylliidae > Chiloscyllium > Chiloscyllium punctatum. Next base: position 30,814,854 of record NC_092789.1, on the reverse strand, counting down.
GGCAAAAGCTTTGTGCAGAAACCTAAGAATCGACAGAAGTTCGTGTACTTAGCCGATACCATCACAGAAGCCAATTTCCCTTTCATGGGCTCTACTGAAACAGTCCTGTTGCCACGGAAATGTTACCAGTACCATCAAACACCCAACCCACTCTGCAATGCTCTGCGACAACCGTTTCTGTCAGAATGTAGATTCAGAAGGTTGGACACACACACCGACAAGTTCAGGTACAGCTTCTTCACTCTCGTTCTTAGATCTATGAATGGAGTCTCTAACGACAATTTTCTTAAATGTTGATCTTACCTCGTGAATGCTTTGTGTGTCATAAACTGCATGGCTTTCTCCATCCAGTTTCTTTTTCACCCCATCATCTGCATGCCCTTGATTACTGTGATCTGCTGTGACTGTTCTCAAACAAATCTTTTCGCTGTATTTAGTTATGCAGGATAATAGATCAAGTCAAATTAAATCGTAGACTGTCCAGAATTAAGGGGAATAACACTGTGGTGTTGCAATGCAAAACTCCGGCACATTTTCAGAAATAAAAGGAAAGCTCAATTATAAGGTACTTGCAGTTGAGCTAAAACAACTGACAGAACACGTAACATCCTACAACGGCAGTCGCTGTTCTGTTATTGCAGTACCTTCACTTTAATTTCAGACTGGCATTGGCTGTAAATCAATCAAATGGGAAAACAACTGTCAATCAAACAAAACAGAGCAGGGGCATAAGAAACAGGGCAATTCTGATTCTGAATTCATGGAGAGTAGTGATGTCCAAGGATCAACTAGGGAATGAGTAATGCTACTTATGTTTAGTAGGACCTCGTAAATGACATATGATTAGATCTGTTCCTGACATTGCCAACAAGCAACAATTGACGTGTTTGGGAGGCTTCAGTTTTCTCGAATTGGGATCAGTTTCAATTACAAGGGGGGACAGCTTCAAGGTAAGAGGAGGTCAATTTAAGGGGGATGTGCGTGGCAAGTGTTCTTTTTTCACGCAAAGACTGGTAAGAGTCGAACATTCAGCTTAATTGCCATCCATGTTCAATCATAGGGTGATCAGAAAGTTTCAGTTTCAACAATAATTTTGTATGATATTATGTGGCTGAGTGTTTCAGATGCTATAAAGAAACATATAACTTTCCCCTGGAATATACATAAGGCACGCTCAGTATAATAACCAGCTGTTGAATTTGGAGTAAGTGAAAATAAACTCAATTTATATCAGCGAATAGTTTAGTGACCATAACCACATGAAATTTAACAGGAGATGTACTTTAGGCCGTTTCAGAATTCCAGCTATCTCGGGATAAGTAGCCTTAGCTTTATTTACTAAGACCTCTGTTTTTCTCTATTTTTAATTGTAATCTGCCTTTTTCCCATTGAAGTAAAAGAAAATAAAATTGGATAATGCACTCACATTGATTAATAAGAACATTTGTGCATCTTTTTTGAAAACCTGGCTATTTATTTACCTGTCATAATAAATACTTGTTACCAAAAAAAAAGTTTGCCACAGGATCAGAGAATGATTCTTTTCATAATTAATGGAAATAAAGTGATGACCAATCTACTACAGTCACTTTCACTTATGTGTTGTTTCTGATTCATTGATGTGTTAACAACAAAACCAATGAACCTAAGTGAAATACATCACAGTGACACGCCCTTTGGTCCTCCAAGCCTGTGCTGATCACAATGCAGCAATAAAATAAAAACAAACCTTCTGTCCTTATTCGGTCTCTATCCCTCTATTCCATCACCAGTCATATCAACATCCACATGCCTCATATATATTGCCAACCAAGAAGTGCTTCCACCACTTGTTCGGGCAGAGCGATTAGGTTCCGACCATTCTCTGTGTGGAAATATTCCAACAGGCACATCTCTTAAACTTCCCCCCTCACCTTGAATCTTTGCACCTTGTAATTGAAACTGTGATCGTGCACCGAGAAGACTTAAGCCTCTCCAAATTCGTCACTTCCTACTTGTTGGCAATACCAGAATCAGATCTATTACCTGTCATTTTCACTATCCACCTGGAAAGAATTAACATTATTCACTTCCCAGTTGAATTATTGGCTAACAGATGTCGGTACGCATTCAGAATTTTCCTGTTTCTATTGACGATGCGCTGTTTTGTTTGGCTCACAGTTGCTTTCACATTTGATCGTTTTACAGCCATTTCTGCAGAGAAATTAAACCAAGGTACTGCAAAAGGAGAATAGTGCGTGTAGTTGTAGGATGGTGCAAGTGTTGTCAGTTGTTTCCATTATATTGCTTGTACCTTGAAGTTGTACTTTCATTTATTCCTGAACGTGCACCGTCATTTTGCATCTTATTCACACAGTATATTTCCGCTTTCTTTTGGAAAATCTATGATTTGATTTGACTTGATTCGATTTATTGTCCTGTATAACGAGGTGATGTGAAAAGATTCGTTTGTGATCAGTGCAAGCAGACCATAGTTATCAAGGACATGCAGATGGTAATGTTAACCGTATCTGGACAGAGTAAGCCACGCAGTTTACAACACACACTACACGAGGCAAGATCAACATCGAAATACTACGCACAAATAACCGCAGACCAAACACAGAACAGCCTTCTCAACTGATTGGAAGATAATTCAAACATTCATTTGTAGTATTACATTGTACCAACCAACGGATATAATGCAGTGAGAACACTTATCCAAGATAATAACATGTATCACAATTTTACCAGGAGAAATGAGAAAATGTGATCACTTGCCCTGACGTTTATGAACTTATTGCCTCTGTCTCACAGTTCAGGATGATATGACAAAAAAATCTAAACTTTGCTGTTGAGTGTACTCAGATTACAGTCAATCAAAACTGTGCTAAATGAGAAAGGGTTCAATGGATCACCAAGATTTGAAAGGTGTGTTAGTGTTTCGCAATCATTAGACACACTAAATACGTTGGTCAAGAAAAAATAATCACATAGTGGCTTACATTGACATCTAATCATCTCATTAATGTAGTTCCTGCAGAAAATTCCTAAATGACCTCAAGGATATTTATCAAATAATTCAACCACATTTTTTTCAAACAATACTTGCCACAGTATTAATCAATGGAAATAATTTCGAGCAAGTGTTATATTTTAGAATTGCAGAATGTTCAGAGTGTTTACGAGCTGTAGGCATAGTTTCGTAGTCAAAAAAAAATTTTACCGATCAGCCTCTGAGAGAAAGGTTTTGCTTGGAAATGGAAAAAATCTGGCACCTATGTTAAATTTCATACATGTCATTACAGTATAGTTAAATATGACCTTACATAGGAAGCACTTCTTTTCTGCACTTCGCAGACAGTGGCACTACGTTTGCCAAACTCCAGTCTTCTGGCACCTCACCTGTGATTATCAATGAGACAAATATCTCAGCAAGAGGCTCAGAAATCACTTCTCTAGTTTCCCACAGAGTTCTTGTGTACACCTGATCAGGTCCTGGGGATTTATCCTGGGGATTTTACCGTTTCAAGACATCCAGCACTTCCTCCTCTGTAATATGGCCATCTTGAAAAATGTCAACATCTATTTCCCTACAGCCTATAGCTTGCACATCCTTTTTGACAGTAAATACTGATGCAAAATACTCATTTAGTATCTCCCCCATTTTCTGTGGCTCCACGCAAAGGCCAACTTGCTGATCTTTGAGGCGTTCTATTCTCTCCCTAGTTATCATTTCGTCCTTAATATATTTGTAAACACTTTTGGAAAATCCTTAATTCAATTTGCCAAAGCTATCACATGTCCCCATTTTGCCCTCCAGATTTCCCTCTTAAGCATCCTCCTATTTCCTTTACACTCTTCTGTCTGTACATGACATATGCTTCCTTCTTTTCCCTCACCTCTTGAGCAATGTCTCTCCCTCTGCGTTTTCTCACTTTTTCTCTCTCTGTCTCTTTCTCTCTCAATCCCCCCTCAGCCCTCTTCTTCTTCTTCTATTTATCCATCTTCTTCTTCTCTCTGTCCATATTTGCTGCCAGAACAGTTGGGTTTCTCTGTGCAGAAAAGTCCGACCAGATTCGAAGTATCAACTCCGCTTCCCCCCCACATCCCCCCCCCCCCCTCTCTCTCTCTCTCTACGTTGCAACTGCCAGCGTTCATCGTGCATGTCGCTAAAATGGGACATGGACAAGGACTGGTTAACAATTCGCGAGCTTTAATTTAGAACACTCAGTGAAGAACAAGTTTAGGAGTACGACCTGACACAGCCTCCAGTCAACTCAAGCATCAAGCAAAGTCAGCATCCCCATGGTTCTCGTGTAGGAATTGTGCCTGAGATCGCCGATTCTTACAACGGTGTTGTTCAGATGGGCACAGCCTCCGGACAGATTTCACTTGAAGTGCCGGGCACATATTGAACGAACACATCCTACCAACATTTTTACAATCGTTTTCATAATCTGCAAGGAAGCATGGACTGTTTTATATGTCTGATCTGCTCGGTGGATTTGGATCGGTTCAGGGTTGGAGGGCCGAAGTCCCTGTTCCTGAACTGTATTTTTTTTATTTGATCTTTGTTCTTTATTCTTTGGGAAAGCAGGGCGGAGAAAGTCGAATTATCAGGTAACGAATCCCCCAAATTATTTAGGGCGCACGCTGATGCTATTCGACCCGCTGTGTACAGTCCTGTTCTGTCAACTGATGCAAATTTCCTGACTCTCTCCCCAGGTCACTGCCTCTCATTTCCATCCCTATAAAATATCCAACTTCAGTATTGAAAGATTTAATTGAGCTTGCTTTGACTACAATTCCAGGCCATGTATTCCAAACGCGAAGTACTTCATTATTGAATCAGTTGGACACTACTTTAAATGTATACCACCCCCCCCTCTTATTCTTGTTCTTCTACAAATGGTAAAGACTTCTCCATATATACTCAGTTCAGCCTGCTTGTCATGATTCTGGAAATCTCCGTCAGATCTCCTCTCGGCGTTCTTCTCTCCAGAGAGTACAGTCCCACCTAATTTATTCTTCCCTTGCAATTCTCTCGCTCTGTTCTGCCAAGGTCTATTATCTGCGTGCAGATATAGGAATGTCCCTTTGCGTCTGTAAACACCTCCCCTCCTTTAATTTCTCCGACCTGTACCACCCACTCCCAATTTAATTTTGACTGTCAGTGTTCTTCTGACGAAATACATCTCTCCACATTTCCCTGTCGGCTAACTCCATCACTTTGACAGTGTCCCTTTGGATCTCTGCACAGTCCTCCCCATTGTTTACATTTCTGCCAAGTTTCGAATCATCTGAAAACTTTGAAATTGCTGACTGCTCAGTGCTCCAGATGCAATATTTCCAATGTACGGCATAACTGAAGCACGACTACCGCCATTTGTATTCACTTTCATGTTCATACAGGAAGATTCTCCAAACTGTATGATTCTATGCATCTGTATGAACTCTCTAAAAGAAAGACAAATTTATGGTCGAGTTGATGTTTTCTCACATCAGGCAATCTAAAACGAAGGAACATAGTTTGAGAATACGAAGAATTAAGACGGAGTGGAAAAATTGCATCACTCCAACCTCGAGACTCAATTGAGCTTGCCAGCTCCTCTTCTCCACTTCCAGTACAAATATCTCCTTCCTGTAGTGTGGTGACGAGAACTACCAGTAATAGTTCAGCTGTGACCAAACTGAAGTTGTCTACAGATCAAGCAAAACCTCCTGCCTTTATAATATATGCCTTGAATGCTAATAAAAACGGTCCTTCTTAATTATACCATTAACACATGGACAAAGGCCCGAAGATACCTTAATTCCTTTGAGGCTCCTCATCATACAGAAGTCACGAGTACTCTCCTGCCTTGATCCTTCTTCCAAATTGAGTTTCCTAAACTTATCAAGGTGAAATCCAATTGTGAAGTCATGTTAAGAACTGCCTTATTGAGCTATTATTTTTTCTTCTGTCGGTCTATCTGTCTGCCGTCCACAAATTCGGAAATTGTACTTCGTGTCCCTTTCTGTGAAAGATTTGTAAAAACAGCAAACATTTGAGGTTCCAGCCCATATCCTCTGTCGCATGACTTGCAAAGCTGAAAACGTCCTACTCATAGCTCCTTTGTATTTCCTGCCAGACCAGTCATTCTTCTCTCCATGCCGATATACCATCCTTGCACACCAGACATTCTTTCTCCGCGGTGCAGCACTTTATATCATGACTTCTTGAAATTTACTTACACCATGTTAACGTGTTTGCTTTGTCGACAACGAGCATTCTCAATTAATTCAAACAGCATCCACAAACCATGATCTTCAACAAAGCAAATTGATTTTTTCCCCTAATTGCCTTTCAAATCATCCAAATTCCCTGTTACAACTTCCCATCAATAGTTTCCCTCAGATTTGTTTTTTAATCTAACTGAGTCCCATGCTGCTTTAATTGGTGGAAAAAAGATAAATGGGACATTTGGATGTCTGATGGTGCTGAAGGGGAAGATGAATGTAGGCTGCCTTCAAGTAATTCAAAGGCAAATGATTTTGAAGTTCAAATATTGTTTGAATATAAATAGAGAAGAACATCATCAAATCTGTGATTTTTTTGGTACAGGCGAGCCTATTGGAGACAGTACGCAGGTAAGATCTTGAATCATTTCTGCATTGTGGAGGCAATAGAATCGTGTTGCTGTAAGGAGGTGTTCAGGGAACATGCCGGTATCTCATTACAATAATCAAGGCCAGCGTTAAACATGATGTGTGAGAGAAGATGAACTAGAAAAACGAGAAGGATAGTTAATCCCTCAAGCCTGAGATCATTTCATTCAATCGTGGCTGATCTTATCTCAACCCCAACTCAGCATTCCAGTCCCCTCCCTTCAACCCATAGTCGGGTAAAAAACTGAAGCGCCTCCTGTTTATATTTACTTAGTGCCCTGACACCCACTGCAGTCTTGATCAATGAGTTCCACAGATCGACGACACTTTGAGAAAATGAATTCTCCCTTATATCTGCTTTGACTTTGTGCCCTTTATTCTAAAACGTGCACCTCTCCTTCTATATTGCCCGACCTGATGAATTATCCGTTCTAGGTCTACTTTCTTAGTCGTACTTGCATCTTGCAGACTTCGATTTGATCTCCGCTCAGTGTTCTAACTGCTGGGACATTTAAGGCCTTAACAGTTTGACTTTCTTCACAAGACAAATCTTCACTAAAGAATAAATTGACTGAACCCCCTCTGAATTGCCTCCCGTTACCTATATATAACTTTTCAGGTAAGGCGATCAAAACTCAACACAACTTTCCAACGCCAGACTCAATGATGCTTTCTATGGTTGCAGAAGCACTTCCTTCGTTTATATTGGATTCCTTGGAGGATATATTTTGAATATCTAATTATTCCCAACTCTCCAGTAATATCAACTTATGAACCAGTATTAGATAAAGAGCTAAATGGTCGCATTGTGGACCAAAACATATTTACTATCTTTTGGATTCATTCTTCCGATTTCTGATACATGGGGTAACAGTTCCGAGATTGAAAAGCCTCTTCTCAAAGTAAAGGTGTGGTCCAGATGATCACACAGAAGAGGGGATGGATGAGGTCAAGAAAAGGCAATGATCAGTGTGGGGAGGACTGACAAAATTGGACATTAGTGGAAGATTATTAACGAATAAATTGCAAAAATCATTCTTATCCAACAATAAGTTTTGGTTTTATTTGGAGAAATTCAATGATACTAAAACAAAAGAAATATATTTTAAATTTGGCTTAATGCTAATACAGTGTTCTGGGATGTCGGAATGGATCTAGAGCTACAAAAGTACAGCACAGAACCGGCCGTTTTGCCCACGATGTTTTGCCGAGGATTACTCGAAATATAAAATAAAATAATACAACCTACGCACACATCAATTCACTGCTATCCATGTGCATGTCCAGCAGTCGCTTAAATTTCCCTAATGACTCTGCTTCCACCACCACAGTTAGCAACACATTCCATGCATTCACAACTCTCTGCATAAAGAACCCTCGCTGACATCCCCTCGATACCTTTGTCCTAATAACTTAGAACAATAATGCTTCATGCCAGTCAATCGTGCACTGGCGAAAACTCTCTGGCTATTGACTCAATCCATGCCTCTCATTACCTTATATACAATGATCAGGGCACCTCCTTTCCTCCTTCTGTCCAGAGAAGAAATCCGATGTTAGTTAACCTCTCTTCATAAGGCAAGCCCTCCAGTTCAGGTAGATTCCTGGTAATCCTTCTTTGCACCCCCTCCAAAGCCTCTGTATCTTTCTTATAGTAAGGTGCCAAGACTGGACACGATATTCCAAGTGTGGTCACGCCGGGAATTGCAGACCCGTAGCAAATCCTTGTGGCTCATAAACTCGATACCCCTGCTATTGAAATCCAAAACATTATGTGATTTCTAAACAACCCTATCAATTGCGTGGCAACTTTGAGGGATCTATGTACTTGCACACGCAGATCCCTCTGCAGCCTGCAATAGCTTTCGACAATATCAATGGCATCTCTAACCTTTGTGGCATCGGTAAATTTACCAACCCACGCCCCACTCTCCTCATCCAAGTCATTTATAAAATCAACGAAGAGCACAAACCCCAGAACAGATCCCTGTGGGACTCCACTCAATTCTGACCACCAGGCAGAATACATTACATCCACAACCAAATTTCTGCATTCCATCAACCAATCAATTCTGAATTCAGACAGCCGCATCTCTCCGTATTCCATACATCCTGAATTTCTGACGGAGCCTACCATGGGGAACCTATCAATTTCATTGATGAAATCCATATACACCACATGCAATCCTCGACCTTCATTGATCAGTCTTGTCACTTCAAATAACTCAATAAGTTGTGAGGTATGACCTGCTCCTCACAATGCCATGCTGACTTTCTTTAATCACGCTATGCTTTTCCATATTGTCATAATTCCTATCCCTCAGAACTATTTCCAAAAGATTGCTGACCACAGACGTAAGACTGACTGGTGTGTAATTGACAGGGGTTTCCCTACTCTCCTTCTTGAATAAACGAACAACAATCACCTCTCTCCAATCCTCTGATACGACTCCCGTTGAGAATGAGGAGACAAAGATTATTTTTTTACCAGCAGCTTAGCAACGTCTTTTCTCGCTTCGCGGAGCAGTCGAGGAGAAATCTGGTCTGACACCTGGGAACTTATCAATCTTAATGTTTCAGAAGATTTCCAACGCATCAAGTTCATCAATCTTGATCTGTTCAAGCCTGTATCCCAGCACCTCAAAATTAACATTTACAACAAGGTCCCTTTCCTAAGTTTAAACAGAAGCAAAAAAAACCATTTAGGGCTCCCCCCATCTGCTCAGACTCCACACGCAAGTTCCTTACGCTATCCCTGATTGGCCCTACCTTCTCCCTGATCATTCTCTTATTCCTCAAGTAAGAGTAAAATGCCGTTGGGTTCTCCCAAATCTTTCTTGCCAAGCCTTTTCTCGTGCCCACTCCTGGCTCTCATCTGTCCATTTCTGAGCTCATTTCTTACAAGCCTGCAATCCTCTAAAGATGTGCTAGATCCTTATTTCTCCACCTGACATAAGCTGTCTTCTTCCTTTTGACGTGAAGTTCCTCTGTTCTCGTCATCGAATGTTCCTAAATCTTACCCCTTTTTACCCATCTCAGAGAACAGGTTCGTGCATCACTCGCAATAACTGCTCCTTAAAGAGTCTCCACGTGTCTGCTGTGCCCTTTCGGTGGAACAATTACTCCCAGTCTATACTTCCCAACTCCTGTCTGATAGAGTCATAATTTTCCATTTCCCCAATTAAATTTGATCCCTCGGTGACTGCTCCTTTCCCTCTCCAAGGCTATGGTAAACGTATGACAATTGTGACCACTGTCCCCAAAGTGTTCACACATCCCGAGATCTGACACCTGTCCTGGATCATTGCCGAGCACGGAACCGAAAATGGCCTCTCCTCTCATCGGTCTGTCTGCATACTAAGTAAGGGAACCCTCCTGAACACAGCTGAATAAAACGGCTCCATCCAAGCTATCTGTACTAAGGAGGTCCCCGTCGATATTGGGAAAGTTGGGATCACCCATAACAATCACCCTGCCATATCTGCATTTTTTCCAAAATCTGCCGGCCGACGAGATATTAAATTTCTCTTCTGCTATTTGGGGGTTTGTAGAAAAACTCCAACGAGGTGGTTGAGACCCTGCTGTTCCTAACGTCCACCCATGCTGACTCAGAAGACAAACCTTCGTCAACAACCTTCATTTCTGCAGCTGTGATGCACTCTCTGATCAGCAATCCTCTATCCCCACCTCTTTTTCCACCCTCTCTGTTCTTTTTAAACGTTCTAAACCCTGGAACATCAAGCAACCATTCCAGCCCCTTTGAAACCTACATCTACGTAATGGACAGGACAAAATAGCTCCAAGTATGAATTCACGTTCTAAGTCTGTCTCTATTATTTCTGACACTCATTGCGTTGAAGCAGACACTCTTTAGCTGATCCCTCCGTTTCATTGCGTAAGAAATCTTCCCGATAGATTCACGACATTGTGTCACTGCTCAATCTGCAACTATCCCCCTCTGAGATCTCTAGCTCTGATTCAGACCCCCTTATCAAATAGATCTCCCACACAAGACATTGGTGCCCCTCCAGGTCATTTGCAAACCGTCCTTCCTGTCCAGGTCCCACATTCCCCAAATGGTGTCCCAATCGTCTAGGTATCTGAAGCCCTCCCTCCTGCACCAGCCTCGGGGCCACGCGTTAAGCTGCATTCGTTAACTGTCCCTCAACTCACTATCTTGCGGCATCGGTAACAAACACAAGATCATTACTCTAGTTGTCTTGCTCTTCAGATTCGAACCCAGCACGCTGTAATCACGCTGCAGATCCTCAATCCCTTTCCTAGTTATATAATTGATGCCAATATGTACTACGATTTCTGTCTGCACACCCTCCAACTTCAGAATCTGATCAGCGACATTACGGACGATGGCACCGGGGAGGTAACATACCTTCTAAGAGTCCCATTCCTGACCACAAAATTACCTGTCAATCAGTCTAACTATTGAGTCTCCTACCACTCACCTTTTCCTATTCTTCCCCCTTCCCTTCTGAGCCACATTGCCAAGCTCAGTGACAAAGACCTGACAACTATGGCATTTGCTTAGCTGGCCATCCCCACCAGCAGTATTCAAAACGGTATGCTTATTGCTGAGGGGAAGGGCCACAGGGGATCCCTGCTCTACCTGTTGATTCTCTTTCCTCCACTTGGCTGTAACCAAACTGTCCTTGTCCTGTGTCTGAGGAGTGACCACCTCCCTGTACATCTTCTCAATTTCTCCCTCAGTCTCCCGGATGTCCAGTAGTTCATCCCGCTTAAGCTCCAGTTCCTTAACTCGGTTTTCGAGGAACTGGAATTTGGTGCACTTCCTGTAGATGTGATCGGCGGAGACATGTGAAGTGTCTCTCACCTGCCACATTCTGCAGGAGGAACATGCAACAGCCCTATGAGCCATGTGCCGCTAATCTGAAAGCCAGCACAGGACTGTTCAAAGGGAGAGAGGAAAAACAAAAGAGAAAACCTGAAAACGTACCGATTTTACAGACTCTTAGTAAGTTTAGAGGGGGTGGGTAGAACTGAAAGGCTTCTCGTATCCCTACGAATGACGCAATGGGAGAAAAAAGCAATAACCTTGGATTTCGGGAACTTCTAAATGTGCAGCTGAAGCAATGGACCATATGAGCATAAGGACATCGAGTGCTATGACTGGTGCCTTCGACATTCTCCACTGAGTTTCTCACATCTCCGGGCTGAAGTCAGTCCACCAGCTTTCTCTTTATAATTTCAAGAGTTATTCTGTCAGTAAGAATGACACGTCAAAAAAAGTGATGGCTGCATCATTTGTGGATCGAGTTGACAACTCATTAAACAAGAGCAGCAGAAAGGTAACACATGCTTCACCCAGTCTGATTGCTTTTAACTCATGAAGGGAGAGAGAGAGAGAGAGAGCGAGAGAGGGAGAGAGAGAGAGAGACTGATGGAGGGAACACAACATTGATGCCCGTCTTTTCAGAAAAATAAAGACAGCAATGGGTACCGTTCAGTTAACAAACCTGCATTACTTTTTTAAACAGTATGTTTGGAGCATGGAACAGTGCAGCAGAGTTCAGGCTTTTCGAACCTCGATTTTGTGCCGACATTAAATTCTACTCTAAGATCAATTTGCCTGCATATGCTTTATTTTCTATTATTTATGCGACCATCCAAGAATCGATTAAATGCCACCAATGTTTCTGTCTCTACTCCCACAGTTGCTGGTGCATTCCACGTATCAACCATTCTCTGACATCTTATCTAAACCTTCCTCCAAACACCTCTAAATTATGCTTTCTCGTGATAGCAATTTCCACCTCAGAAAACGTCTCTGGCTTTCCACTTTATCTATAGCCCTCATCATCTGAAACACCTCTGACAGGTCCCCTCTCATTCTTCTTCACAGCAATGAGAAAGGCCCGAGCTCCTGAGACATTTCTCCATCCGACATGCTCTCCAGTATACCCAACAATCTGGTAAATCTCCTCTGCACCCTCTCTAAAGCTTCCACATTATTCCTATGACAAGGCGACCAGAAAGGAACACAATGCTCCATGTGTTGTCTAACCAGCGCTTTGTATGTTTGCAACATGATCCCGGTGACAGCGGTCTCAAGCAGGAAATTAAAGGTGTAGGTGAGAAGTTAAAAAGTTTTGTTCCAAGCATTATTCATGATACCACGAAACAAAGACCACTGAATGACGGAAATGCAATAACAAATCCGGGAATGACAGAGTAACTCAGTTGGCCTGGAATCATCAGTGGAGAAAAAGACAGGTTAATTATGTATTTGTAGATTATAATGCTGGTGAAATGATCAGTATTAACTGCGGAATCAACATCTTTATCAAACATTCTCAGAAGCTGACAACCCTCACCTTCACCTTTCAAATGGACCTTATTGGGTCTAATGATGCTTCTGCTGCCGTGAGCTTGTGAAAGGATGTGCTTGAATTATTCGCTTTTTTTTCCAATCGAGAATTCTATTTTTTCAACGTCTACTTCAATATGAGTTTCTATTTGTTTCTCGTTGTCTGTGTGTATTCACATTACAGTGTTTTACATTCTCTGACTGCCTGTCCATATCCCTCATTTCCTATTCCTGCTCTTTGAATTGCTTGACGTGAGGAGGCAGTGTGAGAGTGGAGCTATTGAGAGGCATTCTCCTTCCCTTGGATGGAGTGGCTACAACTGGGCCCACATTCTCGGGATAATGTGTATGTCACTTAGGCCTGAGGTAAGGAAATATCGTTTTTGGTAATAGTAGGCGCTTAGACATGGTAGGCTAAATCAAAAACTAACGAGACGTGCAATACAGGGAAATTTGTTTGTTTAGATCAAGAATTGGCTGCCACTTGGAAAACAGAGAGCGGTGGTAAATCGAAATTATTAATACTGAAGCACAGTAGCCAGTGCTGTTCTGCACGGACCTGTTATGAGATGACTGCACATCGTGATTTTTCTAAATTACTTTTTTGAGGTCCTGGAAAAACGGGGTAGTAAATCTGCTGATGGCACAAAGGTTATTGAGTTGTGGACATGTAGATGGCTGTTGTAGGTTGCAATGCGTCATTGACAGGATGCAGTTTTGGGCTGAGAAGTGGCAAACTGAGTTCAGCCAGGAAAAATATAGTGCGATGCATTGTGGAATTTCGATGTTTAATGCAGAATATAGGGCCAATGGCAGGATTCTTGCCAGTGTGGATGAATGGATTGATCTTGGGATTCACATCCATAGATCCCTCAAAGTAGCCACTCAATTTGATATGGTTGTAAAGATGTTTTACAGTGTGCTGGGCGTTCACGCGCAGGCAATTGATATTGAGGGCCACGAGGCGATGCTGCAGCTCTGTAAAGTCCTCTGTTGACCGCACTTGGAATACTGTGTTCAGTTCCGATCACCTCATTGTAGGAACGATATGAAAGCTTTAGACAACTTCCACTGCTCGACACTAAACATTATGTTTTGTCAATTTCACAAATAATTCCAAAAGGCTTGTGTGGCATGACCTGACCCTCACAAAGCCATGCTGACTAACTCTCATCAAACTACACATTAATCAAGTATATTTAATTCTTTCCATTTCCCCTTTTTTCTGCTTATATGGCTGTTTTGTTATTTTCCCAAAAATTTCTGCAATCGATCTCTGCAATGTTATTGGGTGGCATGGTTGATCATTGGAAACCTTTGCTACCTCACAGTGCAGGGACATTGCCTCAATTCCACACATTGTGACTGACTTTTAGAACAATCTCCCAATATTTGCGTGCGATTCTTCCAGGGGATCTACCTTCCACAGTCCCAATATATTCATATTATTTTGATTTCCCCATCGGCAATGCACGTTTGCAGGAACATGACATGGTGGTTGGTCTGCGTGGGATAATCTTCAGGATGTCGATGTGGTCACGATTGACCAAATGGCCTGCTTCCACACTGCGGGGAATCTGTTATTCTAGGTCTGCGTCCAGTGCCCATTGACAGAGGCCATTCCAGAAGATGAGGGATTGGTCCAGAACTCCAAAAAAACGGAAATCCCCAAAGAGAGAAATCATTCATTCTGCAATCGTCGGCAAAAAGTAGACCTAGGCCCTGGAAGGAGTTAATTACCAGCGTACAATCACAAACCTTGAATATGAGGCGTTACATTCCGAGGAGTGATGAGGCACATTCAGTTTTTCATCTCTGGAATCTGAAAGTTTAATGCTTGGTCTAATCAAGACCTTCGGGACATCAATAGACAAAGACAGGCATGATAAAGATAAACTATTTCGACAGATCAAAGTAAAAGTCAAAACTGTGCTCGGAGAACATCTCCGAATTCCCTCCTTTAGAGCATTGTTGGCAAACCTATAGCAAATGGACTGTAACTTTTCTAGAAGTCAACCCACCAACACCTTCTCGAGACGTCAAACACAAACAGGCAATACATTTGGGGACTTGTCAGCGATGTCCACATGATTGTACAGAATTCTGGCCAGACATTCAGGAAAGATAACAGAAAGCTCTTCTATACACAAATAATAGTGTAGGGTTCGAGTTCTCGTCCTCAAATTCCGGCTGATCATCATTGAATTGGCAAATTTAATCTAAGAAAGATACGTTTTTATTAAGCAAGGGTGGCACGGGATACGGGCTCAAGGCATGCATATGATATTGCCTGCAGATTACACACGGTTTAGCAAGTGGCTGAGCAGGCTCGGTACCAAAATGGACAAGCCATGTTCGTGAATTCCTACCAATAATTTATTTCGTTCCTCATCAGTTCACTTATTCCTCAGGTCAATAACTTCTTTCGGTACATAATGTAAACTTTCAAAAGATAGTTTTAATCGTTCATTCCAGTCATTGCCAGTCTCAGTGAATGATCTACCTTTTAATGCCAACCATACTGGAGCCGGTCTTCAATGTGTCAGTGATGAAAAACTCCAGTGCAATATTTGAACCCATGCAATGAGGATTTGTGTTTCAGTCTTCCACTCATAATGACAGTGATGATGTGGGCGACACTGCTTTTGCTGCTTGGAACCTTGGCGTCTGTGGAAGTCAAAACTTGTAAGTACTTTAGTTAATCGTGCAGAGAATTGCAAAACTTCTCGTGGGCAACCAAGAGAAGAAAAGTTTGGACAGTGGCCACTGTGCTATTGCTCCGCTCGGGTTGATCATGTGTGCTCATTCACATCAACAGTTCACCCCTTCCCGTTTCTGTAATCCTGGACAGGAATAATATTGCACGTAGCAAGATATCTATCATGTTTCCAAGTCCGTATGAAAATTGTACGCTTGCAATATTTCTTAATTCAAATATTGCTCGCCAAGGAGATGACCCATGATCTCTCACACGTGCGATTGACTTATGAAAACACAGTGATAGTGAGTTATCGTAGTGTAGTGGAGTGTTCAAGTTTACTTGTTCTCGTATTGTGCAATAACATTCACCGAGCAGATTGAATTGCAACATTTCAACAGGTTTTTTTTTATACATGCATGGCTGTGCCTGACTTTAATTTCAAAGGCAATGGAGTATGAAATTTAAGACGTTTCATTAAAGATAAACAAATTCCAGTCTGCATAACAGGGATTTTGTGAAGTCATCGGCATCTGAGGAAAGATAGACTGGAATTGAAGGCAGTGGCAGAGCAAGTACATTGGCTAGTTGCCAGTTGTGGAGGGATTGTCTTAGATGGGGAATTCTAGGAGGTTGGGTGTGTACTTACTGAAGTTTCGGCGAATGAGTGTTGAGCATATTGAAGAATCATTCACTCTTGAAGGACATTCCAGTGTAATCGATGTGAGGTCGATTGCCCTTGTGGGAGAGTTTTGAACCAGAGGGCCTCATCTCAGAATACAGGATCGCTAATTTAAGACAGAGATGAGGAGGAATTGGGTCAATCATAAGGTGGTGAATTCGGGGAATTATTTCTCACAGAGGGTTGTCGAGGTTGAATCATTCAGCATGTTCAACGGTGAGATATACAGATTTTCAAATACGTAGGGAATCGATGAATTATTTCAAAATGGCGGGAAATGTATGCTGAGAATGATGAGATCTGTCTCGATCTATTTGAATGGCAGAACAGAGTCGATGGGCTGAATGGCCTACATTCGCTCTTCCATCTTTTGGTCTGATCTCTGCAAGTGGTTGCATTTGGAGAGCCTTCACAATATCTGCATTCCTCCAAGGCTGGCCTTCTGTGTTCTTCACTGTATAAATAAAACTGCCTTTGTTGTTTACGCCGAAGATGTCTGTTGCATTAGATCCTCTTTAACAGTAACCACGTCTATCTCCTCCTTTAATATCGATCGGATACCATACCAGTTTGAGCAAGGCTTATCCAGCTCTGCATCATAACAGAGTCGTGGAATTCTCCAGTTTAGAGGGTAACTGTTCGACATATTCGAGCTGCCCTGTAAGCACAATCCCCCAACTCTGTCTGCATATCCTTCTCAATTCTTCCATTTCACATGAATATCCCATTCTCTTTCGAAACCTCCTGTCGAATCTGCCTCCAACCGTGTCCCTTGCAGTGGGTTATATACGCAAACAACTCTCTGAGTAAAAACGTCAGTGAGTTACGAACCTGGGGATCTGTTCACTTTTAACGCAGCTGAAGTTTCCAAAAACTTCTTACGACCAAACGCAAACTGCTTGAGAGCGTTACAGTCCCTCGACCGAAATAACTTAATATTTGGAACAAAATTGATCATTTCTCAATTGGCTGATCATTTCTCAATATTCGGCCAGAAATGCACCACTACACACAGTTCTCGACTTCACCAAACTTTAGTGTGGACCAATTCAAACAATCTCCATGATTCCAGTCTCAAAATATTCTGATTAGAAACGGAAGCAGCAGTTTCCATTGTTCTGGCTTTGTGTACCGCAGTGAGATCACAGGGCAATATCCTAATGTGTCCGAATGTTAACATAAAAAAACATTTTTCTCTTTTCTTCCCTGTCCTAGATGAAATCTTTTCATGTGTGTTAGAGAACAGTTCCTGCAGTGAAGTACCATGTGATGAGAATGTTTCAGTACGGACCAAAGGGACATGCCCACACTTCCAAGTGTGCTGTATGCGTTTCCTGCCAGCGAAGTAAGAAAGACAACATGCAACACTGGAAAGCATCTGAATTTCCGGTTGGAGAGATTTGTTTTCTCTTCAATAAAGGCTTCATTTGACGGAGTCTATGCAATGTGATCTGGTGCACTGCTTTCTCAGACACGTGAATAAAACTCAGTGACACTGGTAAATATTAATTGTCCAATCTTCATTTCCCATTCAGATCAGTGTCTTAACATAGTGAGAGGAAGGAAGGCTGCAGTTAAAAAATATGCGAGATAATGTGCTCGCATTCCCATCGCAGCAGGTTAGCTGCTGTGCTGGCCTTTGGTTACACTGAAGTTGGAGGAGCATGTGCAGTTCTGGTTCTGACACGATCAGAATGATGTGGAGGCTTCAGGGAGGCTGTAAAAGTGGTTTACCAGCACAGCAGAGGATTACCTGCAACGAGTGTATGACAAACATTGGATCATTTCGTCTAGAGTGTGGGAGAAAGAGGTGCGTCCTCATCAAAGTACAGAAAATAATGAAAGATTAGCCAGGAGGAGATTTTTTTTCTTTCCCGCGCTGAACTGTCAAATATCGGTGGACTTAGATTAAAGCTGAGGGCAATAAATTTTATGGAGATGGTTGAGGAAAGTATTTTTGTATAGCGGGGGTAGTTGGTGTCTGGAATACAGTGCCAGGGAGATGGTAGTGGATATGATAGCAAAGCTTAAAATGAATTTAGATTCACAGATGTTCGGCTAGAGTATAGACGGATACACACGATGTGCAGGCAGTTCGCATCAGTTTAAAATGGATTTCATGGTGGGCCGAAAGACCCCTTACTGTGCTGTCCAGTGTTATATCCAACGGAGCAGTTCAGCTACGAAGATAAGCAAGGTATGTTCGACTTGGTTTCTTTTAAGCAGGGAAGGTTGCCGGGAGATGCGCTTGAGATGTGTATTCCGATGAGAGCCACAGATGAAGTAAACCGATAGCAACTGCACCCATCAGTCAGAATGTCATTAGCAGGTGGGAATAATCTGAAATTGAAAGGCAAAAGGTTTGGACAGTTGAAGGGAAATGTATTCAACCTGAGGGTGGTGGGATCTGGGATAATCTTTCTGGGAGTGTAGCTAATGTGGGAAACCTGCACCTTTTCAAACGCGCTTTTATGAGCCACGTGAACTGTTCAAATATTGAAGGCCATGCTCCATGGTTTAAAATGTAGGGCAGCTATAGATTTCATGTAATATTTTACAGTATGGACTCGATAGGCTGAAGTACCTCTCCGACATACTCTGATTCAATGTTTCTACGATGATAACACCCACACCACATCCCAAAGTCACTGGGCCTTTCAGCATCCTTCTGTTGGGAGAGAGATGGGGGACGTGATATTCCACGCAGAGGGAAGATAGGCATTGCACAGTTGCATCACGCTAAGAATCACCATTGTCTCGCGTTCTGAGGTCATAGATTGGAAAGGAAATTGTCAGCGACATTGTACAGAGCAGGAGACAAAATTTATCCTGCATGCTGGCCATTTTTCAAGTGACCATCATTCATAGCAATTTTTATGCACATTGTGGAATCACGGAGTGAACATTCGACTAACGTTGGCTTGCATCAGGAGATGAACAAACCATTGCGCGGGCGGAACACACAAAAAGAATGTTCGGTATTCAATCAGCGGTTAACTGAAGGATAGTCTGCCAGATATTCTCAGTGAAGTCATCCCAATAAATACAATAAGAACAGGTTTAAACCACTCAGCCCCGCACGTTTACTCGCCACCAAAACAATACCATTATTAACAACAGAAATTCCTGATAAATTTCATCAGGTCTGGCAGCATCTGCCGAGAGATATTAGAGTTAACGTTTGAGGTCAAGTGACCCTTCATCAGATCTGGGCAAGTGAACCTGACTTCTAATTAAGGGTGACTCGACCCAAAACATTAGTTTTGATTTCTCTCCACGGAAGCTGCCAGACACGTGGAGCTTTTCCAGAAATTTATTTTATGTTCTACTTTATAGGATGCACAGTTCTTTCAGTCTTTATTCAGTTCGGTCATGGTTGTTCCAAATGTATTCACAATTCTGCACTCTTTCGCAGTGCTTGATCATCTTCCCTTCATTTGGTCATCAAAAACTTCTCTGAATCTGCCTTAAAGTGTTTGCATCCATTGGCTTTTAGGGAGGGATATTCCAAAGATTCACAAACCTTGAAAGAAACGTGATGTTTCTTCATCTCAGTTCTATCTCTTTACTTTCAAATGACGAAGATATATTTCTTGATTATGGACAGTACATTCACAACGTGAAAGAGAATGTAAAAGGGATAATCAGGAGGTTTGCAGCAAACTCGAAACTTGATTGTATTGCTGATAGTGAGGAGGATTGTCTCAGGCAGCGTTCTGTTACTGATCAGCTACCGAACTGTGCAGGTGTATTTAAATTCTGCTCAGAGTGGTAAGAATTTGGCGAGGTCAGAAAAGGGAAATATCTCCCCAATGTCTGCTAGTTCCACAGGGAGCACTGAGCAGCAAAGGGATATTGGTGTACAAGTTAATAAATCCTTGAAGATATCAGCACAGTAATAAGAAGTGCTGAAGAATACGTACGGGATGTTTGCCATCATTAGGCATTAGAAATTTGGAGCAAGAAAGGCTTGTTACTAAAGAATTGGTTCAGCCACACATGGAATGCAACGTGCCGTTCTTATGCCACCTATCAGAAGGGCGAGAGTACATAGGCGACGGTGTTATGATTGACCAGGAAGTTGCTGGCGATGAAATGTCTTAGTTATAATGAATGAATTGACAGGTTGTGTTGTTCTGATACGGGCAGAAATCGCTGGGTGTGTGTGTGTGTGGGGGGTGGGGGAGGGGCGGCACTGATTGATATATGCAAAATCTTGGGAATTATTGACAAAGCAGATGATATGAATCTTTTCCCCATTGCTGGTGTGTCTCCGACCAGAGCCTAACAGTTTCCTCCCAGGAATAATTGTTTTAGAAGTGAATATTGTTCTCACTCAAACGAGTGGCGGAAATATGCAACATCCTGCCTAAGATGGGTGTCCAGGCAGGTACCTCATCCCATTTGAAACAAAGGACAACATGACATTCGCAGATCATTGGTCACCACTGTGAAGTTGGTCTGGTGTCCCATATAGGAGCAGACCAGGTCAAGAACAAGAACATTTCTGTGCGTCGAGGATCACATTTGTCTACAGAGTAAGTCAGTGTTAGCCACAATGCTCTGGGTCTGGAGTCACATGTGACAGTAGGCAGTTCAATATTAACCATCGTGCATGTAACATGCATAGACAGAGTCAGTCATTGGGACACGTTCTGGGGAGGTGCATCTGTTCGAAATTGCACTGTCTACACTTCAGCCGGATTGGAACCAATGACGGGTATTTTGCTAACGCTGTAAGGGAGGGTTTAAACTCATGTGCAGGTAAATCGGAACTAAATAAGTAGATTAGTGTACAGAAAAAAGTTATCGTTCCTTAAACTAAACCCTGGAAGAAACTGGATAATGAAATCAGCCTGACTAAGAGGAAGGTTAGGCAGGAATAGATGATGAACACAAAGGGACAGTTGATTTTATGTACATTCGTTTTAATGCGAGATGGGGAGAAAGTAAGTCAGATAGACTGAGGGTTTGTATTAGTACCTGGCTGTGTTGCGTTATTGCAATTACACAGACTTGCTTAAGGGAAGGTCGTGAAAGGCAAATAGCATTCCCAGGGTTTAGATAATTCAGAATATTGAGGGACTTAAAATGGGTGGAGGATTTGAATTGTAGTCAGATAAACTATCACAGCTGTGCTGAAGGAGCGCAAAATAGAAGACTCAGCATTCAGGCAATATGGACAGAGCTCAGAAATAGGACGGGTGTGAATACATTGTTGGGGCTATACTACAGGCATCCTAAGAGTGAGCGTGAGATAGATGTACAAATATTTTAACAGATGATGGAAAGATATAGGAGCAATAGGGAGGTGGTGATAAGACATTTAAATTTTCCAAAATTGACTGGGATTCACTAAATGTTAGAGGAACAGATAGATTATAGTTTCTAAGGAGCATCCAGGAGAGTTTTATAGAGCATTATAAAAGTAGTCCAGCTCAGAAAGGAGCCATACTAGACATGATGTTAGGGGGTGATCACGGCCATTTGCTTAAAATTTCCGTAGTGGAAACAACATACCCTTTCCACAGTGAGGGCACATTGCCATACTCTGTTCGCTGTCTGCCACGTTAACAAGTCTAAGACTGTCTGGAAGGGCGGGCTGTGCTAATCCTCGCACAGAAACTCATAAATTATTAACTAAAGGTGTTTCTCCGAGCAGCCAATAGAGAGCTCCTGTATTGAAGCAATCTCACCGGGAATCTGCAGAGCTGAGTGAGAAAGAATGAAAGCTCTGCTCTTGGCCGTAGCAATGCTGGTGCTCGGAGAGGGTGTCGCTGGCCCCAGAAGAGTGAATGTGAGGTACCTAGCCACAAGTGGGTGGACCTTCCATAAACTGGTTTGGGGAAACCCTCACAAAGGAAGGCAAAATTAATCGTTTCTGGATAGTCCCGTCACTGACATATAACCTGATCGGTTTGTAGGGAAACACCCGATTGCAAAATGGGGTCAGAAAAGTGCGATACACGGAAATAAAGGCAGAGAGAGAGAGAGCGAAATA
This sequence comes from Chiloscyllium punctatum, assembly GCF_047496795.1. Taxonomy (NCBI): domain Eukaryota; kingdom Metazoa; phylum Chordata; class Chondrichthyes; order Orectolobiformes; family Hemiscylliidae; genus Chiloscyllium; species Chiloscyllium punctatum. The sequence continues at coordinate 30,792,500 of NC_092789.1, read as the reverse complement.
AAGATCGACTGTGGAACAAGGGAGCAAGAAGAATCGAAACGGAGATTGAGAGAGCATTGGGGCCAGAGAAAGGCTAAATAACTTTATTAGAGAGAAGCAAAGACTGAGATAGCAGTGATGGAATGAGAGAGATGATAAAGGTGTGAAAAACTGAAGTAGCAGGAGAGACAATAGTGAGGGGCAAAGAGACAGGAAAATAAAGCTTTTCGGTAATAATGAGTAACAGAGTGAAAAGATAAATGTGCTCGAGAGAGTAATAAGATTCAAAGAGAGAGAAGTCGAGGTACAGAAGTAACAATACGGAAATATTTGGAAAAACACGTTCGAGAAATAGAGTTTGATTAATAATGGAAAGTATATAAAGCAATAGAGTAGAGAGAGAGATTGAGTCATGTCGGAGAGGCATTGTAAATAAAGATGTTACAGATTGAAGTAGGCGTTGAGAGATTAATGATAACAACATAAAGCAGAGGAAAAAGGTTCAATGACAGCAGGGATGGAGATAGAAAGCATCTTGGTACGATGTGATTTGTTTCTTATATACTCGAAGGTGGTTGTCTAAACATCATATTAAGTATTTTACATTCCTCGACTCTCGTCACGATCCATGCTCCAACATACACTTCTGAACGCTTGGAACAACTGAGCAATAGGATTGGGTGGCGGGGTATAACAATTCGAGAGGGTGGTGCTGTCAGAGGGTGGGAAAGGGAAAAAGACATTGCAAGGATTCGTGCCCGCTAAAACACAGCACCACTGTCTTCAATCACCCTTTATTCCTTTTCACTCACGGCATGTGGTAGGCCCTGTCTGGTCCACCATTTGTTGCTCATCCCGTAGATCACTCCCCTTTGAGAAGATGGTGGGAGTGGGTTCTGTCGTTAAACACTGCAGCCTGTATGGTGAAGACAGACTCGAGGTAAATTGTCAGAGTGGGAAGTCCAGGATTTTAAGCCAGTGAGGGACGAGGGTTGGTACGGTGATGGTGATGGCATTGATCATCAAGTGGCAATTGTGAGATTCTCTCTCAGTGGTAGATCTGGGATATTGACAGTGATGTGATTCAATGAGGAAATGCTATTGGAGGTCAGGATCGCTGAATGAGTGAGTGGAGCTTCACTTGGGAGGCTATCAGAGTGGACTATGTGACAAAGATGTGAAGGGGGAATATGAACGATTTTTTGGATAATGAAAGCCGCATTCAAAGGGAGATAATGTGGGGGAGTGGGGAGATGACCGGGGCCAGCAGTGAGCTTTCTTTTTGCTGTTTTCAGGAATGATACTGGGATGTCAAAGCCTGGGATGGAACTGCGCCAGACCTCTTTGCCGACCAGGACAATCCCCAGCCACACACGGCTGCACACGCACTCTACGTATTACCAGATGAGACGAACTGCTTGATGGGTAGATGTCAGCTAACCCAACGACGTCGCAGATTCTGACAGCTGACTTATTCAATTCAGGGTTTTCTGTGATGGCACCTTTTGACGAATGGCAATTCCCAATAACCCTAACCACCAGGGTCCCTAATAAACAAAATCGCATCAGTAACTCACCTCTGTCGAAATTCATCGGCGTTTTGTGGTGCAACAATAGTGATGCAGATTGATTGCATGTATTCTCTCCCTGTAGGCAGGACAGAACCATAGAAGTGGAGGAGGATTATAGGGCGTATGCGGGTTTCAGAAGGCTCTCTCCTTCTCTTTCTCTCTGTCTCTCTCCCTCCCCCATTCTTTGGTGCTGTCACAGACGCCACATTGAAAACACCGAACCCACGTTGAGAACAGATTGATCTCATACTGAACACACACTGATCCAATACTGATCACACAGATTCGCCATTGAACGCAGAAGCCCAAACACTGATCCCACAGACCCGACACTGAACACAGAGATGTGCATACTGAATATGCTGACCAGAACCTGTGTGCACACAAGCCTGATTCTGAACATACAGTTGCCATATTGAAGACACAGACCCCACAATGAAATCACAGAATCCACAGTGAATATACAGGCCCCACATTGACCTCACACTTCACATATAGACCCCATTCTGAACATACAGCATCGACACTGACCACACAGACCCCACTCTGAACATACAGATCATATACTGAACATCCAGATCCCAAAGTGAACATATACAGACACATACCGCGCACACTGAACCCACACTGATCTCATTGAACACTCAGACTCTATTCTCAACACATCCCCCCACAGTGACCCCATACTGAACACACAAACCCCACACTCTCACTGAACAATCAAATCTCCAAATTTGCAGTCACTCAAATAATAATCGACCTTAATAACTTTACAATCAAATTCGTTAACCTCATATTTATGAACATTTTACCGAATCTGCTCTGCATTTCGACACTCAGAGCACGTATGTGCATATCCGTGATTCTCGTCATTTTGATGTCTATGTCTGTCTCTGTATAGATTACCATGTGTGTCTGCATTTGTGTGTTTGTCATGATTTACATGTCTGTCAATATGTGCCTGTGAATGTGTGTGCATGTGTGCTTGTCAGTGTGCGTGTGTGCGCATCTGTGGTTTTTTGCATGTGCCTGTGTTTATGTCTCTGTGTTAATGCGTCTCTCTGCTTCTCTTTGTGTGTTTCTGTGTGCTTCTCTATCTCTCTCTCTCTCTCTCTCTCTCTCTCTTTCTCTCTCTCTCTCTCACTCTCACTCTCTCGCTCACTCACTCGTTCGTGGTAAAACTGATGCAATGCCAACATTTGCTGGCTTCCCCACTTCACTGCACAAGAAACAGATTTTTTTTGAGAACGCATCACATCGCATGAATCCCTTAGAAGCTCGAAACTGCCAGATGATAGAAGCTTACAGCACCAGAAGACGCCCTTCATCATAGAATTTTGTTCTGAACATGACGTCAAAATAGATTAATCGCTTCTTCTTGCCCTTGTCTACATTCTTTCATTCCTTGCATATTCATATGCTTATCAAAGTGTTCCTGAGTATCCTCCATGGTACCTGGATCCACCATCACCCCGAACAACGCGTTACAGAATCCTGACTCTCTCTGTGTAAAGGAATCTGCCCCTCACATATATATGATTTTTTCCCCTCTCGCCTTTTAAACATGTTCCCTTAGTTTTAGACATTTCAACTCAGCGAAGAAGGTTCTGACCGTCAGCCTTTTCCATGTCTGTCTTTTTTTTTCCTATCCTTCGCTGTTGCAGAAATATTTCTAGGGTCTCCTTATAGTCAATGCCCTCTAATAAAAATCTCTTGCTGGGATAACTCTTGTGCACGCTTTCCATACCTAACGCAATCACCTTCTATCTATATGCACCTATCTTCATCCAACCTACTTTTATACCAGCCCCAAACCTGGTATTCATTTCTCAGTCCTCCCCTCCATTCCCCTGAACTGTTGAAGAGTCCTGCCAGAAACGTCAACCCTCCTGGTCCTTGGGTGCTGCCTGACCTTCTATGCGTTTTCCAAAGCCAAATCTTACGGTCCCTCCACCATCACCAAGAATCTGAAAACTAAGAACTGGACAGTTCTCTATCTCTGCTGATTTTCTGCTGCAGTATAATCTACTTGGAAAATGAAATGAACTCATTCGATAACGCAGGCTGTCCTGTGGTTAATAACTGTGAAAAACAATAGACGGCTAGAATCTGTGATGCCCATGCGAGGCATTTCATTCATGACTCAAACAGTAACATGCACAAGCATAGACTCAAATCCAGGACTGACCACATGCACTGACATATACACACATAATGTCAACGATGCTTAGGAACACATGAATATTCGCACAGACACCACCGAAAAACACACCCAGATGCTCATACAAACAGAGGTACATTCTCAGTTATGCATTGTCGATCGTGTTGGATAAGTGGTGTTTGAGCCTATTCCTTATGATCTTTACCTCAGCTGATGCCCGAACTGAATCTTCATTGTTGACATCATTCGGATAGTAAAATTGGCAAACCAGGGACCCAACCTCAACATTGACATAATAGCAATGACACGAAGGTGGAAAGTTGAAGCATTTTTCCCAGTTGCTAATAGATAGAAAAGGACAAGTGGAGCCTTGGAAAGCAACTGCGAAACAGACGTAGAGCAACTTTATAAAATACTGTGGATAGCGGGAGCGGGAGATAATCCCAAGGTGTCTTCGAATGTTTGATAGACGTGTAATAACAAATTAGTGAGGCCAATGATTTAATCGGGGAGATAAGGCTTGTAATTTTCACACAGTATACTCGCAAGGTTAGCAGGGAAGTGTTGGATGGTCTGATCGAGAGGTTTTTGTATTGGTGCCAGAGAACTGGAGGTAAATCTCGAGGTCTGCTTCAAGGCAGCGTTTGAGGTTGGGTGAGATTCAGTCACTGGTAGAGATGCACCAATAGGAACTGAGAAAAGGCTGATTTGGGGAATGTGGAAAACGCTTTCAAGTTTGGTTAACTGGAACATGCCATGGCAACGAGAACTGGAAGTTCACTCAGTTATACAATATACCCCTGGAAAGCGATACGTAATCAGAAAGGAAAGTCACAGCAGATCTTTGCGCTGAACTGTGAAACCAATCTGAAGCCCATCTAACTAACATTATTCCATTGTCATCCATTGTTTATCCAATGACTGTTAAACGCCCTAAACGTTGGAGTGTGGACGACTGTTGGAGGGAAGTTGTTCCAGGCCCTTACTGCTCTCTAATTAAAACACCTACTTTTCACATCTGTACTCCGTCAATCTTCCCTCAATTTCCAAGCTATGTCCCCTCGTGCTAGCCATCCCCATTCGAGGAAAAGTACTCTCAGTATCGAACTTATTCATCCTCTCACCATCTTTTATGTCTCAATTACATCACCTCGCAACATTCTCTCTAACGAAAGCTGCCTCAAAGACATCAGCGTTTCATCTTAAGACCTCCTGGCAACAAACCGGTAAATGTCTTCTGCGCCCTTTCCAAATTGTCCACATCATTCCTCTCATGCAGCGACCAAAACTGTATGCAATGCTCCAAGTGCAGCTGCACCAATGATTCTTAAAGCAACATGATCTGATGGCATCGCAACTCAATCGCTCTACCAATAAAAGCGAACACACCATACAATATCTTGGCATCCATATCAAATTGTGTGGCATCTATCAGGAATATATGGACATGTACACTGAAATCTCTCTGCTCATCCACACTGCTAAGAATCTTACCATGCACACTTTTCCACCTTAGGCTCCATTTGCAATCTCTCAGCCTAGCTCTGCAGCTTATCTGTGTCGGTCTGGAATCTGCAACATCCTATCTGCACTGATCACAACTCCATTGACTTTAGTGTCATCCGCAAATTCATTAACCCATCTTTCTACGCTTTTATCCAGTTCCTTCAAAACAATTGAAAAACAGCACCGGTCCCAAAACAGATTCTTGCGATATACCACTAGGAAATGAACATTTCCCATTAATGACAAACCCTTTGTCTTCTTTCAGCGATCCAACCTCTGCTCCAAACCGGTAACCAACCTCAATCCCATGCCTCCATATTTTGTGCAACAGCGTACAGCGAACAGCCTTATCAAACACTTTATTGAAATTATAGACACTGCATTAAAAACGTTACATGCAACCCCCTATTTGTTCACTTTCTGAAACAACTCAATAAGGTTTGTGAGGCACGACGTACCCTTTACAAAATTATGCTAACAAGCAAGCCCTAATCAAATTGTGCCTTGCCAGATGATTAAAAATCCTATCTCTCGTAATCCTTTCCAAACTTTTCTCACAATTGAATTAAGGTAAGTTCTAGGGTTATCTCTCCCTCCCTTCTTGAACAAAGGGCCAACATTTGCTCTCCTCCTGTCTTCTTGCATTATTCCTGTAGACGATGACGACAGAAAGTGCAAAGCCAAATGTCCTGCAATCTCCTCCCTGACCTTCCAGAGAATACTTGAATGAATCCCATCCGTTCCAAGTGTCTTACTTATTTTCACATCTTACAGAATTGCTATCATCTCTTCCTTATTAACTTCAATCCCGCCTTGTCTAATATCCTGTATGCCAGTATTCTCCTCGGCAAAATTGTCATTTTACAGTGTGAGTAAGGACGAGAAATATTAATTTAGTGCTTCTCATATTTCCTCGAACTCCACACACAACTTCCCACGACTATCCTTGACTGCTCCTAATCTAAACCTTGTCATTGATTTATCCCTGATGTAGCGATACAAAGGATTACGGGTTTTCTTGAACTGACCTGCCAAATATTTTCATGTTCCCTCATGACTCTGCTCGCTCTCTCTTTCGGTCTTTCTGGCTAACTTGTAATTTTCAAGGGCCCTAAATGAGCCATCACGTGTCATATTTACTTGAGCCTCCTCTTCCTCTTGACAACGTATTCAATTTCTTTAGTAAACTACGCCTCCCTCACTCGACCCCTTCCTCCCTGTCTGACAGGCACTTACTTATCAACAACACTCAGTACCTATTCCTTAATCAAACTCCACTTTTCAATGATGTCCATATGGTTCACTTTATTTCACTAATTCTTGCCTAATTTCATCATAATTGCCTTATTCCCAGCTATCTATCATACCCTGCGGTATGTACCGCTTCCTTTCAATCGCCAAAGGAAAAAACAACCCAATTGTGGTCACTATCACCGATCTGCTTCCCTACATTGAAATATCACATCTGGTTTGTTTCATTGTCCGATGACAAATCCATGTGGCCTTGCCTGGTTTTTGCTATCTGAATTGGAATCCTGCAAAATGCTAGAGAAGACGTTGCGGGGGGACTGTCCGATATTTAAGTGTAGTCATTAGCCACGGGTGACGTCCTGGAAGACTGCAGGATAGCGAATTGTGCGTCGTTATTCAAGAAGGGCTGTAAATAAAAGCCTGGGAAACAAAGACCAGGAAGGCGAATATCTGTGGTAGGTATGTTACGTGAGAAGATTCTGAAATAAGATAAACACGCATTTGAATATATAGGGTTAATTAGGAACAGTCAGCATGCCTTTTTTTTTGTTTGGGATATCATGCCTCGCAAATTTGTTAGAGATCATTGATGAAGCGACCAGGATGTTTATCGAGAGCGGGGCGGTAGACTTGGCCGATATGGTTTTCAGGAACGTCTTTGATTAGGGTTCATTAGGCTGCTCTGGAAGGTCAGTTCGTACGGAAGCCAGAGGCGCTCGCAAGTTGGGTATACAACTGGCTTGATGGTAGAAAACAGAGTGTAATCGTGGACGGATGTTTGTCTGACTGGAGGCCTGTGATTCATGGAGTGCCTCATGGATAGGTACAAGCCACACTGTTTTTTGTGATCTGTATCACTGATTTGGATGAGACTGGTAATGGTGGGAGGAGTAAATGTGCAGTTGACACTAAAAGAGGCGGAACCATGGAGAGTGAATAAAGTGACCTAAATTGCAGCAGCCCTTGAAATGCTGGGGAAGTGGATTGACAATTGGCAAATGGAGTTTACTCCAGATACACATGAGGTCTTGCATTTCTTGGAAAGTCACATCAAGGTAGGATTTCATTGTAAAGGTTAGCACCTTCAGGGGTGTCGTGAAACAGATGGACTTTGGAATTCAGGTCCATGATTCTCTGAAAGTGAAGTCACAGATGGACATGGCAGTGAAGAAGGCTGACAGCACACTGGCCTTCATCGGCCAGGACATGGAGTTAATAGGGATTGTGAGAGAGAGAGTGTGCATGTGCATGCATAATGTGTGTGTGTGGACGGGGAATTGATGTGTTGATGGAGTGTCTGTGTGTGTAAGTGGTTGCATGTGTGTGTGCGTGAGTCAGGGGATTTTTGCGTATGAAAGGGTGTGTGCATGTGTATGTAAGTGAGTGGGTTTGTATAGGTATGTGTGTAGTTTTGAGTGGGTATCAATATGCATAGTCTGCATGTGTGCGCAACTGTGTGTTTTGGTTTATGCGTGTATCTTTATGCATGGATCTGAGGATGTGGGTGCGAGTGTGTATGGCGGTGTGCGTGTGATTGTGTGTGCGTGCATGTGTGGGTGTGGTTGTCTGTGTGCGTGTGTGTATTTGGCTTTGTATCTTATTGTGGGTGTGAGTGCGTGGTTGTGTGCGGGTATATGTGAATGGATGTGTTTGTATGTGCATGTGTGTGTGGATGCGTATGTGTATATGTGAGACTGATTCTCTGTGTTGGTGCATGTGATTGCCTGTAAATGTGTGTACGTGTATGGATGTGTGTGTGAACTTGTATGTGGGTGTGTGGGTGGAGGTGTTTGTGTGTGTATTTTGGTGTGTATCCTTCGTGTGTATGTGTGCATGTGTTCCTGTGTGCGTGCTTGAATGGATGTGTATGCACGTCTGTGCGTGTGCGTGTGTTCCTGTCAGTATTTGTGTGTGCATTTGGTTTGTTTGTGTCTGTACCTCTGTGTGTGTGTGTATGTGTGCACGTGTGTGTGTGCGTGCGTGTGTGTGTGTGCGTGTGTGCGCGCGCGAGTATGCATGTCTTGGTGTGTTTGTGTTGTTTTTAATGTATCCAAACATACATGTGTGATGATTAACCCCAGCAGACTCCCTTGAGTCCATATAAACATCCGCAGTGGGCCACCCTGCTCATTGTAGCTTGGAACAGCAAGTCTGATGATGTGGACATCTCTGATATTAATTCTTGTTGCCATCGCGCTGGCACAGCACAACACTGCTGACAGTGAATTGCAAAGAAGGTTTTTTTGGCAGGTCAGTTAAAATTGCAGAAACCACTCTGGTTGTATGGACAGGGGCAATGCAGATGGGGCCATTCTGCCCGTTCATTCTATTCTGCCAGGTATTTGGATCAGGACTGCATTGGGTTTTTTAATGCAGGTTTTTATATCGGTACTGTAAAGGTCTAAAAACCCATCACTATCAAACCTTTCTGAGCTCACCATTTGTGGATCACTGTAACTCAGTATTTTTAAGCAGGATTTAAAGAGACGGAGTCCTGGATGTCCATGATCCTCTGTCAGAGGTTACTGCAGAGTTCCCTTCTCTACATCCTTCCATTGGTGAACACGTGGAGCACGCTGGATAATTCCGCTTTCAATATTCCTCTATTTGACTACACTGCACTGTTCTCTTCGATGTATCATTGCTTCGGCCTATTTTGAGCACGGACTGTTTATAATAATGTTCCATAATAATACTGTTTTCTATTTTACAGATTTCTACAACGGATGAAAATGTTCAGGGGCTTCGTGAGTCAAGAAGGTTTTCAAGCAGGAGAGAAAAACTATTGGATAAACTACCGGCGATGGAGAATCTACAATGAAACATTAAAATCAGTGTGACTAGAGTCTGCAATGAAATCGGATGGGTGGTGATTCCAGACAGACAGAAACCGGGTTAGGGAAACCGAGTAGAAGAGCGAGTGAGAGAGACAGAGCGGCATAATGAGTGAGAAATGCAGGGTTTCAGAAGGAGACAGGGAGGCAAAGGTTGAGCTCAAGAGAGACTTTGTGAGAAGCAGAGAAAGAGATATGGTGAGAGAATGTGGGAGATACAAAGAGATACAGGGCCTGAAACAAGAAGATTGTGAACTTCCCACACACGTAAATGACATAACACACGCCCTCCATCTTCTCCTAGACATCCTTTTCCCCGGCACTAAACGCCTCATCTTCACCGTCGACATCCGTGGCTCGACATGTTCACTGCCATGACCAGCGCCACCAAGCCCTCCATTTCTTCGTCTCTGGATGGTATGGCCAGTTCCCTTTCACTGACATACGTATTTGTTTGACTGAACTGGTCCTCACAACTAACAATTTCTCATTCCAATCCTCCCACTTGCTCCAGTCGAAAAGGTTAGCACTGTGCACCCACATGGACCCTGGCTCTGCCTATCTCTTCGTTGGCGACGTAGAAAAGTCCATCTTCTGGAGTTACAAAGGCACCACTCCCCACCTCTTCTTATGCTTCATTGATGACTACGTTGGCGCCATCTCGTGCTTCCACGAGGAGGTCTAACAGTTCATTACCTTCACCAACAAATTCTACCCCGACCTGAACTTTACCTGGATAATCTATGACATCTCCCTCCCCTTCCTTGTCTTCTCTGTCTCTATCCGTGTGGACCGACTCATCACTGATAGTTTTTACAAACCCACTGACACCCACAGCTACCAGGACTACACCTCCTCCCACTCTATCTCCTGCGAAAATGCTATCCAGTATACCCAATTCCACCGCCTCTACCGCATCTGCTCCCAGCAGTACTAGTTCCAACACAGAACACAACAGATGGCTTCCTTCCTTAAAGACTGACATTTCCCATCCGAAGTGTTTGAAGTTGCCCTCCACAGCATCTCATCCACGTCCCGCACCTCCGCCCTCGACGCCCACTCCTCTAACCTCAACAAGAACAGAACCTCCCCGTCCTCACCTTCCACCCCACCAACATCCGCATAAATTGCTTCATCTGCCGACATTTCCACCACATTCAAATGGACACTCCCACCAAGGATATATTTCCCTCCCCACCCCTTGCTTTCCACAAAGTTTGTTCCTTCTGTGAATATCTTTTCTAGCCCTTCAACAAGCCATCGACCACTCCTGGCACATTCCCCTGCCACCGCATGAATTGCAAACTCTCTGCCCACACCTCCACCCTTACCTCTGTTCATGGTCCCAGAGGAGCCTTCCATATTCATCAAAGTTTCAGCTGCAATTTTACACGTCATTTATTTTCCCAATTGCTCCCGATGCAGTCTGACCTACGTTGAGAAGACTGGACGACTTCTTTGGGAAACATGCAACAATCAACCCGACCACCCTGTGGCCGAATATTTCAACTATCCCTCCCACTCTGCTGAGGACATGAAGATCCTGGGTCTCCTCAATCTCCACTCCCTCACCACCCGATGCCAGGACCAAGAAAGCCTTATCTTCTGCCTCGGGTTCTTTCAACACCAGGATATGAATGTGGACTTCACCAGTTTCCTCATTTTCCCTCTCTCCACCTTACCCCAGTTCCAAACATCCTGCTCAGCACAGCCCTCATGATCTGTCCCACGTGTCAATCTTCCATTCCATCTATCCCCTCCACCCTCGTCTCCACCTATCAACTTAACGCGCACGTCCATTCAATGATTGCACTCTCGGCTACTTTCTCCCCAGCCCACCCCTTTTCTATTTATCTCTCCACCACCGAGGCTCCCAACCTCAATCCTGAGGGCTCCGAGCAGAAACGTCGATTTCCCTGTTCCTCAGATGCTGCTTGATCTGCTGTGCTTTTCCAGAAATGCACGCTGAACTCTGATGTCCAGCATCTGCAGACTTCACTGTCTCCTACAGACAAATAGTAACAAAGAGAGAGACAGTCAGAGTGAATGACCAGTAAAAGAAGGAGGCAGAATGAGAGAGGCAGATAGAAAATGGGAGAAAGATCAATGAGAGACGAGAGAGTAGGAGCCACATAAATTGATAGAGTGAACAAAAGGAACAAAACATACAATGAGAGAGACTGGGTGAGAGACGTTGCATTCTTTGCTCATATTAACAGCCGTTTTATCACTGTTCTCTTCCTGGTAGCAGGATGTGGGGCTCCAATTCTCATTTGACCCTTGCTGTGGGTCTTTTGGAGATCATACCTGTAGACTTAGGCTTGTAACGTTTCTCTGATTCATTTTGCCCATTGACATTTCCAGGCTCGGAGGACCTGACCAGAACAGGAAGCAAATATTCTTCTTCATCCTTGGACTCCTGGCCCTGTTTTATTCCATTGCTGCTTCTTTGATATGGAGACTCTCATGAAACCATCGGAACTGGCAGTCGAATTTGGCCAATTGACCCATCGAACCTGAAGTATCGCTCAGCCTGATCATGGCTAGAGAATGAAAGGGACAGAGAGAGGGGGAAACAAACACACGCACATGCGTGCGCGCACACACACATACATACACGCAACCTCTCACACATCGACACAGACAAACATATGCCCGGGACGTATGAACACACACCATGCACACGCGTGCCTCCACACACAGAAAACATACGCACTCACATATAGACCGATATACACAGAGAAACACCCCACATACACACATGCACACACAACGACGCACGCCCGCACTTATGAACAGAAAAACCCACACCCTCACTCACTCGCACACACACACACAAACATACACGCATATACACGTATCCACACATCCAGACACATGTGGACACAAACACATGCACCCACACACACCAACACACAAACGCATGCACACACAAAACCCCAACAGCAGAAATATGTCACGTGGTCCAATGCACAGTCTTCGACCTTCGACATAATCAGGGCTGATCATTTCATTTATGGAAAGATCAACAGAGACACACAGAAGTCAAATGAGAATCATTGAATTCGATATCTGGATGGAGGCTGCAGAACAGAATTGGGGACAAACATAAATTTGTTGGAAGAACTCTGGAGCAGTTTCGAGGTGGTTTTTCTTTCTTATATGGACCGACTGGTCACTTAACTCCTATCATTCTCACTCCGTCCTCTTGAAGAAATCAGATTCAGAACAAAACCCTTTCCACACTTTAATGGGTGCTTGATGCAGAGTTGATTTTTTTCGAATCGTGAACGGTCCTAACCCAGTTCTCCCAGGCTGACATGAGCTCAACTCATTTTCCATGCACGATGGCTGCCTTTCGTCAGTAATTTGCTTTCCATATAGTATTCCAGGATGTCCTGGGAATGTGTAGGGTAGGAGATCAAAGTTTACCTTCCATTCTCCATCTTTCTGACAGTTTTCCCATTTGCTCCCTCTTTCCTTCTTTCCTAATCTTCTTCACTCTCTGCACACTCTCATTTTCAAAACTAAATCTTGTGTTTTGATTTCGAGATGCTCGTGTTGGACCGGGCGTTACAAAGTAAAAAGTCACATAACACCAGGATATAGTCTAAAAGCTCTTTCTTGGAAGCACTAGCATTTGGACTGCTGTTCCTTTATCAGTTTGTTCCGGAGTATAAAAGCAAAATGCAGGAAATTATAGCAAACGTTTACAGTGTGATGCAATTGAAATTATACGTTGAAAAAGACCTGGTCGTTTGTTAAGTCCCCCATCCTTTAGAATGAACAAGCTGGTTTCAGTTCTTTCACATGTATCGCAAAACTGCTTTAAAGTTACATTCTCAAGTGAACTTTTATAATTGGTATCATATCGGCCCAAATAATGCATTTAAGGCCTCAGGAGCCCTGGGTGATACTTACTGTGCTCCAATGTTCAGATAGATTCTAATCTGAAAAGCTGACGTACAGAATCTTGCATGGATTCATACAGTTTTTGAGCAAAATAGAATGTAATTCGTCAAATTCAATTCACCCCACAAAACTTATAATGGGGAGTGTGTGTATTTGTGCGTGTCGTGTGGTGTGGAGGGGAGAGTTTATGTGTGTCTGTGGAAGAGTGTGCATATGTGTGTGAGTGTTAGTGCATAAGTCTCTGAGAGGGAGCGTGTGTTGGTGTGAGTGTGGGAGTGCATGTGTGAGCGTTTGAAAGAGAGCTTGTGCATGAGAGAGTGTCTGCAATAGTGTATGGGATTGCCAGAGTGTGGGTGTGTCTGTAGGAATGTGTGTGTGTGCAGGAGCATTCGTGTCCTCGTGTGTTCGTCTCTCTGTGAGCAATATCTCTCTTTCTATGTTCGTCTGTGTGTGTCTCTGTGTGTGTGTTTATGTCTCTGTGTGTGTCTTTGTGTGCGTCTTTGTGTATGTGCGTATGTAGTGCAGTGGGTCACCTGTCGTGTCACATGAAACCAGGATCCTGATTGAAGCCTACTGCATGGGTAGCTAACTTGGCAATCAGCCTCTGCCCAGCCACTTTGCGTTGTTACCTGTCCCAAAGTCTGCCTTGGAGGTCGGTCACCCGAAGATTTTAGGTCTAATGTCCCAGACCGCTGAAATATTCTCCGATTGGGAGGGAACACTCCTGTCTGTTGATAGTTTTGCAGTGTCCCTTTATCCATTGCTATAATCTCTGCTCGGTCTCACGAATGTGCCATGCCTCATAGCATCCTACCTGCAGTGTATGCGATAGACAACATAGGCTGAGTTGCATGAGTTATTGTTCAATGTATCGTTCCAGTAACATCACATTGTAAAAGTTTTACTGTAACTTCTGTATCTTACGATCTTTTATGCCACAATCAGCTGAAGAAGGAGCGGCGCTCCAGAAATTAGTGTTTCCGAATATACCTGTTAGACTATAACATGAAGGCATGTGATTATTACAATTTATTTCGTTTTGTCTGCATATTCCTATTCTCCCCCTGTTTTGCAATCCCCTCACTATCTTTCGTATAATCCTCAATATCTCTGTTTCTCTTTCCACTGAGAAAGTTGGCTAAATCAATTGCATCTCCTCCATCCTCCCTCTGCTTCTCCATTTTCCTCTCATGTTTTTGCTGTGTGGATACCTGCGTGTCTGAGTATACATGCGTCTATGAAAGAGTGCGTGCGTGATTGTGTGCTTTCTTTCCACAGAACGTTTCACAATCTGTGATTGATTAGATTCATGACATTGGACACTTAGTACTCGAGAACCTTTGCAGTGGTTCTGTAAACAGAGAGTGAGCTCTTGGCTCATATTCAACATTAGCTCATCCTTTGCAAATTCACTGAAGGGTGGCAGACAGGTTGCTGACTGGCAACAGGACAGTTTCACTTCAGACGCGATATTTAACAAGCCAACAATGATTTTACATGCGAAACTTAAGTTGCAAACTGGCAAGTACCATGTGTGACACAGAAAGGCCAAGAAATGACCATTTCCATTAGAGACACTCCCACCACCGACCATTGAAGTAATATGGCGTTGCCGTTACTAAATGTCCCCCGCAATCAATATGCTGGAAAATACCATGAAGACGAAATCTAATTCTCACTCCTTGGCGTTCAATGGAATCCTCATCACTGAACCAACGCCCTCGGGGTTACCTTTGGGAACGATTTTAACCATCGATCCTTGGTGTTACCACCATCGAAATTCTTAACCATTAATATTCTGGAAATTGCTATTGTGAGGAATCAAACCATTCCAACCTTGATAGTCAATCGCATTGATATCATTGAGAGCCCTGGATACTAACGTCGATGGAGTTACCAATGACTAGAAACTGAACAGGTTTCACCACATTCATTCATTTCTAACAAGGGCACGTCTGAGACGAGGAATCCTGCATTGTTGAACTTACCTGACATCCTCCAAATCCTGGGAGTAAGTCAGGACTGCAGATATTGTAGATCAAAGTCAAGACTGTGGTATTCGAGAAGCACAGCCAGTCGCAAAGCATCCAAGGAGCCGGATAATTGACGTTTCGAGCGTCAGCTCTTCGTGAGGCATCATCGAATTTGCACAAGTCAGAGGTGCGACAGAATGCTCTTTACTGGATTGGATAGGTGCAGCTCCAATAGAACTCGAGATCCTCCACACCATTCAGGATGAAGAAACCCGCCTGATGGACATGACAACTATGCATCTGATTGAAACCGGTCCTCTTTGTCAAAGATAAACTAAATGAGAACTTGATACTGAAAAACAATCTATTCAGATTTGGAACCAGCTATGTTGACAAAATAGACTGAATGCTTCGGTCAGCATCCACAAATATCCACCGCTTTCTGTGTGCTATCATGAAACGTGCTGTGCAGAAATTCTATGAAGATTGTACGAAAGCATCTCCCCACGACTATCCGCAAGGGCACCGACAGCAGATGCATGGGAACACGACCTCTGCATGTTCCTTTCCAAGCTTACTTACCGCCCTTATTGGAAATATTTTACCATCCCCTCAGTTTCACTTGGTCCAAATCCCTGAATTCCCTCTCGATTGGCACTATAGAACGACCGACTGCACATTGATTCAGCGATTCAACAAGACAGCTCACAGCCACCTTCTCAAGGGTCAATTAAATATCGACCATAAGTGCTGGACCTTTGAGGAAATAAAATTAAAGAAACATTTAAACATCTAACGCAGCTGGACACATCAGACAGACAACGAAGAATTGCAGGACACTGTGAGAGGGAGGGGGGAATGAACTGATGATTCAACTCGTGAAACTGCGGAAGGCAGCAGAATACAGAATGTAAGATATAATGAAAATTAAGAGAGGAAAAGGGGGAATGTGGGAGAAGAACACAGGAAGAGAGATATAGAGAAAGTGATGTGATCATAGATCGAGATAGAGATGCACATAGGCAGGAAGAGAAAGAGAGAGAGAAAAACAAATGATGAAGGTACGAATGGGGTCGATCAGGAGAAAGTCGAAAACTGAGACCAAGGGAACGAAAATTGAAAGGGAAACTTTCCTCCTGCGTCTTGGGAAAAGCAACGAATTCCTGGTGAGCTGTGATACTGTAGGAACGGGAGAAAATTCAATGCAAAATAAAACAATTATTAATATGGTCATGGTGGAGAAATTTGATCCACTGATGACGTGCGGTGTGTAAATGTTATCCGTGTCTAAACAAAACACAAAAAATTGGCAAAAACACTGGATGTACTCCGCTTGAAGCAATTAGAGTGTGCATCGTGAAGACTCCCTCTTTTGGTCTGCTCTGAAAATCTTTAGCAACCTCTGATAGCCAGACTCTGTGAGCGGCACTATTTGGCGCATTCGTTTTGTACATCTTTCCTCCATAAACATCACAAACCACAGTAAGAGTTTGTATGGATTTTTAAAGGCATAAATTCAGGGACATTCGCCAGAATGCGCAAAAGATGGGCGCAGTCATACTGAACGCATGGATGTGAATGGATCCGAATTTGCTAATCCGGATGAACAGCACATGCTGGAGTCCCTGCTCCCAGTCTCGGTGCTGCTGAATAAGAGAGTGACGGCTGTAGTTGGGTGCCCACATCTTTGACTCGTCAAGATTACGCGGAACGAAAAACATAAAGGGAAATATTTGGAGCTGCGTGTGCCATTGGGCCCCAGCTGCATGTTTAAGGATAAGCAGCAATTCCTTTTCTCTCACGCGGCCTCTTTATACTCTCTCCCCTCTAGCTGGAGGGAGGATCGGAGCACAATCTACCGAGTCCTGTCCCATATCAGCTCAGCGTTTGCAATAAAGAGTGGTTCCCCTCCTGACCACACTCTTAAAACAGGGTTTGATCTACGCTTTGTTTGCAACAATAAGTTGTGAACATCACATTGACCCAAATGAAATCAGCTTTTGAACGTCTATATTCTATCAAGCAACACAGAAACCCCAGGGGCAACTTAATGTGGAGAAACAGAAGAAGCTCGAAGAGTGCTTAAAAGACAATTCCACAAGGTTTTAGTTTAAGGTTTGTCGAAAGGAACGAGAGAGTTGATCATTTTCACAGTTGGTATTCCCTATCTTTTAACCCAGGCAACAGAAGAAACTCACAATAATGGGCACACTGCTAATCTCTTGTAATTCATCTAAAATACAGGGGTATGGATACCTTGAAGTGATTTTTTTGGGGACTGGAGGTGATTGCAGAGATATGAAGAGGCGAGTCAACGTACAATTTGAAAACCTTTCCGTGTCCAACGTTTGAATGAGGCAGCTAAGGGCAGCTCCTTGGCGAATACGATTGAGCAATGGATACCTTAGAATATTACATTGAGCACTTCTTTGATTAGCTTATAAAATAAGTGACAACTTTTAATTTCGAACGGAATTGACTGCATTCAGCACAAATCTAATTGAATTAAGTTTAATAAAATCGATCAAATTTCAATTTCAAAGCAGTATATCCTGCACTTGCAGTTAGTTTTCACGGAGATGCACAAAACAGGAAATAAAGATCTTGGTCTCGATTCTCGATCGGTCTTGATGGACTCAATAAGCACAAGATGGATCAGCAGCAAAATCAATACTTTCATCTTCCTCTCTAAGGTCCCTTAGAGACACGGTGAGATAGGCAAACACTGATGGAACAGGAATGAGTGCAAGATACTTTGCTGGATGTGAGCGCATCCCTCTGTATCTGTAAGGACAACTGAAGGAACACCCCGACGTTCTCATTAATTATGGATAAGGACATGACTTAATGGCTAATGTCGCGCCTGTTTATGAACCATTCAGTTCGGTTTTCGGAGGGTCATAGAATTTTTCATTTTGACTATACTGCGAAAATGGGTATTGGCAGTCTAATTTAGTTCTACTGGCTTTCTCCACGTCGTCATTTTATTAAGAATACCTTCAGGAGAATTCATTTGCCCCAAAGAAATGTTCGAGTTTGCGAATTGTTTTGTCAGTGGATGGTGGATTCTCCGAGCCTTTCAGGATATTCAATGTTGAGCTGATCCGGTTCTGTTCAGTAAAGGCCTCAATAATGATCAGCTGCAGACAGCATTGTGGAGCTGAGAGGTCAGTTCTGATATTGGTGAAGGACGAATGGGATGAGAACTATCAAGCAGTTTATTCCTGGTCCGCTGTTACGAATTTACCAGGACTGTAACAAATACTCTGAATGTAGCATAAGTACTATACTTACCTCTGAATAAATCATGTTTCAGATTTAGTATTAGTTCACGGTACTGCAATTCATTGAGTCATAGAGTCATAGAATCCTAAAACATGCAGACAGGCCCTTCAGCCCAAACTCGTCCATGCAGAACAAAACGTCCATCAACCTCAATCCCATTTCCCTGCACTTAACGCATATCTCTCTAAGTGTTTCCGATTCATATATTTGTCCAAATGCCTCTTAAACGTTGTCACTGTACCTGCCTCCACCACTTACGATGGCAGTTCATTCCATATGCGTATCTCCTTCTGTGCAAAAAGGTTGCATTTCAGTCTTCATGTATTGTTTCTCGTCTAACATTAACCTAATTGCTAGTCCTCGATTACACGACGCTGAGAAAGAGACCACTTCATGCCTCTTATGATCCTATATACTTCATGAGATCCCACCTCAATCTTATAAACTCTAAACTAAAATTTCTGAGGATGTCCAAGCTCTCCCTCTTACTCAGATACTGACAACATTATTGTAAAGCAGGTCCAAACTCTTCCAATAATAGTAACATCTTCCTATAGCAAGTTGTCCAAGATTGAATACAGGACAAAGCAGGATAGTTTTGATAACAGTGTTGAGGGAGTGGAATCACTAACAGAGACAGAGCATATCAGTGCTGTTGGTTTGGAGTCATCTGTAGAGACAGCAAAGCAGTCGTCACACTGAACTGGTATGATGGGATTCCAAACAACATCCCCAATCAGGTTTGTGTATGGACCGGCCGGAGAACTGTCTGCGTAAATGTGAGTGTGTGTGTGTGTGTCTCTCTGTGTGTATATACGTGCATTTGGGGGCGGGAATGGGTTCACGCAAGTATGATTGAACGTGTAATTGTGTGAGTCTGTGAATGTGGGAGCATAGTCTATGTATGTGTGCGAAAGAGTGTGTCAGAGTGTGTGACAGGTTATGTGCAAGAGTGTGTGAGAATACACGTGTGTGTATGAGGGAGGGATGTCTGTGTAAGTGAGCATGTATGTGAGAGGGTGTAGGATATGTGTAAGTAAGTATGCATGTATGTATGTGAGTGTGTGTTGGAGAAGATCTGTGTAAGTCTGTATAACTGTGTGGCAGTGTTGATAGTGACTTCGCGGGATTGGATGTGGGAGCAGTGCCTGTCTAAGTGTGAGTGATCGTGAGTGTTTGTGTGGGAGATTGTCTATGCAAGTGTGTGAGTCTGGGATACAAGTCTGTGTATTTCTGAGCGTGCAAGTCTATGTGTGGGAAAGTGTCTGCAAAAGCGTACATTAGCATGTGGGAGTGTGCAAGGACGGTCTGTGTAATATTGAGTGTGTGCGCATGTGCGAGGACTGTATGTTTAAGTTTGAGCGTTTGCATGTGTGAGACGGTCCGTGCAAGCGTTGGAGTGGAAGGGAAATATGTACAAGTGTGAGTCTGTGGGTCGGAGAGGGTTTGTGTGAGTTTGTGTGAGTGTGGGTATGTGCGAGGACGGTCTGAGTAGGTGTGAAGGCGCCTCAGTGTATGCGTGTGAAAGGTGGTCCATATAAGTATGTGTGTTTGTCTGCGTGAGGAGGAGCTGTGTAAGTATCTGCAATGGTGTGAGTGCGGGAAAGGGCCGGTCTAAGTGTCCCTGAGTGTGTGAGTGTGGGAGAACGTCTGCGGAAGTGCATGCATGTGAGAGTGCGGGAGAGGGTTTGTTTAAGAGTGTATGAGTGTGTGAGAATGTCAGTGTAAGCGTGAGTGTGTGAGTGGGGTACAGCTTCTGTCTTTAGTGTGTAATGTTGAAAGGGTGGGAAGGTTCCTGTAAGCGCCTGTGCGTGTGTGAGTTTGTCGGAGAGGATCTGTACGATTATGTGTGAGTGACACTGTGTGTGGGAGGAGTGTGTGTGCATAGGTGCGTGTGTATATGTGAGTACCTGTGTGGGACAGAGTCTGTGTAAGTGTCTCTGCGTGAGTGAGTGTGTGAATGAGGGTCTGCGTAAGTGTGTGTGAGTGTGTGTGCATGTGTGTTGAAGTACAGTTTGTGTAAGTATGCATGAGTGTGAGAGTGTTGGAGAATGCCTGTCATTTTGTGTTATTGTATGCAAGAGTGCGTTATTGTGTTTGAGTTTATGCATGTGTAGAAGGAGGGGTTGTATAAGTGTGCATGTGTATATGTGAGTGCGTGTGGGAGAGTGTATTATTGTATGCAAGCGTGTGCGTGTATGTGGGGGAGAGCGTCTGTGCAAGTGTGTATGTGAGTGTCTGCGCATCTGTGGGAATAGGGTTTGTACCAGTGTGTGTGTGTGTGAGTGGATGGAAGGCCTTTTCATTCATTTGTGTGACTTGGGTGTTTGAAATGGAGGGGAACTTGCCGAGGTTGGTGTTCCTTAATACCGGCAACCCTTGTACATCTAGTTGAAGATGGGGTAGTGCGTTTGGAATGCGTTGTTTAAGGACTAATAGTGAACTTGTTGTGTAAGTGCGAGTGTTTGTGTGTTTTTGAGTTTGTGGCTGGAGCTTCTATGTGAGTGCGTGTGTGAGTGGGTGTTTTACTGTGTGAGTATCTGTGTATACGTGTCCATGTGTGAGGATGGGCTTGCGTGTGTGAGCGGAACTGTGAATGTGTGGGTGCCTTTGATACTGTGAGTGTAAGTTTGTGAGTGTGTGTGTGAGTACGTGTGTTTTTGTGTGAGGAGAGGAGTTAGTATGTCGAAGAAGGGTCTGTGTAAATGGCTGTCAGGGTTTGGGAGGAAGGTCTGTCTTAATGTGTGCTGGTGAGAGAATGGAAAGTGTTCTGAAAGCGCCTGTGCGTGTGTGATTTTGTCAGAGAGGATCTGGGTTATTGTGTGTGAGTGACACTGTGTGTGGGAGGAGTGTGCATACACACGTGCGCGTGTATATGTGAGTGTCTGTGTGGGAGAGAGTCTGTGTACGTGCGTGATTGGGTGAGTTTGTGTGATTGGCTGAGTGTGTGTATTTAGGTGTGAGTGTAACAGTGTAAGTGTGTGAGAGGGCGTCTGTGTGAGTGTGTGTGTGAATGTGTGAGTGTGAGTGTATGTGTGGGTGTTTGATTGTTGTAAGAGCGTGTGTGGGGGGGCGCGGTGTGTCGAGCTTGTCTGGTTACCTGCCGTGTGACAAGCAACAAATATCATGGTTGAGGCCATCCTGGCGGTAGGGGAACTGAGTTACAGCGTCTGCTGAGACACATGCGTGATTATTACCCACGGGTGACTGTTTCTATCTAAACAAAAGCGGGGTGTTGTGTATGGGAGGTGTGGGGGTGTGTGTCTGTGCGTGGGTGTCTGTGCGTGAGTGTGTGAGTGAGGGGTAGCATGTGTGTAAGTGTGTGTCTGGGTGTGTGTCTTTGTGTGACGGTGTATGTGTGAGGGGGTGCGTGTGTCAGGGTGTAAGTATGTGTGTTTGAGAGTGTGTCTCTGTGTTGGGTGGGGTTTATGTGTCCGTGTATGGGTGTTTGTGGGTGTAAATGTGTGAGGTTGTGTGGGGAAGGTGTAGGTGTTTGTGTATCTGGGTGAGTGGGTGCTTGTGTGTGTCGGTGGTGTGTGTTTGGGTGTGTAGGAGTGTGGGCATGTGGGTTTTGTGTGTGTCTCTCGGTGTGTGTCTGTGTGTATGTGGTTGCAGGGAGTGTGTGTCTATGTATTTGTGCGTCCGTGTGTCTGCGTGTGTGTGTTCGTGTGTGTGCGGTTGTAGGGGGTGTGTGTCTTGGTGTTTGTCTGTCTGTGTGTGTTTCAATCTGTGTGTGTGCGTGTGCCTGTGCGTGTGTGTGTCTGTGTGTGTGTGTGTTAATATATATTAGTTTATACATGTGTGATGATTAACCATAGCAGACACTTTGAGATCGTATAAACAACAACAGTGTTCCAGCCTGATCATTATAACTCGGAGTAGCAAGCCTGATGATGGGGACACCTCTAATCTTGCTTGTTTGTGTCTTGGTGCTGGCGCAGCCCAACATTGCTGACAGGGTACTGCGAAGCGGCATTTATTTGGGAGGTCAGTGCAAATCGCAAGGCAACATTCTGGGTGAGGGTGTCGGGGAGAAAACGAGGCGGTCATTCCGCCCATTCAGCCTGTGCTGCGTTTTATTTGCATCAGGGCTGCTTTGTCTTGTTTTTGCGGTATCTCAGGTCGGTTCTGTTAAGGTGAAAAAGTGCAACGCAATCAAAACCTTCCTTACTAATCTTTCCTGAGTCACCGCGTGTTCGGTTTATGAACGAGGATTATAAACTATTGGGCTCAGGGAAGTGGCAAAGGAGGCAGAAATACTCAGTGAGGGAGGAAATCCTCCCTCACTGAGGGTTTTGGGAAGCGAGCGTCCTGCCAGTGGGAGTTGGGTTGTGCGAACAGAAGCCTCCGGGATGTGGTTATGTGGAAAAGAATGACAAAGAAGCTACGGAATGGCGCTGGGTGAACTGCCCAATTGCAGAGCTGGCATGGACAAGCCGGCCGAACGTCCTCCTTCTGGTTGCGGGTGATTCCATGTCTTTGTAATTAAAAATCCGTTCAGACTTCCTTCACTCCTTCCTCTCTCTCCTCCCCCCACCCACAGAGAGGCTGCGGTGAACATTACCTTTCTAAGATCATAAGGTGTTGGGAGTACAAATAGGTTGTGTGGCCCATCTACTCTGTTCCGCTGTTGAAGAAGATCCTGGCTCTACTGATCATCTTCAATTCCACTCTAAGGACTCTCCGCAACAGCTCTGATTTCTTTCCTGATTACAGATCCCCCTATCTCAGACCCTTCGACACATTGAATGACGGTAAGCGTGAGGCGCCGCACTTGTGGGGAGTTCAAGAGTTAAGTAGATGTGTACAGGGACCTGAACAGCATTGATGTACGGAGGGATCTAGGGATTCAAGTCAATGGCTCCCTGAAAGTAGATGTGCCAGTAGATAAGATCACAAAGAAGGAATATGGCAGGATCGCCTTTATTGGTCTGGTAATTGAGTACAAGAGGCAGGATATCATGCTGTAGCTTTATAAGAATTTGTTTGAGCAACACCTACAATGTTGCATTCAATGCGGATCACCACAATTATTTGAAAGATGTGAAAGCAATGGACAGGATGCAAAAGTGGATTACCTGGATGTTGCCTGGATTAGAGGTTATAAACTATAAAGGATAGGCCAGAAAACTCCGTTAAACATCACACACAAACAGGTTAATATCTAACAGTTTTATTTGAAGTACTTAGATCAAATACAATTCATTCTGTATCCTATGATCCTGCCCGACCAGCGAACTGTCGAAGAAGTAACGCTTCGAAAAACAAGGCTTTCAAGTAAACGTTTTGGTCTATAACATTGTGATGTCCAATTTTTAACGTTGCCCACCCCAGTCCAACATTGACACCTCTACATCATTGAAGAATGTTTTTCCTGGAGCGGCGGAGGCTGAGGGCAGACGTGGTCGAAGTCCATAAAATCATGAGATGCATAGATAGAGTTAACGGTCAGAATCTTTTTTTCCTGGAGTTGAAATGTCTGATATCAGAGGCTATGCATTTAAGTTAAGAGGGGACTACGACAATGAAACTTTATCCTCAAATCTCCTTTAAACTGTCCCCCACACCTCTATCTCTCTCATACACAATTTTCTTCTCTCTCTGTCTCCGTCTTTCTCTGTCTTTTTTATCTCCGTTGCTCTCAGTCTCTCCATTTGTCTCTCCATTTCTATCTCTATCCCTGTCTCTGTCTCTGCTAAACTTCATGATCTTTCTTTCCGTCCATCACTGTCCTTAGGTCTGTTTCTGTAATCTGCATTTTCTCACTCTCTTTCTCTCTGTCTCTATCACTATCTCTCTCTGTTTCTCTTTAAAATCTGTCACCATCTCAGTCTCTGCTTCTCTATCTGCCTGCCTCTCTCTGTCTATCTCTCCCTCTCTCTCTGTATCTCGCTGTCTATTTCTCGCTCTCTATCTCTCTCCCTTGAAGCCATTTTTTGAAACAAAATAATGTTTATGCAATGCCTGATGCCCTGTCCCAGAGTTTGTTACACATGGTCTCGTGAGACACCATGGCAGATTTCTTGACATCCCTGCTTGAAAATGAGCTGGTATGTCCTCTCAGAATTTTGTTTCCAATCGTGTGACCACGCGCGGAGAACTGTGCACTGCTCTGATCTACAAATTGAAATGATCCCAGTTGTGGTCATACAGGAACTCTTAAGGTCCCAGACTGAAACCGAGCTTGTTAGGCCAGAAGTGCCAAATTGTTCTGTTTCTGTTGTCATTGATGCTTATCCGTGGATGTATTCAGAAGATGTTCCAAGTATACAGTTAACACGAAGAACGTGGACATTTCCAAAAAACGTCAAGTAGCTTTCTTACAGCACAAGAATTGTTAGGAAGTTGGAATTTCAAAGTTTAGATAGAAAGTTTCATCCTTTTAGAAGTCGCAATAGCAGATGGATTATCATATCTCAGGTAACAGTCACCCCGTCTCCAAACTAAACCTTATTCACCCGATTGAAAAGTTGGTTTCCATTTGGCATAAGGGTACATCTCCACTTTATGTATCATAGCTGATATCCTTAAACAAGTACCACATTTCTGCTCTCGGTATCCCTCACTTTTACAGTACCTAAAACACAGTGCACAATTCTGCTCGCAATATTTCTCCATGACACCACATATAAATAACCGTGCACAATTCTGCTCTCAATATCTCTCAGTTATAACATACAGAAAAATAACTATGCACAATTATGCTCTCAATGTCCCTCACTTACACCACATATAATGTACAATACACAAATCTTCTCTCAACATTTCTCAGTTGTACTACATAAAATGCGCAATGCAGAATTCTGCTCTCAATATCACTCAACTGCAGCAAATGTAAGAAAAAGTTCACAATTCTGCTAGCTGTATTTTTCAGTTACTAAATCATTGTGCACAATTCTGCTCTCGATTTTACTCAATTACACCACACATTAGCACAGTACACAGTTGTGTTCTCAGTATCGGTTAGAACAGACTTCGAGCACTTTGGATAGCTCTTCTTTCCCTATCCCTTTGTGGAACTACACTGCACTGTTGGCTGCACCCTACTTATAGCACTGACTGTTGATAATAATGAAAGGCGTTTTCTTTTCCCAGGTTTCTTCAGCGATTGTAAGAGTTTGGGTGCAACTTGTAAACAAAGGCAGTGTGACAACAGTGAGACTACCCTCAATGGGATATGTGCCGGTAACAAGTACTGCTGCTGGAAAAGCTGAGGAAGGGAAAACCAAATGTGTCACAGGCCGAGGGATGACTGAGGTTCAACTAATGCTGTCTGCCCATTCTGAAATTCTGTTTTAGCTCAATCACGTAGACACGATGATACTCTGACACACTGCTTTTTAAAACAAGGAAATAAAATTCATTGCATTGATCTCTGGGTAATGTCTGTCTCTTATTACTCACCAGGATCAGGGTGTGCTCAGTGACGAGATGTTAGGGAGCGTGGGTGGAGGGTAGGTGGGAGGGGAATGCCAGAGATTGGGGATGTACACTGATTGTTTTTTAGCTCCTACTTCGTCACAATCACAGTGCAATCGTTACATGGCAAAATGCCATGTTCACACATTGCCCAGCATGTTCAGTTCCAACAGGAGGTACAGGCTGGAAAAAATCATCACGATGTCTGGATGTTGTAATCCTGTCAGAGGTCAGTGTTTAGGCATCTGTGCACTGTTGGACAGTCAGTGGTTAGGCAGTCAGGACTGTCAGAGGGACAGTGCTGAGGAAGACGGCTCGATTCGAGGGTCAGCGCAGACGCAAACGGCTTCGTCAGACACTCAGTGTTAAGGACATAATCTTCCTTCGGGGTTCAATGCTGGGGAAGGAGGCTCTATAGGATGGTCAGTGCTGGGCATTAGGGCACGGTCGGAGGGTCAGTGCTGTGGGCGTGGGCTCAGTCAGAGGTCAGTGGTGAGGCAGAGTGTGCTGTTGGAGGGTCAGTGCTTCGATAGAATGTTTTATTGTAAGGTTAGTGCTGCAGGAGCAGTGCACTTTCGAACAGTTATTATTGTGGGAGCACAGCACTGTCAGAGGGTCAGTGCTGAGAAAGCAGGCATTGATGGAGGGACACTGGTGAGAGAGCGGCCAGTATTGGATGGACAGCACTGCGGGAGGCTAAGCGCTGAGGTGGTGTCACACTGTAGAGGGTCAACGCTGATACAGTGGGCACTGTTAGATGGTCAGTGCTTGTAGAGTGGGCACAGTTTGAGGGGCAGCACTGAGGGAGATCCGCACTGCCGAGTGTCAGTGCTGACTGGGTGCCACACTGTTGGTGAGGCCGTGCCGAAGGAATGGGCTCTGTCAGAACTTCAGTGCTGAGGGAATGCAGCACTGTTGGGGGTCAGTGCTGAGGGAGTGCAGCACTGTTGGGGGGTCAGTGCTGAGGGAATGCAGCACTGTTGGGGGTTCAGTGCTGAGGGAGTGCAGCACTGTTGGGGGGTCAGTGCTGAGGGAATGCAGCACTGTTGGGGGGTCAGTGCTGAGGGAATGCAGCACTGTTTGGGGGTCAGTGCTGAGGGAATGCAGCACTGTTGGGGGGTCAGTGCTGAGGGAATGCAGCACTGTTGGGGGGTCAGTGCTGAGGGAGTGCTGCATGTTCAGAAAGTCCGTGTTAAGTGTGTGTCGCACTGACGGAGTGTCAGTGCTGAGGGACTGATTCAATGTTGGACACTCGTTGTTAAGGGAGTGCCACACTGATAGGGGTACAGTGCTGCGCGATCTCCGCACTGTCGGAGGATTAGTGCAGAGAGAATGCCGCCCTGTTGGAGGGTAAGTGGTTAAAGAGCAGGAACATTCTGAAGGTCAGTTTGGAGTGAGTTCGCACCGTCAGAAGGTCAGTGCGGAGGGAGTGTCATACTCTCAGAGGGTCAGTGCTGAGGGAACTGGTAATGGCGGAGTGTCACACTGACGGGGGTTCAGAGCAGAGGGAATACCACGCTGTCGAAAAGTCTGCTGCACGTTTTGATGGTCAGTGCTGAATCAAATATCCCACAGTCCTATTTACAGTGCTGCAGCGGCGCCGCTCTGTCGGATGTTCAGTGCTGTGGCAGTGCGGCATTGTCAGAGAGTCCATGCTGTGTGAGTGCCACACGGTCTGATAATCAGTGCTGACGGTTGTTTGCATTGTCGGAGTATCAGTGTTCAGGGTGTAGGCACTTTCAGATGATTCATGCTGAGGGAGTGTGGTACTCACAGAGG
Source organism: Chiloscyllium punctatum (assembly GCF_047496795.1). NCBI lineage: Eukaryota > Metazoa > Chordata > Chondrichthyes > Orectolobiformes > Hemiscylliidae > Chiloscyllium > Chiloscyllium punctatum. Next base: position 30,764,830 of record NC_092789.1, on the reverse strand, counting down.
GACAGCCCAAAGTGTATGCCACCCTACTGGACCAGCTATGCTGAGGGAGCGCCGCAAGTTTAGAAGGAGAGTGCTGAGGGTGCGCCGTACTATTGGATGGTCAGTGCAGAGTGGCTGTGGCAGTTAAATGGTCAGCCTGAGGGAATGCTTCTCTGATGGAGGTTAATTGTTGAGAGGGTGCCGCATGTTGGAAAATCAGTGGTGAGGGAGTGCCGCACAGTCTGATGGTCAGTGCTGAGGGAGGTGCACACTGTCAGAGGGTCAATGGTGACGGAATCAGCATTGTCGGAGGGTGAGCACTGAAGGGAGTGTCCTACATTGGAGGGTCAGTGCTGTGGGACTGCGGTTCTGTCGTAGGTTCAGTGTTGATGGAGCTTCAAGTAATTGGAGGATCAGTGCTGCGGAACTGTGGCACTCACAGAGGTTCAGTGCTGATGGAATGCCACACTGTCAGAAGGTCAGTGCTGAGGGAGAGCTGCACTGATAGTGGGAAAGTGCAGACAGAGTGTCGCACTGTCAGAGGCTATTTGCAGAGGAAGTGCAGCACTGTCATTGGATCAGTCCTGAATGATTGTCGCACTGTTGGAGGGTCAGTGCTGAGAGAGTGACACATTGTCGAAGATTCAGTGGTGAGTGAGCCCCACACTGTTAGACTTTCAGTTTTGAGGGATCTCCGCACAACTGGGGAGTACATGCTGACTGAGCTCCAAACTGTCGGGGTGTCAGGGCTGAGTGAATGTGGCACAGTCTTAATGTCAGTGCTGCAGTGCTGGAGGCTTTGTGCTGTGGAAGTATCACACTGTCGAAATCGCAGTAGCGTGCAAGCTCTTCATTTTCTGACTGCCAGTGTTGAGGGACAGTGGCACTGTCAAAGGGTCAGTGCTGAGGAAGCTACGAACTGCTGGTGGGTCAGTGTAATGCGAACTCCACACTGTCGGAGCTTCATTGCTGAGGAAGCGCAGCACAGTTGTATGGTTATTGTTGTGTCAGTGGGCACTCTTTAGCAGTCAGAGGTATGGGTGAGGGCTCTTTCGGACGTTGAGCAGGCACGAGGTGGGCATTTTCAGAGTCAATTGTTAGGGAGTACCGCACTCTCGGAAGTCAGTGCTGAGAGGGTGTCCCACTGTTGGGATGGTCAGTGTTGAGGAAATGTCTCACTTTCAGAGTCGTCAGGGCTGAGGGAGTTCCACAATGCCGAAGAGGCAGTGCTGAGGGAACTCTGCAGTATTGGAATGTTAGTGCTGAAGAATCTCCACATCGTCAGAGATTCAGTGCTGTGGGACCACCGCACCATTGGAAGTTCAGTGCTGGGGAAGAACAGGTCAGTGCTGATAGAGTCCAGCACTGTCAGATGAGAATTGCTGAAGGAGTGGGCAATGTTGGAGGATCAATGCTGAGGGAGTGAGCACTTTCAGAGCGTCATTGCTGATGGGGTCCCGCACTGTGAGGAGAAGTGCTGATGGAGCTCTGCATTGCCAGACGGTCAGTGCTGAGGCAGAGTCTCACTAGCAGACGGTCAGTGCTAAGGGTCCACTGCTCGGTCGCTGGATCAATGTTGTCAGAGTGGCCACTGTGGGAAGCTCGGTGCTGAGGGAGCGCTGCATTGTTGGAGGGTCAGTGCTGAGGCAGCGCCGCGCTGTCAGAGTATTAGTGATGAGGAAGCGCAGCACCGTTGGTGCGTCAGTGGTGAGGGAGCTCGTAACTGATGGATGTCAGTTTTGATAAAATACTACACTATCGGAGGGTCAGCAATGATGGAGCTCCACATTGTCGGAGGGTCAGTGACCAGGAAATGTGGCACCATTTAAAGTTCAGTGCTAAGGGAGCTCTGCGTTGTCAGAGAGTCAGAGCTGAGGCAGTGTCCCACTGTCAGTGGGGCAGTCGTGATGTAGCGGGGCGCTGTTAGAGGGTCAGTGCTGCGGTAGCGGCGAACTGATGGATGGAAAGTGCTGAGTGACGGTGCGCCATTGTCGGGTTAGTGTTATGGGAGCACCACACTGTTGGAGGGTCAGATCCAAGGGAATGCTGCACTGTTGGAATGTCAGTGCTGTGGAAGCTCGCATTATCAGAGGGTCAGTGCTGATGGAGCTGCACATGGTCGGATGGTCAGTGCTGAGGGAGCACAACACTGCTGGAAGGTCAGTGCTGAGGGAGCGCTGCACTGTTGGAGGGTCAGTGCTGAGGAAGCACACACTGTCGAGGATCAATGCTGTGGGACAACGCACTTGGGAGGATCAGTGCTGATGGAGGGCTGCACTTTTATTAGGTCAGTGCTGAGGAAACGTAACGCTTTCCATGGCTCAGCCAAGAGGGTTTGCTGCACGGACACAGGATTAGAGTGAGGGACATCAGCTGTGTCAGTGGGTCAGCGCTGAGGGAGTGTCGCACTGTTGGATGATCAGTCCTGAGGATGTGTGCCACTGTCAGCAAATCAGTAAAGGGCTAGCACGTCTCTATCATTGATTTAGTGTTGAGGCTGCTCTGCTCTGTTGGACGGAGTGTCCCACTGTTGTAGGATCAGTGCTGTGGGAGTGCCATACTGTCGAAGATGTCCGCACAGTTGGAATGTAAGTGCTGTGCTGTTCAAGTGCCAGCGCTGAGGAAGTCTCACACTGTTGGACTGTCTGACCTGTCTGACCTGAGATTTTTAGAGCGCTGAGAGGATGGGCACTATCAGACCATATGTACTGAGGGTGTCCGCACTGTCAGTGACATCGTTGAGGGAAGGCCAAACCATCGCAGGGTCAGTAATGGGCAATTGTCACATGGTTTCTGGGTCAGCGCTATGTCAGTGAGCACTGTTGGAAGGTCACTGCTGAGGGAATTCTGAACTATCAGAGGATCAATGCTGAAGGAGTGCTGCACTGTTGGAATTTCAGCCTTGAGGTAGTGGGTATATTAGGACGTCAGTGTTGAGGGAGCGCCGCACTGAAGGAGCACCACGCTGAACTAGTTTGACACTGTCAGAGGGTCCGTGCTGAGAAAGTGTCCGATGTTTGGTGGAATTGTGCTGAAGGAACACCGCATTGCCCGAGGCCCAGTTCTCACAGGGCTCACAGTCGGACGGTAAGTACTGAGGGCGTGTCGCACTCTTGAAGTGTCAGTGCTGAGGCAGCTCTGCACTGTCATAGGGTCACTCCTGAGCGAGTACCGTACTGTGGGAGGTTCAGCACTGAAGAAGTGCCGCACTGTTGGAGTGTCAGCGCTGAGGAAGTGTCACACTGTCGGACTGTCTGAGCTGAGGGAGTGCCACACTGTCAGAGGGTCAGAGCTGAGGGAGATTTGCACTGTCGGATAGAGTGCTGAGAAAGTGCCATACTGGTAGACGGTCAGTGCTAAGGGAGAAGACACTGTCGGAGGATCAGTGCTGAAGAATTGCTGCACTGTTGGAATGTCAGCGCTGAGGCTGTGGGTAATCTAGGACGGTCAGTGCTGAGGGAGCGCCGCACTGGAGGAGGACCACGCTGAACTAGTTTAACACTGTCAGAGGGTCAGTGCTGAGAAAGTGTCCCACGGTTGGTGGGACTGTGCTGAAGGAAATCTGCATTGCTCGAGGCCCAGTGCTCACAGGGTTCATCGTCTGATGGTAAGTGCTGAGGGCGTGTCGCACTGTTTAAGAGTCAGTGCTGAGGCAAATCTGCACTTTCATATACTCAGTGCTGAGCGAGTGCCGCACTGTTGGAGGTTCAGCACTGACGAAGTGCTGCACTGTTATGTGTCAGAGCTGAGGGAGTGCTGCACTGTTCGAGTGCCAGCGCTGAGGAAGTGTCACATTGTTGGACTGTCTGACCTGAGGGAGTGACACACTATCAGAGGGTCAGTGCTGTGGGAGATTTGCACTGTCGGATGGAGTGCTGAGGTGGTGCCGTACTAGTTGGTGGTCAGTGCTGAGGGAGCGCTGAACTGTGCGAGAGTGAGTGTGAAGGAGTGGGCAATGTCGGAACGTCAGTGGTGAGTGATTGGCCACAGTCAGAGGGTCACTGCTGAGGTCGTGGAAATATGGAAAGGTTAGCTCTGAGGGAACATTGCACTGTTGGAGGGCCAGCGCTGAAGGAGCATTGCACTGTTGGAGGGCCAGCGCTGAAGGAGCATTGCACTGTCAGAGGATCAGTGCTGAGGGAGCGCTGCACTGTTCGAGAGTCAGTGCTGAGGGTACTCAGCACGATTGGAAAGTGAGTTCGGAGGGAGCACCACAAATACGAAGGGTCAATGCTGAGTGAACGCCGCATGTCGGTGGGTCAGTGCTGAGGGAATGCCGCACTGTCTGAAAGTCAGTGCTCAGGGAGTGCTGCACTGTTGGAGGATCAAGGCTGAGGGTGTGTCACACCGTGAGAGAGTCATTGCGAACTGAAATCCTCACTGTTGGAGTTTCAGTACGTAGGGTCGGAAGGTGAGTGCTGAGGGATTCGGCACTGTCAGAAGTTCAGTGTTAAGGCAGCGGGCACTGTTGTAGGGTCAGTGCTGAGGGAAAAGGCACTGACAGATGGTCAGCACGGAGGGTGTAGGTAATATCCGAGCGTCAGTGCTGTGGGAGCTCCAAACTATTGGAGGGATTGTGCTCTAGGAGGTGGGTGAAACAATTTAGTTGTTTACCACGGAGGGCTGATGATGTTGGGTTATTCAATATATTGAAGTGTGACAAAGAGAGAGAGAGATTCTTAAACGGTGAGGGAATTGTGGGTTAATGTGGGAAGACAGGGAAGGTGCAGCAGTGGTTGGTCAGATCAGCTGTGGTCCCATCAAAAGGCACAACAGATGTGATGTGCTCAATGGTCTACTTCTGCTCCTGTGGAGGGAAATATTCTCTACATTTCTGTCGACCAGGAATGTGTGTAGCAGTTTCACTCAGTGGTTAACACTGCTGCCTCGGAGCGTCAGGCACACGGGTTCGATTCCACACTTGATGACTGTCAGATTGGATTTTGCAGATTCTCCCTGTGTCAGCATGTGTTTCCTCCGGCTGCTCCTGTTTCCTCCCACAGTTGAAAGCTTTGCAGACTCAGGCGGACTGACCATGGGAAGTTTCTGTGCAATGTGACAAGGATGTGCAGGCTGGGTAGATTAGCTCTGCAAAAACACAGGTCAGAATGCTGCTTTGTGTCGGTGTGGTCTCGATCGACCGAATGGACAAAAGACATAGGAGGAGAAGTTAGGCCATTCCACCCATCCAGTCTGATCTACCATTCACTCGTGGACAATAGGGTTATCTGCCCCATTCTCCTGCTTTCTCCCCATAATCCTTGTCCCCCATAATTCTCAGAAACCAATTATCTCTGTACAAAATATATTAAATGACCAGACCTCCACAGCAATGAATTCCATAGATTCACAAATCTTTTGTTGAAAAAAAATCTCATTGTCTTCGTTATAAATGGTCGTCCCTTTACTCTAAGGGTATGCCCTCGGATCCTCTTCTCTCCTACCAATGAAAACATCTTCCCAATATCCACTCAAACCACGCTATTCAGTATTATACTTCTCTACCATAGAGATTCTGAACAGAAACCTTCGAATAGTCATTTCTCCGACGCTCTGTGGGATTGGGGAAAATGATTAGCAGTTTGACTCAGTGAAGAAGGTGGTGAAATATCGACAGAGTCTCTGAAATACGATACAGAGAGTTGGAGCAAGCCCAGGTTGTATCGAAGGGTGAGTACACATGTTAATGATTTAAAGTGATCACGGATTCAGCCTGCTGAGTTCCTTCCAAGGAAGGAGGGCACTCTAAACATCTTGTTATAGGGCTGTTCGATTCAGAATACGTCAGGTCCAGGGAATTAGGACGGACCATGTACAGAATATCTTCTCACAATATATCGGCGCTGAACAGCACCACCCAAGACGAACCCTCAAACACGAGCCGTGCACTTCGGTGTAAAGAAGGTGAAGCAGGGGATATAATCCTGACGTATGAGCAAGGAAAATGTTTCATAGGAAAATCTACTAGAAAAAAAGTCAGTGAGAGCAGAATCCGGAATCAGAAGTGCAAATCAGTGTGAAGGCTGTCGAGAAAGAAACGAGACACCAACAATGCAAAAGTGCGAGACACAGACAGAGACAGAAAGAGAGATCGAGAGCACGAGACAGTGTGTGTGAACGTCAAAGAGAGGAATGAGAGAGAATGAGAGAAGTGGAGAGAGCCAGGCAGCGAAACAATGAGCATGACAGACAGAGACAGAAAAACAGAACGTTTGAAAAAGTAAGAAAATACGAGGAAGAATGATAGACAAAGAAAGTCAAAGATAGAAGGAATGCAGAGAGAGTGAGAAGCGGTAAGTGAAAGGAAGCGATTCAGATTGTTACATAGTAAGTGAGACTGAGTTGAGAGAAAGTGATTGATTCAGTGTGAGTATTTGTGAGAAGCAACAGTGAAAGAGATGAGAGAATAAGAAATACATACAGAACTATACATAGATGGAGACGGAGTGACAGCAAGAGTGACAGAGAGACAGTGAAAGACAAAGATTCAGAAATATATGAGAGAAAAGAGAAATTATGAGATAAATGAGGGAGTAGATGTCAGAGAGACAGGGACATACAAGCAGAGTAAGATGGAATGACAGAGTGAGAAAGATGAGAAGGTGTGAGACAGCAAGACAGAGGTACAGCACAGTAAGAAAGAAAAAGAGAAGAGAGAGCAATAAAAGAGGGAGACAGAAGGTGAGAGAACGACAGAGAGTGAGAGACATAAAAATGACAGAGTGAGAGAGAAATTGAAACACGATTGAGAGTATGAGGACAAGACAGAAACAAAGTGAGAGACAGAGAGAGACGTTGGGAGCCTTTGCCAATATTGACAGTCCGATTGTTCTTACTATCTTTCTTTCTTCATGTTGGAAGGCCCCGCTTCTCACTTGCCACTTGACGTTGGGCTGTTAGAGACCATTCCCGTGGAAGGAGGTTTGTAAACGGGATCAGATTCGCTCTGACCTCTCCAGGCTCCGAGGAGCTGACCAGAAGATGAAGGGAGTATTCTTCCTTCTCATCCTTGAACTGCTGGCCCTGTCTCTGTCTGGGGCAGGTCTTTTGCCACGGAGGCATTTCATCTACCAAGGTGAGTCGCTACCACGTGGGGGCATGTGGGTTGGAAGTTATTGAAAGTCTGGCTCTCGGATTAAAAGGGCACTGCTGGCTTCAGCTAATTTTAAACAACCCCACTGGCCCCAGGAACCCTCCGATCCCTGTCTGTCCACTTTCTGGAATGCCTTTTCGTTGCTTGGTACTGAGGCTTTGTGGACCAAAGAAACAAACAGACCCACAGCCAGAGAGAAAATCAAATTTCCACACAAACACACACACACACACACACACACACACACACACACACACACACACACACACACACACACACACACACACACACACACAGAACCAGCAACATATGACCTAAGAGCAGGAGTCGGCCGATTCTGTACCTCAATGTGCGGAAAGGTGATCATCTTTCTCAATGTCAATTTCCCACTTGCAACCCACAACCTTAATGTCTTTAAAACTACAAAATAACAACTCATTCTCTTGTGCATCAGCACAAGTCACTGTGACACACCAGCGTCCGCCCACATATGCTGCCAGATCCTACCATTCAGGCACAGCCCATGTGAATAGATAGCAATCATTGAATTCGATAACTGCGTTGAAGCTTTAGAACAGAGCAAGTCGGAGACACAGGTTTGTCAGGCGCTCTGTGGAGCAGGTTTAGAGGTTTTTTTTTCCTGGGCGTTGTGGCAGACTCCAAATGCCTCGCATCCACACTCTGTCCGAAATTAGAAAAAAGATGCAGAGTCAAAAACTTTTCATGGGTGTTTGTTTGCAGAGACGAAAGACTCACGTGCGCGATCCCAATGACCCTATTTGCTCCCACTCCTGGCTGTTCATGTTTCACCATCGTTAATACTGAAGTGGTGCGTGAGTGGGTTGAAAGGAATCCTGGCTAATCCTCAGCCTCGCTGGTTTCGTTCGCAGAGACTGGAGCCACATGTGATAAGTTGTGAGGCCTGTGCCGAGAGCAGACCTGCCGAGGGGACGAGCTGAAGATCAGAGCCATGTGCTACTGGGGCACCCATTATTTCCGGTCGTAGGAGTTGGTGATGTTGGATATGCTGATGACCCAGACGTTCTCCATCTTCCTTGGGTGAAAGCCCAATGGCGGGGATATGGTGGGAATGGGGAGATGGCAGTTCCAGCTCCCAAGTCTTCCATTTTTACATAGCTTAGGTTGGCACTCAAGACTCCAACAGCCTTATTACCCTGCCCTCTCTCAGACTGGCAATAAATATTGAGAACAGTGCCTGTCAATCAATCTCTTCCTGTTTCTCTCTGTCTTATTGATCCATTCTGAATGCTCAGAGGTGGGGAATGATTGGATATGAGCACAAAAGCAGAAACAGAGATACACACGGACACACACAGACACGCACACACACCCACACGCCAAGACGCACACCTAGAAACAACACTCACACATTCATCCCATACATAAACACACATCTACACACACACAATGACATACCCTCACACACCCACCCACATCTACACCCACCCACCCACATACATATACACACACTCACGCTTTAACACAAACTCCCAAAAACACACACCGTTACCCTCATACACAAGCATATCCACTCGCACACAGGCACACACACCTACACACACCCACACATTCATGCACACTCACAAACACATACTCATACACGCACCCATACATGCTCTCACACAGATACCCACACAGATGCACCCTCAAATATCGACACGCACACACACTCACACACACACTCACACACTTCCAAACACACCCACATGCAAACAGACACAAGCACACACATCCACGCACATGCACAGACAAACACACCCCACAGCCACTCACACACACAGGCCCACACACACCAACGCACATGTACTCAAATGTATACACAAACACATTCACACACACAGACACACCCACCTACCCAGATACACACACACCGACAAATGCGCGTGCACCCACTCACACACGAACACCCACAAGCGCATGCAAACATACACAAAACACACCTACAGACATACAACTGCACACCCACACACACATCCCAACACACAAACACACAAATACAAACTCACATACACCCCCACGCAATCACACACACCCATACACATCCACGCACTTACCTAAACGCTATCACACACACACACCCACATTCACATCCTCTCATCCACAGCCATTCACGGACATAGCCCACACACACCACAAACCCACACACTTCACACACACATAACACCACACACCCCATACACACCCACAAACATACCCACACACACTCACTCAAACTGACACGCATTCGCTCACACACCGCCCCCCACAAACACCACACGTACAGAACACACAGTCATTGTCATGCACCTATTAAACCCACACCATCCCACACTCACACATACAAAACCACAAACGCATACCCACCCACACGCCTTCACAGGCATCCACACAAACATACACACATCCATCCACACACCCACACACACCGACAGCCATTTTCACGTACACACCACACTCTCACAGACACCCAAACACACCCACAACCATTCTCACACATACACCACAACTAAACATAGACACACACACACACACACACACACACACACACACACACACACACACACACACACACACACAGTTGTATCCGTTGTTTAGAATTGATGGAAATCATCCCCAAATGCTACATGTTCGAGGAAGATACAAGGGGACTAAGGAGTGATCGTGTTTGCTACTCTATTAAAATTTATCGTGTAAATCATCTTTTGAAAATGCTTAGCACTCTGATTGATAGTTTTCCATCTGGAAAGGATTTTTTTTACAAATCCAGGAACTACGATTTGCTGATGGTCCGACGATACAGCGCAACCATGTTTCACTTACATGTCAGTACAGGTTAAACAGGCTGAATGGACATCCCCGGGCCAATTATTATTTTAAGAGACTCTTCACTCAGAGATGTACCCGGTAAAAGAGAAATATGATATATTTTGTTGGAAACAAAAGTTTCCAGCGGCATCAAGGTTGCAAGGATGAAAAGCATTGTTTACCCCACCTTACACTGTGCTCCTCTGACGAGCCCTTTATGTGAGATTTCAGATGATTCTATAATGTGGCAGGTGGGAGACACGGCACATGTCTCCGCTGGCTCCACTTGCGGGAAGTGCACGCAACTCCAGCTCCTTGAAAACCGTGTTAGGGAATTGGAGCTGGATGAACTACGGATCATTCGGGAGGCTGAGGGGGTAATTGAGACGAGTTACCGGGAGTTCGTCACGCCTGAGTCTCAGGACAAGGATAAATGGGTTACATTTAAGGGGAGGAAAGGGGACAGACAGACAGTGCAGATATCCCCTGTGATCATTCCCCTCAGCAATAAGTATACCGTTTTGGATACTGCTTTCGGGGATGACCGACCAGAGGAAAGCCATAGTATTCAGTTCTCTGGCACTGAGCCTGACACTGTGGCAAAGAAGGGAAGGGGGCAGAATAGGAAAAGTACTCATGGTAGGGGACTCGATAGTTAAGGGAATCGACAGGAGATTTTGTTGTCACGATCGGGATTCCCGGAAGGTACGTTGCCTCCCTGTTGCCAGGGTCTGGGACTTCTTCGATCGGGTGTATAAGGTGTTAAAAGGGGAGGGCGAACAGCCAGAAATCGTGTTGCATATTGGCACTGATGATATAGCCGGAAAAAAGGATTGAGGATATAATAAGTGATTTCAGGGAGATAGGATGGAAACTGCAAAGCAGGACGAACAGCGGAGTGTTCTCTCGTTTGCTACCGGTGATACGAGATAGTGACACGAGGAACAGGGAGCGGGCACAGCCTAACACGTGGCTGCATAGCTGGTGTATCAGAGAGGGCTTCAGATATGTAGATAATTGGGATGCCTTCTGCGGAAGGTGGGACCTGTACAAGAAGGACGATTTACATCTGAACTGGAAGGGGACCAATGACCTGGGTGGAAGGTTCGATCAAGTAGTTCGAGAGGGTTTAAACTAGTATGGCAGGGGGGTGGGAACCTGAGCTGTATACCGGAGGTGAGAGTTGATGCAGATGAGGCAATAGCAAGAGGTAGACCAGCTAGTGGGAAGGACGTTCCTGGAAAGTAACAAAGGGATCATTTAGTGTGTTTGCTTTAACGCAAGGAGTATCAGGAATAAAAGGGATGAACTTCGAGCATGGATCAGTACCTGGTGCTATGATGTTGTGGCCATAACAGAGACATGGGTTTCTAAGAGGCAGGAATGGTTGCTGGATGTTCCAGTGTTTAGAGCATTAAAAAAGAATAGGGTGGTGGGGAAAGAGGAGGGGATTTAGCACTACTAATCAGAGAGGGTATCACAGGTAAGGAAGCTTCCATTGTCGAGGAAGATCTGCCTACCGAATCAATATGGGTGGAAATTAGGAACAGCAAGGGAGCAGTCACCTCGTTAGGGGTTTACTGCAAGCCCCCCATAGCAGGAGGGAGATTGAAGAAAGCATAGGTCGGCAGATTTTGGAAAAGTGTGGATGTAGTACGGTTGCTGTAATGGTTGACTCTAACTTTCCAAATATTGATTGGAAACTCATTCGAGCAAAAGATTTGAATGGAGCTGTTTTTGTAAGGTGTGTTCAGGAGCGTTTCCTAACTCGGGACGTTGACAGGCCGACGGGTGGAGAGGCCATTCTAGACTTGCTGCTCGGGAATGAGCCGGGGCAAGTATCAGATCTTGTGCTGGGAGACCATTTTGGTGAGAGTGACGATAACTGCCTCACATTCTACATAGCTGTGGAGAATGAGAGGATGAGGCAAAATGGGCGGATATTTAATTGGGGAAGAGGAAACTATGATGCGATTAGACATGAGTTAGGAAGCATGGACTGGGAGCAATTGTTCCATGGTAAAGGCACTATAGATATATGGAGACTGTTTAAGGAACAGTTGTTAGTACATAGAACTGTAGAGCACAGAACAGGCCATTCAGCCCACGATGGTGTGCCGACTACTGATCCTCATTTTTGCACCCTCAAATTTCTGTGACCAATTGTTGCGAGAGATGAATAAATATGTCCCTCTGAGACAGGCAAGAAGGGGTAAGACAAAGGAACCTTGGATGACGAGAGTGGTGGAGCGTCTCGTCAAAAATAAGAAGGTACCTTATATAAGGTGGAGGAAGTTCGGGTAAAGCTCAGCTCTAGAGGATTACAGGCAGGCAAGGAGAGCTAGCAGGGGGCACGAGAAAGGCTTGGCAGAACGGATGAGGGAGAACACAAAGGCATTTTACACTTATGTGAGGAATAAGAGAATGGTCAAAGAAAGAGTAAGGCCGATCAGGGATAGCATAGGGACCTTGTGCGTGTAGTCCGAGGAGGTAGAGGAAGCCCTAAATGAGTTTTTTGCTTCTGTCTTTACTAAATAAACGAACTTTGTAGCGAATGAAACATTTGAAGAGCAAGTGTGCATGCTGGAATGGATAAAGATAGATGAAGCTGAGGTGCTGAAAATTTTGTCAAACATTAAGATTTACAAGTCGCCAGGCCCGGACCATATTTGTCCTCGGCTGCTTTGGGAAACGAGAAATGCGATTGCCTCGCCACTTGCCAAGATCTTTGCATCCTTGCTCACCACTGAAGTAGTACTTGAGGTTTGGAGAGAGGCAAATGTAATTCCTCGCTTCAAGAAGGAAATAGGGAAATCCCCGACAATTACAGAACAGTAAGTCTCACGTCTGTTGTCTGCAAGGTATTAGAAAGGATTCTGAGGGATAGGATTTATGACCATCTGGAAGAGCATGGTTTAATTAAATACAGTCAACACGGCTGTGTGAGGAGCAGGTCATGCCTCACAAACCTTGTCGAGTTCTTTGACGATGTGACTAGAAAGGTTGATGAGGGTGGAGCTTTGGATGTGGTGCATATGGACTTTAGCAAGGCATTTGATAAGGTTCCACATGGTAAGCTCATTCAGAATGTCAGGAGGAATGGGATACAGGGGAACTTAGCTGTCTGGATACAGAATTGGCTGGCCAACAGAAGACATCGAGTGGTAGTAGAAAGAAAATATTCTGCCTGGAAGTCAGTGTGGAGTGGTGTTCCACAGGGTTCTGTTTTTTGGCCTCTACTGTTTCTAATTTTTATTAATGACTTGGAAGAGGGGATTAAAGAATGGATCAGCAAGTTTGCAGACGACACAAAGTTTGGAGGAGTCATTGATAGTATAGAGGGCTGTTGTAGGTTGCAGCAGGACATTTAATGGATACACAGAAGGGCTGAGAGGTAGTAGATGGAGTTCAACCTGGATAAATACGAGGTGATGCGTTTTGGTTGGTCGAATTTGAAAGCTGAGTACAGGATTAAGGACAGAATTCTTGGCAGTGTGGAGGAACAGAGGGATCGTGGTGTGCAGGTACATAGATCCCTTAAAATGGCCACCCAAGTGGACAGGGTTGTTAAGAAAGCATATGGTGTTTTGGCTTTCATTAACAGGGGGATTGAGTTTAAGAGTCGTGAGATGCTGTTGCAGTGCTATAAATCTTTGATTAGACCGCACTTGGAATACTTCGTCCAGTTCTGGTCGCCCAATTATCGGAAAGATGTGGATGCTTTGGAAAGGGTTCAGAGGAGGTTTACCACAATGCTGCCTGGACTGGAGGGCTTATCTTATGAAGAGAGGTAGACTGAGCTCGGGCGAAAAGGGGGAGGAGAGGGGACCTAATTGAGGTATGCAAGATAATGAGAGGCATAGATAGTGTTGATAGCCAGAGACAATTTCTCAGGGCAGAAATGGCACACAGGAGGGGACATAGTTTTATGCTGGTTGGAGGAAAGTATAGAGGGGAAGTCAGAGGCGGATTCTTTACACAGAGAGTTGTGAGAGCATGGAATGCGTTGTCAGCAGCTGATGTGGAAGTTAGGTCATTGGGGACATTTAAGAGACTGCTGAACATGCATATGGTCACAGGAATTTGAGGGTGCACACATGAGGATCAATGTGTTGGCACAACATCGGGAGCTGAAGGGCCTGTTCTGTGCTGTACTATTCTATGTTCTATGTTCTATAATGTATTGTTCCACAGGGCGTCTGCGGATTGGGTTCCTCACGTGGTCATATGAATGAAACAGTCCACTTTGTTGCATTCACTGAACGAAATCAGAATCATTCTGCATTGCAGCGAAACTTTCAGCTCACCGTGTGACAAAATTTACAGCTACCCACACAATTTCCTTTTTGTTACGGATTGGCCGACGCCTAGTGATGCAGTCACAGATCTCTCACTGTGACCTTGGCAGCAGTAGTTAGCCAGTCAGTAGCAAGATGAGTACATATTACAATTCGGCTGTTTGTGTGAGCTTTCTGTGTGCAAATTGTTTGCCATGAGCAGTCAACGTGATTTGTAAATAGTTTTGTTGCTTAGAATTCTGGGATGCCCTTGGTCTTTCTTAGAAAACAAGTTTTCTGTTCGCCTTTCCTTTTTACAGTAGTCTCTCTTTCTCTCGTAATCCCGTGTTCTTCATTTTCCTCACCCTTTCACTCTCCATGCTGTCCTTTTTATTTCAAATCGTTGCTGTTCTCCATCACGTTTCTCAATTCCCTCTATCCCCTCCTCTCACCAAATATATAACATCCCTCCTTCTGTATTCGCTATATTCCTTGATTTATCCAGTTTTGTCTCCTCATTCCTTCGCCTCCATCTTCAATTTTCTCTCATGTTTTCAATCTGTACTCTGTGTAGGCTTAGGGTGTGAGCGTATTCTATGTCTGTGTGAGGATATGTACGTGCATTTCTGCTTTTTCTTGCCATGCGGGCACATAACGTTTCACATCAAGTAATAGATTGAACCTTGGGAGTGCAATTTCAGATAGATAGAATAGTAAGGGCTGTGTTTGGAATTCCTGCATCGCTGCATAGAGTATAACAGTTGGCAGATCATGTTATGGTTGAGCAAGCCATTGTCTCGGTCACTTTTGGAAGATAGTGTGCAATTCCGTTCTGCTTATTATCGGAGGAATGTTGTGAATCTTAAAGGGTTCCGAAAAGATTTACAAGGAAGTTGCTAGGATTGGAGTGTTTGAGGTCGAGGGCGAGTTTAAAACGGCTCGGGCAATTTTTCCTGGTGTGTCAGGAGCTGAGGGATGAACTTAAACACTTTTGTAAAATCATGAGTGGCACGGATAGGGTGAATAGACAACGCCTTATCTCAAGAATGGGGTGTCCAAACAAGCGGGCATATGTTTAACGTGAGAGTAATAACATTTAACAGGGACCTTTTTCACATGGAGTTGCTGCATGTTTGGAATGTGCTGCCAGAGGAAGATTTGAACCGAAGGAAATGCTTCCATGCTGTGCATCTCTATGACGCTGTGATTCTATGAATCTATGATATTGAACGCAGTATCTTATCAAGAGCGAATGAACAGTCAATATCCACCGCTGATGCACTGTTCCCATAAATAGACAATTAGTGATTGGTGCATACTCAGCACCAGCACACCCTTTTGAGCTTCACTGAAGGGTGTCGTACAGAATCGTGATTGACAGCAGGACAATTTCTCTTCTGGGGTAAATATTTACCGAAACCGGCAATGACTGTTACACGAGTACTCTGTGCTGAAAACTGGCAGGGGACCATTGTGTCATACAATTGCCAGGCAATGGCCAAGTTAATAAGACACTGTAGAATCATTATCGTTTGATAGTCAATGGGGTTACCATCCCTGATTCTGCCCAGCCCCCTCAACCCATCTATCCACATCCTGGGGTTACCATTGAGAGTAAATCGCCTTATTGCCTCATGTCATTCAATGGGATTACCATCATCGAATTATCCAATTCCTTGACGATTAACATGCTGATGATTATCACTGAAAGTGAAGCGAATCATTGTTCTTTGAAGTTCAGTGATGTCACTGTCACAGAATGCTGCCCACCCGACAGCATGTTGGGGTTTTCCATTGAGAGTGAAACTAACCCTAGCCCGTTGATATTCAATGGCATTACCAACATTGAATTCCCTCCAGATTAAAACCTAGGGGATTACCATTGAATAGAAATTGAACTGGAGTCATCAGATCAGTAGAGCCACGAAAAGGGAATCTTGCAGCTATTAATTCACCTCGTGAATCACTTCCTAATGCCGTTCTACCATCGATAATCAAAAGTCCGGATAGTAATGAAATACTCTCTAAAGATCTGAATGAGTGCAACTCAAACAATACTCCAGAGAGTCAACATTATCACAAGTATATCAGTCCGCCTGGCTGACCCAACATTCAACCCTCCTCTCATTTATCTTTCCACCCTTCAGGCACTCTACCTGTATTCCTGATGAAGAGGTTTTGCCCGAAACGTCGATTTTCCTGCACCTCGGATGCTGTCCGAACTGCTGTGCTTTTCCAGCACGACACTTCTCCAGAATCTGGTTTCCACCATTTGCAATAATTGTTTTTACCACATTCAACAAACATTCTTCAAACTGAAAAATGAAGTTGTTGGATAACTCTGCAGGTCTGGCACCAGTTGCGAGACGAAAACCGGACGAATGTTTCGGGAACCCATCTACAGGTACACCCTTCCTCCGCTTGAAAGGCACAGTAGCAGTCATGTATATCAACTGTAAAAAGGATTACATTCTCAAAAGATCTTCAGGCAGCACTTTCCAAAGAAATGACGACTTCCATCTCGAAGGACAAAGTAACCAATGTATGGGAACACCACACCATGCACGTTCCTTTCCAAGCCACTCGCTGTCCTGACATGGAAATTTATCGCCGTTTCTTCATAACTGCTGAGTCAAAAGTTTGGAATTCCCTCCGGACTGGCACAGTGGACTCTACCTACTCTACATGGAACATAGCATTTCACGAAGGAACTAAAGCTACCTTCTTAAGCGTAAATTAGGAATGGCGTTAAATGCCAGATCCACAAGCGAATAAAATAAAAGAATCATTTACAGAAGGGTAACTGTTTAGAGAATGCAGCCCCTCAATGATCTGCAAGGCGGCATTTGTGTGGAGACGGAGAGGATGAAGGAGACACTAAACGAGTATTTTGCATCAATGTTTGCTGTGGAAAAGGATATGGGAGATATAGTATATAGGTAAATGGAAGATGACATCTTGAAAAATGTCTTTTCCAGACGACGAATTGCTGGATGCCTTGAAACGCAAAAATATCGATAGATCCTCAACACCATATCAGGTGCAAGCTGGAACTCTGCGGAGAGATAGGGAAGTGATTGCTGGGCCGCTTGATGAGATATTCACAGCATTGATCATAACAGGTGGAGTGGCGAAAAGCTGAAGTTTGGCGAACTCGGTTCCACTCTTTACGAAAGTTGGTATGGACAGGCCAGAAAACTGTAGATCAATGAGCGTGACGTCGAAGGTGAGCAAGTTGCTTGAGGGAATCATGAGAGAGAGGATGCACAAGTATTTGGAAAGGCAAGGAGTCATAGTCAACACAAATTTGAGCATGGGAATCCATGTCACACAAACTTAATCGAGTCTTTTGAAAAAGTAACAAGGAGGATTGATGAGGCGAGAGCATTAGATGTGATATCTAAGTACTTCAGTCAGACGTTCGACCAGGTTCCACATGGGAGATTGGTTAGCAAGATTACATCTCTTGGAATAAATGGATAAATAACTGGCTCAAAGGTGGAAGACTGAGAGTGTTAGTGGATTTGTGTTTTTCAAACTGGAGGTCTGTCACTAGTGGCGTACCACAGGAATCGGTGCTGGGTTCACTACACTTCGTCATTTACGTAAATGATTTGGATGTAAGTATCAGAAGCATCGTTAGTAAATTTGCAGATGAAACCAAAATTGAAGATGTAGTGGACAGTGAAGAAGGTTACCTCAGATTAAAAAGGGATCTAACTCAAATGGGCCAACGGGCTGTTAATTGGCAGATGGAATTTTACTGAGATAAATGCGAGGTACTCCATTTTAGGAAAGCACAACTTAGCAGGATTGATATACTTAATGGTAAGGTCCTAGAAAATGTTACTGAGTATAGAGATCTTGCAGTGCAGGATCAAAGCTCATTGAAAGTGGACTCGCAGGTAGATAGGATGATGAAGAAGGCGTTTTGTATGCTTTGCTTTATTGGTCAGAGTATTGAATACAGGAGTTGGGAGGTCATGTTGCCTAATTCAAGGACATTGTTTCGGTCTCGTTTGGAATATTGCTATCAATTCTGCTCTCCATCCTATGGCGAGGAATTTGTGGAAGTTGAAAAGGTTCAGAAAAGACGTATGAAGATGCTGCCAGGGTTGGAGGTTTTTGTTCTATGGGGAGGGGTTGAATGGGCTGGAGCAGTTTTCCCTGAAATGTCGGATGCATATAGAAGTTTACAAAATCACGAGGAGTACAGATATGGCAAATATCCATTTACCTGGGGTGGGGGAGTCTAGAACTGGAGGGTGTAGGTTAAGGTTGAAAGAGGAAAAGGGTAAAAGAATCTAAGGCACAACATTTTCAAGCAGAGGGCATATCTATATCTCGAATGAGCTGCCAGAGGAAGTGGTGGTGGCTCGTACACTTGAAACATTTAAAATGAACGTGGATGGACATATGACTAGGAAGGGTTTCTATTGATATGGGCCGGGTGATGGCAGGTTGTGTAAGATTGGATTGGGATATCTGATCGGCATGGAAGTGGTGGACCGAAGTGTCGGTTTCCATGCTGTACAACACTATGACTCTTGACTGTATTTCAGCATCTAAAGCATTTTGATCCATCAAGGAAACAGAAAGAGAGAGAGAGATTTTGAGAGACAGCAGGAGGTAAAAATGTAAAACGCAGAGAAAATCAACGCATGTATCTTCAGGATAGAGAAAGAGAGATACAATGACAAAAAAGACAGGAAAAGAATGTGGAACGGGGAGGAAAGAGAGATGCAGAGAGATTCACGGAGAAGTCTGTGAGCAGGTGTACGGATAGGTATGGAGGGAGATAGCGATAGTTTGGGAGAGAAAGAGAGATGCAAACAGATGGTGAATGCATGAACAGGGAGGTCAGGAGAAATGAGAAGACAGACTACAAGGAAATGAAGGGTGGAGCTTTCTTCCTGTGACTTGGAGCAGCAATAAATTGCCGATGTGACACTGTTGAAGCAGTGGAAGAAATAAATGCACAGCAAGATCAAAAAATCAACATCCTGTAGTGATGTGCAAGATCTGTTGCACTGATGTCATTCTGTGTTTAAATGTTAAATGCCAGCTGAATGAAATACGGAAAATCATCAAAGGAGCAGGATTGACTCCGGTGATGCAAATTGAACATCCATGGTCAAGGTTGCCTCGTTTGGTTTCTATGGCCAGACACTATAAGTGGTATCTATTGGAGCAAACCCTTCCAGTAATCCCTTGCTCCATCCGATAGGACAACCCAAAGTGGAGGTTTGAAGCTAGTTTTCAAATGTATAAATTAAGTGAAATCTGCTTGAACACACATTGGTTGGGTTGTGCCAAATTGAATGAAAGGACATGGAAGGGAATTATCTTTCAGTTCTCGATGACCAACGCATTGGAGTCGTTGATCTCAGAGTTTAGGCGTTGGTCAGTGAGTGACTGATGGCTCTTGATGGGGTCCCACATTTTTGAATGGGCACAGAAAAGCATAATGTGAGACACGTCGAGCTGTATGTATCTTTGTCGTCAGAGCTTCATAGCTGAGAGTAAGCAAATTGGCCTTTCTCTCCTGCGGCCTCAAAGAAGCTTCTCCCTTCTGGCTGGGAGGGAAGGTAAAATGGACATGCAGAGTCATATTACCATTAAGCTCAGCCTTTGGACTGGAGAATATTTCATTTCCTGCCGCTGGAGAAGTTCGAATCTTCACTGTTGACCACAACAATCAAGCTCAGAGATAGATGCATTTCACAATGGCGTGGGATTGTGGGAGGAGAGACTGCCATTTCTTTATCGATTGCACAGTGTTCGTCTATCAGCTCGATTCGGTGGGACTCATCTCAATATCAGTAGAATTTGAAAACGGGCCTCGTGGCTCAGAGATTAACAAAATGGGAAATTTCTGGAGAACCTCAGCAGTTCTGGCAGCACATATAACTGGTCGGCATGGACAGTTTGGACCGAAGGGTCTGCTTCCATGCTTTACATCTCTGCGACTCTTCGAATACATAGAAGTCCCAATTATGAGTGGTTTCATTCCGGTGCTCTAGTTTCCTTCCACAGTAAAAGATGCGCAAGTTAGGTGAATTGGCCATGCTAAATTGCTTATCCATTGTAGAGTCATGTAGGTTACTGCATTAGTCATGGGAAATGTACTTCGTAGGCTAATGGATTGTTTTGGAATGGGATACTGATCAGACTTTTGGTGTGTGTTCGGTGGGTCTAATTGTTTTTTTCCACATTGTAGGGTTTCTATGAAAACAGAGTTAATGCTTCAGGGACACATTTAAAAAAGGTCTGCTCCCACACCACGGACGTTCAGAGCAACAATGCGTGCCACGTGCATGATGAATTCAACAGATGCACCAAATCTCCTTGACGATCTCTTCACAAGTCCAAGGTCAGATGAATTGCATGGATCTTTCAGGTGAAGACCTCAGGGGATTACGCATCAGGAACATACTATGCCGTGTTTTAAGAGATTGTTATTAAATTGAACTCCACTGGCGCCACATAGCTGCCCAGATCGGAGATTCCAGATCTGTCCATATTATGCTGCATTTGGCACAATGACTGTATCCAATAAAAGAACTGTATCCTCAGTGGGGCGGTAATATTTCATCTTCACCAGGACTGTGTGGTCTTCAGTTCTAACAATGGTGGTGTGGACAGATGTATGCGAGGCAGGAAGATTTGTAAGAAGGAAGGCAAGGACATTATTTCCCTTTCTGCTGGTTCTATCGCCACGAACAGCAGGCAACATTTGGCGAGCAAACCTCGATCAATTCAACTAGTCATTGGAGAACCCGAGGCCTTCACACTGAAAGCGGTTCAAATTCGAAAGCCAGAATAGAATCGATTGTTGAATCTTCTCCAACAGTTTATTCCTGTTGTTTTACATTGTGGAGGACAAGGCCGACAGATGAGGATGACACAGTTGGAATGGCAAGATATGAAAGATTCTGCCTGTGTTTTTGTGACCTCCTCTCTCTCCGATCATATGAACGAAAGAATCGGGTTTATCCAACGGACATTGCAACGAATTTTATTGATACGATTTACAAAGCACTAAGTCAGGGTCATTGTATCCACACAATGGAACACAGTCGGGTTTACAGAAGTAACAGCTTGCATCATTTGGTGCCTCAGACGGGTCTCACTTCAGATTTATTTACTGTACATCAATTCTCTCTTGCAGCAGTATAACCCAATTTCACAAATCCCACTGTAACGCAGGTCTTGTGGAAGACAAGGGGATTGCTTGCAAGTTCCTCTCTGGAGTGCGCAAGAGTTGAAGAAACCTGTAAAACAGAAAGATATACTTAACTGATGTCTCCAGCCGGAACAATTTACCTTCTGCGTGTCATCAAACCAGGAAACATGGCGAGCATAAATGTATCCAGTACTGCCAGTGTGATCCAGTCAAGGAAAAGGACGCCAGAACTCCCAGTACTCCCAATGTGGGCTTATCAAGGGATATAAAGACGAGAACACAGCCCAGTGCTCTCAGTGATGTCGTATCAAGGGAGATAGAGACAAGAACTGTCTGCACCTTCCCAATGGGTCTCGGTGTGTTAGTATATGGCGGAGGGGCGTGGACGTCTTGGGTCGAAGGGTCTATTTCCAAACAGCAGGGGTTCTATGAAAACAATGTTTTCACTGAGACATATTGAGACAAGGACTGTGCAATGTGCTCCCACTGTCGTCGAACTGAAAAATGTGGCGTCAAAAACTATATACAGTCTGATCTTACTGAGGGAGATTGAGACACTATCTGTGTTCAGTGAACAAAGTATAGTCTAACTAAGGGATATGACGTGAAGGACGGTGCACAGTGCTTCCAGTTAGGACTAAGTAAGGGAAGTAAGGGAAGTACGCATTGTTTCCACTGTGGCTAAACGAAGGGACATCTAGTCCATCTTTGTGCACAGTGCTCTCAGTGTCGTGTAACTAAGGGATAAGGAGTCTATAACGGTTTAAAGTGTTATCCATTTGTATTACCAAGGGAAATCGCAGGCATCACTACGCACAACGTTCGAAGTAGTGTCACACTGAATGATACAGAGATCAGAACTCTCCTCGGTTATTCCAACATGGGTTAACCAACGGAAATGTCGATCAGCTCTGTGCACAGTCTTTTCTTTCCTCTGAAAAGAAAAAAAAAACAGAAGGACAAATACGAGTACGTTACCAGAAAAAAAATTGAAACATGATTGATTTCAAGGAATCTTTGAGGCAATTGATTGCATTTATACGGAGCGCATTCCACAGCTCTGTGCTCAGGCAGCTGAATAAAATACGAAAAAAAACATACTGTCTGATCTCTTGGATTCATCAGCATAAAATGAGTTTGAGTTTCACAATTAGAGTGGCATGAATATCAAGAAATGGTGTCGATAATGAAGGATAATCCAGAGATCGGTGGCGGGGCGGCTCAAAGAGACATTTGAAAACGTTTCTCTATTCAACGTGCAAACAGTGCAGCTAAGGGCATCTCCTTGTGGGAGAGTTTTTGTGGGTAAACAATTAAACCGAAAAGTTCTTCGAAAATTATCCAAAATGAGACCGTTACTTCATTTCAGAGCAGGGAGGTATGAGAATCTGGGCTGATTGAAAGAAGACAAAAAAAAAAGTCAAGTTCCAATGCAAATCAGCAAACACTTGAGGAGCTGATGGTGCTACAATTCGGTTACATCGAAATGTACGAACCGGGAAGGAAGAACCATGGTCTCAATTCTCCATCTGCAGTGATGGGTTCGACAAGCACCTGGACGATGAGAAGCAAAAGCAGTGATTTCATCTTTCTCTATACAGTCTTTCAGAGTCATGGTGTGGTGACTGTAACACCAAGGGTCTTTATTACAGATGAGTGACTACACTGTAGTTAATAATCACAGTTCAAAATTGAAGATTGTATCAACGCTGTGCTCATTATAAAGACATTTCACGAATACCAAATGTAGCTGGAGTCAAAGATGAGGCTTTTCTGTCAACAGTCACTTCTCAGTGAACAGAGGAACCTAACTGTTTACTAATTGACGTGGTGGAGATTCACAGCAAACTTTCACATTGGATATGAGTTTATTTTATTTAAGGGAAATATTTGACTGATCATTCCACTGCTGGCACTTTCAGTTCTCAAACAAACAACCAACAGTGACATTTTGCACCGAATGGCTAAAGTTCTTCTGCATTTAAATCGCTTCACGCCTTTGAACGTTATTGCTCAATCCAATATAGCAGCACTAGTGAGAAATGTGATGATACATTGAACACAAACAAAAGGAAGTGGATCAAGCCACAATTCTGCCTGAAATCTGATTCATTCTTAGCTACGAGTGTGATAGTATTAAAGAACAGAGTGGGAGCTCATGTTCAGCCCCTGGTCCAAGTTACTGCTGCTCTTAGTGAGTGAACTGTCCTATTAAATGTTCCAACGTTGGGCTAAAGTCAATGAGCCTGAGGTTGTTAGAAACCACAGTATGTTCTGCCCATTAACAATGACCTTCTGTTCTCCAGCAGGTCACTGTGTCTGTGAGAGGAAGAGGAATGAATGAGACCTTTTCGCTTTGGGTACCTGGCACTGGTGTTGGTACTGACTTTAATTGCTGCTGGTGTTGTGCCCTTGCTTGATCTTCTGGGGCATGAATTTATCTCACCGTGCAATACTGGTCGGACCTTCCTGGGAAAATGAAGACGCCATTCAGGTCCTGACCCTTGTGCAAATGCAGCACCATCGTGGGTGATATACTTTCATATCCTCCAATGTTCTCTCTCCCTTCCAGACCATCGGATCCTACGACGTGTGAGCAGAATTTATGCCATTAAGCACGTCGAGTCGCTCCTGCATTCAATCATGGCTCATATGTTTACACCTCCTTGCACCTGCTTTCTTTAAGTCCCCTTAATACTCAAGTAACTATGTATCTCAATGTTACATATACTATTATGACGCACCTTGAACACTTCCGTTACTTAAAACAAACACCCAGAAAACTCAGCTCACCTCGTATTTTAAAAAAAAATGAGTGACAGGGAACTTCCAAGTTCCACTATTTAATGAGAATAATCATAATTTAATGTTTATCTATAAAAGTGAATATTAAACAACAACTATACACAACTCTAAGCCCCTCTCTTAATTGTTTATTATTTGCCTCTGACTCTGTACCATTATACTGATCCAATAAAACAATGATTAAAATTATATCAACTTAATTGGAATCCATACAGCAAGTGTCGTCTTTGGTGCCTTTCTTCCTTCAGCTGACATATCCATGGGCTGTCTTAATGCGAATATGTTTCATATGGAAAGGTACCTTTGATAGGATGTGTTTCAAATGGCAGTTGCTCTGTCTGACTGCCAAACTGGATGCTTTTTTATATGTTCAACACCGGATCGTCATCTTGGTTCGTCATTGACTAAACAACTAATTCAAACTTGATTGGGTTTTAGTAGACAGTAGACAATAGACAGTAGACAACAGTCAACAGACAATAAGTGCAGGAGAAGGCTATTCTGTGCTTCGGGCCGGCACCACCTGTCCATATGATCATGGCTGATCATTCTTAATCAGTATCCTGTTCCTGCCTTATCTCCACAACCCTTGATTCCACTATCCTTGAGAGTTCTATCCAACTCTCTCTTAAATGAATCCAGAGACTGGGCTTCCATTTCCCTCTGGGGCAGAGCATTCCACACAGCCACCACTTTCTGGGTGAAGACGTTTCTCCTCATCTCTGTCCAAAATGGTCTACCCCATATTTTTATGCTGTGTCCTCTGGTTCGGCATGCACCCAACAGCGGAAAGATGTTTCCTGCGTCCAGAGTGTCAAATCCTTTCATTATCTAAAATCTCTCAATCAGATCCCCTCTCAGTCTTCTAAACTCAAGGGTATACAAGCCCAGTCTCTCCAGTCTTTCAGCGTATGGTCGTCCCGCCATTTCAAGAATTGACCTCGTGAACCTACGCTGCACTCCCTCGATAGCCGGAATGTGTTTCCTCAAATTTGGAGGCCAGACCTGCACACAATACTCCAGGTGTGGTCTCACCAGGGTCATGTACAGCTGCAGAAGAACCTCTTTGCTTCTATACTCAATCACTCTTGTTATGAAGGCCAGCATGCTATTTGCCTTCTTCACTACCTGCTGTACCTGCATGCTCACCTTCATTGACTGGTGCACAAGAACACCCAGATCTCTTTGCACTGCTCCTTCTTCTAAATTGATACCATTTAGGAAGTAATCTGCCTTCCTGCTTTTGCCACCAAAGTGGATAACCGTACATTTATCTAAATTAAACTGCATCTGCATGCATCTGACCACTCACCGAACCTGTCCAGGTCGCGCTGTAATCTCCTCACATTTCACATTGCGACCCAGCTTAGTATCATCAGCAAATGTGCTGAACTTTTTACTAATACCATCTTCTATATAATTAATATAAATTGTAAAAAGCTGCGGTTCCATCACTGATCCCTGCTGTACCCTACTGTTCCCTGCCTGCCATTCCGAAATGGAGCCGTTTATCACTACTCTTCGTTTCCTGTCAGCCAACCAACTTTCAATCCAAGTTAGTACTTTGCCCCCAACACAATGCGCCCTAATTTTGCTCACTAACGTCCTATGTGGGACTTGAACAAAAGCTTTCTGAAAGTCCAGGTGCACTACATCAACTGGATCGCCCTCGTCCATCTTCAGAGTTACATCCTCAAACAAAAATCCAGAAGATGAGTTAAGCATGATTTCCCCTTCATAAATCCATGCTGACTCTGACCTATCCTGTTACTATTATCCAGATGTGCTGTAATTTCATACTTTATAATGGAGTGCAGCATCTTTCCCACCACTGAAATCAGACTAACTGGTCTATAATTTCCTGCTTTCTCTCTCCCACCTTTGTTAAAAAATGGCACAACATTAGCCACCTTCCAATTCGCAGGAACTGATCCCGAATCTATCAAACTCTGGATAATAACCACCAACGTATCCACGATGTCTCGAGCCACGTCCTACAGTACCCTGGGATGTACAGCATCAGGCCCCATGGACTTATCAACCTTCAGACCTAACAGTCTCTCCAATACAAATTCCTGGCAAATATAAATTCCCTTAAGTTAAGGTCCTTCAGCCACTGTTACCTCAGGGAGATAGCTTGTATATTCCCCAGTGAACACAGATCTGAAGTACCAATTCAATTCTTCTGCCATTTCTTTGTTCCACGGAATATATTCCCCTGTTTCTGTCTTCATGGGCCCAATTTTAGTATTAACCATTTTGTTGCCTTTCACATACCTACAACCGCTTTTACTAACCTTCTTTTATATTTTTGGCCAGTTTACCTTCGTATCTCATTTTTTTTCTCTGCATATTCCTTCTTAGTAATCCTCTGTTGTTCTTGCAAAGCTTCCCAGTCCTCCGTTTTCCCACTTATCTTGACCATGTTATACTTTTTCTCTTTTAACTTACTATCTTTCTTAACTTCCCAAGTCAGCCACGGCCAGCCATGCCTCCTCCTAGGATCTTTCTTCCTTTTTGGTATGAACTGATCCTGCATCTTCAGCATTATACACAGAAATATCTGCCATTCTTCCTCCACTGTAATCCCTGCTAAAGTATTGCGTCATTGAATGTTGGCCAGCTCCTCCCTCATAGCTCCATAGTTTCCTTTAATCAATAGAAATATTGCCACATACGAATGTACCCTCTCCCTCTCAAATTGCAGATTGTAGCTTATTGCATTATGGTGACTACTTCCCAATGGCTCCTTCACTTCGTGGTCCCCGATCAATTCTGGTTCGTTGCACCACACCAGATTCATAATTGCCTTCTCCATGGTAGGCTCCAGCACCACCTGTACTAAGAGTCCATCTCTGAGGCACTCCAAGAAGTCTCTTTCTTGAGGTTCAATCCATCGTGATTCTCCCAGTCAACCTGCATGTTGAAATTGCCCATAACAATTGTAGTAACATATTTGCGACCGACAATTTCAGCTCGTGATTCAACTTACACCCAACATCCAGACTACTGTTTGGGGGCCTGAAGGTAACTCCCAAGAGGTTCTTTTTTTCCTTAGAATTTCTCAGCTCTATCCATAGTGACTCTACATCACCTAATTCTAGGTCCCCCCGCACAAGGAACTGGATATCTTCCCTGACTAACATGGCCATCCCACCACTACTGCCCATCAGTCTGTCCTTACGATAACACGTGTAGCCTTAAATATTCATTTCCCAGGCCGTGAGTGAGACGTGGCTTCAAACCTAAGACTCCCTTCGGTAATGTTCAAACCCGGAGTTACGCTTGCTCGTTATCCCATGTTCAGGTGCTTTGTTTCCATAAGACGTAACATCTTCAGTGTGCCTCTGGACAAAACAATGTTGATAATTTCTGCATTTTATTTAAATGTTTGTGTTACTTTGTGTTGGTGATGTCATTTCCTGTGGCGATGTCATTTCTTGTAGTGATATCCTTTCCTGTTCTTTTTCTCAGAGAGTGGTAAATGGGGTCCAAAGCAATACGTTTGTTGAGAGAGATCCTTTTGGAATCGCATGCTTCTCGTAATTTTCGTGCGACTCTCTGTTTGGGCTTGTCTTAGGATGGATGAGTTGACCCAGTCAATGTGGTGTACTTCCTCATCTGCATGTAAGGATACTAGTGAAGAGGGTCATGTCGTTTTCTGCTCGTTGATGTCTATGAATCGTGGTGGTCAGTTTTCTCCCTGCTTGGACAATGTAGTGTTTGTTACAGTCGTTGCATGGTATTTTGTAAAGGACCTTAGTTTTGTTTGTTGTTTGTATGGGGTCTTTCAAGTTCATCAGCGACTGTTTTATTGTGCTGGTGGGTTTGTGGGCTAACATGACGCCAAGGCGTCTGAGTAGTCTCGAAGTCATTTCCAACATGTCTTTCTTGGAGGGGACTGTGTCATCGGTTTCTGGACGTATTTGGCCTACTTGTTTGCGTTTGTTGCTGAGAAGTCAGTGAATCGTGTTTATTGGGTACCTCTTCTTTTTAAATACACTGTATAGGGAAATTCCCTCTGCTCTGCGTAGTTCCTCTGTGCGGCAGGGTGTGGTGGCTCGTAGGAATAATGTTCTGATGCAGCTTCTTTTATGGATGTTGAGGTGATTGCTTCTGTGTTCAATATTTGTTCTGTATGTGTTGTTTTCCTGTCGATGTGGTTTGAATTTCCCCATTGGCTTTTCGCTCTATTAGCACGTCTTGGAAAAGCAGTTTGGTGTTGTTATCCCCCTCTATAGTGCATTATATGCCAGTAAGAGTAATATTGATGGTCTTGAAGGTTTCCTCTAATTTGTTTCGTTTAGTGATGGCAATGGCGTCATCCACTGGCGCACCCTAAGCTTGAGTTGGATGGTAGGAAGAGTAACTTGTTCGACTCTCTGCATCACTGTCCCTGCTAAGAACCCTGATGTCGGATATCCCATGGGTGTTCTGTTGGTTTGTCTGAAGTTTCTGTTGTTGAAGGTGAAGTCGGTGGTAAGGCATAGGTCCACTAGCATACCGATACTGTCCTTGCTGATGAAGTTGGTGGAGTTTGGTGTATGTGTCTTCGGGTCTTCTAATGGTGCAGGCAGCTTTTCCTTGGCCCGGTTGATGTTGAGTGATGTGAACACGGCAATTACATCAAAGCAGACCATTATTTCATTCTCTTCCATGTTCTTGTCTTTGGTTGTCTTCAAGAATTCTTGGGTGGAATGGATGGAGTGGTGTGAGTCTTCTACTAAGTGTTTTAGTCTTTGGTGTAGCTCCTTGGCCAATCTGTAAATTGTGTTCCAGGTCTGATGGGGGTTCCTGGTTTGTGAATTCTCGTTAATCTATAGAAGCATGTCGTGCTGGATCCTTTAGTTTCATTTTTTAAGTCGCTCATATTTATTTCTCCAGATTTCTGAAGCTTTTTTGAGTAGGGCTGTTAATCTGTTCGCTAATTGTGGGGTTGGGTCTTTCGACACCTGTTGGTTCGTGTTGTTATCTGCAGGTAGTGTGCACATCGGATAAAATGGCACATTCGTTTCCCATTTTCGGTCCAGTTTTAGCATATTGTGCCCACAGATGTCAGCGAATTCTGAGAAAATTTGTCGCTCACGTTGAGGTTGACAAAATGTCTAAACATGAACCTGTCCAGCTCAGCGAGCAAAACTATATCCGGAACTTCAACCTGAGGTAAAAATCATCTCAAAACTCACTGATCTTAGGAACCAATTCGCTGACTTTTCACTTAAACAATCACAAGTAACCGAGATTAAATAAATAATTCACCTACGTTTTATTGAAAGATCTAAGACACTGATCGTCAATTGTTTAAATCTGCTGGGATCATTCGTTTCCCAATATGTTCAAATCTGTCCAAACTACAGGCTATATCTATCAACACCTGCCCAAGCCACGGACCCATGCCCCCAATCTGTTATGACATGGTGGTGAAAAATTTTGTTAAATAATCCAATCGTCCAGAAATGCTCACTTCCCCTCGCAATCTGTTAAAATTTGAGTGACATAGAACTTCCAAATTCCACCATTAAAAAAAACAATGTATACTTTCAAATAAATGTGAACAGGGACACACCAACTATGCACAACTCTAATCACACCCATCACCCTTCACCTGCTTGTTATCTGCTTCCAAACCTATAATAACATACTGTTCCAATAAAACACTGAAATGGAACAAACAGCAATTTATTGCAGAGCCATAGAGATTGTGGTCTTTGCTGTCTTTCTTCCTTTGGCAGGATGTTCTCGCTGGGTCGTCTTCTGTCTTTTACTATGAATATGTTCCATATGGAAAGGTACCATTGATAACGAGTATTTCATATGGCAGTTAGTCTATCTGACTTTCAAACTGCTTGTCTTTTATTGTTCCTGCAAATCTGGATCGTCTTATTGCTTCAATGCTGGCAAAACAATAAACGCAAAAAATATTGAGTTTTACTATCCGGGTGCATAATTTAACCTGATTGGTTAAATGTGTACTGTTGTCAAAATAGCAACCAAATCAGGTGTTTATTTCACAGCCAAATGCTACATATTTTCAGTTTTCCGGTACAATCTGGAACTAGAAGTCAATCGCATGACAAGTGTTTGTAAGCTGTCAATCAAAAACACCGTTCACTTTCTCAAAGCCACAGTACCCACCTTCAACATCATATCTTACTCAGTGACCTGGCCTCCACAGTCTTCGGTGGCAATGAATTCCATTGACTCAGTACACTCTGGCTGATGAAGTTTCTCCTTATCTCCGTTACCGTCAGCTCAAATATCCTCCCTGATATCCCATGCTTCAACAATTTCCACTCCTGCCCTTTCTCAGATTTGACCCAGTTCTCCATTAGTGGCATGCCTTCAGCATCCAGATACGTCATCTGTAAATATCCAACATCACGCTATCCATCGCCCTCTCCTCTTTGGAAGCTGCCACGATTCGTGCCACTTCAGGAGAGCATTTGGTCTCTTGCTCATAATATCTATTCCATTGATTCGCTATGAAAATAATCTTTCATATATTGCCACAACAAATCATTTGAGACATTTGAACTTAATCATCAACGATTCGATTTGTGCTGATCCCTTTTTATCCACTCAAGTCTCATGTGACTGGGGCCGAGCACATTGGGATACTTGTGTACCCTTCTTCGCTTTTCCCACCTTTGATCGTCTCAAGGGGAACATTGTGCACTTCTGTGGTTTCATCCGACCTTGGGCAGACCACACGAGGAGCAGTGTGCACTCCTCAGGTCCCAATCTACATTGGACAGACCAAATTTGGTGCACTATGTAATCGTCACGCACCAATCGACATTGAGAAAACCACACTGTGAGCACTATGTAATACTGAGGTCCCTACCTACTTTGAGCAGGCCACACTGGGAGAAGTTTGTAAACCTTATGTCCCAGTCTACATCGGAATGACCACATTGGGAGTACTGCGTAAGACTCAGTTCCAAACTGCATTTCGTAGAGCACACTGGGAGCAGTATACGATTCTTAGGTCTTTATCTACCTTGGAGAGATTACACTGGGAGTATTGCATAATCCTCAATTCCCAATCTACATTGAGAAGGCCACACTCTGTGATCGTCATGCACCAATGTAGATGGAGAAAACATCACTGTGAACAATATGCAATCCTGAGGTCCAAACCAACTTTGAGCAGACCACACTCGGAGCAGTGTATATTCCCCACGTCCCAATCTACATTGGACAGACAACAATGGGGGCACGTTTCATTCTTCAGGTCCCAATCGACATTGTGCAGACCACACTGGGAGTACTGTGAATTTCTCAGGTCCCAATATACGTTGGACAGTACACACTGGGAACACTCTGCACACTTTAGGTCCCAAATATATTATGCAGACCAGACTAAGCAGTGTCGATACCTCAGGCCCTAATCTACATCGGGTAGAAAACATTGGGAGCACTGTTCGCTACTCACCTCCCAAAATACATTCAGCAGCCGTTTCCCTCAAGGAAATGTTGTTCCGTCGCATCCAACGGCGGATGAAAAGCCAAAGTATTTGCATATTAGGATCGTTGCATGTTGGGATCGTTGCTGCACCAAGTAATCAGTGGCGCAACACAGAAGGTGGCAAACGTCCCACCCCCTCCACACACAGCGTAATCCCTTTAATCGTCTGAGTTATGGTGCTAGCGATGTCTGTCATTCAGACACTTACAGATCAGATGGAACCGCAACCTCTTGCTCCAGTGATTTCAGGATATGTTTAATAATGCTTACTGCATTAAATAGTGCCTCTTAATTCCCTTTACTTTCTGAATCCGATCGACGTATTTTGTATGAACAGGAGAGTGGCAGCACAGAGATTCTGGGGGAACCGTTTAAAATGTGGTGGCTCCACTATTCCTCGTAGCGGAATCATAGTTTACACCCAATGCATTGTCCTCGTTCGTCACCATCCTGGGAATGTTCTGTTTCACAGCAGACATCCCACAGAATGCCGTTCCACCCACTTCCTCAACTGAGGAAGATCCACGTTTCCTTTGGGTTACTTGATTGCAGATCTCCGTGATAGAACTGTCCCTTTAACAGATTCCCGTTTGGAGCTAGCCCTCTGCGTGTGTGTGTGTGTGTGTGTGTGTGTGTGTGTGTGTGTGTGTGTGTGTGTGTGTGTGTGTTTGTGTTTGTGTTTGTGTGTGTGTGTGTGTGTTTGTGTGTGTGTTTGTGTGTGTGTTTGTGTGTGTGTGTGTGTGTGTGTGTGTGCGTTCGTGTGTGTGTGTGTGTGTATGGGTTTGTGCATGAGCACGCTTGTGTTAGTGTGTCTATGTGCCCGTAAGGGAGAGAACGATAATGAATCAGAGATAATAAAGAGCTTCTGCCTTCCAGTGAACACAACTGGTGACGATGAGCTCAACAGAAGGCGACAAAAGTCTTGCTTTTACTCCTTTGAACCTTGTTGTCGATACAACCCATTACTGCTGGAGGAGGAATGAGTGTAAGAAACTTTATTGAACATGAGTGTATCTCTTTACCTACAGGGACTTCTTTCAGGGATGAAGAAGTTGAGATCATACATCACCCGCATATCTTGTGGTGATATTCAAGGAAATTGAGGTTAAATGTGTGGCGTAATCTGACAAACAATCTTTGTTCAGTAACATTTAAAACCCAAGCCTCATGCAAGGTCCAATTTGCGGAGTAGAAATTTTCTAAGCGTTTTTTTTAAATCACCCAGCTGCACTTGATTTCCACCAAGGAGTGTGATGTTCCTGTCGAATATCTGTTGATGCTGTTCCTTGGGCAAGGTTACATTTTTCTTGTTTTCACTTTTCAACAGGGTTTTGAAAGGCAGACGGTCCAATTTGTCTGGTTTGGGTCTTTGCTAATGGCTATCAGATACTACTCAAATCAACCATCAGGGAAACCGTTTTCAGGTGTTTACAAACATGTGTCCAATTGGAAGGTTTATTGCTAGTTGTTCAAGATCATGGGCCTTCTGCTTTGGTTTATATTTTAGCTGGGAATCCAAAGAAAAGTTGCAGTGAAAAGAATTTAAATGCGGATTCTCTCTCCGACAGCTCTGCTCTAAGGACCTGTGGTTGAATTTGAATTCTTGCCAATGGGGTATGTTATTGGGATGTGGCTGGGATTTGGAACTTTATCATTAAGCTGCGATAGATTCGGTTGTGTTTTTAGATCGGGTAAAATATTCTATATTCTGATACTTTTCTTTCGTGCTTCATTCGGTTTTTTTTATAAAATCTGTTTTGTTTCGAAATGTGTGGTTTGACGAGCTATATCACTCCCTCTTTAAAGACCGCAATTTCCCTCCGATGTGGTTGATGATCCCTCCTGCGCATCTCATCCACTTCCTCCAGCTCTGCCCTCAAACACTAACCATCCAATTGCATGAAGGAAACAACCCCCGGTCCTTCCCTTCCAACTCACCAACCTCTGTATCCATCGCAACATCGTCCATCATTTCTGCCCCCTACAAACGGATGCCACCAACATTTATATTTTTCCCGCTCAACCCTTTTGCCGCTTTCCATAAAGACGGTTGGCTCCGCTCTTTATTTCCAAGCCCCGAGCAATCCTCCCCTCCTGGCACCTTCTCCTGCTACCGCAGTTTTTGCAAAAGCTGCGCCCAACCTCTCCCTCATCACGTCCATGTTCCAAAGGAGCCTTTGGCAAGCATCAGCGTTTCACCTGCTCTTCTGCACATGCCATTTACTGTATCTATTGATCCAAATGCGCTCTCCTCTACACTGGGGAGACAGGATTCTGAATCGCAAAGCACTTAAGAGAACATATCCACAGCACCCGCAACAATCAAACCCACTGCCCCGTGGTTAAACACTTCATCTCCCACACCTACTCCTCAGAGGAAATGCAGATCCCAGAAATCCGCCATCGCCACTCCCCAATCACCTGACCTCTGGAGGAAGAACGCCTCATCTTCGCCTCGGGACTCTCCAAACCCACGGAAGGAATATGGATTTCACAGGTTTCCTCATTTCCTCGGCCACACTTTATCCCAGATCCATGCTTCCCACTCGGGACCACCTCATGACTGGACGACCTGTTCCTCTCTACCATCCTGTCTGACCTATCACCATTACCCCATCTCAATTCAACTATCGCATTCTCAGCTAACGTCCACCATGCCCAAACTCCTCCTATTTACGTCGACACCCCAGACGTTTCCAGCCTTATTCATGATGATGGGCTTTTGCCTGAAATGTCGACTCTGCTGCTCCTCGAATGTTGCCTGACCAGCTGTGCTTTTCAGCACCACACGCACGACTGCAATCAGCAACAGTCGCAGTCCTTACTTTCACTCCAGTGGTAGGTATGGCCTACCTTCCTGATATGTACCTTTAACAATCCGACGCTGCATATTTCACTACAAGGGTGGATGAAGTACTGACATTTTTAAGAAACTGACATTTCAATCTTTTTGGTGTTTTATTATTCACAAGTGGAAAAAATGATCCATGTTGCAGATGTCTTGTCGGACAGTCATGGTGCTCACCTATCCTGGCTGAAGATGTGTAAGTATGTCGTTGTCCAAACAAATAAATTGCTGATAGTCCTCGACATAGATCAACATAAACAGAGCAGCAAGACTTGATCTTATTCATTCACAGATGGGGGTGCCACTGGCTGGAAACAATATGAATTTTCCCACTGTTACTGCTCCTTCAGAGGTGGTGCTGAGGTGCCTTTTTGAGCAGTTGCAGTCCATGTGCTGTAGGGACTGTGTCATTATGAAGTCGGTAGTAGGGTATTTTCTCCCGGCACTGAAGGATCAGTGATATATTTCCAGGTTGGAATGGTGAATGACTTGAAGGGGAACTTACAGGTGGAGATATTCATATGCATCTGCCATTCCTATCATTCGAGATAGACACCTGAAGTGGACTGCTATATTCAGACCCACATAACAGAGCATAGATACAGTACTAGGCAGGGAAACGCAATGCTATCGGCTTCATTGCCACCAGCATGTGAGGGACATGCACTCACCTCTGTTGACTGGTCTTTACTGAGACTTCATAGGGGATTCAAGACATCAATCCTGCCCCGTGCTGCAAGAGTGATCCTTGTGATATCCTTTCGAACATTCTTCTGTTTGTAACCACCCCTGGAACACTCCCTGTCTCTGTCAGCTTCAGACATCCCTAACTCTCTAAGCCATAAACGTCTCCAGTAGATACTACCTTCCTTTGTCTCTGTAAATTCCGACAGTCATGTCTATCCCTGTAAGCTCCTCCTCCCAAGACATCTCCCCAGGGTCTGTGTTTTGAATTCTTTCAGGATGTTACAAAACACGCTGACTGCCATTTCAGAAATTACGGAGGCATGGGGTACAGGGAAATTTGGCTGTCTGGATACATAATGAGCTGCCCTATAGAAGACAGAGTGGCAACAGACAGAAAGCATTCAGCCTGGAGCACGACGACCTGTTGTGTTGTGCAGGGACTGGCTCTGGGACCTCTGCGCTGTGTGATTTTTATAAATGCCTTGGATGTAGATGTGGAAGAGTGGGTTAGTCATTTTGCTGACGACATAAAGGTGGATCAAGTGGTGGATACTTTGTAGGGCTATTGTAGGTTGCAACGGGGCATTGATGGGATGCAGAACTGGGCTGAGACGTGGCAAACGCAGTTACAGTTGGAAACCTTGAAGTGATTAATTTTGGAAGGTCAAATTTGAAAGCAGATTGCAGAGCTCAAGGCGGAATTCTTGGTGTTGTGTACTAACAGAGGTATCTTGGGCTTAATGTGCATTGATCCCTCAAAATTGCCACACAGGTGGACTGGGTTGTTGAGAAGGCTTATGGTACGTTTGGCTTTCATTAGCTGGGGGATTGAGTTTCAGAATGGTGTGGGTTTGATGTAGATCTCTCGAGACCGGGTAAGACCAGACTTGCAACATTTCTTTCAGTTCTAGTCTCTTCATTACAGGAAGGATGTGGAAGCTTTTTAGTGGGTACAGACGTGCTTTACAATGACGCTGCCTGGACTCCAGGGTATTTGTTATGAAGAAAGGTCAAGGGAGCCAAGGCCTTTCTGATTGGAGCGAGGAAGGTTGTGGAGCCACTTGATACAGGTGAACATGATGATGAGAGGTATATATAGAGGGAATACTCAGCGATTTTATACCATGGCAGAAATAACGATCAGAACAGGGTTACTATTGGAGGGCTTCGGAGAGATTTCAGGTTTCTGTTCTTTACACAGAGTGATGTGCATTTGAATTGCACGGCCAATGGTGGGAGGAGAGTCAGATACGTTAGGGACATTTAATGGACACTTGGATAGGCACATACATTATCGTGAAATAAAAGCTATGCAGGTTTGTTTGACCTTAGAGTATGATCAAAGGTTGTATTGTACTGTGTTCTGTGTTTCACGTTCCATGTGGTGGACTGGGCAATCAGTTCAGATCAACTCTCAAGGAGATGGCATCTAGGAGGAGCTAGTAAACGGATATAAAATTGGCTTCATAGGTGGAGACAGAAGGTGGTGCGAGGCGTTTTGATTTGCTGACTGGAGGCATTTGCCCAGCAGTGTCGTGGGTCCATTGGTATTTGTTTTTTGGATAAATGATTTGGATGAGAATTTTGGTTTCCTGGGAAGTCAGTTTGTGAGTTACACTAACATTGGTGATATAGTAGGTAGTGAAAAAGGTTATCTGTGATCCATAAGGATTAACAGCATTTTTGGAATAGTGGGACGAAGAATGGCAGATCGAGTTCAATTCGATAAATTTGAAATGATCAATTTTAGTGAAGCAAACCAGGATGGAACTAGGGCAGTTTTGTTTTGGCATTGGGGTCGTGTTGTTAATACGGTACCTCGGGATTGAGGTCCACAGTTCTTTAGAAGTGGCGTTGCAGGTGGACAGTGCAGTGAAGCAGGCATTTGGGTTACGTTTCTTCATTGATCAGAGCAGTGAGAGTAGGAGTTGGGATATTATGTTGTGGTTAAATAAGACTCTGTTGGGGCCACCATAAACGTATTGTTGATCAGTAGGAAGAACTCATCTGGTTCGGTTGCGTCCTTTAGAAATGGGCAACTGACATTCTAACCTGGTCTGGCTCACAGTGACCTCAGACCAAAGCAATATGGCAAGACTGAGCTGCGCTCTGGGCGATTAGCTGTCGGGCAAAAAAGGCAGGTAAAATCAGTGACACGCTTAAATAAAAATACATATTCCCCTCCCTACCTCTGCAAGCACCTCCAGTTGCAGCATTTCCTTTTGGTTTTCTAATACCGTCAGACCTGGCGACTCTCTGTAACACTCAAACCACCTCCAGCACCTTCACTTCTACCTTTTCCTCTGTATGTCATTATGCCCCGACTATGATTACACTTCCCCCGACCCTCCTCCTGCTGGTTTGCAAAACCTTTAACATTTATTCCTAAAACACTCCCTCACATCAGATTTTAATGTAATGTTTGATGATCTTCCAAGCGAGGAGAAAGTGAGGATCTTCCAAGCCTCAGAATATACTATAATCTGTTTTGGCGTCAGTGAGGGACGAGTGGGAATTTCATGCTGAGGTTTTGTTTGTTTTAATGGAATATCATTTTGTTGAGTGATTTACATTGTTCCTTCCAATTTTTATCAATGCTCGTTTGCAGACAGACATTTTTCTCTGTTTAGCCTGTTTCCCTTTGTCAGTATTCCCCTCAAACTCATGGAAAAGGCAATTTTGTTTCTAGTTGTAGCTTTCTGTGATTCTCTAAAAAAAATTATTTTCCTTTAAACTGCACGTAATCAAAATTTCCCAGGGGATCTCACCATGTGACATTACTCATTCACTCAGTTTCATGACACATTTTTCGATCTGAGATAGTTATGTCCCGAGACAGTTTCACAATGTGTTATTCAAAGAAACACTAACAGAAATATTCCCAAAACTCATTCTGCTATGTTACTCTTGCTAATGTGATTATCCAAGATTATACGAATTTTGAGGAATCCCAAACTTATTGCAATGCCATGGTTAAGCATTCCAATTAATTCCAGTTAACTGCAGTGATCAGCAATGAGATGCTGTTAGATGTCCTAAAACCTTTCTCCTGCGTGAGTCCTTGGCGGGTAGGAGCCAGAACTCACATCCATACTGACATTGATTCATGAACTGAGACCAAATGCTTTCTCGCTCGTATCATTGTTATACATTACTGTCAGTGTTATCCATTCTGCTTTTCCCATTCTGGCAAAGATCCCAAAACGTTGTGTGCCATTGAATATTTATGCTCCACCATTTATTCACCCTGTAACTCTTTCCCACAATTTCTTGTCACAAACCTATGCGCTGATATGCAATTGTAATTAAATTCTTCTCCATCCTCTTCCGGTGTGCTCATATTCAGCCACATCCCCATGTCTTCCCGATTTTCCCATTTTCTCTTTGAATTTGGAAAACTCCTTTCACGTGAACCCTGTCTCTGCATTTTCTCTGCAGGTTTACAGACCTTTCATAAACTTATCGACTTCTATGCCGCTCATTTAATACTTGCACCAACCTCTCTGTGGATAATGGTCTCCTCCGATCCCTTTAAGTATTCCTCTCTCATTCCATACTTATGTCCTCTCGTTATGCATTCCTCTACCCTGGGGTAGATACCATAGTTATTCCCCTTATTTATATCCCTCATGGCTTTATTAACCTTTATAATGTCATCACTCAGTCACGTGCGCCCAATAGAATACGAAGGACAATGATACAAATATCTCTGCTCCGTTTCCCGCCACTATTTTGGCACAATGTTCTGGATACACTTGGTCAGGACCTCTAGCTTTCTCTACCTTCATGTTTTAAGAACTCCAGCAACAGCTCTTCAGGCATGGGAATCTCTTTCAAAGCCATCACTGCGTCTTTCCCTTTGTTTAAATGTCTTTGTCCACAGCACAGTCTGGCATGAATTATTCATTTCTGGTCTCGCCCAACTCTTGTGATTCTACACATGGATGGCCTCATTGAAGTTTGAGGGCCCAATTGTGTCTCTAGTTGCTTTTTTGTACTTGTATCGGGAGAGAATCTGTTTGCATTATCCTTAACCTTATCTGACACAGCTATCTCATTCCCCATTTTGCTTTCAGCTTATGGAGCCTCTCCTTGTACGTCAAATCCTCCAGTGTCAGTAACACCTTTGTCAATCTTTGCTTCATTTGCATTTTCCGTGAACGTTTCGTACAGCAGGATGATCAGAATTCGACACAGTACTCCAAAGGGAGGTCCAGCAATATCTGGTACAACTGTAGCATGATGTATCAACCTCATGCACAACTTCCTCTGACCAATGAGGGCAAATGTGCCAAATCTAGCTTTCACCACCTTTTCCACATGTGATGCCACTTCCAAGGAGCAATGCAACTGCACCCGTTGTGCTCTTTCTATTCGAAAGAACTGCCCAGCGTCTACCATTCTCTGCGTTAGTCCTCCCTGTTCTATCTTTACAAAAGCCTACACGTAAATTAAACTCCATCTTTCATTCCTTGACCTGTGGACAGAGGATCAAGATCTCCTATATTCACTACCCACTGTAACACTAATTTTGGCATCCGTAAACAAACAATGACTCCGATATTCTGAACAAAATCCTTCATGTAACTGATTAACAGAAGTGGATCCACCGCTGGTGGCCGGCCTCTTACACCACCACCTGCCTCCAACCTTCAAGCCAATTTTGTGTCCATTTGGCTTGCTCTTCCAGTTCCCATGTGATCTAGCCTTACTAACCAGTGTCGCCTGGAAAACCCTGTCCAAACCCTTGTTGAATTAACTATAGAGAGCGTCTTCTGCTCTGCCAACATCTATCTTCATGTTGAGCTGAACAGACTCAGTCATGTTTATGAGATAGTACTTTGCATCCACCGACACCTACAAATGGACCCCACCACAAGGGATACAATTCCCTCCGCAACCCTATCCACTTTCCGCAAAGACGGCTCTCTCCCTGCCGCCGAATAAGCAACCCTCAACTCCTGGTACTTACCCCTGCCACCGCAGGAATTGTAAATCCTGCCCCCACCGCTCCCCTCAGCATCCGTCCAAGGCCAGAAAAGAACCTTCCACATCCATAAAAGTTTCACCTGCACTTCCAGATATGTCATTGATTGTATTTGTTGCAGTCTCCTTGACATTGTGCAGACTGGACGCCTTCTCGCGGAGTGCCTTAAAGAACATTTGCAATGCACCTGCACCAAAGAACCCCACCGCCCCCGTCTGAACATTTCAACTCCCCCTCCCATTCTTCTGAGGGAATGCAGGTCCTGGGCCTCCTCCATCGCCACTCCTTCGCCACCCGACGATTGGAGGAAGAATGCCTTATCTTCTGGATCGGAACTGTCCAGCTCGAGGGCATCAATGTGGACTTAAATATTTTCCTCATTTCCTTTACCCCAGTTCCAACCATGCAGCTCAACATCGCCCTCATGACCTGTCCCACTTGTCAACTTTCCTACCCAATTATATACTCCACCCTCCTCTCCGAACTATTACTTTACACCCTCATACATCGACCTATTGAACTCTCAACTACTTTCTCCCCAGCGCCGCCGCCTCCCATCTATCTCTCCACCCCCGAGGCTCCCAACCTCATTCCTGATGAAGGGCTCTGAGTCGAAATGTCAATTTCCTTGCTCCTAGGATGCTGCCTGACTGCTGTGCTTTCCCTGCAACACACTCCCAATCCATGCACGAAGTTGTGCCGATTATCTCTTATCAATTCTTGCCTCTACAAATGTACGTGATTCCTGTCCCGCAGAATCGCTTCCAATAAAGTACGCACAACTGACATCAAGATAATTGGTGTTTGGGTCTCTGGCCTGCACTTGGAGGTTTGTTTTCAAATAACATGCTGGCACAACATGAGCCAAGCTCTAGGCTTACTTGTGGCGGTCAGTAGAAATATCTCTAAGGGGCTCTGATATTTCTTCCTGAGATTTCCATAATGATCCGGGATGTACTTGATTAATTCCCAGGGAGTAGGCCTCTTTATACGTTTCAAAAAACTCAAGTCCGTCCTGTTCTGTAATGGAGACCCTTTTGAAGACATCCTTCTTTATTTCCCTGATTTCCCCAGGTTTTCTCCACAATGTCGTGAAATTGTCGATTAGGTTCTCACCCATTTCATGTGGTTCCACGCATTGATGGCCCCATTGATCTTTAAGGGACTACATGCTGTCAGAAGTTCATGTTTAGTTATTAATATACATGTAGTTTCTCTTTTGATTTTCATGAACCCGATCCGCCAACGCTATCTCAGGTCCCCTGTTTGCCCTCCTGAGTTCCGTGTTAAGTGCACTACCACACCTGCAATGTTATTCAAGTGATTCACTTAATCCAGCGGACAATATATGTTATCTGTCTCTTTTTCTTGAACAGAGCCTCAATATGCACAGTCATCCAGTATTTCCTCCCTGTGTCAGCATTATCCTTCATATTAATAGGAATATGCTTGCCCTGAACTCTCTTTGTTTCTCTCTTTTGAAAGCTTCCCACTTGCCACACGTCATTTTAACTGCAAACAGCCTCCAATAATTAACGTTTGAAAGGTCTTGACTAATAATATCTGGATTGCGGCAAGGCCAATTTTACTCTTTAACTTGTGGACCAGGCCTTTTCATTTCCGTAACTATTTTCAATCCAATAGAATTGTGGTCTCTTTGATAAAATGCTTTTGCACTCAGTCCCTTTTCCCTAATTGTTTCCGAAGGGGAGGCCAAGTTTTGGCCCTTTCTCCAGTTAGCCTATTTTCATATTGACTGAGGCAGCTTTCTTGACCATAGTTAACAAATTCCTTCCATCCAAGCTCTGAATCGTATCGCATTCCCACTTTCGGTTTGGAAAGTTCCAACGCTATCATTCTTACAGATATCTGAGATCTCCTGACATGTTTGCTGCTGCACTTCCCGCTGATTGTTGGGGGCCTGTTGGATAGTCATGTGAAAGAGATCATCCATTGTCCAACGGGTAGAATTGATCGCTTTGTGGCCATCTGTTGCCACAAGTTGAAACCAAAATACTGCACCAAGAAAACAGCAAACTTGGTGATTGCAACTGCGAGCATTGTTGTTTTCAGGTCCATTACGTGGTACTTTGTTTTTGTTCCTTCTGTTCTGTATCCATCTTAAAAGCTGCCCGCTAATCCCACTTGACGTCACCTTCTTTACGAACCTGCCATAAAGAACCATATCAAAGGCCTTTCCAAGGTCCATATGGCCAGCATCCAGCCCCATGGCCTCATCAATCACCTTTGTCACGTTCTCAAAATATGCCATCAATTGTTTGAGACACGGTTTTCAACACATAATGCTATGTTACCTTTCGATAAAATTCCATATTTTTCCAAATAGGACTCAACCATACCTCTAAGAATCTCGAATATTTTCCCTACTACTGAGATAAGGCTCACGACCAGAACTTGTTTGCATTTTCCGTGTTATCCTTCATCAAAAAGGAACAACACTAACTCTTCTCCAGTTCTCTGGAACCTCCCATGTTACTGATTTGCATGCAAAAAG
The DNA here is from genome assembly GCF_047496795.1 of Chiloscyllium punctatum. Classification (NCBI taxonomy): domain Eukaryota; kingdom Metazoa; phylum Chordata; class Chondrichthyes; order Orectolobiformes; family Hemiscylliidae; genus Chiloscyllium; species Chiloscyllium punctatum. The sequence goes on along the minus strand of NC_092789.1, from coordinate 30,722,180 downwards.
TGTGCACTATGGTCAAGCAAATTATTCCCTCAATTCTCGCAGTATTCTGGAATTGATCCCATCATAACCGGAAGCTTGTGTACCTCATTGCTTTTCAAAGCTCCCAGCACAGCATTCATTTTTCAAATCTCGAAATGCTCTGGAATATCAACATATCCTTCTCAAGACTCACCATCCTCCATGTCCTTCTCATTTGTGAAAACCGATGCAAATTATTCGTTAAGGCCGACACCCGCTTCCTTCAGATCCATGCACTAATTTCCTCCTTTGCCCTTGAGTGGACCGTTTCTTCATGGCTACCTTTTCCTCTTGACAAACCGGTTGGGAAGTTCCTTAATCATGATTCTCAAAGACAATTTATGGTGTCTCTTAGGCCTCCTAAATCCTTGTTTATGTTTTTCCTGATTTTTATTATGTTTTCGAGACCCCGATCCACACTCTTTCATGTGCCTCCTTTATCTTTTTGACTGAGCTCACAATTTCTCTTGTCATTAAAAGTTCCCAAAGTTTGAAATCATTGCCACCTGTCTCGATGGCCAGATGTCATATACCTCAATACAGTAACATTGCGAAGGGTCTAATGTGCTTCTCAGACAATTCTACCAGACTCATCATGATAGCCCATTTAGGCTTCAATTCAAACTCAAAACCATAACTTATCTCCGACAGTGACATGAGGTTTCCATTGATTGCCTTTTATGTTCTTTTACTTAATTTCATTTTCTGCTTTGATAACAAATCTGTGAAAGATTGCTTGTCGTTTCTTGCTAGCATGACTTTAAACACAATATTTCTTTCCTAATTTCTTTTTTGGAATCACCCCTCACCCCCCACCCCTTTGCATTCCAAACACCTCTCAGTTTTCTGTTGTATTCAGGAGAGGCTAATTAGGCTGGGGCCGTTTTCCCAGGATCGTCGGTGGATGAGGGGTGAACCTATAGAGTTTTAAAAATATTGAGGAACTTGGATAGGATAAACAGGAAACGTATTTTCCCTGGGCTGGGACAGTCCAGAACTGGAGGACATATTTTTAGGGTGGGAGGTCAACGATATAAAAGGGACCTATATGGCAACTTTCGCACTCAGCATGTGGTGCGTGGATGGAATGAGCTACCAGAAGAAATTTTGGAGGCTAGAAAATTATAACATTTATAAGGCATTTAGATGGGTATATCAATAAGAAGATTTCAGAGGAACATGATTCAAGTGTTGATAAATATGATGAGATTATGTTAAGAATTTCTGCGGAATGGACTTGTTGGACCAAAGGGTTTGTTTCCGCTCCGTGTATCTCTCTGCTCTACGGCGCTATTGTCTTCGCACTGTCTGATGTCAACCTTCCTGTTCTGTTTGTGTGTTCCTCGACTTCCAAGAAGCTCTGGATTTAGCAGCCTGACGCTTTTTCACTGTGTGAGAGCACATTTTCTTTGAACGAATTTAATCTCCCGTCAGAATACCTTCCACTGAATTGATTCTGATTTATTTTCTCTTTCTTGATTCCTGTTCATTTGAATGAAATCCATTTTCGGCCGACTCATTTTAGAATGATTCATACTAAAACTTCTTAGTCTGGATGAATGCTTTCGTGAACTTACATATAGTCATGAATTATGATCACCTTTCCTTAAGTGCTGCCCGTTTCCTTCCTGATGGTAGTGGAATGAGTGTGGAAAGTGCTGTATGGGGCGTGTCATGGCACGAACACCTGAAAGCAACTGTCGATGTTGGAAGTAAGGAGTGATTGTGGACAGGAACCATTCGAGTGGACTGCTTAGTCTTTAGTCGTGTCAAAGAGTTTCAGTACTGTTGGCGTGCATTCATTCAAACAGGTGAAGATTACATATTGCTAGCTTAAACCTGGGAGGAAATGGAGAGGAAAACGGGAAAAAGTTACTGGCTGCAGGATTCCTAACTTCTGATCTGACGTTTTCACCATAGCAGCAAGATAGTCTTTGATAAAACTGAGAATGTTAGTGCCAATGATTTCAACAATTGTAACGGGTTTGTATGCTGAATAGTTTTAGCCCTCTGAATCAGTGATGGGATGTCCATTGTCTGACATTTGTGTGGCACGAATGTTACTTGTCACCTATCAGCTGCGAATCCTGGCTATTGTCCAAGTCCTGCTGCATTTGGAACGATTTTGTGATCTGAGGAGTTAAGAATTGTAAAATGATGAGCAAACCTCATTACATCTGACCGAATGAAGGAGCAAGCTTGCAGATAGCTGGTTTTCCAAAGTACTTGCTGCCTTCGTTCTTCGAGATGGCACTGGGTTTAGCAGGTTTTGTCTACTAAGCCTTGGTGCAGTGAATCTTGTTGATGGTATAAACTGCTCGTATTGTGCCTCAGTAGTGGAAGGGATTGGTGTTCATAGAAGTGGGCTCGTTTTGTCCTGGGTTTTTCCTGGAATGTACTCCATCACAGGCTTTCAGGAGTTAGCAAATGAGTTACTGACTGCACAATTCCTAGCCTCTGACCTGCTCCTGGAGTCAGTGCTATTTATATGACTTATCCAGGACAGTTGCTGTTCAATTATCACACCCAGGATGCTGAAAAACACAGTGTTCGGGACTCAGTGGTGGTAACGTGACTGAAAATCAAAGAAGGATGGTTTGATTCTTTATTGTCCGAAATGTCCAGCATTTGTCTGTCGTGAACATTACCTGCCATTTTTAGACTAAACCTGGATGCATTTGAACATGGACTGTTTCAGGAATGGTGCAATCAGTGAACATTCCCACATCTGACCTTATGATGGAGAGAGCATCTGGAAATGGTTGAGCCTCGGACACACTCTTTCCTGAGGAATCGTTGTCGCGCTCACCTTGAGTTCGAATTACTGACACCGATAGCATTTTTATCTTTGCTAGTGATAATTCTAATCAGAAGAGTACTTACCTCAGCATCTGAATAAGTATAATTTTACTCAGGTTCCTCTTCTCCCACCCTGTTAAATGGTGTGTTGATGTTAAGAGTAATTACTGTCACTGCCCCTTTGGACTTCCACTCTTCTGCAAGAAGTTTGCAATGGGGTCAGGAGCTAAGTGTTCACGACGGGACACTAACTAAATGACACTGAGGAGGTTATTTATGGTTGATCACATTATTGCAAAAAGCATTCTTCGCAACTGGCTGCAATGCATTGGCCCTGCTTTTTGTTTCCAGGACATACTTGCCATTTATAACATTGTTGGTACGTATCAGTATTCTGAATCAAATTGAACAGCTTGGCATGACATGTGGCAATTTCTGGAGTAAAATCACAGTTCACTGTCACTCCAACTATTTCTTGACATTGTGTGGAGTGAATCAAACTGTCTGAAGATTGGAGTCGGTGATGCTGCGGCCCACTGAAGGAGGCCGAAACTGATCATCTGCTGAGCCCTTCTGCCTGAAGATTGTTACAAATGTATCAGCTTTATTTTTTCGATGATGAGTTGCGCTCTCCGAAAACTGGGGATTTCATTTTAGGACAGCTGCCCCCTCCTCCAATGGTATCCTTCATTGTCCACTAAATTTTATGATCACATGTGGCAGGACCTCAGTGATAGATCAGAACAATTGATTGTGAAATAATTGAGCTCTGTCCATTACTTGCTGCTAAAGCTATTTAGCATGCAAGTCATCGTGTTTTGTTGCTGAAGAGAAAAGAGTTTCTCTAGGTTGTCCCTTCATTTCTGGGTCTGCGAAGTGTTCCTCCCGCCATGTCTTTCTGCACTCTTCCTTGACTCAGTGTGGATCCCTGGCTTGATGTTTACTGTTGAGTGGGATGTATGTCAGGCTGTGACGTGCAGACTGTATGAGTTGTACAGAGTATGATTCTGCTGCTGCCGATGGCCCACTGCATCTAACGGACATCTCGCCAAATTGTGACGATGGACCTTCCTCCACGCGTGGACTGAGCCGTGGTTGTTCTTATCCTTATAAGGGTGGCTCAGTAGTTGGCACTGTTGCCTCACAGCGCCAGGACCCGATGTTGTATTCACGCCTGGGGAGACTGTCTGTGTGGAGTTTGCACATTCCAACTGTATGTGCGTGGGTTTTCTCCGAGTGCTCCGGTTTCCTCACACATTCCAAAAATGTGGAGGTTCGGCACATTCGTCAGGAGTAAATTTAGGGTAGACGAATGTGTGTGGGTTACTCTTTGGAGGGTCTTTGTGGACTTGTTGGGTAGTAAGAACGGTTCCACACTGTATGAATTCTTTAATAAAGGCACATATTAAATGTGGAGGTGTATCTGAAACAGGTGGATGGTTGACGATGAGGTCAATTATAGATTTCTCAATTATTGATTCCCTCCAAAGCTGCCGCAGAGCAGACCAGCAGCAGCAGGATTCAGCATCAATGCTGAGCACTTTATTGATGATATATCCAGGAGCTGCCTCCTCTGTTTGGGAGAGAACCTACCAGAGGGGGTGGTGCCGTTTTCTAGGACATAGTCCTGTTCACAGAATCCTGTTTTACAGACAACGTATGACTGTTGCTTGATTAGTCTTTGGGAAATATACAGCAGGTTTTTTCCACATTTTCGACAAGGAACAATTAATGTTACTTTATTTCTTATATATTTTGAAGTAAACTAACCATCATTGTTTTCCATTTGAAAACATTTCATGTAAAGAATAATTAGATTACCAGAATATACATAAACCAATGACTGTAGTAAACAGCTAATTCATGTTCAGATTAATGAGCACATTATCCTGCAGTCAGCAATCTGTTGAAAATGACTTTGAAAAAGAGCCTGAATTCAGACACAGTGCTACTGGGCCTCACCAGTCCCTCCAAAACAGTGGTCATATCCAAAATGTGTCCTGACATATGGAAGCTGGAGCTGGACAGTTATTCAGACAATATCTCACAACAGACCAGATAGAGTTATTCTTGAACAACAGGGAAATGTGTGGGCCAGACTGACTCTTGGACTAGCACAGGGTTCTGTACTGGTCCAAGCACTATTCAACATTTGTAAAAATCACCTGACCACAATCATATTTTGCAAGTTTATCTCCTCTGGTGTACCACCTAAACTCTGAACGTTGGGCCCGATCCGAAATGAAGGTATTATAAAGGTGATGGAGTCTGCAGCTCATGGCGTATTTCATTGAATCCCTCATTAAACAAATCCAGTTTATATCAGCGCCACAACATCAGTATCTAAACAGAATTGTACAGATATATTGATAGTCGACATCATCGCAGCCCAACGTCCTTGTGGGTGAATCGGCATAGGAAATTCTGTGTAAACATTTGCTGCATACTCCTAACCATTAAAAGCAATGTCTCTTGACTGAAGGTTTGACATCCCTTGATAATATCCACTTTTAGATTGTCTAATATGTGTCAACTACCCCCATTTATTCAGTCCACTTTTATGACAACAATATGATGGAAACAGTCCCCAAATCACAGTAAGGGGCTTTGAAATGATGAGTCGCGCTACCACACCCAAGATCAAATTATTATTACGTACAAGGACGTTAAAAGTATCCAATGATTTTCCCTTGCATTAATACTGTGTGCTAATAACCATGTAAAAATATTTTCATGGTATTAATATCACTGTGTCTGAACATTCTATCGTCAGATATGTGTACATTTTCAATTGCTTCTGCCTAACTCACAGTTCAGTAATGTGGTCTGTGAATGTCAGTCTCTCTGTAACACTCCGTTTGTAGGCCATGCCTCTGAAAGGCTGACAGATTGTTTCTAACAGCATATCACTTTAGCTGTTCACAGCAAGCAAAGTACTGACTGGGCCTAACCAGCCTGCGCTCACAGAACCCGAAACTCAGTGCCCAGCACTGGCACGTTTGGACAATATTTTTCATTCTAATTTATTCACGGAGTATGGGACAGTATTTATTGCCCATTTCTCTTTGCCATTGAGAAGTTGGAGGTGAGCTGCCACATTGACCAGCTGCAGTCCATGTGCAGTAGGTATACATATAATGTCATTCGGGTGGGAACTTGAAACAATGACACTGAATGAATATCAACATGTTTCCAACTTTAGATGATGTGTGGCTTGGAATTGAACTTGAACATGTATTTCCGGTCTTTGTGCTTCTTGATGGTCGTGGATTCAGATGTATTTCGTAAGGAGCCTTGGTGAATTTCTAAAGAGCACCGTCTGGATGGCAAACATTAGTGCGTCTGAGTGTTAGTGGATGAGGGATGAAGCTGCATTCAGCCAGGAAATTGGGGGGTATTTCAACACACACTCATTCAACGTGTGTCTTATACATGGTGGACAGGTTTTCGGAAAACTTGAGGAAAGTTATTTTTGCAGAATTCCGAGCGCCTGATTCTCGTAGCTAATGACTTTATGCAGATCGAAAAGTGTGTCTTTGGAATACTACAACAGGTTAGGTAACATCCGATGAGCAGGGGAAACGACGTTTCAGGCATACGCTCTTCATAGGAGTAGATGATGAATTTATATGGTCAGTCCGGTTCTGGTTGACGGCAATCCCCAGGATATTGGTAGTCGGACGTTCAGTGATGGTGATGACTATGAATGCTCGAGGATGATGGTGCAATTCTGTACTGTTAGAGGTGATCATTGTCTGAAACTTCTAAGTACACGCCCGCATGTATTACATGTCTGAGTAATTGCGAATATTGTCAAATCGTGAACATTGTCTAATCTTTGGCGAACACCACTCTCCCCACCTCCCCCCCCCCCCCCTCCCCACCCTGTGATTTTACAGTGGAGAGATAGTCATTTAGGAAGCAACTGAAGTCTGTTGGGCCAAGGACGGAGAACACTGTTATATGTCGCTAATAGTGACTCTCTTTCTGAGCTCGGAAGCTTGCTTCAAGTTCCACCTACTCCAGACGTGTGTACCACCATGGCTGAACAGATTAATATTAAAATATATACCCGAAGAAGCTGGGTGAGGACGTGCTTACCTCAGTTAGTTGGACGGCTGTTTTGTAATGCAGATTATTGGGAACAGTTTGCGTTCAATTCCTGAGGTGACTGTAAATAAATCCTACTCAGCTTCTCCCTTACTTGAAATATGATGACTATCCAGTTAAACTACCATCAGTCATTTCTGCCGAACCAAAGAGAAACCATCGTTCCGTAGGAATATGATGCCTTACCCTTCAATCTCTGATCTACAGGCTTACCCAGAACCAACTTCCTCTGGGTAACTTCAGAAGAGTCGAGATGGCTGGTCTCCACCAATCGCAACCAACTTCCTTTATAACAGGTATAACTTCAACCAATGCAGAGGTTTCCCTCATTCCAATTTGCTCCAGTTTTGCTATAAATTCTGGGTACCATACATTGTCAAATGAATTTGTAATGATGTTCTGTGCAGCCACTCTCGCCTCACCTCCACACTTCACCAGTTTTTGATTTTAAATGTTGTTTTCCAATCTTAAATCAAGGCTTCGAACGCTTCGCGGGATGCGTAGCCCTGGCATAGCCCAAACAGAACTTCAGTGAGTAGGTTCATGTTGAGACGTGCTGTTTGATACCACTATAGACGGCATCTACATCTCTTTATTAATGAAAGCAATTAGACCAATGGGGGAGTCATTGATTGTCTGATGCTTTATCTGTGTTTGTCCGGATAGATGCCAGTGCTATAGTCCATAAGGAACAGCTTTAATGGGAGGTTATCAATGCCTAAGTCTTTGCTTTATTCAATCCCTCCAGCCACTTGTAGATATTTCTGGATGTGTCATGACCTGATATGGCAAATGTACGATTTAAGATAGAAGACGGTTACAGAGAGTGGTGAAGTCTGCCCGGACAATCACAAAGGCCAGCCTCTCATCTCCGGAATCAGCCTACCAGGCCTGCTGGGAAGGTAAGGCCGCCAGGATTCCCAAAGAACCATCCCAGCCTGGCAATGCTTTTCTGCAACCTCTACCATCAGGGAGAAGGTACGGAAACCTGAACACATTCAACAAGCTGATTTCGAAACAGTTTCAAATCTCCAGTTGTTCGAATACTCAATTGACTCACAAAGTCTGAACTGTGTTTTGGTTTTGGCTGAGGTTTACCTATTATTAACTTATCTATGCTATTTAATTTAGTTATCTGAATGGTACACCTGACACTAAATGCAATTCTTTTCAATTCAATACAATCTCAGACGAGGTGAATCGAATTCCCTGAAGACTTCCTTCTGCAGGAGACGAAAATAGATCATCCCATTGACACTTCTGTATGAACATTGCTGCCGGTGTTTCAACCTTACCTTTTCTATTGTTGTGCTGGTTTCCTCCATCATTGAGGAAGGTGATATTTGTGGATCCTCTCCTCCACAGAGTTGTTTGGTTGTTCACCACTATTCACACTGACTGCATGTGACGTCATTGCAGTGATTTGGTCTGATTTGTTAATTCTCTCGATCACTTGCAGCTTAAACTATTTGGCGAGTAAGTGATCCAGTTTACTAACTTCACCTCATAGTGAGGTGGACCTGCTGTTGCTCCAGGCAGGCCATCCTGTGTTCTTCATTGAGCAATGCTGCTGCCGAGCATTTCTTTGTGGTGGTTTTGAAATGGCCGACCCAGTTTACATCCTCCAACTTTATCAGCCTCTAAAATCTTCCACCATGCATTATTTAATGTGTGTGTTTGTTGGGGGCGTTGGTGGTAACAATGATCCACCAGCTGAAGGAGGGGAGCCAGCAGGAGATTTCTGTGTCAGTGATCAATCTGACGCCATGAGGCTGAGGGAGGAGAATCAGCAGGATGTTTCCATGTCTGTGTTTGATCTGACTCCATCAGGCTGAGAGAGGGGAGTCAGCAGGAGGTGTCTCTGTCAGTGTTTGATCTGAAACCATGAGGCTGAGGAAACCGAGTCAGCAGAAGGTTTCGTGTCAGTGTTTAATCTGACAGCGTGAGGCCGAGGGAGTGGAGTCTGCAGGAGGTTTCCCTGTTAGTGTTTAATCTAACACCCTGAGGCCAAGGGACAGGAGTCAGCAGGAGCTTCCAATGTCAGTGTTTAATTTGACACAATGAGATTGAAGGAGGGGAGTCAGCAGAAGGGTTCTGTGTCAACGTTTGATCTGATACAATTAGGCTGATGGAAGGGGGGGTCAGCAGGATGTATCCATAACAATGCTTGACCTGACACCATGAGGCTGAGGGAAGCGAGTCAGCAGGAGGTTTCTGTGTCAATATTTGATCTGACTCCATGAGGCTTCGTTGTTGCTTGAGCAGTCTGTTTGGCAGCTCTCCCAATTCTGGGATGTTAGGAAGTAGGACTTTTCTGGGTCCACAGGGCTTTTTACTTTGTTACTGTCAACCGAGGGGCTTGTCTTGTGCTGTATCACACTGACTCAACGGCAGTTGTGATTGGACCCCGCCTGGTCTCAGTCATTCAGTTACAGTTCCTCCCAGTGTCTTTTCTATTCTACAGATTTCAACAATGTGTTATCTGTTAAGTCACTGCGCAAATCTGTGTTTCAGCTGTCCATCTCTATCTCTGTATTTTTCCCTTTCATCAACTTCAGCTGCTACATCCATCTCTGTCTCAGTAATATTCTGCTTCTCCACAATCTTCAGCAGCTACAGCAGCCCTCTTTATCACTGTACATTCCTCCAACACCTGCACCCTACCTATCTCTGTTAACCCCTCCAAAGCGCTACGCCCTTCGTCGTCTCCCTAAGCTTCTCCAGCTCCTTCACTGCTGTATAATTATAATTTCCTGCAGAATCTTGACGACTTCCTTTTTTAACCACCTCCAGCACATACATCCCTCTTGATTTCTCTAACCTCCTCCAAACCCAACACTCCTCCCTATCTCTAAACCTCTATAGACCTATACACCGCCCTATCTCCCTAAACATCTCCAACACCTTCAACCGTCACTATCTCTGACCACATCCAGACCCACACGCTTCCCTATCTCTCTAATCTCCTCCAGCACCCAAAGCGATTTCCATTTCTTGAACCTCTTCCAAACACTGCCTCCCTCCCAATCTCTCGAAGCACCTCCAGCTCCGATACCCCTCCCTGTTTCACGAACCACCTCCTGATCTAAAACCACTTCCATTCCTATCTCTCTACATACCTCCAGCTTCCAAACGCTTGCGTATCTTGAACCACATCCTGCCCCTACACACTTACCTACCTCACTAATCACTTCCATCCCAACATAATTCCATATCACTCTTTTGTCAGATAAGAAGTTAATTAGCTAAACGGTTGGTTTAATTTAATGATTATACGTCAATGAATTTATACTTGTAAATGCATTCCATTGTGATATGATAGTTAATATTAGTAATAGTAGCATATTAAAGCCACATATAAGGTACAGAGAAAGATGGCTGAACGACTTAGGAAAGTTGTTATACAGCAAAAGCAGTCAGATAGATGGGAGATTGTCAGGAAAGTTAAGAATGTCATTCAAATGTCTTCGGTGGCTATTTCTCCATCAAACGGATAATCAGTCTTTGGAACAGTTGTAGGTCATAGTCCCTCTGAAGAAAATGAAAGTGGCGCCAGTCTTTGAACACTTGGAACGATTCTTATCTTCGGCGGCGTTTGACAAGATTTAGTAGAAAAGTTGCTACAGCGGAGTCTTCTGTCAGGGGTATCAATATAACATTCTATGGCATTGAACGTCCATTCAGAATAGATTGTTTGTTTCCTGGTGTGAGGTTTACGAACGTCTCTGAACTTTTCAAGCATATTGCTAAAGGTGAGATTGCAAAGCCAGAAATTATTGTACATATTGGTAGGAATGACATGTTTAGGGAAAAGCTTAAACCAGTCTCGAGTGAATTTACGAGGTGAAGTAGACGAGTAAAAAAAATCCTCAGTAAAATTCTTAGTTTCTGATGTACTCCCAATGCAAAAAGACTCAATCGCGGTAAGGAACAAAAGGTTATCGAGAAAAATTAACGGCTGAAAAGCTGATGTATTGTTCAAGGATTTCGGGTTTTGGGAAATTGGGATGTCAATTGGAATAGAAAAGGCCTGTTCAAAAAGGATTGGTCGAATCTAAACTGGAAAGATTTTCTCACTCAATGTAGGGAGACTTTATGTTGATTAGCCGAGAGATGTTCAAAAGTAGCAATCCAATGTTCCAGGTGCTACGTGTTATGCAGGATAGAAAAGGAGACATGGGTTGGGAGCTGGCGTTTTTGATTAAGGAATAAATTAAAGCTGAAACTAGGCAAGCTATTTTTGAAAACTTGCCCAGTGAATATATCAGGGTTGAAATTAAAAATACAGAAGTGAAGATCACTTTGCTGGGATTGTACTATACCCTCATTTCTGAAAAATACACCGGCAGAAATTAAAAATAAGAAACTAAAGATCACTTTGGTGGGATTGTTCTACATACTCGCAACAGTAAGAAAGAAATTGAAAAACAAATATGGAGGGACATCTCAGATATATGGAAGCATAATAAGGTTGTACGAATGGAGAAACTTCATACCCCAACGTTGACTGGTACTAACAAAATGCTAATGGTTTGGATGATGAAGCATTTGATAAATATGTTCAAGAACTTATTTCTTTATCAAGACGGAAATGTTCCTCTGAGAAAAGGAACAAATTTCGATCTTCATTTGGCAGTGAGGCAGTTCGAGTGAGTTAAGTAAAAATAGGGCAATACTTTGGATCTGGTGATCATGATTCCATTAATTTGAAAACTGCTATTCAACTAATAAGCCTTCCATTAAAAAATCATTTTTATGATTGAAGTACAACAAACTTTAATGCCATGAGACAGGGACTATCAAAGTTTGACTGTAGAAGACTGTTCGCAGGGAAAACGATCTCTGAAAAGAGAAATGAGTTCAACAGTGTGACGACGAGAGTTCAGAGACATCATATTGCTGGTAGAGTGAAGGGTACAGGTGATAAGATTAAGGGTTTAGACTAGATGTTGCTGCAAAAACACAGCAGATCAGGCAGCATCCGAGGTGCAGGAAATCGATGTTTTGGGCAAAAGCCCTTCATCAGGAATGGAGGCAGGGAGCCTCCATGGAGGAGAGATAAATGGGTGGGTGTGGGACTGGGGAGAAGGTAACAAAGAGTATATTCGGTGAATGGGGTAGGGATGGAGGTGATAGGACAAAGAGGAGGATGGGGGATAATCTCCTCTGCCCTGATGCTCTTCACCAATGTACTGAAACAGTCTCGCTACCACAGCCACATTTGCTTCCTCAATGCCTGCGCATCCACCAATGTCATTTATTGTATAGTTTTCTCCCTCTGCAGTCTCCTCTTCATTGAGGAAACTGGGTGCCTCCTCGCAGACCGCTTTAGGGAACATCTCCGGGAACCAGTACAAATCAACCCCACTGCCCTGTGGCCCAACATTTCAACTCCCCCTCCCACTTTTCCGAGGACATGCAGGTCCTGGGCGTCCTCCACCGCGGTTCTCTCTCCACCCGAAGCCTGGAGGAAGAACGGCTCATCTTCCACCTCGGAACACTTCAATAACAAGGCATTAACGTGCAATCACCAGTTTCCTCATTTCCTCTCCCCCATCTTACCCCAGTTCCAAACTTTCAGCTCAGCTCTGCCCTCATGGCCTGTCCTACCTGCCGATTTCTCTTCCACCTCTCCGCTCCACCCTCTCCTCTGACCTATCACACTCACCCCCACCTCCATCTACCCATTATACACATTGCGACCTTCTCCCACCCTCCTCTCTGACCGATCAACTCAATCCACACCCCTATTCAACTATTGTACTCTTTGCTATAGGCTTCCTGCCCCTGCCCCCATTTATCCCTCCACCCTGGAGGTTCCCTGCCTCCATTCATGATGAAGGGCGTTTGCCCAAAACATCGATTTTCCTGCTCCTCGCATACCACCTGACCTGCCGTGCTTTTCCAGCACCACTGTAATCTGAACTGTGGTTTCCAGCATCTGCAGTCCTCACTTTTGCCTGGTAAAATTAAGGAACGACGGATGAATTAAATTATTGATATAATAATCAAAAATAAAGGAGAATCTTAATTAATACATAGATAACATTGTTCAATTGAATCTGTAAACCAATATGAAGAGTGTGGGTGACTCTTAAGAGTGAAATCAGGAAGACCAAAAGGGCATATCAGGTAGCATTGGCAGATAAGAATGACGAAGGATAAAGTGACGACTGCAGATGCTGGAGTACCAGAGTTGAAAAGTGTGGTGCTGGAAAAGCACAGCAGGCCAAGTAGCATCTGAGGAGCAGGAGAATCGACGTTTCGGGTATAAGCCCTTCTTCAGGAATGAGGCTGGTGTGCCAAGCGGGCTGTGATAAAAGGTAGGGGGTAGGGAATTTGGGGGAGGGGAGCTGGGGACACGATAGGTGGAAGGAGGTGTGGGTGAGGGTGATTGACTGCAGACAGGATGGGGTCGGAGAGGTGGGAAGAAGATTGCAGGTCAAGAGGGCGGTGCTGCATTCGAGGGTTTGGCATGAGATAAGGTGGGGGTAGAAGAAATGAAGAAGCTGGAGAAATCTGCATTCATCCCGCGTGGTTGGAGAGTTCCTCGGCGGTAGATGAGGTGCTCTTCCTCCAAGTATCGTGTGGCCAGTGTCTGGCAATGGTGGAGGCCAAGGATCTGCATACCATTGGCAGAGTAGGAGGTGAAGCTGAAGTGTTCAGCCACGGAGCGTTTGGGTCGGTTGGTGCGGGTGTCCCAGAGGTGTTCCCTGAAAAGTTCCGCAAGTATGCAGCCAGGCACCCTAATATGGAGGAGACCACATCGGGTGCAGTGGATACAGTAAATGATGTGTGTGAAGGTGCAGGTGAATTTACAATGGATATAGAAGGATCCATTGGGGCCTTGGAGCGAGGTGAGGGGGAGGTGTGGGCGCAAGTTTTGCACTTCTTGCGGTTGCAGGCGGATGTGCCAGAATTGGAGGTTGGGTTGGTGGACGGTGTGGACCTGACAAGGGAATCGCAGAGGGAGTGGTCTTTCCTGAATTCTGATAGGGGTTGAAAGGGAAATATATCCCTGGTGGTGGGGTGTCTCTGGATGTGGTGGAAATGACGGAGGATGATACGATTAATCCAGTGGTTGGTGGGGTGGAAGGTGAGGGCCAATGGGGTTCTGTCCCGGTGGCGATTGGAGGGGCGGGGTTCAAGGGCGGAGGTGCGGGAAGTTGAGGAGATGCGGTGGAGAGCGTCGTCGACCAGGTCTGAGGGGAAATTTCGGAAAAGGAGGCCATTTGAGTTGTTCGGTCGTGGAATTGGTCCTCCTGGGAGCAGATGCGGCAGAGGCGGAGGAATTGTGAACATGGGATGGCGTTTCTACAGGGGGCAGCGTGGGAGGACGTGTAATCTCGGCAGCTGTCGGAGACGGTCGGTTGGTACTAAATATCTGTGTTGAGTCGGTCGCACGAGATACAAATGGAGAGGTCTAGGAGAGGGAGAGAGGATTCTGAGACGGTCCAGAAAAGTTTAAGTTCGGGTGGAAGGTGTCAGTAAAGTGAATGAACAGATAAGAATGACGATAAACCAGAGAGTTTCCACAACTACTCGAATAGCAAGAGTGGAACTAGGGAGAGGGTATGGCCTCTGAAAGGTCATGGAGGACATCTTTGTGTTAAACTCCAGGAGATGGGGATCACAACCATCCTGTTCCTGATGCATCAGACAGCGGCAAATACACGCTATTGCGTGCATCTCGCATTCATTCAGATTGAACTCTCTCTGCCATTTGTGAGCCCATTGATCCATTTGATCAAGATTCTTTTGTAAGCTTCGAAAACTTTCTGCACTGTTCACTGCATCACCAATGATTGTGTCATCCGCAAACTTACCATGCTGTGTAAATTCTCATCCAACTCATTTATATAAATGACAAACAATGAGAACCTAGAACCACCATCCGTGGAACACTGTGGGTCACAAGCCTCTATACTGAAAAGTAACCCTACAACATTGCTCTCGGTCTCCTGCAATTAAGAAATTTGAAAGTGCTGTAAAGGTACCCAGCAGTTCTGGCACCATCGGAGCATAATTAACTTTTATTTTAATTCAATATGACTTGTTTCGAACACGTTCATGTCAGGGTGGATGTGTTAGCTCTGTTTCTCTCTGGAGATCCTGCCTTATCTGTTGCATTCCTCCACCATTTTGTGCTTGGTAGTCAGATTTCCATAATCTCTAGTATTTTGCTGTTCTTGATGGTTCTAGCTGTTGAACCTGTTTATATTTGGACGATACGCTCCGTTTCTGTTGCCATTACGTGTGCCAGTGTCACTTGTATCGCACTGGAACCTGTTCCTTATTTAAATTCCAAAAGAAAACTCATTGTCAATATCTTCTTAACTGCGCGAGCCGCAGCAAATTGATTTTGATTTAAAAGACACGATAGAGGCGGCTACACTTCACGAAACAACAGGAAAGACTATTGATGTTGACATTGTCTGTCCATTATGAATAAGCCTGTTTTCTCAGACTCTGAAGGTTTTTAAAATATTTCTCAGAATACTTAAAGTGAAGATGGTGGTCACGCAGCTTATCATCTCTACACCAGACGGAAAGAACTGTGCACTTACTGTTACTCTGCTGCAACTCCCTGTAACCCCCGAGATTTGTTATCTGTGTCTGTTTTTAAAATTGAATATGCTGTACAGATATAAGCAATCTCCCTGACTCATTCATCATGGATTTTAAAAAACAAGGTTATTGCAGATGTCACCTTTGAATTTTGAACTAAAGTCACAAAGTGTAAGTCTTATTGCAGTAAAGCCAATGAGTTGTTTTCACATGTTTGTGACTTTACCTTAAAATTCCTGAAGCACTTTCGGCGTTGGAGATCCAAATTTACCTTAATAAGATCAATGTCCAGACAAATCCCCAGTTCCTGTGTATGGTCAGGGCGAATATGCCCCATGATAATCTATTGTTTGGCAAATGTGTTGGAGGAGGAGAGATTAGCACTGTAAAAATCCCTTCATTGTGATTCTTTTTTAGGGAGCGTGTGGGGGTTCAGTAGTTATAGCATTATACATGGCCAACACAGCAGAATCGTTCAGCCTGGTAAAAGGAATCGTCTATTATTCTCCTCACAACGAACTTCACTAGAGCAATTCGTGATGAGGGATTAAATCGATAGCCAAAATTGTCAATATCCATTCCACTCCAGCTTTTATTGTGAACTGAAAGTACCATACTGAAAGAAGTTAACTGGAACTGTTTGTACAGTGACTGCCTTTGGTATCTGTCTCCATGGATACTAATTGAGTCACTGGAGGGTTTACCTCTTGTATTAGTAAGGGACTTATTTCGAAGTTTTATCTCGTTGTAGCAGCAGATGCATCACCTCAGACAATAACAGCGTTCAGCAGTTGCAGAGATAGGGAGAGGAAAATTCAAATCTAATAACTTTAGACTGGAAAGTTACAATAGCGTGTCAGATTCTGAAAACAATAGACTGCAATATTAGAACAATGAACAGAAGTATATCCGAGGGACTTTACTATTTATCCTTGTCAAAGTTAACATTACCACGGCGAATATATGGTGTGCTGCTGATTATTCAGGCTGGTTACTATCTCATTCTCGCCATTGTGGGTGTTCCAGGTAAGTCTCTCCATTGCTTTTCATTTATTAATCCGATAAACGAGGGTGAACTTCATTGCTATTTCCACTATCTATACTTGGCAAAGACGGAAACTGTTGTGCTTTGTTTTAATTACGACCTCCATTCATTACCCACATACTTAAGTCCTCCCCCTCAACTAGCAAACATCTGAAAACAAGACTGTTCACAATCTTGAGATCTATTTTTGCCCTGAATTAGTTTATATCTCGCTATTCTCTCCATTAATAAACCTATCCACGATCAGATCCATAATATCCTCAGTTTCCATCCCTGTACCAGTACTGTTATGAAGTAAACCATTATCGAAGCCTTGGTATAATTCAGACATTACGGTTCCAGCCCTGTTCTGAACGCTCTTTCAGTTACAAATGTTTCAATCACAACCTTGTTCTTGTGTCTAAAATAACTTCATGATGGGGACATTGTGTCAGAGTAGTAACACCGCTGGACATGTAATTCACAGCCATTTGAGACATTTCGTAAAGTTATTACACGAAAAACTCTGCACCAAATCCGACCAGAGGTGATTCCAGATCTTAAATTCACATGAAACTGATTGGAAATATAAGTGAATTTTACTAATGCAACTGTAAGTCGACCAGCATTTTGTTTAGAAACTTTTCAATTTCACTGATGACCTTGAAATCTAACATTATTACCTAGTTTGGATTAAGAGTGAATTCAGACCGACAACCATGTGTTTGCTTCTGTACTACTATAAGTATGGGGCAATCAGTGAGGTCAACAAATGCTGCCGTTGTCATCGATGCAAACATCCCATGCAATAACAAAATTAACGTTTAAACAAACAAGGAATAATGCGAGCTATCAGAAACAAAAAGACCAAGAAAGTGTCAGGGAAACTGAGCAGGTATGGAAACCTCGGGTCGAGAGAAAAACACAATTGGCATTTCCAGCCCACTGACCATATATCAGAATTGAACACAGTTGTGAAATGGTTTGTTTAATGTTGGTGACAGGGATGTCTGCTGTGACGAGGAGAAGGAGTGAGTTGAACTGATAGAGAAAGAGAAATAGATGAAAAAACAAACCAAGCGATTGTTGAAGATCAACTGGAATGGAACGAAATAACGGACTAATCTAATTTATTTTTCTCCTGTTCCCATATTAATGAATGTCATGAACATGTAGGGGAGACATCAAATTCCCGGTTTCAAGTGACTTCGTGTAATAACCGCCTTTCATTCATTAAAAGAATGCTGGGACAGCATTTTATTCCCTTTCCCATTGTCCTTGAGAAGGTGTCGATGAGCTGCATTCCTGACCCACCACAGTCCGTGGGGTGTAAGGAGTCAGTGTTTAGGTCCGTCCACTTTCATTTCTTTGGGATGTTGTCGTGAGCCATACAACTGAGTGGTTGTATTGGCCATTTCAAACGGCACATTAGAATCAACCACATGACAGTGGGTCTGGACTCCCATGTAATTCCGACCAGGTGACGACCGCAGATTTCCTTCCTGAAGGATACGAGAGTGTCAGGTACGATTTTCGGACACTTGCCAATGGTTTTATGAACTATGGTGAACTCTTTTGAGACTTAATTACTGTTATCTCTAAACCTGAATTAAAATTCCACCATTTGCCGTTGTGGGATTCGAAACTGATCTCTGCACCATTACCTGGTTCGCTGCATTGATAATCTGGATGTAAAAGTGCGGGGCCGTCGCTTCCCAAGTATCTCCAAGCAGCTCCATTATCGATAGTGGATGTTGCAATTGGCATGGCTGCGTCTGAAGCACAGTTGTTTGCAAGGCAAAGGAATATTTTGGCAAAAAAACACCATCCTTCTTAATTTTACATTTATTAGAAGGTTTAAGGATTAGAAGAGAGCTTAGCGAAAATGAGCTGGATGTCCCTTGTCATGAGTTATTAACAGAAGTGGCACGGTGGCACAGTGGTTAGCACTGCTGCCTCACAGCTACAGAGACCTGGGTTCAATTCCCGCCTCAGGCGACTGACTGTGTGGAGTTTGCACATTCTCCCCGTGTCTGCGTTGGTTTCCTCCGGGTGCTCCGGTTTCCTCCCACAGTCCAAAGATGTGCAGGGCAGGTGAATTGGTCATGCTAAATTGTCCGTAGTGTTCGCTAAGGGGTAGATGTAGGGGTATGGTGGGTTGTGCTTCGGCGGGGCGGTGTGGACTTGTTGGGCCGAAGGGCCTGTTTCCACACTGTAAGTAATCTAATCTAAGTAAATCTAAATCTAAGAAGTCATACCAGGCAGCAATTAATTAGCACAGGAAATCGTGTGCATTCCATCATTGCTAATTGTTTAATGCGAAACAGTGAAGACACTGTTTAGAGTGCTGTTAAGAAAGTACCTGGGGCACTGTGCACAGTTTATCCGTCATTCATAAGGAATGGTCACTTTGCCACAGAGAGACAATGTAAAGGAGCTTCACGAGATTAATCCCTGCGGTAATAATACCATGAGGAGAGTGTGAAGGAAATAATCTTTATCGATACAAAAGAATAAAAGATGATTGCATCAAAACTTGAGGGTTAAAACCAACACATGATTTTCAAAACAAAACATTGATTGTGTGAAATATAACGTGCTTTCCCGTAATGCATGTTTCCACATTTGGATAAATATATAGAAATGAAAGGATATTGAAGAAGTGCAGGGAAATGACTTGACTGCTTATTCTTCCGTGTAACAATGGACAGGTGGGTGCTGGAAGAATACAGTGTGCCAGGCAACATTGAGATTACCAACTTCAATGACATGCCTTCCAATCCCCCAACTCCCTGCCCTCCCTTACAGTCTGCTGATCAAACCTTCTTCCAGCTACCAACCGATCATTCTTCACATCGACCAACCCGGTGGCACCCTCGACATGGTTTCACCTATCCCCACCTCACCATCTTGCCTCCTCCTCACTCGTCCTGCTTATTTTTTCCCTGAGCTTCCTTCCACCTCCCCCTCAGTCCTGAAGGGCGGTGATACCAAGGCGTTGACTTCTCCACCTCCTGATGCTGTCCGGCTTGTTGTGTATTTCCACCCTCCTGGGGGTTTAATATCGATTCCAACATTTGCAGTGTTTTGTTTTAATCTCTTGTTTTATAATCGGCAAAAGGGAGTGAATGGGCAGTTCCTCTTCGTATCTAATAGGTTTGATGACCTTACTAGATTTCTAATTCTCCTGTGAAA
Source organism: Chiloscyllium punctatum (assembly GCF_047496795.1). Taxonomy (NCBI): domain Eukaryota; kingdom Metazoa; phylum Chordata; class Chondrichthyes; order Orectolobiformes; family Hemiscylliidae; genus Chiloscyllium; species Chiloscyllium punctatum. The sequence continues at coordinate 30,702,466 of NC_092789.1, read as the reverse complement.
CAAGTTTGAGAAACTCAATGAGCTCCTGTTCTTTTTTCATTGTGGAAAAGTGCAGTGTCTAGCAGTACTATTACATGTATGTTACCGACACGTTAACAGGACAAGTCTGAAAGTTGTCCAGGTTTTGATTCTTTATCACCTGACGGGGTTACATTTTTTTCTGATATTTGTTTGATACTCACTGACCATCCTCAGTTCAGACTGTATGAGGGAGGGAGAGACATTGATGAAGCAGCTGAAGATGTTTTGCCGAGGAAGCTACCGTGAGGAATGCCCATAGTGATATCCAGAGTCTAAAAGGATGACGTCGACCAGTCACATTGTGCTCTGAATGACCCAAGCAGTTGAGGTTGCAACTGATTCCTGTTAAGTTGAATTTGTCTCAGTCAAATCCTGCCGTGACACTCTTACGCTGTGTTCATATCGTTTGTTCATGTCAACAGGCCAAAGCGTATTTGTGGGGAATGTTTCCTTCTCTCAGAGGGTCGTGACAGTAGGTGCCACTCCATCCCAGAGAGGTTGGGCGGATATATCACTGAAATGTTCGGGAGCTGTGCCAACGCATTTCGACATTTCAGAGCCGACAAAGAATTGGGCATGGAAGAGAAATTGGGGCCGACAGAAGATCAGCTCCGATCTCACTGAACGGAAAGGAGGCTTGAGTAGTAAAATTGCCTCCTGTCATTCCAGTATAACCCATACTCTAGTCATTTGTTGTTCTCTTCCAGTTTCTGAGTTACTGATATGAAACGGCAGAATGGACTCATACTGTTGCTGTGTAACAAGATACTGGAGCTAGATAAAAGCAAATTACCGTGGATGCTGGAATCTGAAACCAAAAGAGAAAAGGCTGGGAAGTCTCAGCAGGTCTCTCAGAATTTCTAAGGAGAGAAAAGAGCTGACGTTTCGAGTCGAACTGGCCCTTTGTCAGAGCTAAAGAAAAAGGGAGAAATAGGGAGGTATTTGTGCTCGGCTGAGAGAAGGTGAGTCATGGCTCCAGAAGCAAAGGTAGCAATAAAGAGATGATAATGACAGTGCAAACAGAGATTAGAGGCAGATTAGGAGCTGTGAATGACCAAGGCAACGTGACAAAATATGTGGAGGATGGGGGGGATGGGTGAAGCAGAGGCAAAATGGAAAACAACTGAGAATGGTTGCAAAGTGGGAAATGGACAGGAAAAAGTTGTTGAGAGAGTGGGGAGCGACGGAAAGACAGACAATCAAGAAATAAGAGGTAGAGAACAGAGAAAAAGTATTTTAAAATAAATAACATAAATGAAATAAATAACATAATAAAATTTATGGAGCAGAATGAAAACAGAGTAGTCGAGATGGTAAAACCATCTGAAGTTGTTGAATTCAGTGATGAGACTGACAGACTGTAACGTCCTTAGTGGGAATATGAAATGTTGTTCTTCCAGTTTGCGTTGAGCTTCATTGGAACATTGCAGCAGGCCAAGGACAGACATGTGCGCATGGAAGCAGGATTGTGGGTTGAAGTGGCAAGCCACGGGAAGGTCCGGGACCTGATAGCATACCGACCGAATGTGCTCAGCAAAACGATCACCCGTTCAGCGTTTTGTCTCTCCAATATAGATGAGACCACGTTGGGAGCAACGAATGCAATAGACCAAATTGAAAGAGGTAGAAGTGAAACGTTGCTTAATCTGAAATGAGTGTTTGTGGCCTTGTATGGTGAGCATGGAAGAGCTAAAGTGGCAGGTGTTGCACCTTCTGCGGTTGCATGGGAAGATGTCGTGTGTGATGGGAGAGGTGTTAGGTGTGATTGAGGAGGGGGCTAGGTTGTCTCGGAGGGAATGATTTCTGCGGAATGCAGACATGGGGAGGGAAGGTAAGATGTGTTTAGTGGTGGCGTCGTGTTGGAGTTGGAAAAAATGGCGAAGGATTATTCTTTGCATGCGAAGGCTGGTGCTGCATGGGCGACTTTGGTAGAGAGGCTGAATGGCCTGCTCCCGTAACTGTATGTCAGGCTCCAGGCGTTGAGCAGCCTCATCCTGTTCTAATGTACCTGAAATCCATATGGACTAAATCGCCAGCCCTGGGAAAAAGTTAGGACTGCAGATGCTGGAGGTCAGAGAAGAAAATTTTGACGCTGGAAAAGTACAGCAGCTGTACATCCGTGAAGCAGGACAATCGTAATTTCGGACATTCCAAAACGTCGATTCTTCTGCTCTGCGGATGCTGCCTGACTTGCTGTGCTTCTTCTGCATCTCACATTCCGACGTCTAGTTCATCAGTGCAATGGGAACCTGAGGTGTAGTTCCAGTGCACAGGAGGATGAGAGTAGGGAGAACAGGGACAGGCTTTCACGGTCACAAGAATGTGGGGGCAGACAGCAAGCTGATTTGAAGTGTGTCTACTTCAATGCCAGAAGAATCCCAAATATTGTAGGTGAGCTTGCAACATTAATAGATACCTGGGATTTCGATGTTTTGGCTATTTAGCAGACATGTATAGGGCAGGGTGAGGAATGAATGGTGCAGGTTACAGGGTTTAGATCTTTCATGAAGAATAGGCAAGGCGGCAAAACAGAGGTGGATGTGGACGTATTTGTAATGGATGGTATACTGGTGGCTAAAAGAACTTGTAACGACGTCTCGTGTACTGAGGAAGTGTGGCATGAGGTTAGAAACAAGAGGGGCGAGGTCACACTGTTGGAGTTTTTTATAGGCCTCCACAGAGTTCCGGGGATGTGGAGGACAGGATTGGCTGCATGATTCTGGGTAGGAATGAAATAAACAGGTTGGCCATTATGGGACACTTTAACTTAAACATCATTGACTGGAAATTCTACAATTATTGCACGTCGGATGGATCAGTGTTTTGTCCAATGTGAACAGGAGGGTTTCCCGACACAGTATGTCGAAGGGCTGAATGAGGGGAGGCAACACTGGATCTGGTGCTTGGTAATGAACCAGGCCAGGTGTTTGACTTAGTTGTTGGTCAGGACTTTGAAGATAGTGACCATAATTCAGTTACGTTTAGTTTAGCGATGGAAAGGGATAGGTACATAACACAGCTAAGAGTTGTCGATAGGCCAAGGGCAATTATAATTCAATTAGGCCAGAATGAGTGGGCAGAGAATTGGGTATCAAAATTCAGGGGATGCAGACAATGGCAGTGTGAAGCTGGTTGAAGGAACAGTTATTGTGTGTCCTTGATATTTATTTCCCGGTCAGGCAGGGAGGAAGAGACAAGGTAAGGGAACCGTTGTTTCTTGCAGAAATTGCATCTTTTCTGAAGTGGAAGAATGATGCTGATGTGTTGATGAGGCAAGATGCTTCATATGAGGCGGTGAAGAGTTACAGTTCACCAAGGAAGGATTTAAAGAGAGAGTTAAGAACAAAGAGAGGACACGAGCAGTCTTCAGCAAATAGAATAGAGGAGAACCCTAACGCTTTCTATAGGTATGTAAGGAATAAAATGAAGACTCGGGTAGGAATAGGGCCAGTCAAAGACAGAAGTGGGAAGTTGAGTATGGACCCTGTTGAGATCGGACAGGTGCTAAACGAACATTTCTCATCGGTGTTCATTCAGGAAAAGGTTTTTATGTAGAGAGGAAGAATGAGATACGAGATATTAGACGAGAAAGGATCGAGGTTAGTTACAAAGGGATGTTCTAAATACTCGAAGGAGTGAAAGTAGTTAAGTCCCCTGGGCCGGATGGGATGTATTCGAGGATTCTCTGGGAAGCGAGGAAGGAGACTGCAGAGCCTTTGTCTTTGAGACTTGAGTCGTCATTTTCGACTGGTTTAGTACCAGAGGACTGGGCGATTACAAATGTTCTGTCCTTGTTCAAGAAGGGCAGTAGAGAATACCCAGGTAATTATAGACCAGAGAGCCCGAATTCTTTTGTAGGAAAGGTTTTGTAAATGATTATAAGAGATAGAATTTCTAATCATCAAGCAAGCAACAATTTGATTTCAAATATTCAACATGGTTTCGTCAAGGGCAGGCGGTGTCTCACAAACTTCAATGCGTTTTTTGGGTAGGTGACCCAGCCTGTAGATGATGGTAGACTGTTCACGTAGCAGACATGGACTTCAGTCAAGCTTTTGATAAGATTACACATGGTAGGCTTTTGGACAAAATGCTGAAAATGTGTTGCTGGAAAAGCGCAGCAGGTCAGGCAGCCATCTGAGGAACAGGAGAATCGGGCATAAGCCATGCCCGAAACGTCGATTCTCCTGTTCCTTGGATGCTGCCTGACCTGCTGCGCTTTTCCAGCAATACATTTTCAGCTCTGATCTCCAGCATCTGCAGTCCTCACTTTCTCCTTTTGGAAAAGTGCAGAGGCATGAGACGGAAGGTGATGTCGCAGTTTGAATTAGAAACTGGCTTTCTGAAAGAAGGCAGCGAGTGGTGGTTGATGGAACATATTCAACCTGGAGTCCGGTTACTCATATTGTGCCACAAGGTTCTGTTTTGGGACCACTGCTGTTTGTCATTTTTATAATTGAATTAGATGCGGGCATAGGTGGATGGATCAGCAAATGTGCAGATGACAATAAAGTCGTTGGAGTAGTAGACAGTTCGGAAGAATGTTACAGGTTGCAGGGGGACTTCGATAAACTGCAGAATTGGGCTGAGAGGTGGCAAATGGAGTTCAATGCGGCTAAGTGTGAAGTGACTCTCGTTGGAAAGAAGAACAGGAAGGCGGAGTACTGGGTCAATGGAAAGATTCTTGGTCGTATCGATGTGCAGAGGGATCCTGGAGTCCATGTGCATAGATCCCTGAAAGTTGCCACCCAGGTTGTTAGTGCTATTAAGAAGGCATACGGTGTGTTCGGTTTCATTGGTAGAGGTATTGAGTTCTGGAGTCGCAATATCATGCCGGAAATACACACAACGCTAGTGCGGCCGCACTTTGAATACTATGTACAGTTCTCGTCGCCAAATTTCAGGAAGGATATGGAAAGCATCGAAAAAGATGCAGAGGAGATTTAACAGGATGTTGCCTGGTCTGTTTGGAAATTCTTACGAGGAACGCCTGAGGGACTTGGGTTTCTTCTCATTGGAAAGAAGAAGGTTGACAGGGGATTTAATAGAGACATACAAGATGAGCGGAGGATTAGATAGGGTATACTCTGAAAGTCATTTTTCCTAGGTTGATGACGTCATCTTGTTCGAGGTGTCATAACTGCAAATTGAGGCGTGATACATTTAAGACAGATGTCAAAAGGTAGGTTTTTACTTAGAGAGTGGTGAGGGAGTGGAATCCCTACCTGGTAATGCAGTTAACCCAGCCACATTAGGAAGATTTAAACAATCCCTGGATAAACACATGGATGGTGATGGGATAGCGTAGGGGGACCAGCTGAGAATAGTTCACAGGTCGGCGCAACATTGAGGGCCGAAGGGCCTGTGCTACGCTGTATTGTTCTGTGTTGGATGTTCTACTGCCAAACCCTCGTCAAGCTTCCTGCTCAATTCATCAAAGAAAATGTAATAATAAAAACGTTAGGCTTGAAATTTCATGCATAAAGCCATGTTTACTGTTCCTAATCAAGACCTGTCATTACAAATGCATGTATAGGAGAAAGTGAGGACTGCAGATCCTGGAGATCAGAGCTGAAAAATATGTTTCTGGAAAAGCGCAGCTGGTCAGGCGGCATCCAAGGAGTAGGAGAAGAGACGTTTCGGGCATAAGCCTGAAATGTCGATTCTTCTACTCCATGGATGCTGCCTGATTTGCTGGGCTTTTCCATCAACACATTTTTCAGCAAATGCATGCATATCCTATTCTTGAGAATCTTCTCGATTAACTTACCTACCACAGATAATAAGCTTCGTCATCTATAATTTCAGCTTTTTTACCCAGCCGTTCTTGAATAAGGGCACAACATTTGCTATCCACTAGTCTTCCGCAATGGCTCCTGCGGTTAATGATGATCTGAATTATCAGACAGGGACCCAGCAAATTCTTCTCTAGTCTCTTGCACTGTTCTTATCTTTATCTAGTAAGGACTGTGAGATTTATCCATTTTCATACTTTGTAGAAATTCAAACACCTTTTGTACTGTGATATGGAATGTCTCTCAGATATCACAACAACCTTCCCCAAATTTTCAACTCTTCTAGTCTTTCTCCACGGTAAACATAGAGGGGAAACATTCGTTGAGGCCCTCTCCCTTCTGCTATGTATCCACACAGACATGTCCAATTTGGTTCTTAAAGGGTCCCATTCTCTCTCTTGCTATTTTCTTGCTCTAATATACGGAAAATACCTCTTGGATTGATCCTAAACTGATTCACATGGGCGACGGTGCCCTCCAGCCCATCTCCTCCGCTTCACACATCTCCACTCGCAGCAAGACTGGAACACCCACCCCCCACACACCGTCCTCCTCTTCCATCCAATCAACCTGAAGTTGCAGCGCGTCATCCTCCGCCATTGCCGGCACTTACGAACAGACCATATCATCAGGTATATGTCTCCCTGCCCACACGTATCTGCATTCCCTCCCTGACCCCCTTGTCAGTTCCGAGCCGTCCCCCCACCAACACGCCCTCCACTCCCAGCACCTTTCCCTTCAACCGCAAGGAGTGTTACCCCTCCAACACAGCTCCGCCCACGGCTCCAAAGGGCCCATCACATATCTTACAGAGCTTCACCTGTACGTACGCACATGTCATCTACTGTGCCCGTCTCGCTCGATGTGGTGACTTCTACATTCAGGAGACAGGACAGCAAAAGCGTGGAATTTTTCAGAGAACATCTCGGGAACACACGTATGAAATAACCCCACCACCCTGTGGTCAAACACTTTGAAGCCCCTCCCATGTCCTGGGCATGTCCTGGGCCTCGTCCACCACCAAACCCTAAGGAAATGACACCTGGTGGAAGAACGCCTCATCTTCCAACTTAAAACTCTGCAACTATATGTGCTCAATGTGGATTTCATCAACTTTCTCATTTCTCCACCCATCATAGTGTCCGAAATCCAACCCTCTAATTCAGCAATGCCCTATCAAAGAACTGCCCTCCCTGTCTCACTTCCTTCTCACATATAAGCTCTAGTCTTCTCGACAACCGATCACCTCTATCCCACTGTCATCTACCTTTCGCATTTCTAGCTATCTTATGCCCAACCCCACAACCCTCTTACTTATCTCGCAGCCCCCTTGTGCCTCAAGCCTAACTCCTGTTGAAGAACTTGTGATTGAAACATCGATTCCCTTGTTCTTCAAATGCTGACTAACCAGCAGTGCTTTTCCAGCACCACACTCTTCGACTCACCCCTCAGCAATGGACAAAGTGCAGTCTGCATTTGCTGGAGAGTCCGAGTCGAAAGCTATGGCTCTGGAAAAGCACGCCAGGTTATGCAGCATCCAAGGAGCACAATTGTTAGTGTCTTAGGCATAAGCCTTCATCATAAAGGCGTTCGTGTCTTCCCATTATTTTCCATTTCATGATTCAATGGGATTGGGAACGATACTTGTTCAAGGAAGGCAGCACTGTATATAGCAGTGAAATGGAAAGCAGTTTGTCAGTTGCTTGAACAGAGCTTATGAAGTAGACAAGTGGAGGTGAAGTACAAACATAACGATAGACAAATCCCTCAGTCATTTTCGGGCACAGTGCAGATTTCGAGAGATTACAACAGGAAGCGAGGAAAGAGATTGCTGCGCCTTTCTCAATTATCTTTGTTTCCTCACTGTCAACTGCAGCAGTGCCAGATGTGTGGAGGTGGGTAAATGCAATTTCCTTATTCAGAAAAAAAGGAATCGGGATAATCATGGGAATAACAGACGTGTTCGTCCTACATCTGTCGTAGTCAAACTATTGGAGTGAATTCTGAGAGTCAGTATTTATAATTACTTTCAAAACCACAGTTTGATTCGACATAGTCAGCATGGATTTGTGAGGGGCAGGTCATGACTCCCAAACATGATTGAATTCTTTGAGGATGTGAAAAAACACATTACTGATGGCAGAGCAGTGGATGTGGTGCACATGGATTTTAGCAAGATGTTTGATAAGGTTTCCGTGGTAGACTTATTCAGAAAGTAAGGCGGCATGGGATACGGGGAAATCTGGCTGTCTGGATTAAGATTTGGCTGGCCCATAGACGACAGGGGGTGGAAGTAGATGGAAAGTATTCCGCCTGGAGGTCAGTGACCAGTGGTGTTCGACAGTGATCAGTTTTGGGACCTCTACTTGTAAATTTGATTAATGACTTGGATGAGGAACTGGAAGTGTGGTTAGTAAGTGTGTCGATGAAACGAAGGTTGGTGGACTTGTGGGTAGTACAGAGGGCTGTTGCAGGTTGTAATGGGACATTGACTGGATGCAGAACTGGGTTAATAAGTGGGAGTTGGAGTTCAACCAGGAAAAGTTTGAACAGATTTGTTTTGAATGGTTGAATTTGAATGCAGAATACGGGGATAAAGGCAGGTTTCTTTGAGGTTTGGAGGAATGTAGGCATCTTGTGGTCCATGTACATAGATCACTCAGAATTTCCACCCAAAATGATAAGGTATGAAGAAGACCTATGTTGTTTTGGCTTTAATTTTTAAAGGGTTTAAATGTTTTAGTAGGGTCAGAGGTGGGGGTGAAAGAGGGGGAGGTCAAGGATAGTATTACAGCGGTGGAAAGGACGATGGAGGAAGACTTGCCATCTGAGGTAGCATGGGCTGAGGTTAGAAATAGGAAAGGTGAGATCACCCTGTTAGTAGTTTTCTACAGGCCTCCTAATTGTCCGAGACACGTAGAGGAAAGTATTGCAAGGATGATTCAGGAGAAGAGTGAAAGTAGTAGGGTGGTTGTTATGGGGGACTTTAACTTCCCAGATATTGACTGGGAAAGCTATAGCTCGAGTTCGTTAGATGGGTTGGTGTTTGTCCCAATGTGTGTAGGAAGGTTTCCTGACACAATATGTAGACAGGCCAACAAGAGGTGAGGCCATACTGGATTTGGTTCTAGATAATAAACCAGGCCAGGTGTTTGACTTGGAGGTCGGTGAGCACTTCCGGGACAGTGACCACAACTCGGTGACCTTTACTCAAGTGATGGAGAGGGATAAGTGTGCACTGCAGGCCAGGAGATATAGCTGGGGGCAGGGAAATTATGATGCGGTGAGGCATGACTTAGGATGTTTGGACTGGAAAAATAGGCATCAACGGAAGGACACAAATGATATGTGGTTCTTGTTCAAGGAGCAGCTATTAGGTGTCCTTGATAAGTATGTACAAGTCAGGCAGGGAGGAAAGGGTCTTGTGAGGGAGCCGTGGTTTAATAAGGAAATGGAATCCCTTGTAAAAGGCAAGAGGGCGGCCTATGTAAAGATGAGGCGTGAAGGTTCAGTTGGGGCGATTGTGAGTTATAAGGTAGCCAGGAAGGATCTAAAGAGAGAGCTAAGAGCAGCGAGAAGAGGACATGAAAAGTCCTTGGTTGGTAGGATTAGGGAAAACACTAATGCTTTCTATACGTGTGTCAGGAATAAAAGGATGTCTAGGGTAGGTATTGGTCCAGTCAAGGATAGTATTCGGAAATTGTGCGTGGAGGCAGAGGAGATTGGAGAGACACTAAATCAATACTTTTCGTCAGTATTCACTCAGGAACAGGACATTGTTGCTGATGTGAATATTGAGTTACAAGTGACTAGAATGGATGGCTTTGCGGTATATAGGGAAGAGGTCCGGGGAATACTGGAAAGGGTGAAAATAGATAAGTCCCCTGGGCCTGATGACATTTATCCTAGGATCCTCTGGGAAGCTAGGGAGGAGATAGCAGAGCCATTGGCCTTGCTTTTTATGTCGTCGTTGTCTACAGGAATAGTGACAGAAGACTGGAGAATAGCGAATGTCCCCTTGTTCAAGAAGTGGAGTAGGGACAGCCCTAAGTAACTATAGGCCAGTGAGTATCACTTCTGTTGTGGGCAAAGTCTTCGAGAGAATTGTAAGGGATAGGATTTATGAACATCTGGATAAGAATAATGTGATCAAGGATAGTCAGCATGGTTTTGTGAAGGGCAGGTCGTGCCTCACAAACGTTATTGAGTTCTTTGAGAATGTGACCAAGGAAGTGGACGATGGTAAATCAGTAGAAGTGGTGTATATGGATTTTAGCAAGGTGTTCGATAAGGTACCACATGGTAGGCTACTGCAGAAATTACGGAGGTATGGCATTGAGGGTGTATTAGAGGTTTGGATTAGGAATTGGCTGGCTGGAAGGAAACTGAGGGTAGTAGTTGATGGTAAAGATTCATCTTCGAGTGCAGTTACTAGCGGTGTTTCACAAGGTTCTGTTTTGTGACCATTGCTGTATGTCATATTTATAGATGACCTGGAGGAGCGCCTTGAAGGCTGGGTGAGCAGGTTTGCGGATGATATGAAAGTCGGTGAAGTGGTGGACAGCGAAGAAGGATGTGGCAGGTTACAGCGGGATATAGATAAGTTGCAGAGCTGGGCAGAAAGGTGGCAAATGGAGTTCAATGTCGCTAAGTGTGAAGTCATTCACTTTGGTAGGAGTAATAAGAAGATGGATTACTGGGCTAATGGTAGGCTACTTGGTAGTGTGGATGAGCAGTGGGATCTTGGTGTCCATGTACACAGATCTCTGAAAGTTGCCACACAGGTAAATAGTGCTGTGAAGGAGGCATATGGCGTTCTGGGCTTTATTGGTAGAGGAATTGTGTTCCGGAGTCCTGAGGTCATGTTGCAGTTGTATAAGACTGTGTTGCGGCCTTATCTGGAGTATTGTGTACAGTTTTCGTCACCATACTATTGGAAGGATGTGGAGGCACTGGAACAGGTGCAGAGGAGGTTTACCAGGATGTTGCCTGGCATGGTAGGAAGATCGTATGAGGAAAGGCTGAGGCACTTGGGGCTGTTCTCATTGGAGAAAAGAAGGTTTAGGGGAAATTTGATAGAAATGTCCAAGATGATTAGGGGTTTAGATAGGGTTGACAGTGAGAACCTTTTTCCGCGTATGGAGTCAGCTGTTACTAGGGGACACAGCTTTAAATTAAGGGGAGGTTGGTATAGGACAGATGTTAGGGGTAGATTCTTTCCTCAGCGGGTTGTGAGTTCATGGAATGCCCTGCCAGTATCAGTGATGGACTCTCCCTCTTTATGGTCATTCAAGCGGGCATTGGATAAGCATATGGAGGTTATTGGGCTAGTGTAGGTTAGGTAGGCTTCGGTCAGTGCAACATCGAGGGCCGAAGGCCGAAATGCGCTGTAGTTTTTCTAATTACCAGGGGGATTGTGTTTGAAAGCCGCGTTGTTATGCTGCAGCTCTTTCGAACCTTGGTTAGATCTCACTTAGAATATTGTGTTCAGTTCTGACGCCTCATTATACGAAGAATGTGGAAGTTTAGAGAGCGTGCAGAGGACAGTTAACAGGATACTGCCTAGACTGGTGGGCATGTCTTATGAAGAAACGTTGAGGGAGCTAGTGCTTTTCACATTGGAGAAAAGAAGGATGAGACGTGACTTGATAGCGTGTATGAGATGTTGAGATTAATAGATAGAGTGGATAGCCAAGATTTATTTTTCCAGGGCAGACATGTCGATCAAGAGTGGGCAGAACTTTAAGGTGCTTGGAGAAAGGTTTAGGGGAGATATCGGATTTGGTCCTTTAAGAGTTGGTGGATGGGTGGATTGGACTGCTGACAGTCCAGTCGAGTCAGATACATTAGGGACATTTAAGCGATTGCTGGATAGGCACATGGAAGGTAGTACAATGAAGGATATGGAGGGTAGTCTGAATTTAGGGTAGGACAAAAGGCAGGCACAACATCAAGGCCGAAGGATCTGCACTGTGCTGTACTGTTCCATGCCTCAAGTGTCTCCCAGTTTGTGGATTCTATCAATTGGTGAACATGTTTGGGACTGTCGTGTTTGAGGTCAGGAAGCTGGCGAGCAGGGTTAGGCCGATTCTTCCAGTTATGGAGAATATTATTACATTTAACTCAGTGCCAGGCAAATATCTGCGTGTTTACCTACATGAGACAAAATCCACGAAGGTCCGCTATTCAAGTGATTCTTGGCTTGATGTTTGGTCCTGTTTTCTTATTATACATTCTGTTGGTTGATCCATGTATTAATATCTAGACATCCACAGAGATGTGTAATTCTGTTTTGATACTGTTGAATGTCAAGGCGACATTCATTGCATATGGTTTTAGAGGATTCACTGTGTGACTCAATGTGCTGCAGAAGACGGTCAGTTTGTCGGTCAGTGTCTAGTCCAGGGTGCTGAGGAATAGCGTCTGTGGTGGGGGGGAGGGGCAGCCAGATGTTAACACCATAAAATACCTTCTGCGGTGTGATTCCCAACCTCCTGTCCATACATCTGTCTGGCTGGGCCAAACTCTGATTAAGGAGGAATTTGGAAGACATGGTTGCTGGTCAGACATTGGTATCTAATTTGAACAGCCTTTGTTCGGACATTGAGACTGGTGATAGTCTGTTGGCTAGTTTACCCCTTCCCAAGGTGAACTCCAAATGATCTGTTGCGAAGAAATGTTTGAATGACTACACTAATGCAATTTGGCAACTCTCTGGACAGAATCAGGTGCAGACCAGTGCATCACTTAGTATCACAATCAGCTGTGAAGTTTAATAGAATAGTGTTTGAATTCAGGCCTTCAGGAATTCATTTCTAATGTAGGTCATGTTTGCAAGTGACGAATTTACTGACTCGTACAGTCATCAGGTGTTTGCCATGTTGTGAATTGGGAAAATGTTAGATATGAATTATGATCATTCAACTGAACAAAAATCTACTTTTATGGAACTAATATATAAACACCTATCAACATTATATGATACAAAAATAAAGTATGCACATTTTATTTTGAACCGAAAAACGCGCATGACTAACTACCCTGGTGATCATAGTTATACATTGACTGTTAGAGCATTCAAATGTATATATCATTGCACTGTCGTTTGCAAAGTGGTTGGCCAAAGAATGATTAGAAATTCAGAGAGAGCAAACGACGGAGCAATCAAATAGAATCAGCATTCTTACACATTTAAATAAAATCAATCAATTTAATTTCTGGACTGCAATGTGTGATCTTCAACTATTTGTCAAAAAATTATCAATAACAATAATTTGACATGCCCAATAAAATACTGAATGCTTTGTGTTATTAAATTCACTTGCAATTTTTATAATGAATGACATTAAAACTGAAATGTAGTCAATGACAAAAACGATTAACAGATGGTCATGTGAGTGAAACGTCAGACCATTTCAAAGGGTTCTGTGCCAATACAAAATGTTTCCAACCAGTCTTAGTGCAAATATAAAGGAAAGGATGAAACCACTTGGGAAGAGTAATTTTCAGCCACCGTCCCTCCAAAGGGGAAATAGTGAGGGCTTGTGACAAGGGCGCAACAGTAATTATCGGTGGTTTGAACAAGAATATTCACTCAATTAATCAACTTGGCAAACCTATCCTTGGAGAACGATTCAAAGTAGGTATGAGGAATTGTGTCTGAGGGCAGAATATGTCAAGAAACCAACTAATGAACGGGCTACTTCAGATTTGATATTAGTAACAAGGAAGGATTGATAGATGGTCTTGTCGTTACCCTTCATCTTGGAAGGATTCACCGCTACATGCTGGAGTTTGAAATTCAGACTGCAAGAGTGAGGACAGAGTCACATATGAGAGTTTTAGTAATGGGTAATGATAATTGTACAGAACAACGGAAGGATTTGGCCTCGGTGGATTATGGTGATAAAAAAGAACTGTCAGGGGCAGGACAGATGATGAAATTTGGCAAGTACTGAGGGAGATACGAAACACCGAATAAAAATTGCATAACGGCAAAATATCATCCATGTGTTGACAAGGAATTCATGGATAACATGAAGGCAAATACGAGGGCATGTCATAGGTTACGTGTCAGTCACAATCTGAAGGATTGGGCCCAGTGGTATCGCTGAATTCTTAATCGAGAAACCAATATAATATACTGGTGACCAGGATTTTAATCCTGCCATGGGAATGGTGACGCTTGCATTCAAATCTGGAATTAAGAGACTGATTGTTATTTTTTAATCGATTGCCAGGAAAAACTCACCTGGTTCATTCATATCGTTTATTGAAGGAAACTACCACTCTTTGCATAGATTTACCACTCTCTGGCTGAAGATGTTGACCTTTATCTCCGTTCTGCATGATCTCCTCTTATCTCTGGGTCCTTTCTCTATTAACAATGAAATCATCTTCCCAATATATGCCCAGACCAGGCAATCATTATTCTGTATGTTTCAATTAGACACCCAACAATTTTCTAAGATTTGACGAGTATAAAGCCAGAACCTCATAACATCACCGCTCCCCACCTTTTCTTCTATTACGTTGATGTCTGCATCGGCGCCACCTCGTGCTCCCACGAGGAGTTTGAGCAATTCATCAATTGCACCAACGCATTTCACCCGACCTTACGTTCACATGGACTATCTCTGACACCTCCTTCCCCTTCCTTGAGGCTCTCCATCTCCGTCAATGACGACTGACTCAACACCGACATTTTTACAAATCCAGCTACACCCTCGGCAACCTAGATTACACCTCCTCCCACCTACTCGCCTTCAAAAATGCTATTTTGTGTTCCCATTTCCTATCTCTGCGCCGTATCTGCTCTCAGGATGACCAGTTCTACCACAGACTACACCAGTTGTACTTCTTTTATAAAGACCGTAATTTCCCCTACCATGTGGTTGACGACACCCTCCAACGCATCTCAACTATGTCCCGCACCTCCACCCTCAAATTCCACCCTCAACCGCAACAAGACAGACCCCGCTGTTCCACATGTTCAACTCCACAAACGTCCGCATAAACCGCATCATCCGCTGGCAAATCCCCCACCTACAAACGAACCCCATCACAAGGGATATATTCCCCACCCACTTTCCACAAAGACTGTTCCCTTCGTGACTACCTGGTCAGGTTGCCGCCACCCCCCCATCAACCCATCCGCCCCTCCTGGCACCTTCCACTACCAATGCAGGAATCGCAAGACCTGCGCTGACACCTCCTGCCTCACTTCCATCCAAAGCCACAAAGGAGTCTTCCATGTCCATCAAAGTTTCACCTGCACTTCCACTAATGTCAATTATTACATCTCTTGTGAACAAAATGATCTCCTTTACATTGGGGAGACTGGACGTCTTCTCGCGGAGTGCTTCAGGGAACATCTCTGGGACACCTGTAACAATGAACCCCCCCGCCACGTGGCTGAACACTTCAAATCGCCCTCCATTGCCGAGGACGTTCAGGTCCTGTGCCGACTCCACAGCCACTCCCTTACTACCCGACACCTGGTAGGAGAACGAGGTAAAAACAATGACTGCAGATGATTGAAACCAGATTCTGGATTCGTGGTGCTGGAAGAGCACAGCGGTTCAGGCAGCATCCAACGAGTAGCAAAATCGACGTTTCGGGCAAAAGCCCTTCATCAGGAATAAAGGCAGTGAGCCTGAAGCGAGAAGGGATAAGCTCGGGGAGGGTGGGGGTGGCGAGAAAGTAGCATAGAGTACAATGGGTGAGTGGGGGAGGGGATGAAGGTATTGGTCAAGGAGGAGAGGGTGGAGTGAATAGGTGGAAAAGAAGATAGGCAGGTAGGACAAGTCCAGGCAAGTCAAGGGGATAGTTACTGAGCTGGAAGTTTAAAACTAGGGTGAGGTGGGGGAAGGGGAAATGAGGAAACTGTTGAATTCCACATTGATGCCCTGGGGTTGAATTGTTCTGAGGCGGAAGATGAGGCGTTCTTCCTCCAGGCGTCTGGTGGTGAGGGAGCAGCGGTGAAGGAGGCCCACGACCTCCATGTCCTCGGCAGAGTGGGAGGGGGAGTTGAAATGTTGCACCACGGGGCGGTGTAGTTGATTGGTGCGGGTGTCCCTGAGATCTTCCCTAAAACGCTCTGCTAGGAGGCGCCCAGTCTCCCCAATGTAGAGGAGACCGCATCGGGAGCAAAGGATACAATAAATGATATTAGTGGATGTGCAAGTAAAATTTGATGGATGTGGAAGGCTCCTTTAGGGCCTTGGATCGAGGTAAGGGAGGAGGTGTGGGTGCAGATTTTACAGTTCCTGCGGTGGCAGGGGAAAGTGCCAGGATTGGAGGGTGGGTTGTTTGGGGGCGTGGACCTGACCAGGTAGTCACGGAGGGAACGGTCTTTGCGGAAGGCGGAAAGGGGTGGTGAGGGAAATATATTCCAGGTGGTGGGGTCTGGTTGGAGGTGGCGGAAATGTCGGCGGATGATTTGGTGATGAACATGTTTCGTCACCAAATACCTGAAACTCAGTAGAAATGGCAACTTCACTGTTCCCTTCAGGTCAGACAAAGATACACAGTCCAAAATAAAAGAAAATTGTAAGTGCTGGAAAACCTTAGCTGGTCTGAGCAGAAAGAAACAAAATTCACTTTTTGAGTCCAGTACAAGTTTTTCAGAAGGGGATCATATCAGACTCAGTATGCTAACTCTGTTTCTATCTAAGGATCCTGACATATTTGTTTTCTTTTGATATAGTTTTCTGTTTCAATTTCAGATTTACATTTTCCCTAGTATTAACAAGCACAGTGACTCAGTTGGGGCCGGGGGTGGCATGGTGTCTCAGTGGTTAGTACGGCTGTCTCACAGCATCAAGCACCCTCTTTGCTTCCACCTTCAGGAATGTTCGTATTGAGCTTTCCAATTCTCCGTGTCTGCAAGTGTTTCCTGCAGGCGCTCCAGATTTCTCTCACGGTCCAAACGGTTTCAGTGGATTGACCATGCTAAATTGCCCAACGTGTGCAGCTAGGTATTGTAACTATGTTAGATGCAAGGTTAAGGTAGGACGCGGGTTAGCAATGGGAAAAGCAGGAATAGGGTATTCGGTGATTCTGAGTGTCATGCTGTTCAGGGGGTCGGTGTAGACTCGATGGGTCGATGTCCCAAAAACAACAAAAAAGGTTAAATCAAACAAAGAAAGTTTCTGGACATCTGAAACAAAAAAACCCAGAATGCTGGGGAAACGGAGCAGTTTTAGCAGCCTACGAGGGGACAAAAACAGATTCCCCATTTTGAGTCCACTGACCATGCATCGAATCTGAAATCAGCTGGGAACGAATGCAATGCCTGTAGATGGAGTGAGTTGAAACTTTGGGGAAATAGAGAGATAAAGAAACGGAAAGGTATGGATTGTTGAAAACCAGCTGGGATGGAAATACAAACGTGGGAACAATCTCATTGATTTTTCACCTTTTCCTGTAAACCTGAGTATCACGCATATGTATGCATATGACCGAGACCATAATTCAATGAGTTCTGTCCTCTCTATCGCTCTTTGATGAGTGTGATCATCTTTTTTTATTAATTGAACATGGGTGTTGTTGGCTGGGCCAGCATTTATTTCTCATTCCTAGTTGCTCTTGAAAAGGTGTTGGGGAACTGCCTTTTGAACCACTGCACTTCGACCTGCTGTAGGCTGCCAGTCCTTACGCCTGTCTGCTTTCATTTCTTTGAAACCTTGTAGTGATATCATGAAACGGCTGGCGTGTCCATTTCTAAGGGTATTTGAGAGTCTGCCATTGCTGAGGGTCTGGTGTCACATGTAGGCCAGACCAGTGAAGTTAGCAAATTTCCTTCCCTGAAGGACACGAGTGAGCCAGATGCTTTTCGTTTCGACAATATTCTATTGAATTTAAATTCCAGCATCTGCTGTGGCTGGATGGACGACTGGGTGTGGGTCATTATCTGGGTCACTGAAGTTATTGTTTGGAGTTAATACCGCTGACCATCAACTCCGCACCTTTATCACTGGCAAAAGCAGTGTCGCTATTATCCTGAGGTACAGAAAATTGTGCAGTTACATTATAAGCTACTTCCATGGAGAGCAGAACAATTCATATTTCTCGTCACTGGGACTGTGCAGAGATGTAACGGTTTGTCAGTCAGGAATTGAAACTGAGGAGAGGTAGGTTTTTCAACACTGCGTCGGAGTGCCATGAAGACAAGGATTCGATTTATTCATGTCACTGGAGTGTCAATTGAGAGCATCTGCATTGTTTTCTCGGATTTGTGTTGTCAGCCGCTGCATTCATTCAGGGAGCCCTGTCGGTCTGACGTCCTACTCTGCAGAAGGTACAGCAACAGTTTTTACAATGTATTTGGGTCTGCAGAGAATGCACAGGGAGGAGCAGGACACTGAAATAGCAGTTCTGAGATTTCCACAAATATTTCCCAATGTTTTATCTTTTCCAGGTGCAAAGTGTGAAGCCAGTTTATTTCAAAAATGAGGAGGACACAGAGTTGTGTAACCTCCTTCAGCATAACCTGCTGTTTCAGACCAGGGATAGGACTGTACTGAAATTGCCCATCAATTATTTCGATTCTGCTTCATGAGGTGACAGACGCCATCTTTTCCTGGTGCGTTCAGTCTCCATAGAGGCAGCATTAGAACATCTCTTGGAAATATGGTAGAACAGGTTGACGGATGAAAGTGAGGAACATAAAGAAATCAGAAGTTAAAGTTGAAATATTGGAAAAACGCATTGATTTGTAAGTTGATAAACTGCTGGAGGTGATGTGAGATGCCTTTGAGGGCTACAGAGATAGGGTTGGAGAATTGAGCTTGCTGGATTAGTTTTTTGGGAGCCAATACAGTAACGATAGGTCAGTGGCTTCCCTGTCAACTCCTTAATTCTATGAGTGACATCAAAGTTCATCCAAACTGTTGAGATGATGGAAAGGATCCTGCAGACTGGAAAGTAGATACTATGACGGCAAAAATAGATTAAACAGATACCAAACAAATTTATAAATTTATGTCAGTTATAGAACATAGAACATAGAACATTACAGCGCAGTACAGGAACGTCGTCCCTCGACGTTGCGCGGATCTGCCATACTGATCTGAAGCCCATTCCACCTACACTATTCCATGTACGTCGATTTTCCTGTCCAATGACGACTGAAATGCACTTAAACTTGCTGAATCTATTAACGATGCCAGCAAAGCATTCCATACCCGAACGACTCTCTGAGTAAAGAAACTATCTCTGACATCTTTCTTATACCTATCTCCCCTCGCTTTAAAGTTGTGTCTCCTCGTGTTTGCCGTATCCATAGTTGGAAAAAATGCCCTCCCTGTCCACAATATCGAACGCTCTGATGATCTTTTATGCCTCTATTAAGTCACTTCTCAACCTTCATCTCTAACGAGAACAGCCTCAAGGCCCTCAGCCTTTCCTCGTAAGACATTCATTTCATATCAGGCAACATGTTTGGAAATATCCTCTACACCCTTTCCAAAGCTTCCACATCATTCTTATACTGCGGTGACCAGAACTGTACACAATACCTCAGGTGTGGCCGTACCAGAGCATAACCTCCTGGTTCCGGAACTCAATCCCTCTCTTAAGAAAGGCCAAAATACTGTGTGCCTTCTTAACAACCCTGTCAATCTAGGTAGCAACTTTCAGAGGTCTGTGTACATGGACACCGAGATCTCTCTGCTCATCTGCACTCCCAAGAATCCTACCATTAGCCCAGTACTTTGCATTCCGATTACTCCGGCCAAAGTGTATCACCTCACACTTTTCCATATTAAACTCTATTTGCCAGCTCTCAGCCCAGCTCTGCATCCTATCTATGTCTCTCTGCAAACTACAACATCCTTCCTCCCTATCCACAACACCACCCACCTTAGTGTCGTCCGCAAATTTACCAACCCACCCTTCTTAGCCCTCATCCAAGTCCTTTATAAAAATGACTAACAACTGTGGACCCAACACCGACCCTTGCAGTAAGCCGCTAGTAACTGGACACCAAGATGAACATGTTCAATCAACTGCAACCCTCTCTTTTCTTTCAGCAAGCCAATTACTGATCCAAACTGCTATGTCTTCCACAATCCCTATCCTCTGCATTTTGTACGGTAGCCCACTGTAAGGAAGCTTATCGAAAGCCTTGCTGTGATCCATATACAAAACATCAACCGGTGTATATCTGCATTTTTTAACTTTATGATAACAAGATCCTAGGGGAATAATGATATGGTTTATCCGATCCAGCCTAGATTCGGGACAGGGAAATTATCTTTGATAAACATGGAGTTGACAAACTCCACTTGTCTCCATGACTGCGACATTCGAAAAATGACGATCATAGAAATGGTGCATGCGACTTTTACGAAAATTTTTGACGTGGTTGCAAACAGCTGAGTGAAGAATGTAACAGAGATTGGGTCAGGGGATATAAACTAAATACATTGATAATTGGATGATGGAGAGAATGCAGAGAATAAGGTCCTGTTCTGAACTGAAGGGCATTATTCATTGGATATCACAAGCATCACTGTTTGGAACAATGCAACTCGCAACATAAAGACATGATTTGAATGTGAACAAAAAATACAGTCTTTTTCATTTTGTATTTATAAGAAGGAGAGAGTTTGGGAAGTGTTTTTGGCCAATAGGACCTGCGTGTCATTGGTCATAAGTCAACTCCAGAATTCATTTGAGCATCTATTAATCAGGATAGTAAATGAAGTGCTATCCTTCATTATAAAAACAATCAGGCGTAGGAGTAAATACACCTTCCTGCATTTTAGGGTGTTCTTGCGGCAGTACTTGGGCATTGTGGACAGACGTTCTCTACTTTATAAGCAATAATCTTCATGTCACAGAGACAGAGTAAAGACTTTTCACGAGACTAATCTCTGGAATATGATACCATGAGGAGATTGTGTAGGAAATGAGTATTTACTCTGTAGCACTGTGAGAGAATAAGAAGTGATTGCATTGAAACTCCAAGATTATGTACTAACACCCATTATATCCAATGGAAGACATCGATAGAGTGAGAAATTGCATTTTTCCTATGATATGCGTTTCCTGACACTTTACCAAGCATTGTGGCGTTTCATGTAGTTTGGGAGAGAACTCCAGACACTGAATGAACTGCCATTGCCTCAACGTGTAGTTTTTGTGTGGCCCCGCAATGTTCATAAATTTGTTAACAGCTACACTGCCTTACTCCTGAAAGAGTTAGAAAGTCCCAGCAGCTTTTGATCTCCACAGAGAACACTAGCCTGTTTTCTCAGAGGTGGAAGATGCCTCCTTGAGACTTGGCACAAGCCATCCGTCCCTCCACTCCATTAGCAAACAATGCTAATATAATACGTGTGTGCCATGAACAATGGGGCCAGGACGAACAATATGAAGCATTCTATCCGTACAGTCTCTGCTTCATTGGTTTGTCACGTTCGGGGCGTCGATATCACCCGTCTACTTGAGGGCTTTGAGGGCCTGAATGGCTGCCTCCTGATCTCATGGAAGAAGCTCAATGACCTGATTGGACGACTTCTGCTTCCTGTTAAACAGCTCAATATTTTGACGAGGCGCTTTCAATTCTTGAGTAATAGGCAGGAGGGTGAAATCGGCTATCCATCTCCTTATCTGATAGTTTCGTTGGTCTGAATGGCTTCCCCATATTCTTATGAATCAAGCTTGAGATGCTGAATGAGCTACTCCTTTTACTGTGGAAATGATTCGTGTCAGTCAGAGTTGTTACATATGAAATACGACACTCAAACAGGGCAAGTCTGAATTGTGTCGGGGCTTTGGTTCACATGGGCACCGACAGGTTCATCAGCTGAGGGCATCACATTGTTATGAACATTGTAATCTTCAGTGATCATCCCCACTTCTGATCTTATGGTGGGGGAAATATATTATTAAAG
This sequence comes from Chiloscyllium punctatum, assembly GCF_047496795.1. Taxonomy (NCBI): domain Eukaryota; kingdom Metazoa; phylum Chordata; class Chondrichthyes; order Orectolobiformes; family Hemiscylliidae; genus Chiloscyllium; species Chiloscyllium punctatum. The sequence continues at coordinate 30,680,748 of NC_092789.1, read as the reverse complement.
CAGCTGAAGATATTTGTGCCGAGATTTCTACCCTGAGGATCACCGACAGAGATGTCCCGGGACTCAGATAGTAGATGTATACAAAGCAAAAGTATATCTTTCGTGCTCTTAAACACTTCAACCAGTGGGGAGATTCCTTCTGATTCTCATTAAGTTCGATTTTCTTCGGGTTCCTTGATGCCATCTTCAGTGAAGTTCTGTCTTGATAGCAGCGCTGAACCCTTACCTTCCGTTCATATATTTTGTTGCTTTCAATAGATCACAGTGTATGTGTAGAGAGTGTTTCCTTCTCACAGAGGGGAGTGACCGTCGGAACTTATGTATCCCAGAGAGTTAGACGAGATAGGTCACAGATGTTTGGAAGACAGATATCAAAAGATGTTTGACATCTCAGGCACTCCAGGAGTTGGGGCCAAGAGCAGATCTACCATGATCTCATTGGAGGGAAAGGCAGACTAGAGGGACTGAATGACCTGCTCTTGATTCTTATATTCTTTCATTCTGTTATTGGAAGGTTCATCGTTGTTATTTTCATGGACGTTCAGTGAACGAATGTCGCAGTCAGGGAGACCAGTAGATTTTGTGAACAATGTCTGGGTACGGTATGGGCGCAGTACTCACTGCGAATCGGGGTCTGCAATGTGGTTAATAAATGGAGACGGGAACTTCTGTAAACAGAGAGCAGATTTTGGATGTTGATTTGCTCGCTGAGTTGCAAGATTCATTTCCAGACGTTTCATTACCGTACTAGGTAACATCTTCAGTGAGCCTCAGGCAGAGCAATGCTGAAAATTCCTGCTTTCTGTTTATATGTTTGAGTTTCTTTGTGTTGGTGGTTTCATTTCCTGGATTGATGTTATTTCCTGTGGTGAAGTCACTTCCTCTTTCTTTTCTCAGGGGCTACTAGCTGAGTTCTAACTGGATGTGTTTGTTGATAGAGTTCAGGTTGGAATGCCATGATTCTACGAATCGTCGTGCATGTTTTTTATTGGCTTGTCCTAGGATGGTTGTGTTGTCCCAGTAGAAGTGGTGTCCTTCCTCATCCGTATGTGAGGATAATAGTGAGAGTGGGTCATGTATTTTTGTGATTGGTGGTGTTCAAGTATACTGGTGACTAGCCTTCCACCTGTTTGTCCAATGTAGTGTTTGTTATGGTCCTTGCACGGTATTTTGTAAACTCGTTGTCTGAGTAGGCTCTTTCAAGGTTATTAGCTGCTATTTTAGTGTGTTGGTGGGTTTGTGTGCTACCATGAGGCCAAGGGGTCTGAGTAGTCTGGTATTCATTTCCGAGATGTCTTTGTTGTCGGGGAGAGTGGTTAGGGTTTCTGGCGGTGTTTTGTCTGCTTGTTTGGGTTTGGTGATAAGAAATCGGCGGACTGTGTTCAGCGTCTACAGAAAACAACACATATGGACCAAATATTGAAAAACAGAAGCAGTCATCCCAACACTCACAAACGAAGCTGCATAAAAACATTATTCCAACAGACACTGCCGGAACTACGCAGAGCAGAGAAATATCACCTAGACGGTGTATATTCAAAAGGAGTGGGTACCCAATGAACACAGTCTGCCCATTTCTCAGGAACAAACCCAAACAAGCAGACAAAACACCTCCAGAAACCCTAACCACTCTCCCCGACATCAAAGACATCTCGGAAATGACAACCAGACTACACAGACCCCTTGGCATCGTGGTAGCCCACAAAACCACCAATACACTAAAACAACAGTTAATGAACTTGAAAGACCTTTTACAGACAACGAGTAAAAGCAATGTCATTTACAAAATGCCTTGCAAGGATTATAATAAACACTATTCTGGACAAACAGGCAGGATACCTGAACAACCAACTAGCCACGAAAAGACATGACCCACTCTCACTAGTATCCTTACATACGGATTAGGAAGAACACCACTTCGACTGGGACAACACATCCATTCTAGCACAAGCCAAACAAAGACACGCACGAAAATTCGTAGAAGCATAGCATCCCAACCCGAACACAGTTTGTTAGACACATTTAGTTAGACATTTAGTTAGACCGCATTTCCAATGCCCTGAGAAAAGGAAATGGCATCATTGCCCCAAAGAAGGACAAACATATAAACAGAATGCAGGAAATTTCAGAATTGCTTCACCTGATGCCCACTGAAGATGTTACCTAGTTGTGCACTGAAACGTGTGTAAATGAACCTTGCAGCTCAGCGAGAAAACTACATCCAAATCTTCAACCTTAGCTACAAATCTTCGCAGATCTCGCCTAAAGGAGATAAGGTGCATGCTTCACAGGAACACCCACTCTTTTCCCAATAAAATATTCCAATCCTCATCAAAAAAATGTCTACTGCCGGCAGTGTGTGAGTGGTCTCCACTGTTTCTATGCATCAGGTCCCAGGAGCAAGTGGTCTCCAACTTGTCCTGAGCAGATTTAAGAGGCTGAATGGAATGGCCTGTGTTGGGGTCCGGGGAATGATGTGTTTATGCGTTTCTGTGAAAGTGTCCATATCTGTGTTTGTATCTGTGTTTACACATGTTATGTGTATTAGTGTCAGTATCTATGTTCGTGTAGCCTCTGTCTGCATTTCTGTGCAATCTTGTTTCGGAGTAAATGCATTGAAATTGGATTCAATGTCGCCCAACTGCTCGCTCTCTGTCTGTCCGTGTTGTGATTAGATTCGTACAACACTATCCTCCCCACACGACTGCATGAGTGACAGATTTTTTTCCCTCTCTCTGAGAAAGCACCAAATTATGAGAATGTCTGACATTGCACGGCTGTTTGGTTTTCCAAATAATACCTTTGGAAGTGCACAACAACTTCTTCCGATACTGACCAATATTGTTCCTGATATATTACTACCACTATTGGGCCAGTCTCAGGGATTTTCCATCATTTACCACGTTAATGTTCAGCATTAAAAAACATAATGAGGTACAGAATGGCCAAACATTCATTACATTTCCTGAGAATATGGTATATTTGCAACCCTGGTTCGATCAGCCGTCTGTGTGTCCGTGTGTGTAAGCCTGTGTTTTTGTGTCTGTGAGTGTTTGAATGTGTCTGTCTGTGCACCTGCTTGTGTGTGTGTGTGTTTGTGTGTGTTGCTGTGTGAGAGCGTGTGTCTGTGTGTGTCTTTCTGTGTGTGTGTGATTGAGTTTATGTGTGAGGGTGTATCTGTTTATCTGAGTGTGCTTGTGTCTGTATGTGCACACGTGTGTGTGTGTGTGTGTGTATGTGTGTCTGCACACACGCTGTCAGTTTGAATGGGGCTGTGAGCTAAGATGGGGTTTTGTACGAAGGACATTAAAAGAAAATATAAAACAATCTGTACTATTCTGGACGGGGTGCAGCAGCAGAGGTCCCTGGGGGTATATGAGCTGAGATTATTGAAAATGTTTGGTTACGTGGGGAGAGCAGTACATACACATATTAGTTTCAGTAACTGAGCTGTTTACAGGAGGACGTGCAGAAGGGAGCCCCCATGGATGTGGTGAGACAATGTGGTGTCAGGGAACGGATACCTGGCTTGACCTTTCTGTCCGATTCCAGGGTGTTTCGCCTGTAATGGGAGAAAGGTAGTGAAGGTGGGATTGAGTGTGCCTGCTGTTAGTGCTAGAGTAGGTGGGCTGTGGATGAAAATAATGAGGTGTCCAGAGGGAGTCAGTCCAGAGTCTAGATCCATGGCATGTTAATAGTGTTGGGGATATAGTGGAGGGACGAGAGAGAGAGACAGAGGAAGGTCCTGGATGCAGTCGTGAGAGTGGTGGAGCATGAATCTTGTTTCGGGTTAGGTGCTGTTACAGATATGCAGTGAGTGTGAGGGAGCAGCGAGAATACAGTGACATTTATCCTGACAGAGTTGGGAAGGTTACTGATGCTTATCCTGTATTGTTGGACATTTCTTCAGACCGCAGATAGTGCACTGACCAGGGTGGTGATCTCAGATAATGTTCGATGAGACTGGTGTTGTTGCCCTGTCTGAAAGGAGAATGGTCCCCCTCAGTAAAATCACATCCATCAGAACGTCCGTGCCACTATCAATCAATCGTGATGTAATTCTCCCTTATCTGCCATGCTCGGGCTAAACTGTGCAGTGCCCGTCTGAACTGAGAAATTTCAACCATGTGCCCATAGATCTTTCAAAGATAGCACTAGTGCCACGGATCACGGAATATTCATGGGCATCCGTCCGATGGTGAGTCTATTCAGCCATGGTGGCTGGGGGAATTCGGTTGGCATTGAATTAGAGGTTCACTATCGGATGGAGTAGTTAGTTAATGAGGTGAGTTCGATAAGGTAACACCAGGAAACTCGGTCAGCCTCGTGCAGATGATCCCTTTGATATTCTCAATGAAAATGGCACTGACACAAGTTATTCTTAGAGTCAGTCCAATGAGTCGAAGTTTTGCTGACCCCACCCCCAGTTACAAAGCTGCAGAACAAATGCTCATTGAAATCTCTCCATCATCTGACATCACACCAGTAACCTGTTCAACCACATTCCTAGAAATTCCGGTTCATACTACCGGATGCTATCGACATGTCTGCATTTCAACATTCTTAAACCTGTGAACATATCTTTCCATGATATTGTCTCTCAATCTCCCCCTCTCCATATATCATAGATCCCTCCCATTTGTTGTTATTTCACCTGATACTACCACAGTCTCTCTCTGGCAGGGATTTTCACACCGACAGCACCCATTATCATGGCAGACTGGAGATTTGGACCTGTAAATGGATGGTAGCTAAACATCCTGTCACTTCCAACATTGGCTGCATGGTCAGTGATCTAACACGTTGTTAACGAGCAATGCACTGGGATGGTGTATACAGCTCAGCACCCAGGGAGGATAACTGCTCCTGATCGAGAGATCAATTCATCGGTGTTCATAACTACATAAGAACTAGGTAGAGGAGTAGGCCATCTGCATCTTCGAGTCTGCTCCTCCATTCAATAAGTTCATGGTTGATCATTTCGTGGACTCAGCTCCAATTAATCGCACTTTCACTGTATTCGTAATTCGTTTACTGTTTATAAAATCTATCTTCGCTTTGGACACGTTCGCTGAACTAACGTTAGCTACTTTTGGGGCAACGAATTCCATGCATTTACAACCTTCTGGGTGAAGAAGTTCCTTCTCAATTCAGTCCTAAATCGGTTCCATCTAATTTTGAGGCAATGCCCTCTTACCCTAGTTTCACGTGCCAATGGTAACATCATCTGCAATTATATTTATCTCTTCCTTTCATAATTTCATATATTCCCATAAAATACCCCCTCATTCTTTTGACTTCCCATGAACATGATCCCAGTTTATTCAATCTTTCTTCATAAGCCAACCCCCACAACTCTGGAATCAAGCTATTGAATCTCCTCTACACCCCTCCATTGCTAGTAGATCCTCGCGTAAGTAAAGAGAGGAAAACCACAGGTGTTGCCTCACCAGCACCCTGTACAAATGCAAAATAACCTCTCTGCTTTTAGACTTATTTCCTTTCGCAATGAAAGACAAAAATTCAATTGCCTTCCTCAGTCCTTGTTGTCCCTGCAGACCAACCTTCTGTGAATGCTAAAATACATGATATCACATTTATTAAGATGGTATTATATCTGCCAGATCTTTGCCACTCATTCAAAGTATCTATGTCCCTCTACAAAGTTTCACAGTCTCTGCACACTTAATCTGCCACTCATTATGGAGTCATCCCCAAACTTTACACACTGCATGTGACCTCCAACGTTAAAACACCTATATTAATTGTGAATAATGATGGATTCCACACTGATCACTGAGGCGCACCACGTGTTACTGATTATCATTTATTCTTAGCCTCCTGTTCGACAACCAGCCCTCTGTCCATGCTAACACATTACCCATAGTGGATGATAGATTACACCTACCAGTTTTTAAATTCTTCTTTGATGTTCTAATTTCCAACTAAATGGATTACATCTTATTCTCCATAGAAGTTATATCATCTTCCAGCAACGCCCTGATTTCGCACTTGTATATCAGAGCGACACCGGCTCCCATACCTTCCAGTCTGTTCTTCCCTGTAGTCTGATGCCATTGGATATTTAACTCCCAGTTGTTACGGGCTAAGCTAAACACTCAACACATTCTGAAGCAGACAGCCCAGACCATAAAATTTCAAATTATTTTGGTAAATGCACTGTGAAAATGACCCAAAGGAAGTTAGCTGGGTGGACTACCAGGTTTTAAAGCTGCCAAAATTTATTCACAAAATTGCACAATTAAACAAAAAGAACAGAATAAAAAAAACTGACAGGACTCAGTCTATACAAACTAGACTTAATTATGCTCTTGCGAATATACACAACAGACTTAATAAGAAACCCCCTTCTAACTGTAGTGAAAATTGAATAAGTGTTTACAGGTTGAAGTTAAAAGGGCAGAAGGAGAGAGCGTGTAGCGGCCTTTCTTCACACATTCCATTACTGAACTCTTTAATTGTTTCTGGATGAGCTGCTCAGCTGGAAACCTGAGCACTCCCATTTCATTCTGCAGGTCACTTCTAAAACATGACCACTTTCGCCTGAAGTCTCATCTGTTTACATATAAACTAAAGTCCTGTCAAATCACTATTCATCTCTGTATCAACCTCGGCTAATTGGAGCCGGGAGCCGTTTTCAATCACTCTGAACAAAAAAAAAACAACAAACGACGAAATATCCTCGAGAAAACGAACGTTTCGAAGAACGACCAGCTTTTGTCACACAGTCATGACCATCCTGCCACCATGTCTCCGTAATGCCTCCTCAATAATAATCATTCGCGATAAATTGCACCGTTAACTCTTCGACCTTACTTCAAGCATTCAGTTAAAGTGACCTTATCCAGGTTTCTCACAGCATTCTCTGAGCCATGGGTTTACTCCCATAATATTCTTACTCCTAAAGCAATTTGCACGCGCTTCGTGCCTTACTCCTGAGATTTTAACCCTCGAGGACCTGATCCTTAATTTCGCACCTCGTGCTTCATAATTCCCAAACAGTTCCTCCTTCCTGGTCTTGCCTATAATGTCAGTCTCAAAGTGGACCATAACACGGTATCCTACCGCTCCCCTGCCAATATCCTTTCCAGTTGATCAGAGATGTCCTACTTCGTGGCACCGGGCAGATAACACACCATGCACGACACATGATCCAGCTTGTATAGTATGTTATATCTTCCCTTCCTTATAGAATCCCTATAACTTGCCACGTGTTTCTTTTTTAGCTCCCCACTCTTGAATGGCCTCCTGCACCATGATGACGTGGTCAGCTCGTTCATCCTCCCACAGCCCTTTTCCTCAACAATACCGGGAGCATGCATCTCGTACAAGGTGGATAAGGTCCTCCATTCCTGACCTCAATATCCCCCTACCTTCCTCACTAGCAATAACACACTATTCTCCCTGGTGACGAACTGAATTTGAACTACTTAATCTACTAGGTGTGACTGCCTCCTGAACCCAAGCGTCCAGGTAACTTTCCGCCTTCTGGATGTGCTGCAGTATTTGAAGCGCAGATTCCATATCATCAAATCAGAGACGAAATTCCTCCAACAATCGACATTTTCTGCTAATGTGGTCTCTGTCGTTCGCACTGGGATCATCCAGTTTCCACATCATACAACTACAGCACATCACCTGCCCAGTCAGATCTACTTAATGAATTACTTTATTAACGTATATGCATTTATAAGCTAATTGATTTCTAATACTTACTGATTATGCCCTTTTTCAAATAGTTAACGAATAGTTCAATGAAAAAGGGGAATAAAGTAATTTTTCTTACCAATCACGCTATAAAACTGAAATACAGAAAAAAATCTTATCAGAACATCACGGTCTTTATGGTGAGAGGTGGAGAGTGGGTGGGAGATACCAGACATGTAGTGTGTTGGGTTCAGCACACTATAGCAAATATAGCAGTTAATTTACCCTCCTGGGAGTCCCCCGCTCCTCGCTCGCACCGCTCTCGCTGCGACTGCAAAATTAAGTCCTGTTCACTGCTCAGCTCCCCATACTGAACAGGTACCTTGTCCGTGTTTATAGAGCAAGGCAGTTGTGTCACCCACAAATCTCCCCATGCTGGATAGACCGTTTCATCTCTGTTTATGCTTCCCATGTAGGACAGATAACTCGTGGAATTGTGAGCTCTGCACAGTCTTCCATCCGTGACAGTTTGCCTGCTTGTATTGAACCTGGTCTACACAGTGTTCCATGCTGAACAGATAATTCTTCGGGGCTGATATGTGCCCGGGCTGGGTCTTTTTGCTAGATTGTGTATCTGATAAAATTCCTTTAATAACTGTCACTCCTCCAGCTCGTCCCATTCCGCTCTCAAATCCCATATTTCTACACCTGCTGTAAATTAAAGAATTATCCAATTAAAACATTACGATCTGCCTCTCTGGTTATGGACCGTGGAAACCTCCTTCAAAATAAATGGAGAAGGTAGATTCGACACGAACGTTTTTTTTAGTTTCAAGGTAGATGCGAGTTGCTGAATTTCAGAAACAATACGATTTTTTCAAAATATTGTACAGTAAGAAAAACACAATGTATTCAAATACTGTAGATTAAACATAACAACACTAAGACGAACTTGAAAAAACTTGATTCTATTGGAAGATTTAACAGAATGATCGTTTATTGAACTAGTAAATGCTCCAATATGGTAACATACCATAAACACACACAAACAGATTGTCTGACTTGCAGTTCTCCAATCCAGGAGCAAGTAACATTAATAGACTATTCTGAGAGAAATTTCATACAGAAGGAAGAAGGTATGAGTAATTTACTGCCTTCTAACTCTGCTGAGACACAATAAATAAGTGACGAAAGGTAAAACTCAGAATCCTGGTGCTATGAGAACTTAATCATCACTCCACTGAAGCAGATCAACACTCACCAGGACGTGGCCACATGCCTACACGGAACGTTCCAAACCCACACCGCCGATGATACTGTGGGAACTTCTCAAAAAAGGCCTCTGCCCACTGAAGCCGTTAAATGATGTTCAAATGAACGTTGAAGTTAAACATAAATAGATAAAACAAAATGATGCAGCAGGCCTGGTGATCAGATGTAGATGGCTTCGGGAGTCGAAATCCTACTCTTCCAAAACACAGTCGAATCATCAAGCTTGTGAACGGAAATCGTCATCTGTCTCTCTCACCTCCAGCTTTACGATTGGAGATGTGCCATTAACCCGATAGTCAGCGATGTCAACATCCCACTCAGGTCAACCATTATTGTGACACTTGAGAGTATTAGTGAAAGGAGTAAACTTGAGCTGTTTGTTCAGTGACTGTGATTGCTGTCACTCTCCACCGATCCTAACTGTGTGACTGCAGGGTTTCCTCTTCTATTACTAAGGGGCTTCCTTCAACATGTTATCCCATTATATCAGGGGCAGTGTCATCATGAACATGATTGTGTTCAGCATCAACAGAGACAGGGAGAGGAAGAGATTCTCAGAACAACAGACTGAAATGTTTCAACAACGGATCAGAATCTGAGAATATTTGATTGCAATGTTCCATCAACGAATCAGAATCTGAGGACATTATGTGGAATGTCCCAACACTAGATCGGAAGCTGAGAACATTAGACTGGAATGTTTCGACAATGGATCAGAATCTGAGAACATTCGATTGTAATGTTCCAACAATGATCCGAATCTGAGAACATTCGACTGTTTTTTTTCCAACAATGGATCGGAGTTTATTGTTGGACCTCTTCTGGCTTTTTCAACAATGGTCATGTTTAGAGTTGTAAACAGAAGCTGTACTGATGATTAATCAGGCAGGTTATTATCTCATCCTTGTTATTGTTGGTGTTCCAGGTAAGTCTATCTCTGTCAATTTGGTGAGGTGAAGTATATTGCTATTTCGACTATTCCATAATTAACGCCCCTCGAGCTCGGCGTAGTCCGCAGTCAAATCCAATATTTCTACAATAAGTTGTCCATTAAGTAATGATCCGAAGAAAACGCGAATATCTGCCCTTTTTGTTACTGACAATGTAGGTCCCAGATTTCTGTTTTAACTCTCCGTCCTGTTTTAAATATTTAGATTTAGAAAAGCTGCGGTCAGGGCTGCACGATCATTTCCAGAATTTTACCAGCTTTGAAGAATAATCAGTAATTCTTTGGCCAGTTCTTCTCCCACCTCCTCAATAATCTGGCACGTAGTCATCAGTTGCACCAAATTACCAAGCTTCAATTGAATTCGATTTTGAAAAACATATCTTCGTTAATCATAATTTCCTGAAGTTCCTCAATTTCACCAGACCCCCAGTTCACGAGTATTTCTGGAATACTCTACTGTTATCTTCAGTTTCCATCAAAAACCTCACCTCATTTCCATGAATTTCAGGATTCTCACTCATAAAAATTTAAGAAGGAACAAGCCTGTTCAGAAACTTGAGTCTCCCTTTTACCTGAACTGTTCTATGTCGCCGTCTACTCACTCTTGTCAAATGCGCCCACACCCACCTCTACAATATCCCCAATCTTCAGCTCTGACAGAGTACTGTTGTTGAATTAACCGTTATATGCCCCTTTATTATAATCACACGTTACTGCTTCAGTTCTATTCTGACCACTCTTCCAGTTACAAATATTTTGACCACAGTGTTGTTCTTGCCTCTTCAGTTATTTCACAATCGGGGCTCTGCATGAGAGTAATAATGTCAATGGACAGGTATTTGCGAGGCACAGGTTATGACTCTAAAGTCATTGATTCGAATCCTGTCACAGCGGATGAGAGAACTTTAATTCAGAAACAAAATTGGAATGAATCCAAAGTTCACTCATGGTAACCATAAACTATCAGAGTTTCTTTTATTATTTAACTGATAGCCTTTTGGAAAAGAACTAAACATTATTGCACAGTATGGACTAAGTTTGACTGAGGACGCAGCGTAATGTGATTGGCTGCATACCGTTTTGATAAATGACCACAAAGTCAAGGGCAATTAGGAAGAACCCCAAATGCTCCCATTGATAGTGATGCTGAAATCCACGAAACAACAACATGAAAAATTAAATAAACAAAGGAACTGTGGATGCTGGGAGATCGGAAGTAAAATTCTCCAGCGCTTGAAAGTGTTGGACCTTATTCTAACATTTCCCCTTTTCCCATATTCCTGAAGATCACGTATATTTAGGTATATCCCTACTCAAATTAAGTTATCCTCCCTCTATCTATCTTCTCTGAACGTGGTGATAAACAGCATTGGCAATACTAGTGTTGCCGTTGCTGAGATACAGAGAAATGCGATTTTACATTGTCAACTGCTTCTTTGGAGAAACGAACAGTTATTGTGGGGCCCTGCAAAGACCTAAAGGCTCTCTCCGGCAGAAAGTGAAACTGAGGAGAGGGCGGCATTTTGAACACTGAATTGGTGGACCATGTGAGGGACTACTTGACTGGCTCCTTTCATTGTAAATTAAGAGGAAGTTCATTGGTCGCTTTTCTCGTCTTTATGTTGTCAATTGCTGCGTTCATTCAGGGAAACCTCAGGGTCTGGTCACCACACTCTGGATACTACATTTCCAGTGTACCTGGGTCCATGGTAAACAGCTGGACCTGAGTCTATACGGAAGGGAAGTTCTAACACAGGAAGGTGCAGGCCACTGCACTTTCCCCCACAGATTTCCATGAATATTTTTCAATTTCAGGTGCAAACTGTGAAGCCAGCTTCTGTAAAACATGAGGTTGTCACAGAACTGTGTCCCGTTCTTCAGTAAAACCTCCAGTCTCACACCAGGGACAAGACTGTGCTGACACTCATCATGAAGTGAAATGGATTGATTCTGAAACTTTCGAGGCAGCAATACTCGAGGATGTATTCACGAGTTGACAGAAGCCATCTGCCCACTGAGAGGAATACCTTGGTTCTATATCCCCCGAGGAAGGTACATAATCTCACTTCCAGAAATACTAGGGGACTGGGGACTGGTGAAAATGAGGAACTTCAGAAAGTTAGAATTAATGAAGAGCTCGTTTTTCAAAATCGAATTGAATTGAAGCTTTGTAATTTGCTGCATCTGATGACTACATGCCAGTGTATTGAAGAGGTGACAATAGAGCTGGTGAAAGAATTACTGATTGTTTTTCTAAGGCATGTAGGGGTGGAAAATATCATATATGAATCAAAAATTGGATAATGGATAGAATGAAGAGAGTAGTGTTGATTTCTCTGGACAGAAGACTTGTGATTTTTGAGAAGGACCAGTGTTTGGGCAATAGCTGTTCGCAAGATATAAAATTGGTTAATATGTAAACAACAAATGTAATCATTCCCATTTATGTTTATTAAATGGTGAGAGGTCAGGAAGTGCTGTTGGGGAAAAGGACCTGGATGTCCTTGGTGTGAAGTCACGAACAGAATTCATACGGGATAGTAAGTAATTTTAATTGCAAATTATATGTGGTCCTCCATGCAAAATATTTAAATTATCAGTGTAAATGTATCTGACTTGATGGTAGTTTTCTGTTGAGTCAGTAATACATTCGTACAGACCGAATCTGCTTGATAAATAATTATCGACATGAACCGAGACAGAGCAAAGGAACTTCGCAACATTTAACGCTGGCATGATGTTGCCATGAAGACAGAATGCATTAATTATGTGTTTAATATGTCGGTCTGTGCGAGAATAAGAAGTTAAAAAGTGATGCTTATGAACGCACATTCATTATGTCTGTAGCAGCCATTGATAAGTTAAGAAATTCCATACTTTCCCGAGGATGTTCCATTCCCGACAGTTAACCTGCTTGTGCAGAGACCTCATGTCAATTGACAGAGTTCTGAACTCTGAACATATTAATGTTCAGTTACTATGTGACCCTACACTCAACGTTATACTGTTCACAATCCTGTCAGCAGCCTGAATACCTGAAATCTGAAACAGTTAGACATTCCTCACTAGCTTCGGGCCTCCAGAGAGAACACGGGTCTGCTGTCTCAGAGGTACCAGACACCATTGAGAATGGCTTAAAAAAGGCTTCATTCCACTACCAAATATGTGGCAGATGGAGATCAATGGAGGTAGATGTGACATTGGGCACTTCTGCGTAAATAGAGTACGGCAGCCTACCATTTGAAAATGGATTGTTTGTAAAACGTTGATCTATAAAGGGACTGGTGCTCATTTATTGTTTCCTTCTGTGTAGTCGCCAAGGTCCATTCATGGCAATGAGTTTAGAAACAAGAAGTCAATAGTGGGAATAGCATTGTCATGCTGAGCAGTGAACATGCACGCACCAAGTGAGAAGCAGTAACATTGGAAACGATCTGGATCTCCCTGCACACCAGTCACTGAAAGCAATATTGCGGGAACAGAAAGTAGTTTGGAACATGAGTGGTCTGTTGACCCTCATCGTAACGGGACTTGAGTACAGGAGTAAGTAGCTGTTCAGGACCTGGCTGAGCCCCCATTTCGACCATTGTGCAGTATGGTATGCAGTTTTCCTCTCCTTAGTTAATGAAGGAAAAACTTGACGTTCAGTGAGTGCAGCGAAGGATGACTTGTCTGATCTCTAGGAGGACAAGCGTGTTTTGGAGCAAAGTTTGGGACATGTGGTTTAGGCAAATGAGTGGTGATCTCAGTGAAATATATATAAGTCTGTCAGGGCGAGAGGGATTGGAAGCAGGAATGATAATTCCCCTGACTGGGAAGTCTAAAACACGGTGTGACAGTATTAAGTACAGGCAGGCCGCTCTGCATTGAGATGACAACAAATGTCTGCACTCAGTGACTGGTGAACCTCGGTAATTCTCGCCCACATAAGGTGAGAAAGAGAGCAGGGTATCGGTGTGGTAATAATGGGTCAGCCATCACTGTATTGCATTCGATAGAAACGTCAACGGACACAGCGCCCACCAAAGTTCCTATTTTAAATTTTCCCAAAGTCAGTCAAGTTAAGGGATATGAACATTGTGGATTTTATCCAGGAGACGTTCGGCCATGAACGAGAATGGGGAAAACCCAATGTGTTGAACGGCCTACACCTTTCCTGATGTTTCTGTACATTCTGTGGGAAAGCTCTGTCAACATTGTCACAAGTTCTGAAATTCTAGGAAGGACGTCTCTGCAGAGTCGACAAGAATGTGTTTCCCATTCCCTTTTCCAAAATAGAGGCGATTGACGTGTGTTTTTTTCGGTTTTATCATTTCAGTCCTCGTAGCTGTTTGATACAATTAATGGTCTTTCATGGCCGTTTCGGAGACCATTGAAGAGTTTATCATATGTCTATGAGTCTGGAGTCAGTTCGAGCCAGGGCAGGAACGCACCAGAGATTGGATTCCTGACAGTACTTTGGGGAAGCAAATTTACTTTTTTAACGACGTTGGCTTCAGGGTCACAATTACTGACACCAGACTTTAGATCTCGATCTTTTATTAATTGCTTTTAAATTCCACCAGCTGCCAGAGGATTAGCCAGGTCTGAATTTGCAATCAAGTGGCATGCACACAACAGCACCATCTCCACATGGCGACCTATCGGAAACCACTGGGAACAGGTTATTTCTGTGTTGCTTGACAGCTCTGTCAAAAACAAGTTCCACCCATTTGACACTTGTGATGGTTCTGAGGGTATGGTAAATGGTCAAATTGTAATTATTCTCCTCTTACGGGATTGGACATAGAAGAATAGTTTTCTACATTGCCAAGGAGATGTCAGCGTTGGAGCTGGAATGAAACACGGCTTGCTGTGCAGCACAAGTCTTCAGTCCTTTTGCAGCAATGGTGTCAGGGCCCATTGCATTTGTCGTATTTACTGTCTTCTGCTGTTTCTTCATGTCAAGTGCAGCGATTCAAATTGATATTGTTTGGAATGTAACCGGTCAAGTGTCGTAGATTTAACGAGTTGTCATCCGTTGTGGGTACACACAGTTCTGACCCAGGCATGCTGACCCACACTCGTCACTAAAGCACAGATTGGCCTGATTGTCGTGGTAGACTGAGAGATTATCCCTTGCAGAAAAGTTGCAGATTGTGGTTGAATACAATTTTGCTTCTTCCCTGCTGTGGTCTGCAGCATCACATCCATATCAGAAATACTCTATTAAAGGAAGTTCAGAGAGTCAGATTGTTGAAAGCATTTACAGATGATATTTGACCTGGAAGTAAATTGGGGGCAGTGAAGAATTAGTGATGAAAGAGGTGTTACAGATTCTAAAATTTTCAGAGTCATGCAATATGCTAACACATCGTTCGGCCAAAACCGCCCATCCTCACTGGGTTTACTAAGCTGAACTTGTTCTACATTGCTGCTTTTCGCACATGCCTCTCCAAAACTTTCCTATTCATGCACCCATCCAATCATCTTTGAAATGCTGCAATTGTACTCACCACGACCACTTCCTCTAACGTTTCGCTACATATAAACAGAACCCTATGTGAGAAACAACTGCCCCTTACTTCCCTTTTAAATGTTTTCAGTCTCACCTTAAACTTATTCTCTCTGGTTTTGGAATCCGCCACCTTGGGGAAAAGACCATGGATATTCATTCTATCCATGCCCCTCGTGATTTTATAAACGTCTGTGAGGTCATCCCTCAGCCTCCTACGCAAATGGAACAAAATCCCAGCCTATCCTTATGTCTCAAAACTTCCAGACTCGGTGACATCATTTTAAATATTTTGTACTCTTTCCAGTTCATATCATCCTTAGTGGGCGGCACGGTGGTACAGTGGTTAGCACTGCTGCCTCACAGCGCCTGAGACCCGGGTTCAATTCCCGCCTCAGGCGACTGACTGTGTGGAGTTTGCACGTTCTCCCCGTGTCTGTGTGGGTTTCCTCCGGGTGCTCCGGTTTCCTCCCACAGTCCAAAGATGTGCAGGCCAGGTGAATTGGCCATGCTAAATTGCCCATAGTGTTAGGTAAGGGGTAAATGTAGGTGTAGGGGTATGGGTGGGTTACGCTTCGGCGGGGCGGTGTGGACTTGTTGGGCCGAAGGGCCTGTTTCCACACTGTAAGTAATCTAATCTAATGAACTGTACTCAATACTCCCAAAGTAGATTTATCATTCTCCTGTACAGCAACAACATGATGTCCCAGTTCCTATACTCAATGCTCTGACCGATGACGGTCAGAATTTCTAACGCCTTATTCACATCCCTATCTACCTGCTGGTCCACTTTCAAGCAACTTTCTAACTCTGCTCAAGGTGTGTCTGCTCGACAACACTCCCTACGGCCCTACAATTAACTGTTAAATTCTGCCCTCATTTGTCCATCAAAATGCAATACCTCGTATTTATCTGCATAAAGCTCCATCTGCCATTACATCGCCCACTGATCCAGTTGATCAAGATCTCATTGTTAATTTGCAACCTTCCACTCTAACAAAAAAATTTAGTTTTGTCCACAAATGTACTATCCATGGTACATATATTCTAATCCAAATCATTTATAAAGATAACAAACAGCACCTGCCTGGTCCTGTGGCACACCGCCTGACACAGGTTTTCAGTTAGGACCACAAATCTCTCCA
This sequence comes from Chiloscyllium punctatum, assembly GCF_047496795.1. NCBI lineage: Eukaryota > Metazoa > Chordata > Chondrichthyes > Orectolobiformes > Hemiscylliidae > Chiloscyllium > Chiloscyllium punctatum. The sequence goes on along the minus strand of NC_092789.1, from coordinate 30,664,220 downwards.
ACCACACTCTGCCGCCTGCTGTCAAGCTAATTGTTTTATCGAATTGGCTAGCTCTCCCTAATCTGCTGTGATCTAACCTTATTAACCAGACTACCATGCAGAACCTTCGTGGCCTCACTCGCGTCCACTTTGACAACGTATGCTGCTTTCCCTTTATCGATGTTCTTGGTCACGTCTTCAAAAGATTCAAACAAGTTTGCGTGACACATTTTATCATACACAAAACCGTGATAACTCCAAAATCAGTACTTGCCGCTACAATTGCATGTAAATCCTGTTTCTGAGAATCTGTTCCAAATAATTACACACCCCTGACATCACACTCACCCCGCTGTAGTTCCCTGCCTTTTCCTTGCTGCCGTTTTCAAATTAATATTGCAACATTATCTGTCTTCGAGCCCTTCATCACGTCACCCATGGTTCTCAATGATACAAATAAAATTTGAACGAACTGCAAATGCTTCATCGGAAACAAGACAAAAATTATCTGGTAAATTTCAGCTGGTCTGGCAACGTCTGTGCAGAGAATACAGAATTAATGTTTCGGGGCCAGGGACCCTTCATCACAACTCTGAGGATAATACGAATATCTCCGCTAGGGGCTTCACAATGTCTTCCCCCGCTTCTCACAATGATCTGGCATACGCTTGAACAGGTCCTGGGTATTTATCTACGGTTATGCATTTGAAGAACTACACCATTTCCTCTTCTGTAATTTGATCTCGTTTCAAAACATCACTGCACGGATTTATTTCCCCGAGTTGCCTCACTTCCATCTTTTTCTCCCCAGTAAATATTGATGCGGTGTATGTTTGTATATAATCTCACTTATGAAACAGGAGCAGGCTGTAAGGCAGAGGTGTCTGGGAGTTTCAGTCCTTATGAGGAGTGAGTACCCAGCATGGCCAAGCGCTTATGGACTGTGTTGTTGCACTGTTCACTGTATTTCTATATTTCCACTGTTAAATGAAGGGTTGCAATGTTTTACATTTTAACTTTGGTGTTTTTATTATTCCACTTTTCCTTAAGATTCTGTAGCTGGTGGGGTTTACCTCTTTATGTAAGATTATACATAGATAGCAGTTTGATTTTTAAGCATCCCTATTCTCTCCTTAGTTTGTCTTTTGCGCTTGATATACTTGGAGGATTTTTTTCCATTCTCTTTAAACTTATCAGTCAAAATGATCGCTTGTTCCCTGTTTGCCCTTCTGACTTCCGCCGTAAGGGTTCTCTAACACCCTGGACACTCAAGGGATTCCTTTGATCCTCGCTTCCTACAACAGACATGTGCCTCCTTCTTTTTCATTGACAAAAGCACAACATCTCATGTCATGTGCTATTCCCTACTCCTGCGAGCACTCCTCTTCACACTAACAGGAACACGTTGTCCCTGGACTTTAATTATCTCGCTTTTGAAAGATGCCCAATCCCAGACGTCCTTCAAACTCAAACAGTTTTTCTCTGATTATCTTTTGTATTTTCCTGCCTCATGCCATCAAAATTGCCCATAATTTCAAATTTGTGAACAAGGTCTAGCCTTTTCCGGAACTATTGTCAAACTAAGGGAATGACATTCACTCGTTCCAAAATGATATCGGTGTATCCGCTAAATCACATACACTGTCTTATTTTCCAAAAGTAAATAAGGTTGAGTCCCAGTCGTTAACCAATCACCTCAAACTACCACGTGTGAACTGAGAGCAATTGGACCCCGGGAAGATCGGTGAGCAGACCATCAGGGAGATGAAGCAACACTTCCAATGTCTGAAAGTGTCAGAGTACACCCCCGATACACACTGTATCATTGATTCCTGTAATCTCTACTGTTTATGTAGTATAGAACGTTTCATTCTGCCTGAAACATTCACAGATTCATGGTTACCCACGTTATATTCCAGCTGTCAAATTGTTGTCCATTGCTTATCCAATTAGAGATTCTCTACCTCCTCTTGATAACTTCAGTTCCTGTCTCGCTTAGTGTCATTTCAAATTTACATAGAGCACGTTTGTTGCACTTATGGCAACCATGATATTGTTTGCAAATATGTGAGGCCCCAGCACGGGTCACTGTATCACTGCAGTTGTTAATGTGTGTTAAACTGATGAAGACTGATTTAAACCAAATTTAACCCTGCACCTGCCTTACTAATCAGTCCACTACGTATTTGTTTGTGGCTTGTTTTGAATGGATGAATGTTACCTTCCATTTCCTGTGAAACAGTCATGAGAGATTAAAAGATCTGCTCACGTTGCTGAGAAACTGCCTCGCATAGATGAATGGCCTTATTCTATCCCTGCTTACTACTCTTGATGTCCTGAATACCTTGCTTCAGTATGGGTATAGTGTGAATGGTGCTGAATATTTTGGAACCATCAGTGAACAGCCCATTTCTGACTTTATCATGGACGGAAGGCCGTTGATGATGCAGTTGTCGACAGCCCACAGTGCCTCATGGATGCCCACATTACCTTCTATCTTCCTATTAGAGGTATGCCCTACTTCACAGGAGGTAGTGCAACATAATACAGTGGACGGTATATTCAGTAGGAGACTGAGACGTCCCCGCGCTCAGGACTGTGCGCTTCCCGATCCTACAGATACCGTGAGGGACACATCCATTTGTGACAAGTAGTTTGTGAGAATGATTCCTTATTTTTGATTCCTGCATCACTTCACAAAGTCGGGCTACTGTATATTTCTCGCCTCGCCTTGCTCAGTCTTTGATGGACCTGCAGAGACACTCTTGATGATGGACTTTTTAGTCCCACACTCAGAATACGTTCTTTGTCCTTGTCTGCCTCATTGCTTCATCTGATTGTTTTCAACGTCATGGGGAACTGAGTTATCAACGAGGGGTGGTGAGGAGGGCAGTAGATGTACATCATCAGGCTATTTTCTTGACCAACTTTGACCTGTTACCATGAGATTGCCCGGATTCTAAAATCAATGTTGCGTAATTCCAGGGTAACTCCGTTACTAAATGTATTCCACGGTGACGGTGTGACAGGGTATACACGGGGTGGTAATGCGGCTTCATGAAATATTATCCAGCAGGTCTCATTCTGTGAGTATGACGATGGAACAGCACAGCAGGTCAGGCGGCATCCGAGGAGCAGCAGAATTGACGTTTCTGGCATAACCCCTTAATCAGGATTAGTGCTTGGGGTCGTGGTGTTAGTGTATAAATGGGAGGGAGTGGCGTTGGGTAGAAGGTAGATGTGAATACGATAGACGATGAATGTGGGAGTGTTGGTGACACGTCGGAGAGGAGGATGGAGCAGATAGATGGGAAAGGTGATCGACAAGTTAGGAAGGAGGTGCTGATTTGTAGGGTTTGATCTAGAATAAATCCAGTGGGTGGTGAAATGAGGAATCTGTTGAAATCCACATTGAACGCATGTGGTTGCAGGGTCCCAAGGCAGTTCTTCCTCCAGGTGTCGGGTGGTTAGGAGTTGGTGATTGGAGAAGACCCAGGAGCTCAATGTCATTGATGGAGTGGGAGGGAGAGTTAAAGTGTTCAGCCACGGGGCGATGGAGTTAGTTAGTGCGGGTTTTCCAGAGATTTTCTCTGGAAGGATCCAGGAGATGGCATCCTGTCGCCCGGATGAACAGGAGACCTCTTTGAGTGCAACTTATGCAGTGAATGCGATTTGTTGAAGTTCAGGTAAATTTCTGTCCGATGTGGGAGGATCCGTTGTGGCCTTGGACAGAGGTGAGGGGAGACGTGATGGCGCATGTTTTGCACTTCCTGCGTTGGCAGGGGAAGGTGTCGGGAATGGGATGTGGAATAGTGGATTAGCGTGGAGCTGACAAGAGAGTCATGGAGGGAATGTTGTCTAGGGAACACTGTTGTTGCACGGAGAAAATATATCTCTGGCGTTGGGGTCTGTCGTTGGCGGAAGTGGCTGAGTATGAGGCGAAGTATCTGCTGGTTGGTGAGCTGGAAGGTGTAGACTGTGGATTTCTGTCCTTATTTCGTTGGGAGCGGTGGTATCCAAGTGGGGAAGTATGGGAAATGGAGGAGATGCGCTGGATGGCATCGTCGAACACGTTGGAAAGGTATTTGTGGTCAAGGAAGAAGGAGTCAATTTAATATTATGTAATGTGAAATTAGTCAAACTGGAAGCATGTGAGGAGGAGGCAGGGGAATTGGGAATAAGGAATTGTGTTTTTACAGGAGACGGTATGGAAGGAGATGAAGTACAGATAGATCTGGGAATCGGTGGGCTTGCAGTAGATGTCCGTGGTTAGTCAGTCACCAGAGTTGAAGATGGAGAGATCCATGAAGGGGAGTGAGGTGAGTGAGATGATCCAAGTGTCCTTAAGGTCAGGGTGGAATGTGTTTACGAAGTTGAAGAATTGTTCATCCTCCTCTTGGGATCATGAGGTGGCACCGATTTAGTCATCGATGCAGCAGAGGAAAAGGTGAGGAATCGTGACGGTGTAGACACTGATAGATTTCAAGGAATGTTCTCTACCCAACATTTATAAATGATATTGCTGGAACATTCTGTGCTCCACATTCTATACGTGATATTCCCAGGAACATTCTGTATCCAACATTCCATAACTTACATGACCCAGAACATTCTCTACCCGACCATCCATAACTGGAATGCTCGGGAACATACTGTACCCAACATTCTATAATACACATCCCCAGATCATTCTGTACCGTACATTCTATAGGAGAAAAGTGTGGTGCTGGAAAAGCACAGCAGGCCAGGCAGCATCCGAGGAGCAGTAGAATCGACGTTTCGGGCATATGACTGAAGAAGGGCTTATGTCCGAAATGTCGATTCTCCTGCTCCTGGGATGCTGCCTGGCCTGCTGCGCTGTACCAGCACCACACTTTTCAACTCGAGTCTCCAGCATCTGCAGTCGTCACTTTCTCTCCGTGCATTCTAGAACCGACATTCTCTGGACCATTCCATCTCTGACATTATTTGTGAAAGGCCTAACGTCAGTGAATTGAACAAAAGACAAGATCCCGTTCCAGAGAGAACGAGACTCTGTTCCAAAGTCATCTCAGACAGTTAAAGATGTGAATACGTTTTCATTGTATTTCCATTTGTTCACTTGGATCAAATACAGTTTCGATGAAAGACAGAAATTTCCAACCTCCGTTTGCCTTCAAGGAACTGAGAGAGAATCCCTGAGGACAGCACCGTTTTCAACCTCGGTATTAGGATCTCGAACCAGTGACTTGGGTCTGCTCTGGAGTGATCGAGTGTGTCGGAATGTTCTGGAAACCATTTGTTCTTATGGATGTGCCTCTGTGTGCTTGGGAAGGGAGGGTTTCATGTGTTCTATGACACATTTTTGTCATAACACAGACCTTCCCAATTGTTATTTCAGCTCCAATTATTTATGTTCATCTCTGAATGCAGTGACACATTTCAAAAGTCTCACTGACTCTTCAATCAAACTGGTGACTTTTCCTCCAGGCAGATGGATAATATATTTCTTTTCCTTCCTCACAGTTAACATAGTGACGATCTACGTCTTCCTATGTAAAGATTGTGGATTGTCTCCATGTGTCAGATGTTACTTGGGGTCTATGGCAGCGGCGGATCTATTGGTTATTATCCTCGACCTGATATTGAGACACATTCCCATTGTTTATCGGACAAAGTTTTATTTCCTGTACTCCATCCCTGTGTGTAATGTCCACGCCGTCCTGCTTTATGCAGCCACTGACTGTTCTGTCTGGTTCACCGTCACTTTCACCTTTGATCGGTTTGTGGCCATTTGTTGCCAAAAGCTGAAAAGTAAATATTGCCGCGTGAAAACGGCGGCTGTGGTTCTGGGAGCAGTGGCTGTGCTGAGCTGCTCAAAGAACATTTTCTGGTATTTTTTGCTCACCACTCGGTATCGGCTGGGAAATGACCCCTGGTTTTGTGTTGCAATAGACGGCGCTCATTCCTCCCGTTTCTGGATCACAAATGAGTTCCTCCACCAAATTCTAACCCCGGCTCTCCCATTTGTCCTGATTCTGCTGCTCAACGTGTTTACTGTCAGACACATTTTATTCACCCGCAGAGCCCGCAGGAGACTCCGGACTCACACCAATGGGGACGCTCAGTTTGACACTGAAATGAAAAACCGAAAGATTTCTATCATTTTACTGTTTGTGATCTCGGCTAATTTCATCCTGTTATGGTCAACGTTAATGATGTTTTCTATGTGGAACCGAATGTATTGGATTGTGGATACTCTTGAGATTCCCCATCCTTTCGTTCAGGAATTGGGCTTCATGCTGCAGCTCCTCGGTTGCTGTAACGGAGGTTGGAAATTTCTGTCTTTCATCGAAACTGTATTTGATCCAAGTGAACAAATGGAAATACAATGAAAACGTATTCACATCTTTAACTGTCTGAGATGACTTTGGAACAGAGTCTCGTTCTCTCTGGAACGGGATCTTGTCTTTTGTTCAACACCGCGATTTATGCTGTGACCCAGACTAAGTTCAGACAGCAGCTGAAGAATGTGCTGAAATATCCCTTCACCCAAATTAACCAATCAAGTAAATTCATTCATTAATCAATCCATCCGGAATTTTCTCATTTCAGTTCAGTGTTTCAGCGATGGAGCAGCCTATCCTTATTGTAACAGACGGAGAATAGCGTTGGTTTCTCCATTCTTATCCTACGGGTGGGGAGCAGTGTGGTTAAAGGGACACGGGGACTTATTTTAATGTTTCTCACAACTCAGTGGCCAGTGAGAAAAGGCGCCATCGCACTGACTGTATCAATTACTTCAGTTTGGAAACAATAAAAATGTTCATTAAATGTGACGAGCAGCACAGTCAATGATGTTCTTGTTTGTCTTTGTGTTGAAGAAGCTGAGATGGAGAGAGACAGACTCAGCTCCAAGTCCTGGTTCTCAGGGAAGCAGAGAGAACTGAAACATGAGCTCAGGAGTTGGGTGTAACTCCCCCTGTCCTTGCTTTCACCTCGAGGTTGCCCCCATTCCTACCTGGCCTTCGGCAAAGTTCATCTCTCGACTGCGTTTCCGCCACCTCCACTCAATCGCATCCTTCTCTTTCTCTCTCACCTCAAACCCTCACTCTGATTCCTCCCTTCACCCCGTCTCTTGAATGCTTTCCACATTTCCTCTCCCATTCTTTCTCCGCTACATTCCTCTCTCTTTCTCCTCAATCTTCCTCTTCCTCTGCTCTTCTCCTTTTCAGTTTCTCTTGCCCCAACTCTCTATGACTTTCACCCCCTCGCTCCACCTGCCTCAACTCTTCTCACCCTCCCTCTATTTCTCTCTCACTCTCCTGCTACCTCTGTCTACATCTCGCCTTTCCATCTCTCCTCCATTTTCTCCAAACTCCCAACACCTATATCCCTCTAACCTCGCTACCACCCCCCAACACCACCGGACCCACTCGTCCCTACTCTCTGGAGCCGAGGGAGAGGAATGAGCAGCGAGAGAGTGTGTGTCAGATAGAGAGGGAGGAAGCGAGATTCTGTCAGTTGGAAAGGGAGGGAGACAGAGAGTAGGAGAAAGAGAGAAAGGGAGCGGATTAGAGAGACAGAGAGAGAGATGGAGAGGGCTGAGAGAATTGGAGGGGGTGAAGTGACAGAGTGGAAAGGGGTAAAGAGAGAGAGGGAGAATGGGTGGGGGGTAGACAAAGAGAATGGGATTAGGGAAGATTGAGAAAACGACAGAGTAAGGGAGAGAGGAGACATAGAGGGAGTGGGATAGTGAGATAAAGAGAGTGAGTTGGTGTGGTGGAGAGAGTGCGAAGTCGTAGATAGAGACAGAGTGCGAGGCAGGAGGAGAGAGACTGTGGGAGGGAGGCAGATAGAAAGAGTGGGATGGAGGGAGAGGGGTAGGTAAGAATAGAGAGGGAATAGGTTACTTTGGCAGAGTTGGACGGTCGTAGAGAGAATGTAGGAGGGATTTAGAGAGTGGGAAGGTGGAGAGAGAGATTAGGACGTGGGGAGAGTCGGGGAGGCGATAGAGAGAGGCAGATTTGAGAAGGGTAGCGAGAGAATTGGGGGAGTGTAGAGAGAATAGGACGGGGTAGAGAAAGAGAGATAGTGAGAATGGGAAATATTTCAGTGTAGCGAGAGTCGGGGGTTTCGAGAGAGGGGATATAGAGTGTGGAAAGCAATAGGGAGAGAGGGAGGTTTTAGAGAGCGAGAGTAGGATGTGGCAAAGAGAGAGTGGGTGGGGGTACAGCGATAGAGAGTGAGGGGGGTAGAGAACGAGATAGGTAGGGAAGAGAGAGGTTGGGAGCGCGTAGAGAGAGGGTCGAATTGGGGAGAGAGAGAGGGGAGTATACAGACAGAGTGAGAGTTGGAGTGGGGAGTCAATGAGAGAGTGGGAGTGGAGAGAGAAACAGAGGGAGGGTTTAGAGACAGGCAGAGTGGGAGGTTGTAAAGAGAGAGATGAGCATTAGGGTAGAGATAGTGGGACGGGTACAGCAAAAGAGAAGGGGAGAGTGGGAGATACTTGCAGCGAGAGATGGAGGGGTAAAGAGAGGGGGTAGAGAGAGAGAGCGTAGGGCGAGATTGGGATGATGTAGGGAGAGAGAGTGGGAGGTCGTCGAGAGAGAGTGTGTGAGTGGGTTTGAGAGACCGAAAGTGGGGAGATAAAGAGTGAAATAGGGACAGTGATGATGAAAGAGAGAGACAGAGAGAGGTGACTTAGAGAGAGAGGATGAGATAGTGTGGGACGGGAGTGTATCACATTTTAACGGGGACTCCTGGGGAGTCTATCAATATTTACAGAAGGGTTCTTGGAAGTCTGCCCATATTTACAGGTGGGTTCTGACGAGCATGTCGGTGTATACAGGGTGTCTTGGTGAGTGCTTTGGTATTGACAAAGGCGTCCTGGAGAGTGTCAGTGATTACGCGGTGTCCGGGGAGCGCGATGGCATGTAAGCCCTGTGCCCGGGGAGTGTGCTGGTATTTACAGGGTGTTTCTGAGAAGAGTGGAGGCATGTGCAGAGGTTCCCAGGGAGTGGGCCTACTCGCGAGTGTGTCAGTTTTTACGGGTTGGGGGGGTATGCTCCGTTGAGTATCGGCATTAGCAAGTGCATTAACGTAGGCAGTGCATTATTACTTTCAGGGGGTTTCAGAGGAGACTGTTGGTATTTATAGGTAGATCCTGTGTGGAATGTAAGTATTTACAGTGGGGCTGAGGGGGACACCATCGAAATGTATGTGGGTGGTCCAGGGGAGAGTAGCGGTATTTTCAGTGTGTTCCCAGCGAGATTGTCATTAGTTGAATGGTGGTCATTATGCACATGGAATTTCCTGGGGTGTTTTCATCATTTATAACGGGGGTCCTGGGAAGTGTGAAGTATTTACAGTGGAGTTCTGGCGCAATGTGATGGTACTCACAGGTGTGACCGGGGAGCCTGTCAGTATTTAGAGGGGATCCCAGTGTGTAACAGTATTGGGCGGCACGGTGGCTCAGTGTTTCGCACTGTTGCCTCACAGCACCAGGGTCCTTTCTTTTGATTCCTTCCTGTCTGTGTGGAGTTTGCACATTCTCCCTTGGTCTGCGTGTGTGCCCTCCGGGTGCTCCGGTTTCCTCCCACAATCCAAAGATGTGCAGCTCAGGTGAATTGGCCCAGCTGAAGTGCCCACAGGGTTAGATGCATTAGTCAGGAGTCAATATCGGGTAGGGGAATGGGTTTGGTGGGTTTCTCTTTGGACGAGCGGTGTGGAACTGTTGGGCTGAAAGGCCTGTTTCCACGTTGTGGAGAATCTAATCTAACTTTTACAGGGGAATCCTGTGGAGTGTGTCGGTATTTGCAGGGATGTACCAGGTAGAGTGTCTGAATTTACAACGAGCGTCCCAGCGTGTGTGTAATTATTAACAGGGCGATACCAGGGAGTGTGTCAATATTTGCAGTCAAGACCCGGGGAGAGTGTTGGGAAATACAGGTCCTAGGGAGTGTGTTGGTATTTACCAGGGGGTGCCTGGGAATGAGTCAGCATTTAAAGGGCGATTCCATGCAGCGTGTTTGGATTTATCGTGGTGTCCTGAGGAAATAGTCGGCATTTATAGGGGTGATTTGGGCAGTGTGCCAGTATTTCAAGTGGGTCCTGGGGAGTGTGTTTTTATTTACATGGGGCCCTGGAAAGTATGTCGGTGTTAACATGTGTGTCCTGGAAAGTGTGTCGATATATACAGGGTGCCCCGAGGAGTGTGTTGGCATTTGCAAGAGGGTCCTGGGGAATGTGGTAGTATTTGCAGGCGGTTCCCAGGGAGTGTGTCAGTATTCAAGTGGGGTCCCAAGGATTGCATCAGAATTTGCAGGATGGTCTCAGGGAATGTGTCAGTATTTACAGGGTGGTCCCGGGGTGTGTTTCAGTGTTGACTGGGGTGTGGTGCAGAGTCTATCAATATTTTCATGAGGGGTCCCATGTATTGAGTCAATGGGGTCCCGGGGAGTGTGTCGGTAATATCAGCGAGACCTGGGGAGTCTGTCGGTATTTACAGGGGCGTCAAGTGGAGCAGGTCAGTATTTACATGGGAGCCCGGGAAGCGCGTCAGTATTGGCAGGTTAGTACTGGAGACTGTGTTGATATTTACAGCGGGGTGTCCCTGGGGCTGAGTCGGCATTTACAGCGGTTGTGTCCTGGGAGAGTGTCGGTATTAAAAGGGGGTCCGCAGGTAGTGTCTGTATTTATAGAAGGGGTCCAGGCAGTATTTCATTATTTGCAGGGGCGTCCCGGGGAGTGTGCCAGGATTCACAGGTTTGTCCTGGCCAGTGTGTCGGTATTTAGAAGGGGTGTCCCTGGGGGAGTCAGTATTTACAGGGGTTACGTTCTGAGATAGTGTCACTATTTACACAGTGGTCCCGGGGAGAGTGCCTGCATTTATTGGGCGGGGACGGGGTCCCACCCAGGGTATTGTTATTCCCAGGGGGATCTTGGGGAGTTTGCCAGGATTCACAGGAGGCTCCTCAGAAGAGTGTCAGTATTTACAGATGGTGTCCTGGGGAGTGTGTCACTATTTACAGGACAAGACCTAGGGACTGTGTCAGTATTTACAGGGGGTCCCAGTGAGGATGTCCTTATTTGCAAGTGTGTTGACATTTAGAGGGGGCATCCCACAGAGAGTGTCTGTATTTACACACAGCATCCCGGGTAGTGCGCTGTGATTTGCAGGGGGATACCAGGGAGAATGTCTGTATTGACATGTATTCCACAAGGTGAGTATTGGTAATTATGGGGTGTCCCGTGGAGTGTGTCAGTATCTACAGGGCTTGGCGCCAGGGAGTGCATTGGTATTTAAAGGCAGCATGCGGGGTGTGTGTCACCATTTACAGTGTGGTCCTGTGGTATGTGTCAGTGTTTACAGGGGTGTCCTGGGGAGTATGTCAGTATTTACACGGTGCTCCCATGGACTGTGCCGGTATTTACAGGAGGTCTCCCGGGGAAGATTTCAGTATTTACAGGATGCTCCCGTAGAACGTACCATTACTTACAGGGGACGCCCAGCGAGTGTGTCAGTGTATACAGGGTGATGCCGGGGAATGTGTCAGTATTCACAGTGGACACCTGTGCTGTGCGTTAGTATCTACAGTGGGTTCCAGAGTAGAGTATCAGTATTTATAAGGGTGTCCCAACGAGTGCATCAGTATTTACGGGGGTGTGGGTTCCCGGCGAGTGTATCTACAAGGGATACTGGGGTTTGTATTTGTATTTACAGGAGTGTCCCAGTGTATTTTTTCGGAATATACAAGGGTGTTTTCGTAGCGTGTGCCAGTAGTTACAGGTGCGGTCACAGAGAGATCATCTGTATTTACAGGGGTTGTCCCAGGTCATGTGTCGTTATTCACAGGGGGATCCTGGGGAGTGTGTCAGTATTCACAGGATCGTAACAGGAACTGTGTTACAACATGCTGGTATCTTCTTGGTGAGTGTGTCAGTATTTGCAAAGGATTCAGAGGAGAGTATCAGAATTTATAGGGGTTCTTGGGGAATATGGCAATGTTTGGTGCAGCAAGAATGCTCAGTGATTAGCACTGCTGCCTCACAGGCCAGTGGCACAGGTTCGAATCCTGACTGTCTGAGTAGTTTCTACATTCTCTTCGTCTCTGAGTAGGTTTACTCCAGATGCTCCAGTTCCCTCCCACCGTACAAACATGTGTAGGATTCGTGGATTGGCCAAGGTAAAGTGCCTGTAGTTTTAGGCGTATTGGTCAGAGTGAAATGGATCTGGCTGGTTAGTGCGGAATTGTTGGGCAGAAGGGTATGTTTCCACACTGTAGGGGAATCTAATCTTTACAGCTGGGTTCCCGGAGACAGTGTCTGCATTTACAGGCGTGGTCTCAGGGAGGGTGCCATTACTTCCTGGGGGTTGGTCCCAGAGAGTTCGTCAGTATTTGCAGGGTGGTAAAGGGGCATGTGTCAGTATCTATTGGGATATGGCGGGGAAAGTGTCGGAATTTACAGGTGGTCCTGGAGAATGTGTCAGTGTTAACGGGAGTCACGTGGAGTGGATTGATATTTACAGTTGTGTCCCGTGGAGTGTTTCAATATTTAGTGGGAGTTCCAGGGCGTAGGTCAATATTTACAGGGGTGTGTGCAGGGGAGTATGTCGCTACTTACAGGGGCGTTTCCTGGGAATGTGTCATTATTTACGGGAAGAGTGTCAGTCGTTATGGACGGGGAGGTAAAAGGGCAGTGTGACAACATTTACAAGGGTGTGCCGAAGAATGTGTCAGCATTTACAGGGCTCCTGGAGGGAGAGAGTTCATTTTTATAGGGGATACCATGGAGTGTGCCTACAATTACAGAGGTTGTCAGAGGGAGTGTGTCGGTATTTGCAGAGAATTACTGGGTAAATGACAGTATGTACAGTGGTGTCCCGGTGAAAAGTGTCGGCATTTACGGGGTGATCATGTTGTGTGTGTCAGATGTGCTTGAGGAGAGTGCTGAACTTCCGGATTGGGTGTCTTGGGGACTGTGTCGGTATTAACAGAATGGTTTCCAGGTATTGTGTCAGTATTTACAGGTGTGTGTGTGTGGGGGGGAGGGGGAAGTGTCAGTATTTGCAGGAGGAATCCGGGTTGTGTGTCAATGTTTATGAGTGTGTCTCATGATGTGTGTCAGTATTGATAGGGGAGTCCAAGGGAGAAATTCGGTATGTAGCGCGGGGGTAGGGTCAGTATTTACGGGGGTTCTGGGCAGTAATTGAGTATTTACGGTGGGGGGTGGTATACAGGGGAGTGTGTCGTTATTTTCAGGTAGTTTCTGGGAAGTGTGTCATTATTGACAGGGTCGTGTTTTGGTGTGTGTGCCAAGGTATACAGAGGGTTTCCAGGGCACTGTGATGGCGTTTAAAGGTGTGCGCCGAGGAGTATGTCAGGAGTTACAGGAAGGTTCCCCTGGTTTTTCGGGTTTTCACAGGGCCTGCGCTGTGTGTCAGTATTCAGTGGGAAACTGCCAGGCAGCAGTCCGTATTTATAGGTGTTTCCAGGGAATGTATCCATGTTCCTGGGCAGTGTAACAGCATTTACAGGGGTGCACCGGCGCATGTGTCAGCATTTACAAGAATGTACCCCGGGAGATCTTTAGTATTTACGGGGGGATTGAGGAGCCTCGCAGTATGTGTTAGTATTCAGATGTGAATTCCCGTGCAGTGTTCGGTAGTTATTCGGGGAACAGGGGATATGTTAGTCTTTTCAGTGGAGTTCTTGAGCAGTGTGCCAGCATTAAAAGAGGTGTACTGCGGAATGTATCAGTATCTATTGGTGTCCTGGGCTGTGTCGGTTACCGGAGAGACAGTTGGTATTTATCAGAGACGGCACATGGAGAGTGTAAGGATTTACAGGGATGTCCCAGTGGAAATTGTCAGTATTTACTGGGTGTTCTTGTGGATTGTGCCAGTTTATGCAGTGAGGATCCCGGGGAGCATGTCAGTGTTAATATGGGGCTCCCGTGGAGTGTTTCAGTATTTACAGGTGAATCGTGGGGAGTGAGACAGTCATTACAGGATGGGTCACAGGGACTGTGTCGGTGTTAGGAGACTGTACCTGGGAGTATGTAGTTATTCCAGGGGTGAGTGCCAGGGATTGTGTTAGTATTTAAATGGTAGTCCAAGGGAGTGCGTTGGTATTAATAGGCGGGTCCAGGGAAATGTGTCAGATTTTACAGGGAAGTGCTGGGCATTTTGTAAGTGTTTAAAAATGTGTTGCTGGAAAAGCGCAGCAGGTCAAGCAGCATCAAGGGAGCAGGAGAATCGATATTTCGGGCATAAGCCCTTCTTCAGGAATCCTGAAGAAGGTCTGAAACGTCGATTCTCCTGTTCCTTTGTTGCTACGTCAAAACAATGACTGCAGATGCTGGAAACCAGATTCTGGATTTGTGTGCTGGAAGAGCACAGCAGTTCAGGCAGCATCCAAATAACTTTGAACTTGACGTTTGGGGAAAAAGCCCTTCATCAGGAATAAAGTCAGTGAGCCTGAAGCGTGGAGAGATAAGCTTGAGGAGGGTGGGGGTGGGGAAAAAGTAGCATAGAGTACAATGGGTGAGTGGGGGAGGGGATGAAGGTGATAGGTCAAGGAGGAGAGGGTGGAGTGGATAGGTGGAAAAGAAGATAAGCTGGTAGGACAAGTCCGGGCAAGTCATGGGGACAGTTACTGAGCTGGAAGTTTAGAACTAGGGTGAGGTGGGGGAAGGGGACATAAGGAAACTGTTCAAGTCCACATTGATGCCCTGGGGTTGAAGTGTTCCGAGGCGGAAGATGAAGCGTTCTTCCTCCAGGCGTCTCCATGCGCCCCGTGGTCCAACATTTCAACTCCCCCTCCCACTTTGCCGAGGTCATGGAGGTCCTGGGCCTCCTTCACCGCTGCTGCCTCACCACTAGACAACCTTCTTCTCTCCAACGAAAACAGCCTCAAGTCCCTCAGCCTTTCTTCGTATGATCTTCCCCCCATACCAGGCAATATCCCAGTAAATCTCCTCTGCACCCTTTCGAAACTAATAAGCTGAACTTCTTGGTGTCTTTGATATGTTGTCACAGCGAAGCTATTGGTAAATAAAGTGGATGACTAAAATTAAAATAAACTGCACGTGAGAGCGATTTATTCCAGACTTCCAAAGACTGTGATCTCTGGGACGATCCTAGAGGGAGACTTTGCATGTCTGAGTCCACAAGAAATTTACTGGGACATCTCAAATCTCAACTTTAAGACTCCCTTGCCAATTCGGCCGACTGGTCAAAAGTGCGAGGTTCTCGGCTTTTCATGAATGCAAATTGTCGTATTAATAACTAAGAGCTAGGCCCAGGCCTTTTGGCCACCTTTATCCCTTGTGATCAGTCCAGTTGATGACTAGGAGCTAGGCTTCAGGCTACAGTCACTCCTGATCCTTGACACCTCAGCCCATCTAGTGTGTGATGATGTAGCAGTCGTTGACATGGCCTTGGGCTGCTTGACGCTTAGCAGGTTGCTGGAAGCCAAGCGCAGTGAGGTCACGATGCAGCGCAGTTTGGCATCCAGGCCCTGAAGGTCTGTAATTGTTCACTGCAGCTACTGGTGGAGGTTTTGCCTGGCCTTGTTCAGCTCCCCACTCACACAGGATACGATGCGGAAGGGCAGCCAGGTGATGGCAGGGGGCACGATGTTGACACAGGTGGATGGCAGGCTCCCAAACATCCAAATCGTTGTGAGGGCTGCGCGTATAGGTAGCTGGAGTTGTTCATCTGGGGATCCTGAAGGATCGTTGGCGACTCCTGCTGATCCACTCGCTGGGAGGGAAGGATGATGGTTCTCAGGGATGGGGAGGCTGCACTCACCCGTGGCACAGTCGTGGCCCCCTATGCCAATTAGACAGTATCGAGGCCTCAGTCATAGACACAGCTGATTTATGAAGCAAGTGAAAATGAAGCCTGAGTGTTAATGCCCCTGCACTGAGCTACTCAATAAGTCCTGCACTTGGATTGGCTCTTTCAGCATTAGGCCCATGATACCGTCTGGTCCTATATTTCCCCACATTTAATCCATAACTGGGTGTGAAATTGGCTAACCCAGCTCTCGCCCCTTGACGCATGCTGAGCCGATATTTTCCTCCATTGTGGAGATATTGGCTAATTGACTAACTCAGCATTAGGCTTGAGATGCAACCTGGACCTTCATCATGGCCAGGGTAGGAGTGGGATATGGCTCATTTAATCCACCACCATGAATCACATTGGCTGACGAGGAGCAAGATACAGCTTTAGCTCTGGGTGTATGGATGGTGGAGATAATCACTGATCTGATACCGGAAGTGAAATTGGCTAAGCGAGTCCTCGGCCAAGATTCGACCTGTGCTACATCTTCCTGATCTGTGGGTTTGAACTAGCCCGCGATTAGCAGTAAATATTTGGTTCAGGATCTGAATCCTAGGCCTAGGTTTCCCCACACTGTGCTTCTCGATTCATCCCACATCATCGAGTGTGAGATCAGTGTAGGGATGTGCTCAAGAATGGAGACTGAGACTCTCCTGCTCTGTGTGCACATATATATAGCTGGGAGGGTAAGGAACCTTGTTTCCACATTATTCCATCAGATCAGCTAGCACTATGCACACGATGAAGACCAAGTTTACGTTTGCTTACGTTGTGGATATTGGTCAGTTGGAGAAGGAAATGTCAGCAGAACTGGCAGATGAGGCATATTGATCTGGGTCACCTGGTCTACTTCAAAAGAGAGGACCAGTACATTAACTTCCAAGGATTACTGGTTTTTACTCTCTCTGGTTAAAAATGAGATTGGTGAACTCGGAAGTATTAATCCAAGATATAAGATGGCCTGAGACTGAGCCTGCACGTGCATTACCCAGTCTGTGTCTCCAAATTTCCCACATTGGATGGAGTTATTAAATGCAGTGCTATGCTGATAATGAAGTCTGAGGCCTAAATTTCTCAGCATAGAGCTTCAAAGGTCCCACATTAATTCATAGAATACTGATAGCGTGGAAACAGGCCCTTCGATCCAACAAATCCACACTGATCCTCTGATGAGTATCCCACCCATCGACCCATTCCCCGAAACTCTTACTCTTTATTTACCCTGACTAATGCACCTGACCCACACATTCCTGGACATTGTGGGCAATTGAGCATGGCCAGTTTATCTAATCTGCACACCTTCGGACTGGGGACGAACCCGGAGCGCCCGGAGGAAACACACAGAGACATAGGGAGAACATGCAAACGCCACACAAGCAGTGACCTAAGGCTGGAATCCAACCTGCGTCCCTAGCGCCATGAGGCAGCAGTGCTAACCGCTGAACCATCGTGCCACCTCACCACTGATCCACCGTGCCACATTAGATGAAATTGTTATATTCAGAACTAGGTCCAAGATAGAGACTGAGGTCCACATTACCCCACATGGAGCTTGAACATCCCAAACCAGGTGAAATTAGAAAAAGCAGTGCTCGGCCGTGATTGGAGAAATTCCGAGTCTTTGCTGTGCATCGCTAGAAGGGAGGAGGTTTAAGCTCCTGTCAAAACAACAATTCGAGGAATAATATAAATGATCAAGGGCAGCGTTTAATCGCTTAAAAGTCAGGAATAGGAAAGGTGAAACCAGAATGGTATACGACCGGCCACACAACAGCCAGCGGGAGACAGAGGAGAGAACATGTAGACAGATTTGGAAAGACGTAACATTTGTATGATTGCTGTTTTGGGTAATGTTCCTTTCCTGTAGATTGACTGGGACTCACTGTGTGCTCGGGGATGGGATGGGGCAGAATTTGTAAGGATCATTCAAGAGGGATTCTTGACATGATATGTAAACAGCCCGACAATGGAAGGGATTATATGGAACCTGAATTTGGGAAATGAGCCTGGACAGGTGAGTGAAGTTTCAGTGGGGGTCAGGAATCGAACCTGGGCTCCTAGCGCCATTGAACAGCAGTGCTCACCGTTGAATCACCGTGCTACCCCACCGCTGTTCCAACGTGCCACATTGGGGGGTGGCGGGGGTTGGTGGGGGAGGTGGTGTATTTTGGGAGGAGCCACCATAATACCGTAAGATGCTCGTGGATTAGCAGCCCTCCGGTGAAGGCTTTAAATTAGAGGAAGGGGAACTACAACAAGGCTGGAACAGAACATTCTTGATCGGAGCCGGCTG
Organism: Chiloscyllium punctatum; assembly: GCF_047496795.1. NCBI lineage: Eukaryota > Metazoa > Chordata > Chondrichthyes > Orectolobiformes > Hemiscylliidae > Chiloscyllium > Chiloscyllium punctatum. The sequence continues at coordinate 30,646,116 of NC_092789.1, read as the reverse complement.
TTTGAGGGTAAATAGGCATCAGAGATGTGGGAGTATTTCAAAAAGCAGTTGAAAAGAGTTCAGGAGTGGCACATTCCTGGGAGAATGAGGGATGCGAATCGCAAGATACATGAACTTCGGATAACCAGGGATATTAAGACCATGGTCAGAAAGAAAAAGAAAGCTTTGCTAAGGTTTGATTTGAAGGTGCTAGTATTGGAGTATTGTGGACAATATTAAAAATCACACAAAACCAGGTTATAGCCCAACAGGTTGAATTGGATGGTCCAGCTTTCTGCACGCTGCTGCTTCATCAGGTGGCACAGTGGTTAGCACTGCTGCCTCACAGCGCCAGAGACCCGGGTTCAATTCCCGCCTCAGGCGACTCTCCGTGTGGAGTTTGCACATTCTCCCCGTGTCTGCGTGGGTTTCCTCCGGGTGCTCTGGTTTCCTCCCACAGTCCAAAGATGTGCAGGTCAGGTGAATTGGTCATGATAAATTGCCCATAGTGTTAGGTAAGGGGTAGATGTAGGGGTATGGGTGGGTTGCGCTTCGGCGGGGCGGTGTGGACTTGTTGGGCCGAAGGGCCTGTTTCCACACTGTAAGTAATCTAATCTAATCTAATGTGGCTGTGGAGTATAAGATTGTAAGACACTGAATTAAGGGCAAATGTTCACAGCGTGATATCACTGAAGTTATATATTGGAAAAGATACAAATTTTTTGTTAACTCTCTTATTTTTTGGAATGGGCATGATGGTTTCAGTTCTTTCATATGCAAATTTCGGAACTTACTAAAAGTTGCATTTTCGCGGAAACTTTAACCGTCGGTGCCACGTTGGCCCAGATAATGCATTGGAGGTGTGAGGTGCCCTGTGTGAGGCTATCTGTGCCCTAGTGTTCAGAATTATACTAATCTAAAATAAAGATCTACAGAATCTTACAAGGGCTTAAGCCGTTTTTGAGCAATATCAAATGTAATTCTGAAAGTAAACATTCACCCCACAAACTAAGAGAGGTGTGTGTGTGTGTGCATGTGTGTGTGTGTGTGTGTGTGTGTGTGTCTCAGCTGTAGGATCACATAAACGTAAGGTCCCGGTTGAGGCCATCCCCCTGAGTGCGTGGCAGGAAGTCATGTAGTCATGTGACTCTGTCAACGTCGTCTATCTCATACACTGCAGGTAAGAATGCCCTGAGGCATGGTATATTGGTGAGAAAAAGAGAGGCTACCGCAACGGTGAATGGTCTCCGCACAACAATCAACAGACAGGAATGTTCCCTCCCAGTCGGAGAACACTTCAGCGGTCCAAGGACATTCGACTTCAAACCTTCGGGTGACCATCCTCCAAGGCAGACTTCAGGACAGTCCACAACGAATCGTGGCCAAGCAGAGGCTGATAGCCAAGTTTGGAACCCATGGGATGGCCTCAACCAGGGGCGTGGTTTCATTTCACAGTACAGGTGACCCCACTACATTAGACACACACACACGCACACACACACAGAGACACACACACCTACAGACTAATTTACCCACAATTCCACAAACTCATACAATCATGCAAATCCTCTCTCATATGCAAGCTGTCTCTCAGAAGCTCACACATACTCCCACACTCAATCAAGCACCCTCTCACAGACTTATACCCCTTTACACTCACACTCACACACAAACACAGGCACGCTTTTTCTCACAGACACTCAACCCCACTCCCCCAAGTCCACATGCACACACGCGCACACACACACACATCAGTTTGTGGGGAGAATTTGTGCTTGCAGAATTACATTTAATATTGCTCGAAAAGTTCTTAACTGCATGTAAGATGCTGTATAATCCTTTTTTAGATGAGAATCAGTCTTAACATTGGGGCACTGACAGCCTCAAGGCATCTTGCACCTTCAATGCATTATCTGGGGCGATATTGCACCGAGGGTTAAAGTTCATTGGAGATTGTAACTTCAAGAAACTACTGGAATTTACATATGAAAGGAATGAATCCAACATGCCCACTCTAAAAGATGAGACTTATCAATAAAACAGGTCTTTTTCAACATATAATTTCAGTTACATCACACTGTACACTTTTGCTACACGTTCTGTGTCCTACGATCATATTCTCCACAACCACCTGATGAAGGAGCAGTGCGGAGAAAGCTATTGCTTAAAAAGAAACCTGTTGGACTATAACTTGGTGTTGTGTGATTTTTCACTTCCAATGGATTAGGAGAATGGGAAATGACAATGCCCTTGAAGTAAAGAAAGAAAGTCGGAATGGACTTATAAAAGGAATTAGAAGTGGTAAACGGGGCCACGAAAAGTCGTCAGCAAACAGTATTAAGGAGAATCCCAAAGCTTTTCACACATATATAAAAGAAACAAGGATGTAGCCAGGGCAATGGCTGGTCCACTCAACGATAAAGCAGGGGTTCTATGTGCAGAGTCAGAAGTGGTAGTTTAGGTCATAAACGTATTCTTCATGTCAGTTTTCACCAAAGAGAAGGAATTGGTGGAGGATGACCTCAGGGAAGGGAATAGCAAGTTTCTTAGCCAGGTTATTGCTAAAAAGGAAGAGGTGTGCGTTTTAAAACATATTAAGATAGACAAGATACCGGGTTCTGATGGGATCAGTCCCAGAGTATTGAGTGAGGCAAGAGAGCAATTTACTGTAACATTCTATCAAAAAACTCTCTCAACAAACACTTTGAGTTCGACCTTATCGATCTCCCCCTGAGAAAAGGAACAGGAAGTGATTTCACCACAGAAAATAACATCACTACAGCAAATGACATCACCAACCCAAACAAATGCAAACATATAAACAGAATGCAGGAATTTTCAGCATTGCTTCACCAGAGACCTACTGAAGATGTTACCTCATAGGGTATCGAAATATCTGGAAATGAACCTTGCAGCTCAGCGAGCAAACCTACATCCAAAAAAATCAACCTGAGCTACAAATCTTCTCAAAACGTATTACTAGAGCACAGACAGATATCTTTGTGTCCTTTTTAGCCACAGGTGTTTTCACAGCGGTCTGGTGAATAGATCGCATAGTCCATACAGGCTATCAACCCATGTAATATCTCGTAAATTCCCCTTTGCAAATACAACCATTCGGGCTCAAGATTGGGATACAGACAGACTCTGATCTCACACTTTTAAAGCATTGTCTGAGCTGAGATGTCACCATTTGTGAGAAAACCTTAAGTTAGCACATGGAGGTGGCTTAAAAGAAGTTCTGCGATTTACTGATTAATGAATCGAAACTTGCAAAGCATGCTAAAAGATGGAAGAATTAAAATTCCAGTTTTGTTCAATGTATCATGACACTTTATACATTCTGGGTCCTGTGATGTTTCACTCCACAACCACCGATTGAAGGAGCAGCGCACTGAAAGCTATTGTTTACCATTAAACCTGTTGGACTATGATCCGATGTTGTGTGATTTTTAACTTTATCCACCCCAGTCCAAAACTGGCTCATGACATAGTCCCATCATATCAAAAGGATAGCAGGGATAATCCAGGATTTTACAGGCCTGTTAGTTTCACATCGATGGGAGGGGAATTATTTGGAAAGACTCTCTGGGACAAGATCTATGTACAGTCATAGAGATGTACAGCACGGACACAGACCCTTCGGTTCAATCCGTCCATGCCGAACGGATATGCTAATCTAATCTTTGTCTATTTATCCTATCCATGCCCCTCTTAATTTTCTAAACCTCTGTAAGTTCACCCCTCAGTCTCCGACCCTCCAGGGAAAACAGCCCCTGCCTGTTCAGCCTCTCCCTATAGCTCAAAACCTCCAATCCTGGCAATATCTTTGTAAATCTTTTCTGAAATCTTTCAGGTTTCAAAATATCTTTCCGATAGAAAGGAGACCCGAATTGCATGCAATATTCCAACAGTGGTCCAACCAATAGCCTCTACAGCCGCAACATGACCTCCCAACTGCCGTAGTCAATACTCTGTCCAATAAAAGAAAGCATACTAAACGCCTTCTTCATTATCCTATCAACCTACGATTCCAGCTTCAAGGAGTTATGAACCTGCACTCCAAGTTCTGCTTGTTCAGCAACATTCCCTAGGAGATTACCATTAAGTGTGTAAGTCCTGCAAACGAGTCCCTTGTCCTTACTAACTATGCATCTTATGCTCAAATCTGAATCATTTACGTAAATGACGAAAAGTAGTGTACCCAACAACAATTTTTGTGGTACTCCACTGGTCACAGGCCTCCTGTCTCGGGCCACAGTGCTTGGTCTCATAATATTTGTTCACTTATTTAAGAACGAGATGAGGATTAATTTCTTGTTATCTCTGAGGACTATTTAGCCTGGTGTATTAAGTGTACTGAAAGCTGAGGTGGACAGATTTTAATCAGGAAGGCAATCAACGGTTTTTCAGAAAAGGCAAGTCATTGTAGTTGAGGGCAATCCGATCAATGGCGGTGATCTGATTAAATAGCTGACCAGACTTGATGGGCTGAATGGACTACTTCGGTACCTATGTCTTATTGATCGTTGCTCAGAGTGAATTGACATTTTATTCTGTGAGTAGAGTCTCTTGTTGTTTTTGTTTGCACGTTACTTATTAATCATGTGAATTCAACAAAGGGAAATGATTTTATGGGCAATTTACTGTTTTCCCACCCTTGGATGGAGAGTCACAGTTCTGAAGTTATGTCTGTATGTGAAAAGTCTTCTACATTTGGACTCCAGCTCAGCATGGAACTTACTTGAAATTCGAGAAATTGAAGTATTGGACAGTGCAGAATCTGGAAAAAACTATCGAGAAAATCGCAAAGTAAAAAATTTCAATAGACTAGACAAAGGCATTAGCAACTGTGCATTCCGAACATCAAAGATTAAATTGCCCGCCACTACTGAATTAATACTGAATAAAACAATCAATTACCAGTTCAGAACAGAGCAAATTAAACCTCAACATGGTGTGGAAGAAACAAAGTGTTGAAAGGTAAACTGTAGAGACAAATTGAGGAAGCTGTTGACTCAGAGTTAACTAACATTTATGGTGAATGAAGATCAGAGGAAAAATTCAAAACAGCCTATTAAGTATAAAAATGCATTGGAGCAATGTCACCAATGAAGATTGCAACCAACTGTGATAGAGTTGGCGGTCTTTTGACAGACAAACTGCATTTACCCAAAGAGCTCTGACAACACAGACAGTGGAGCATTTGTGGAGAGAGAGAGAGCTCTGTAAATCTCCGGTATCAGAATGAGAAACTGGGAAGATATGGACGGAAGTTCAAGTGGGAAATGGCAGACGTTGGTGTTGATCTCTATAGAAAGTGAATGAACCTTCAAGGCTTCATGAGATAAACATCCTGGGCTGTCAATGTAAAACAAATTCAAAACATTGCAGAGAATGTTGAAGCAAACATTGTTTTGTTTGAATGTTTCTTCGTTTAACCTTTCAGTCACATAATTAAGTTCACTTTTGTTAAACAGTGTCAACTCTGGTGCTGTGCATCTTTCAGTTCGAATACAATCCCCACAGACCCTTTGGTCCAATAGATCCACACCGACCCGCTGAAGAGTAACCCACACAGACCCATTCTGTTACCCTATATTTACAACTGATTTACCAACCATACACATCCCTGAAGGCGAGACAATTTACCATGGCCAATTCACCTAATCTCACATCTTTGGATTTTGGGAGGAAACCGGAGCACCAGGAAGGAACGCACGCATTCCTATGGAAAATATACAGAATCCACACAGTTGCCCGAGGCCAAACCACGAACCCACATCCATGACGCTATGCGGCAGCAGTGCGATCCACTACACCACCCTCGCATTACTTAGGAGCATTTGAAAGTATCTTTAAACATTGATTGTCCAGGCAAAAATTGCAGGATTCTTGTTCCCTGGGGACAAAAGATGAGCAGGGGTAATCCGTGAGAATCTCCACACACAGTGAGGCAGCAGAAGGCAGACAGGCTCTGGAAGTGATGACCAGGTAAAGCACATATTTAAATGAAATCGGGCACAGTGTGATGCATTTGTTTTTCTTTTACACAGGGAGTATGTCTGAAGATTTTAGAAAATGTTTGAATGGGAGTGTGACAGGTGAGGCCAGAAGTGGATGTCTATCTCTAATTATCTCGAAAATAATGTATATATGTATGCAGATACATTCCATTTTTGCTCAGAAAGCACACAGTCAAATCCTACCACAATTTATAAATTCCCACTCGAGAAATTGAACCAGTCTGACTCAAGTTTGGGATTCAGACAGACTCGAACCTGACAGATTTAATACATTGTCTGAGCTGGGATGTCATTTTGTTTTTAAAACCTTAAGTTATCTCGAGAATGTTACTTAAACGAAGTCCTGGGATTTACATATTAATGAAGCGAAACCTGCAATACATTCTAAAAGGTGAAAGACTTAATAACAATGTATGTTCGTTTAATACATCATTTCAATTGCATACCACTGTGATAGTTTACCATAAATTCAGTGTATTAGGACCCTGCTGCACTAATTACCTGAAGTGGCAGCACTCTGAAAGCTAATACTTTCAAGTAAACCTGATGGACTATATAACCTGATGCTGTGTGATTCTTAACTTTATCCATGAAAAGTGATGGTGTGTCAGTCAGCTACTTGAAGTGCTGTAGACTCTGCGTCCCTGTATCTGCCTTGAGACCACTGGATTCTGCTTCTCTTGCAGAATAAATGTGAATGTACTCCTTAAATTTGTATTCTTCCAAACGGTCCCGATGAGTGCATGGTGGGCTCGACAAGGGTGGGAGGCGGTTAACTGTTGAGAGAGAAATCAGCACAACAGTTGAGTATGGACGGCAACTTACTGGCCCTTCCCTCCCTTCCTCCCTACGCTGACACACACTCACACACATGCCTCAGACTTGAAACCCACACAGAAATTCCTCACTCCCTTGTGGATGATGAATGGGAGAGGGCAGCCCCGGATCCTGTTGCACACGACCTTGTGAATGATTGGGGGAGAGGAGAGGGCAGTCCTAGCTCATGTTGCTCACTCCCTTGTGGATGATGGGGAGCGGTTAGGGCAGGCCCACCTCCTGTTGCTCACTCCCTCGTGGATTATGGGGGAGGAGTGAGGGCAGTCCCAGCTCCTTTTGGTTACTCCATTTTTACGAATGGATTTTCCAGAAATTGCCTGAATTGGGCGAAGACCGATCTGACTGACTGGAATGGGCGAATGGAAAAGCAAGACTATTTTAACAATTGGCTTCCAGCTTTTCTGAAACTTGTGTGGATAGAATGACGGCCAATGATAGATGGTGGAATGTCGGGGCAAACGTTTAACTGTCAAATGAGGTGAAGGAATGGGGATTGGCTAAGGACAAGCGAGGAGTGTGTTGGGACTGAAAGTGTAATTGATCAATAATGGAGGAAAAGGTGGGAGCCTCGCTGTGGTTAGACATGCTGTGGGGTACAGGTAGAGCAGTGTTACTTCTGCAAACATATTTGCTGATGCAAAATAAATGTACTAACACCAGTGTATAATTCTTCCAGCCAAAAGCTGAATAAGTAATTGATTATGCAAGGTAAATGAACTTCACACCATTGTATAAGTGTTTCGGCCAGGAATGGAACTATGTGAAGGAAATACATAATTGCTTTCATTAGCTGAAATGTGAATACAAGAATGAAATGTGCTTGCAAACAATGGAAGATGTTACAGCCAAACAGATAAGATGCAAAGAACATTGAGTTATGGCAGACTCGGCACGTTGTCCTCATATAGGCACTGAAATGAACCAAGTTAGTTACAGGTAAGTAGGAGTGAGGGCCACTCAGCTTGGAGTAGGGGAGGAAGTAAAAAAGGGGGGAGTGCAGCGAGGCAGGTGCAGAACACAATAAGTAATATTGATAGGTTTGAGGACCAATGAGGGAAACGGGGAAGTATTTACAGAGACTAAAGTAAACTGCTTAAATTGTGAAGTGTTTTTTGGATTGGGGTGCCTCCTGGCTAGACACCCATCTTGCAAGAACGTTTCAATAAAATTCGCTGCTTCAGAATTTGACTCGGACTGAATTTTATTATATTGTGAGCTCCGTCTCTCACAAGTTCGACGCTCGTCCGGGGTGTCCAGCATCACCAGCCCCGTAGGCACCGTCGGTGTTTCGGAAGATGCATCCCTTTCCTTTCACAATGTTCCCGTGTTCTTCGGTGCTGGATTTCCCCTTCTGCTTGACTGATCAAGATCCGATGAGCGTCTATCTGAAGCAGGCGAAAGGTTGCAAGTTGGCACCGGGAGACATCGAGCCAGGCAACACCGTGCATGGACCAAGGAAGGAAAACTGATTTTTAAATATTGCCTTGACGGCTGGGATTGAGTTCTAGTAGTTACGAAGGACTAACGAAGGAAATCAATATGGGCTGTTCCAAGGGTAAGGAAAAAGCCTCTGGGGACCAAAAAAAGGAAATCGAAATGGAGGCGGGGTCCCTGAAAATTTACCTCCAGTAAGTCCGATGATGTGGAAATGGCAAAATAATACTTGTACAAGGGGAAAATATAGGAAATGGATGATGAAATATTGTTGCTTTGTATGGACTAAGAAATCCTTTCTTCGTCTTCTGGCCGAAGTACGGGTCAGCCGAAGACTGTGTTTGTAAATAGTTGAATTCATATGTCAATGCAAATCAGCCTTACCGTCAGGAGGTTTCAGAATATGCTTTGTCTTGGAAGGGCTCTTAGCTGAAGGACTACTGAGGGTACACTTCGTAAGAAAATCATGGCCTGACATCCAGAAAAAAATTCAAAAAAATAGAGGGCTGCAGGGAGAAGCCTCTAGCGGTGTTGTTGCCGGAAATTCAGAAAGTATCAGTGAGATATGGTGTGTGTGTGTTAGAGAGAGAGAGAGAGGGAAAAAAAGAGCTGTACAGCTAATAGAAAATTTAACCCTTTGTGATTCGGTTTGAATGCACATTTCAGTCTTGGTTATTGAATTTTTGTGCTTTGTTCCCTGGAGCTTGAGATCCGGGACTGTTTTGAATCTAATTTCTATTGTGGAAATATAACATGATTTCTTTTAAGGTTAAGGATTTTACAATAATTATGAAGTAAAATGTTAACTCCTGTTCTTTTTGCAGGTCATGACTGCCTGAGTATAAGTTTCTAACTCATCTCTTTTATCCTGACATAAAAGCGATTTATGGAGGACGTTTGAAGATTCACTGCAACATTAGATTGTAATAAGTAAATAAATCATCTTATGGTTAATTCCTGTGTCCTTGGATTCGGCCATTGTGCATACATTAGAATTTTTTTAACTCGAGTTCACAAATCCTTTTAAGGCAGCTCCGTTTATTTTACGAGTTACATCATTATAATTGAGCAATGATTGATCAGGACTACTTAAGAAACGAATATTCGATTTAAATTAAGGAACTAAAACCGGGTAATAATAGTGGATTTCGAAGTTAGGAACTGTAGGCATTCTACATTTTAAATATTAAACACTGAATAGGTGAATTTATAATATATAAATATATAGTTATATGTATGATTCCAAAATGTGCAGTTAGGAAGAGGCTTTTAAGTCAGACAAGCATAAATTGATTAATCGGTATTTGAGGCTACAGAGAGCAAGAAATATTGTAATGTTTTTAAATAAAATCAAGATCTGAGCAAAACTTTGGGTGATGGAGAAAGGCCATCAGGTGGCCCTAAAGCTGTTCAATTGGTTAAATCGGCTCAGTAATTGATCTGGCAACGTAACATGAGAAGCAGAAACTAAAGGCAAAAATAATGGTAGCCACAGTTGATTAGGTAATAAAAAGAAGGACAAAACTAAAAGGAGAAGGAAACCGGAATGGTGGCGGGCAGCATATTGAAAATAAAGGGAGGAGAAGATATTAGGGAGGAGATGTTCAGTTGTCTGATAGACAGGAACAAGGATAGAAGTGAAAATCCCCACTATGGAAAGACATGTCACTTTAAGATCGAGTGTCCACATCTGAAAAAGGAAGCAAAGGCAGTACCGTTTATGAACCTTGGTGAAGACCAGGTGTGTCAGGGGTTCCGTTTCCCTGGGGCCCCACCAGAAAACCTTGATAAATTTACAGGTGGGACCTTACAAAGGGGACGTAGTTTTCTGAGTCTATACGGGGACAGCAAGTTCATACTTAAATTTTAAGCGCAACGGAGTGGAAGTCTCGAAACGACTGTTAATTCTTTCTGGAGTAAAAGGGGAGGGATTTACAGTTCCAGTTCTTGAACCTATAATAATCCAGAGTGGTAAAGATATTGTCGAATGTGAACTGTTATATATTCCTGCTATCGGAAGTAACTTATTGTGGAAGGATTTAGTCATACTCCTCGGACTGGAGAATGGGGTATGGGCCCAGAGATTAGTGATGCAAATTGTTGTCTTGACCGAGGAAAAGGAGAAGGAAATAGAACCCAGAGTGTGAGCACGGGAAGAGAATCGCGGGGGATTACAAATACCTCCTTTTGAGATCAGTTTAAAGAGAGAGATAGACGTGGTTGGCAAATCACAATATCCCATTTCAATAGTGTGACACAAGGGACTGCAGCCAGTAATTGATGGATTACTAGAGCCCTGCATGACACCTTACAATACCCCTATCCTGCGAGTAAAAAAAATCGGACGGTAGTTATCGCCTGGCACAAGACCTAACGACATTGAACCAAATAGTAAAAGCCCGCCACCCTGTTTTCCCTAATCCCTATATACTACTTAGTAAGATTCCCCATGGCCATAAATAGTTTAGTGTCCTGGATCTGCAGGATTCCTACTGGGCATGTTACTGGCACAGGGGTGTAGGGATCTGTTTGCCTTCGATTGGGAAGATCCAAAAGCAGGGTGAAAACAGCAGTACAGATGGACTGTACTCCCGCAGGGATTTACTCAATTCCAGAATCTCTTTGGTCAGTTGTTGGAACAAGTCTCAGAGAAATTCAATAGTCCCAAAGGAACTACCCTGTTCAATATATAGATGGTCTTCTTCTAACAGCCGAGAAAAGTGACAAAACAATAGAAGCCACAAACGAATTGGGGAACTTTCGAGGACAACAAGGATTGAGGGTCTCCAAGAATAAATTGCAGAATAAAGTCATATATTTGCGACACCTAATCAGTGAAGGAAAACGAAAAATAAACCCAGAAAGAATTGAGGGAATTGTGGGAATGCTGCCGCCTAAAACGAAAAGGGAATTACGAAAATGCCTGGGATTAACAGGGTACTGTCGATTATGGATAGACTCATATGAACGGCAAACAAAGAAACTATATCTGAATCGATTAGAGGAACACCCTAAATTATTGAATTCGACAGATAAAGAGAGGGAATTAATTGAAGAACTAAAGGGGAACCTAACCTATACCGCTGCCATGCATTATCTTCCCGAGACAAGCACTTCCATTTGTTTGTCACGGTAGACAGGAGAGTGGTTCTAGGGGTCCTAACCCAGCGACGGGGGATGGGCGGAGTTTGCGGGGTGGGGGAACAAGCAACCGGTTGCCTACTTGTCTAAATTATTAGACCCAGTATCAAGCGTGTGGCTGGAGTGTGTGCAGACAGTGACAGCAACAGCCTTATTGGTACAGGAGAATCGGAAACTTACTTTTGGTGAGCCTGAATATTCAACACCCCACATACGGTACGGACCATACTAACTCAGAAAGTAGGACGATAGCTCAAAGACTCTAGGATCTTTAAATATGAGACAATCTTAATTGAACAGAATGACCTTATGTTAGTCACAGACAGTTGCTTGAATCCAGCTGCATTTCTGTGGAAGGGAGAGGGGATGGCCCCTGGTAATGCAGAACACGACTGCTTTGATATTATTGAATATCAGATTAATGTGCGGATGGACTTAAGGGACGTACCGTTGCAGGTCGGTTGTTTATCGATGGTTCCTCCCGGGTGATTAAGGGGAAAAGGCACAATGGATATGCTGTAGTCGACGGGATAGAAGGAAGCGTTATCGAGGTTGAAAGACTGGCTAACGGCTGGTCAGCCCAAACTTGTGCACTCTATGCCCTAGAAATAGCTCTCAGAGCCTGAGAAGACAAGGAAGCAACGGTGTACGCACACAGAAAATATGCATTTGGAGTGATGCACACCTTCAGAAAAATTTGGCAGGAAAAATAACTGACAAACAGAAGAGAAAAAGAACTATCGCATGAGGAATTGATAACCAAGTGTTGGAGTTTCTGTTACACCCGAGAGAAATAGCGGTAGTTCATATAAATGGACATCAGAAGTGGAATGAACTGGATGCAACGGGAAATAAACTGGCAGATGAGGTATCTAAAGAAGCAGCCCCAATCCACTGGGAGCAGTGATATACTCCGCAATACGTGAAATTCTAGATCTTCAGGGTTCCCCGTTGTTTACTGCAAAGGAGGAAAAGGAACTAAAATATCTTGGAGGTGCAAAGACAGCAGTTAGGAGCTGGATGTTACCCGATGGGAGAGAAATGTTGAATAAAATGACGGTGCAAGAAATTATGGCTGTTTTACATCAGGGGAGCCACTTGGGAGTGCAAGTGGCTCCCCTGATTTAGTCTTAAGGAAATATGGATGCAAATGAATATATACAATAACCAACAGATATGTGAGGAATGCATAGCATGTAAAACATAAACAAGAAGGCATTAAGGAAACAAGTCCCCGGAGGGAGAAAACCTGTGCAAAGGCCATTTCAGAGCATTCAGATCGAATATACAGAATTACCCCGATTGGGAAGACTGAGGTATATGCTGATAATGGTTGATCACCTGTCTGGAGGAGTGGAGGCGTACCTTTTAGACACTGCCACCACAAGTGCGGTGTCCAAGATATTACTTGAACACATAATTTCCAAATACGGCGTAGTGGAATGCATAGATTCAGATCAGGGAACTTATTTGACTTCCAGGGTGCTCCAGGGAGTGATGAAGGGGTTAGGAATCTCCTGGGTGTTCCACATGCCTTGCCATCCACCTTCATCAGGAACCGTTGACAGAATGAACCACACACTCAATAAGCAGTTATCTAAATTAGTTGCAGAAATCAGACTCCCTTGGACTAAGTGTTTACGTATAGTCCTTTTGCGAGAGCGAACGGACCCAATGAGAGATATGGGGCTGACCCCTTATGAGATATTGTTTGGCCTGCCCTATCAAGGATTGAAAGGAGAACTGTCAACCCCGGATACTAAAGATTTGTTCTTAAAGAAGTATAGACTGGGCTTGTCGTTCTCGTCTTTCTTGCTCTGGAAATGGAGTTTATTGGCACAGACTCCACCCCTTAAATTCACCGTCCATCCGATCCAAACGGGGGATTGGGTCCTAGTCAAATCATGGACTGAAACCAAATTGCAACCAGACTGGGAGGGACTGTACCAAGCACTCTTAACAACTGAAACCCCGATAAGAACGGAAAAAATAGTCTGGACTCACGACACTCAGCTGAAAGGGCCAGTGGAATCTGCAGTTGAGAGAGAAGTCTGGACATTCGAATCGACAAAAGAACCACTTAAACGTAAGCTAAAAAGATTTTAAATAACTGATTATACAGTAGTGGCGCGACCGCGGGATGGTTTCTGTAGATTGTATGCCAAGTCGCTCGGCGCTTCAATGCCAGTGAAGAATGGGAAGAATGTTTAGGTACACTCTATTAGCTTTTCTTATCATAGGATTCTGTCAGGCTATGGTGTGGTCATCTTACTTAGTGATAACGGTTCCAGAAAGTACAAATCCACAAGTCAGAGAAACAGATACCTGCAGTCTGGTGGATTGTGGCAATGTCAGAAATCTTTGGCAACACAGTAACTCAGAGATACATCTTAGTTTCTAATGAAAAGTTCCCGAAAGTGGCACATGGGATAAGACTAATGGGAGGAAACTGTCTCGGAGAGAGAAGTGTAAGAGATATGTTTTGGAATAAAGAATGTAAAGAATGGCGGAGGCAGGAAGTCCTCAGAGTTGATCTCTTTTTTGATCCTCTCGTTACAGTACAGCAAGGCCCTTTCCGGAAAACTCTTGACTGTCCAGATAAAAGGTGGAACCCAATATATTTAACAATAAAGAAAACCTCATGGTATGAAGCAGTTTTAGGGGAAGAAACCTATCAGGTCCAGTTACAACAAATATTTGGGATAGTGATGAAAGCAGACAGGAAGAATTTCCGGGAACGTTGTTTTAAAATACATGTGAAAGACAGAACCCAAGTAGGAGAAAGGAATAGTAGAGTACCTTAATTGATCGTTATGTGATAAAAATTGGAAAGGTAAAAGACTTAAAGCAGACCATTGAAGTAGAAACAACTGGGGATACAAACGCCTGTGTTGAATGGATAAATTACACAGTGAAAAGTTTGAAACAAACAATTGTGCCTCTGGAAGACCAGAGGCATGTGCTTCTGGGAGACCAATGGCCCCAGTAGTCCCCTTTCTGCTCGGGTGGAAGCGAGACAGGAGGGGTATGGCATGCACGATATACCTGTATTAGGATAAGATGACAAAGGGTAATAAAGATTGTATACTCCCTCCATTAAAGTTCCCTCCATTAAAGAAGGAAGGCTCAAAGACGCCCCACCCCCGCCCAAACACCATGTTTCTGCCGTTGTCGGAAATCACACATCGTGTGTTAACAGACAAGGAGCAATTCGGTCCAGATATTTGGGGGAACTGAAATCATGCACCGAAATCGAGTACGTGAGAGAAAAGGGAGGGAACGACTCTGCATGAAGGATTCCCTGAGTGGATCTGTGGTAGTACTGCAGAGCGAAAATATTGAGATCCGCCCTACCTCCAGATTGGATGGGCACGTGTGCAGTTGCACAGTTGGTAATTCCGTTCACCCTGCCATTTAAAAAGAAAGAGATAATAAAGGAAGGGGGAGTAAGTAAGAGATTACTATTGGGTGCTTGTTTGTGAGTCCCAAGAGAGGTACCTGATGAATTCAACGTTTGTAACCAGATCACGGCAGCGTTTGAATCAGTACTCTTCTGATGGGTAACAGACAACAAAAATGTGGACTGGATAAATTATATTTTCTATAATCAGCAAAAATTCATCAATTACACTAGAGACACAATTAAATGTATAACCGAACAATTTGATGCAACCAGCAGAAGGGCATGGGAGAATAGAATGGACCTCGATATGATACGAGCAGAAAAAGGGTGTGTGTCTGTTATGTTAAGAGGGAGCTGTTGTACGTTTATTCCAAGTAACAGAGCCCCAGATGGGTCGATTACTCGAACCTTGCAAGGTCTAACAACACTAGCTGAAGAACGAGCTGAAAATTCAGGAGTCAGCATATCATTCACTGGTTGGTTAGAATTGTGGTTTGGAAAGTGAAGGAGTGTGGTGGCTTCATTCCTAACCTCCTTGATCGTACTGGTGGGAGGACTAATCTCAATGGGATCCTGTATCATGCTTTGTGCACCGGGGTTAATCCAAAGCTTGGTTTAAACAGCTTTGGCCGGACAAATGCCCCGAAAGAGTAATCCGGGGAGATTTTCAAAATAAATGAAATTTCGGCAAAGATGCTTGTCAATTGCGAAGTGACAAACAAAGAAAAAAAAAGAATATAATCAAGGTAAAGAAAAAGGGGGAAATTGTGTGATATAGGTACACCAATGTTACTTATGCAACTATAATTGCTTATTAACATCAGTATATAATTGTTTCAGCTAAATTAATAATTGTTAACGAAATAAAATAAACTAACACAGGATTTAAAACTATGTGGAAGGATTACATAGTTACTTTGCATTAGTTAAAATGTGCATACAGGAATGAAATGTGCCTGCAAACAATGGAAGAAGTTACAGCCAAACAGGCAAGGTGCAAAAGAACATCAGGATATGCCAAGCTCAGCTCATTTCCTTCATGTCAGCACTGAAGCGAGCCACGTCACTTACAAATAAGGGATTGGATAAATAGGGGTGAGGGTCGCCCAGCTTGGAGTGGGGGGGAGAAATAAACAGGTTACCGCGAAGCTAGGCAGGAGCAAAACACAAGAAGGAATATTGATAGGTTTGAAGGCCAATGAGGTAAGCGGGGAAGTACCGAGAATTAAATTGTATAAATTGTGGAGTAATTCCTGGATCAGGGTGCCGACTTGTCAGCACAACCCCTTACAAAAACGCTTCAATATAATTCACTGCTTCAGAATTTGACTCGGACTTAAATCTATTATGTTGTGTGCTTTGTTTCTCACACAGGGGATATGTGCTCTGTCAGGGAAGAGGTGATGGAAGGCGGGGAGTTGTTTGCATTTTTGATGAGGGCGAGTATTCAAGCAATATTCAAGGTGGAATAACTGAATGGTCATCCACTGAGGCTTTGTGGAAAGAGCTAAGCACCAAGCAGAAGATGGTGACCTTATAATATAAGCCCCCCCAAACAGTCAATTAGAAGAACAAGTATGCAGGGTGACTGGGGAGATTGCAGGAGCAATAGAGTTGTCATTGGAGGGGATTTTAATTTTCCCAAAATAGACGGGGATTGCCAGAGCATGGAGGGCTTAGATCTGTGAGAATTTTTTAAGTACGTTCAGGAAGGTTTCCTCATGCAGTATATAGAGGATCCTACTCCAGAAGGGGCAAATCTCGATTTACTCTTGGGAAATTAGGCAGGGCAGGTGACTGAGGTGACAGTGGGGGAGCACTTTGGACCAGTAACCATACGTCTGTTAATTTTAAGATAGTTATTGAGAGGGACAAATTGGGACAAAGAATTAGACAGGAGCTTGCCGGGATTGATTTGAATAGGTTGTTTGCTTGTAAAAGCACATTTGGCAAGTTGGATGCCTTTGAAATTGTGATAATTGGAATTCAAGCTCTATCTTTTCCTTTGTCGATGAAGGGCGCGGATGGCTGGAATAGGGAGTCTTGGATAACAAGATATGTTGAGACTTTGTGCAGAAGAAAACGGAGGTGTGGCTCAGGGAGAGACAGCTGGAATCAAAGGAATGCCTGGAGGATACAGGGAATACAGGAGTTTAATTTAGACTAAAATCAGGAGGGCGAAAAGGGAGCAAGAGATATACTTGACTGAGAATATGAGGGTGATCCAAAAAGGTGTTTTAATTATCTTAAAGGAAAAGTAATAACTAGAGAGAGAATGTGGCCCGTCAAGGACCAAAGTGGATAAGTATGTGCAGAACCACAGCAGAGGGAGTGATATTCTTAAGAATATTTGTCATCTCTGTTTACGGTGGAGAAAGACATAAAATCTTGGGAAAGTAGGGAAGTTAGTGGTGATATCTTGGGGACAGTTTATAAGATGATCAGAGGAATAGATAGAGTAGACAGTCAGAAACTTTTTCCCCGGGTACAACAGAGTGTTACAAGGGGACATAAATTTAAGGTGAAGGGTGGATGGTATAGGGGAGATGTCAGGGGTGGGTTCTTCACCCAGAGAGTGGTGGGGGCATGGAATGCGCTGCCCGTGGGAGTGGTAGAGTCAGATTCATTGGCGACCTTTAAGCGGCATTTGGATAGGTACATGGATGGGTGCTTAATCTAGGATAGAAGTTCGGCACAACATCGTGGGCCGAAGGGCCTGTTCTGTGCTGTATTGTTCTATGTTCTATGTTCTATGTTCTAACACAGTCGAGGTGGTGTTGGATGTATTAGAATGTATGAAGGTGAATAAATCTACTGGTCCTGACCAGATATATCCAGGAATACTGCAGGAGTCCAGAGAAGAAATTGAGGGGACTCTGGCTGACAGATTCGCATCATCTTTAGCCACAGGCAGAAGCCTGGAGGATAGCGAATGTTGCTTCCACAATCAAGAAGGGCTGCAAAGAACAGCTTGTAAGCTTAACGTCTGTGTTGGGTCATTTACTTGAGAAGATTCTGAGGGATTAGATATGCATGCATTTGGAAAGACAGGGTTTGAGGTAAAGAAGACAGCATGGCTTTCTGAATGGGAGCTGAGGCCACAAAACTGTGTTAAGTGTTGACAAGGGCAGAGTTGTAAACTTAGTCAATATGGAATTCAGTGAGGCCTTTGATAAGGTTCCAAATAGTGGGTTGTTTTTGAAGGTTGGATTGCATGGAATCCAGGTTGAGCTGGGAAATCGACGTACAATTCGCTTGATGTTGGGAATCATGCTTGTCGGTCTGGAGAGCTGTGACCAGTGGAGTGCCGAAGGCGTTGGATCTAGTCCCGATACTGTGCGTTTTCTATATCGATGACTTGTTTGAGAATGCACAAGGCATGATTAGTATGTTTGCTGATGATGCTGATAACGCCCGTATCTCGGACAGTGCGGAAAATTTACAGAAATTTCAGCAGGACCTAGAAAAGCTGGGGAACTGGGCCAAGAAATGGCAAATGGATTTTAATATAGGTAAATGTGAGGTTTTGCATTTTGGAAAGTCAAATGAAGGTAGGAATTTCATGGTGAATGGTAGGGCCTTAAGGGGTGTAGTGGAACAGAGTGACCTTCCAGTTCAGTTTCACAGTTCACTTAAAGTGGAATCACAGACAGGTCAGTGAAGCAGGTTTTTTGCAAACTGGCCTTCATCAGTCAGTGCATTCAGTATTGAAGTTAAGAAGTTATGTTGCAGTTATACAGGATGTTTGTGAGGCTGTATTTGAAGGATTGTGTTCAGTTCTGGTGACCTTGTTATCGGACAGATGTTAATAATCTCGAAAAATTGCAGGCAAAATGTACAAGGAGGCTGCCTTTCCTCATTGGTCTATGTTATAGGGAGCGAGACCTTTCTCATCCTCAGTCAAGGAGACTGAGAGGGGACAGTAAAGATTTATATAAGATCATGAGAGGCATAGGGTGAATGCACTCAATCTTTTTCTGAGGGTTTGGCAATCCGGGATTGGAGGGCATCTGTTTAAGGTTAAGGGAAAAAATAAAAGGGAACCCGAAGGTCAACATTTTTTATATAGAGAGTGGTATGCTAATGGAATGAGCTGCCAATGGAAGTGGTTGAGACGGGTACATTTAGACGATATAACAGGCATTTAGACATGGGTACGAAAGATGAGAAGGATATGACCCGGATATTGGGAAATGGATTTCGCGTGGACAGCCCATTTTGCTCTGCATGTATCAGAGTGGGGCAAAGGACCAATCTCTGTGCTGGAGGAGTTATGACGCTGTGAATGAGCTTCAGGAGCTGAGATTGCCTCCTGCCCCCATCATCCACAAGGGAGTGAGCAATCTCTGTATGGATTTCAGATCGGCGCCAGTGTGTGTGCATCAGGTGAGGAAGGGAAGAGTGGGACAGGCGATGAAGTCTGGATTCAACTGCTGTGCTGCTGCTTTCTCTTTCACGAGCTAACACAACCCACCCTCCCAATGCATGCATTCGTCAGATCCATTTGAAAGAATACCAATTTAAGTCAAAAACTGACATGTATTCTGCAGGAGAGACAGGCTTCAGTGGTCGCAAGGCAAACACAGAGACTCTGAGTTGGCAACACTTGAAGCAGCTGACTGACACCCCATCACTGTTCAGGGACAGTTAGAGATGGGCACCCAGTGCTGGCCTTGACAGTGACACTCCCATTCAAAGATTTTCAAAAATCTTTCTTCTGACACACTCCCTGTGTCAACTGAAAACAGATTCATCACAGTGTGGGCTCAGCAATTTGAATATGTGCTTCATATGGTCAAAGTATACAATCACACAACACCAGGTTATAGTCCAAACGGTTTATTTGGATGCAGTAGTTTTCGGAGCGCTGTTCCTTCATCAGGTGGTTTATCGGGTCATCACTTACTGAACCTGACCAGCTTCTGCTGCCTCACTCTATATGGAGATTCTCATTGTTGACCCTGGTCTCCTTTGTCCCTCGGGAATTAATGACCTGCAAGCTTTGTCGGGGCAATCAACAAAGAGTCATCGAGATTACAGCATGGTAAAAGACACTTCGGTCCATCCGGTCCATGCCGACCAGATAACCCAACCCAAACTAGTCCCACCTGCCATCACCCGGCCCACATCCCTCCAAAGCCTTGCTATTCATTTGAAACATTCAGCAAGTAATTGTACGGCACCACATGGCACTTTGTTAAGCAAAACTAAATTTTATTTTGCAAATGAGAAGCGAAACAAAGCATCCTAATTTAACGCAATCCGAATATCTCTGTGATGTTTTGAATTCAATTTTACTTTAACTACCCAACACGTTTATCTTGTGATGTCCTGAAGGGTCACTTTCTAAAGGGATCAATCCAAACGTATACCATTGCCCACTGGAATTTACATCGATTCCTTTCCAGTTTCTCATTTTTATACATGGGATTTCTACAGCTTCCTGGTCTGCAAATGTCCCAGTGTCTGTTTTGTCACAGCTGCCTGTGCACAGACGTACAACTTTTTCATGGTTGGTTCCCACCTTTCTTGGTGATGTTATTCCCATGTATTTTTACATTCAAGGGGCAAGTTTGCTTTCTAGATTATATGTTATTGTTCCTAATTCCCATTCGGAAGAGAAACTATTCATCTCTCAATAATGTCAACAGCTTTCTCAATTTTGGACTTTGTTTTGTTTCTAGAGTCTTCGCCAGGGCAGGATTGACTGGCACGAGGGGTCATACTTTTAAGATATTCACAGAACGGTATCGACGGAACATCAAAGGTAGGTTATTTATGCACAGAGAGGTGAGCGCATGGAATACCTTGCCAGCGGTGGTGATGAGTCATTAGGGACATTTAAGTAACTGCTGGACATGCACACGGATAGCAGTGAATTGAGGCGTGTACAGGTTGTTTTATTTTACGTTTGGATTTATCCTCGGCAAAACATTATGGTCCAAAGGACTGGTTCTTTGATGTACGTTTCTATGTTCATATGTTCGAACACTTTGACTCTTCCACATCAGGCTGCGTTATAAAATCTTTGCTAACTTCCCCATAGACACCCCCCCGACTTATCACCTCCATCCCCACCCCCATTCACCCATTCTACTCTTTGGTAACTTGCCACCACGCCCACACCTCACCCCCACCCCCACCCCCATTTATCTCTCCATCCTGGAGAGATGAAGGTGCAAGACGAGGGCGGAACAGAAAGGTGGGAAATTCGAAGTAACGGTCAAGAAGGTGGTGCTGAGGTGGCGGGTCGGGACAGGGACAACGGGGTTTTTGGGTGAGTCGGAGTAGGTAAATGAGGAAACTGGTGAAATCCACATTGTTCCCGTTTTGTTGCAGGGTTCCATGGCGGAATATGAGACATTATTCTTCCAGGTGTGGGCGGTAAGTGTTTTGTGATGGAGGTGGTCTCGGACCTGCATGTCGTTGGCAGAGTAGAACGGGGAGTTGACGTGTTCAGCGACGTGTCGGCAGGGTTGGTTGGTGCAGGTGTGTCAGAGATGTTCTCTGAAACGATCCGCAAGTTGGCGTCTTGTCTCCTCGATATAGAGGAGACAACAACGGTTGTAACGGATACAGTAGATGACATTGGTTGCGGTCCAGATAAATTTCTGTCAGATGTGGCAGGATCCTTGCGGTCCTTCGACAGAGATGGGGAGAGGGAAGGGAAGGTGTGCGTGCAGGATTTGCCCTTCTTGCGTGGTAGGGGAAGGTGTCAGGAGCGGGTGGGAGGGGACGTGCAAATAGGCAGGAAGTCGCGGAGGGGATGGTCTCTCTGGAATGCTGATAGAGGTGGGGAGGGAAATATGTCTCTGGTGGTGGGGTCCATTTGTCGGTGACAGAAGTGGTGGAGGACGATGCGGTGTATACGAAGGTTGATGAGGTGAAAGGTGAGGACCGGGGGATGGTTCTGTCCCTGTTGTGTTGTGAGGGGTGGGGATGGAGGGCGGAGGTGCAGAACGTGGAGGACATGCATTGGCAGGCATCGTGGGTGGGGAAATCGTGATCTTTGAAGATGGAAGCCTTCTGGGAGTTCCCACATTTCCGTGATTAACGCAATGAAGATTTTGGAAACTGTTTTTCTAATAAATGTTTCCACTGAGCTGGTAACTCAGAGTAAAATTCTTTCTTGGCTTTCCAGGGCAGTCGGAGTGCCTTTACTGAAAATATAAGTGTTTTGGAATTGATCGCGTCTATTTTCACTCGTGGTAATCACATTCGAAAGAATTGGTGTCTCAGAAGCTTCTGTCCCTGGTGCAACATTCCCTGGGGAAACACCAGTCACTTTTCCCAACACTGATTTGCTCCATGATCAGAACCAATTTGCTTTAAACTTTCCACCTTTTGAAGTGAGAACATACCAGTTGTACTGACTCACTGACCGCTTTGACATCATCTTTTGACCACCTTGTGGGGAAAGCTTTGAGGGTTTCGACAGGAGTGGAGATGAAAATCCGATTGATCACAATCTTCTCACGTGGTGAGGCATCTTGAACAGCTGAATGGCTTTCCTGCACCTCATTCACATCTCCAATGTCTGACATCTTCCTGCCACCACAAGACCCAGTGCCTTTCATCGACAGCCTTACTGGAGATTACATCCTCCAGCTCCAAGCTCAGCAAGCTTTCTGGTTTCATTCCCCCTCAGCGATTCCAAATGAGCGATTCCATCTTTACAAATCTCCAACTACCTTCTATGAGAGGTGCCCATGTCCATTAAAAAAAAACAACCGCCTGACATGACCATCTCAATGCCAACGTTGCACGGTATTGGAGGAAATGAAATGCAGAGGAACCTCTATTATCTGAAGGACACGGGTGGGGAGAATTTTGTTCAGTTCATTGAATGCCAAGTGACAGTTTAGCTAAGCATTCCAACCTTGCGATCATGCTGGGTAATCCAATATTCGGATTATTGAATGTCTGATAATTGAGGTTCCATTTCCAGACTAAACAACTTCTACCTTCCAAACCTTTCTTCATTCAGTGATTCGTATGGCATTTGAAGCATCCATCTCACTGGAAGGAAAGTAGTGAGGGTGGCCAGTCTCGGAGAAAGAAACCCTCTGAGCTGCCCACTGGCAGGATCAGCATGTTTCAGTCTTGAACATGATGAGCAGCAGCGCCAACAGCAGACCACACTCCTGCAGTCACTAATGATCTCGTTGGTGTTCCTGCTGCCGAGATACTAGACTGTATCCCTTCTGCCGCCGACAGCAGGTGGGCAGCCTCTCTCGAGTGTGAACTGCTTGGTGTCTCTGCAGATTGGATAACTGTGTGAATCCCTTCCCACACCAAAGGCAGGTGGATGGTCTCTCACCGGTGTGAACTGGCTGGTGTCACTGCAGGCTGGATAACTGATTGTATCCCTTCCCGCACTAAGAGCAGGTGAACGTCCTCTCCCCAGTGTGCAATCGCTGGTGTGTCGGCAGGTCGAATATTTGAGAGAGCTTCTTCCCGCACTGACAGCATGTGAATGCCCTCTCCGAGGTTTGAATCGGCTGGTGTATCTGCAGGTTGGATATTCGAGATAACGCATTTCCGCACAGAGAGCAGGTGAACGGCCTCTCTCCGGTGTGAACTCGTTTGTGTGTCTGCAGGCTGGATAATTGAGTGAATCCGTTCCCTCACTGAAAGCAGGTGAGTGGCCTCTTCCTGGTGTGACATCACTGATGTCTCTGTAGGCTGCATAATTGAGTGAATCCCTTCCCACACTGTCAGCAGATAAACCGCCTTTCCCCAGTGTGAATCCGTTCATGTTATAGCATGGCATAGAAATCAGAAAGTCTCTTCCCACAGTGATGGCAGGGAAAATACCTCTCTCCGGTGTGAAGCCGTTGTTGAATAACCAAGCTCAATGACTGAGCGAATCCTTTCCCACACTGAAAGCAGGTGAACAGCGTCTCCCAGTGTGAAGCCAATGGTGAATAACCAAGGCAGATGGCTGAACAAGTCCTTTCCCACACTCAGGGTAACACTACGGCCTCCCCTCAGTGTCAATTCGCTTGTGTCTCAGCACGTTAGCTGAACTGGTGAATTCCTTCCCACAATCAGAACAGGGGAATACCCTTTTGCTTGTGTGCCAACGGTCAGAGGTGCAGGCGTATCCTAAGTACAGTAAGTAATGCTATCCCTGATAAACATTGCGACGCAACCCCCCAACCCTGTCCTTACCCCTTTCCCATCCTTCCTATAGCATTTGTATCCTGAAACTTTAAGCTGCCAGTCCAAAACATACTCAGGCCACGTCTCTGTAATGGATATGCTATCCCAGCGCTATGTTCCTCATCATGTGCTGATTTCATCTGCCTTCCCTTTTAAGCCTCTTGCATTGAAGTAATTGCAGTTTAATCTGTCAGTCCACCTTGTTCTCTGCTTGATTCCTTACTGGCCTGACTGTTTAACTTGCTTCCTTTCCCAACTATACCAGTCTTAGATTGACCGGTTTGCTCACTATCTTCCAGGGTCCCCCCACGCAGCCCCCCTCTCGCCGCCACATGTAAGACCTTAAACGAGTGGGAGGCCAATTGAAGTGTTCATCCACAAATCTTTCAGCCACGTCCTGAAGCAGACTCACTATCACAGCCACATCATCATCCTCAGTGGCTGTCTACTGATTCCACATGGACTCCTGAGACTGCACAGTGGTTGGACACTTCAACTCCCCCTCCGTCTCCACCAAGGAGATGCAGATCCTGGGCCTCCTCCTTTGCCTAATCCTAACTACCCGACGCCTGGAGGATGAACGCCTCATATTCCGACCAGCAACCACATGAACTTAATGTGGATTTCTCCAGTTTCCCATTCCCCACGTTATCTCAGTCAAAACCCTTCAACTCGGCATTGCTCTATTGACTTGTCCATTGTCTTTCCCATCTATCCACACCACCCTCATCTGCAACCTATCAACTTATTGCTCACCTTCATCTACCTCTCACATTCTCACCCACCTTCCTTCAGCCCCAACGCCCTTCATTTATCTCTCAGCGCCCTACCCACAAAGCTTCTTGATGAGGGGCTTATCCCTGACACGTCGATTCTGCTGCTGCTCGATTGCTGCCTGACCTGCTGTGGTTTTCCAGCACCATACTCTCGACTCTGACCTCTACCATTTAGTTATCCTCACTTTCTCCTGGAGAATGGGGTCTTTGCATGATATTTCCAACTATGTAAAGTCTAACAAAACAAGTTTTATCTCAACATGATATTAATTTAATGCCTCATCGCTGGCCAGCTCGAGCCTGGAAATCACCCTTTTTAATTGCAAACATTATGAAATGAAATCATTCTGGCAGCCAGATAAACGAGTGTGCCAAATTGAGTCAGTCAACACACACAGATATTGCTGGAAAAAATCGGCGGGTCTGACAGCATCTGTGGAGAGAAATCAAAGTATAACCTTTCGGGTCGACGGACCCTTCCTCAGAACAGTAACCGATGTCTTTTACAGTCGGAGACCTCGACCTCACTTTCCAGAAACTGTCCCCTTCCCTGGATTCACTTCCCAAATGATCTATTCTTGCAAGTCAGCAATTTAACCCCGAATGAGTAAAGAACAAAAACACAATGAAATGTTCCCAGATGATTTCCCCACCTGACATTGATTCAGTCTGGGTGAAACTCCCTCTTCATTCAGAGATAGATGAGGAGCAGCAACACCTTCTCTGGGCACCAATCAGCAGCTTCATTGTCCAAATTCCGCATTCAGGCAATAGGGGAGTGCAGATTGGCTGCAGGACCAGCTTGATTCCGGTCCTCCAGGGTTTCGCGTGGGCCAAAGGTGATGCTAATCAATCGACGGCTCAAACTGCCTCCAGTGCATGCACTATTCTGATGTTTATCTAAATGAATATATTTATCTGTTTGTAAATAAATCATTTCATCGAGCTTCACCACCACAGCGCATGCACATTATTCCTTTGTACAACTGGGGCTTTACAACCTGCCAACCCTCTGTGTTCAATCATCCAGATCAATGAATCAAGGACCAGTCGCGTTTGAAGGTCTTGGATGCTCAGATTTTTTTCAGACTGGATTCCGTGTAGTGTTGAAACAGGCCATTTTTCCCAAGTCCACACCGACCCTCTGAATACTAATGCCCCCCCTCCCCGATCCAATAGCCCTCTGACTAATGCCTCGAACACTATGGGCAACTTATCATGGCTAATCCACCTGACCTGCACATCTGGGAATGTAGGAGGAAATCCACCCAGACACGGGGAGAACGTGGAAACTCCTCACAGACAGTCGCCCGAGGCTGTATTTGATCCCAGGTCCCTGGTGCAATGAGGCAGCAGTGCTAGCCACTGAGCCAAACCAGATGTGGAAACAAATGTCTATTTTTAATGAGACATTAATCTGAATTTAATCAGGGAGGTAGCATTGGGGAGAAAATTTTAATGAAATGGAGTGGAGCATTTTTGTACTTTATGTCTGTTACACTGGTACCTATATACATACGAGACAGTTCATGGTGCCTTTTTGAATGTCTTTCTGTCCCTCGGTATGTCGGACAAACAGATTACTGCTTCAAACCTCAGAGCTCAATCAAGCGCTTTTCAACTGCTGGACCTCAGCTTCCACGTGTATGGCGCATACCAGTATTAATCTTTATGCAATTAGAGATATCTATCACTCTATCGCTGCCCATTGCGCTCTCTGATGCTATTGCTGAAGGAATCTCACCGACACACTACAGAAGGAACTTGAGATTGAGGAGCAGGTGTCTGCAATTCAAGTCTGTTCCACCCTTTAATATGACCATGGCCGATCACTCTTCAGCCCTAACTCCACTTGTCAATCTGCTAGTAATTCAAACTCTGTCTGTGTACGCTTTTCAATTGAATCAATGAACTGACATCTAACACACGTGAGAAATGAATTTTATTGTTTCAAAACCAGTTGAGGGAATAATTCCTCCTCACCATTCTTTTAAATCTAATGCCTATTATCCGCAATTTCTTCTATTCTCTTATTTTTCATGAGCGTGACTGTCTCGGCGAGAATAAATTCCCCATTCCTAGTCTCTCCTGAGAATGTGAGGTGAGCTGCCTTATTGAACCGCTGCAGTCCACGTGCTGTGTGTTAACCCACAATGCCCTCGGGGAGGGAATGCCAGGAGTTTAACACAGTGACGCTGAAGGAATGGTTGATATGTTTCCAGGGTGCTGACTGGCTTGGACGGGATCTTGCAGGGGGTGGGGCTCCCATGTATCTGCTGCTGTTATCCTCCAAGATGGAAAAGATCGTGAATTTGGAAGGCACTGTCCGAGGATCGTTGGTGACTTTCTGCAGTACACTTTGTAGATAGTCCCCACTGTTTCTTAAGGGCGGCACGGTGGCACAGTGGTTAGCATTGCTGCCTCACAGCGCTAGAAATCCGGGTTCAATTCCCAACTCAGGCAACTGTCTGCATGGAGTTTGCACATTCTCCCTGTGGGTTTCTTCCGGGTTTCTTCCCACAGTCCAAAGATATGCAGGGTTGGTGAATTGGTCAGCTAAATTGCCCATAGTGTTAGGTGAAGAGGTAAATGTATGGAAATGGGTCTGGGTGGGTTACTCTTCGAGTTGTTGGCCCGAAGGGCCTGTTTCGAAACTGTAAGTTGTCTAATCTGAACGTCCATGGTGGTGGAGGGAATGGTAGCAATAAAGCATGCCTAGTCATTGTCAAGTTTCAGTGTTGTTGGAGCTGCAGCCATCCAGACAAGTCGGTCATTACGCACACTGACAGGCAGCAGCAAAACACAAATTATGTGATTGTTGTTTCGCTCTCACTCCTTCTGAATCTTTCTATTTCCCTTTCTGTCTCTCAATTCCAAAGTCTCCTGATTCTTTTTTCCTTTTGCTCAATTCCGATCCCTTGCTTTTTGCTGTCTTGATCTCTCTCACAAACCTTCTCTCTGGATAAATGCGAGCTATTGCACTTTGGTACAACAAGCAAGGGTACATCTTGTACAATTGATACTGGGTCTTTAGCACGTGTTGTAGAACAGTGCGACCGATAAGTTGACTTTATTGTTCTTTAAAGTTTGTGTCAGAGATGGACAGGATGGGTGAAGTGGTGTTTGGCGAACTTGCTTTCATTCTTTCGTCCTTTCGATTGAAGAAGTAGGATTTTATGTTGATATTGTACAAGATATCGGTGAGGCCTTTTTGGAATACAGTTTCCTGTTCTGTTCAGTTCTAGGAAGGATGTTATCAAGGCGAAGGCGGTTCAGAGGAGATTTACCAGGATTGTGCTGGCTATGGAACGTTTGAGTCATTATGAAATGGTGGATAGCTTGGGATTTTTTCCACAGGAGCATAGGAGGTTGAGAGGGGTGACCTGACTGAAGCTTGTCAAAGAACGAGAGGCGTAGATGAAATTGGTGATGGTTGTATTTTCCCTAAGGTAGGGTATTTCCAGAATTGGAGGGTACATTTTTGAGGAGATAAATTTAAAGCAGCTATCAGAGATTATTTTCTTACATAGAGGGTGGTTGGCGTGTGGAGTGAACTTCCCAATGACGTGGTGGAAGTGGATACAATTACCACATTTAAAATACATTTTGATGGAAATATGAAATAGAAAAGTTTGGAGGGAACATGGGACAGTGGCAGGTAGGTGGGAATGGTTTAGTTTGGGATCATGTTTGGCATGGACTTGTTGGACTGGTCGGTCTGTTTCAGTCCTCTATGTTTATCTGTCCATCTCTCTCTCTCTCTCTCTCTCTATCTATCTATCTATCTATCTATCTATCTATCTATCTATCTATCTATCTATCTATCTATCTATCTATCTATCTATCTATCTATCTATCTATCTATCTATCTATCTATCTATCTAAACAGCTGTCTTTCTCTCTCGTCTCTCTCTCTCTCTCTCTCTCTCTCTCTCTCTCTCTCTCTCTCTCTCACTCACTGTTAGAACAACAGAGTTATTCGGACATGAATCAGATCTGTCCAGTTTACCCCAGTGCCATTTCCTGACCCGAGGTAACCTGGGCTGGAGTCCAAGTGCCCAAGGTGTGTCTGTCCATACCCATTCCTCTTTGGATAATATGTTCCCGACTAGTGGAGGGGATAAAGGGTGCAATGACGTGTACACTGACTGTCACATCAAACAGATAATCACACATGGTGCATCAAGAGCTGTGAACATACAGTTTTGTGACCTGTCTCGGTCTATCCCCTACCTGTTTTAATCACTCAGTGTCTCTCTTTCGTGCGGTCACTATTTGTATACCTCCATCTCGCTCTGTCTGTCTTGATCTTTTCAACTTCTCTTTTTCTCTCCCAATAGCTGTCTTTCTCTCTCTCCTCCTCTCCCTTTCCGTCTTATGGTTTGTCTCTGCCATCTCACTGCCCTCTTACTCAGTGGCTCTCAATTATTTTTGTCTCTCACAGGTTCTGTCCATCTTTTTCTCTATCGCTATTTCATTGTCTCTATCTCTCGAGCAACAACAACATCATACTTTCCATACCATTAGCTCTCATCAATCACAATTTAACATTCTTCATTTCCCACCTTCTCTCCATGATAGGTCATTCATTGCTAAATACGTCACTGATATTTCAACAGACGATTACTGAGTAAAGTGATCTCTCTACAGCAATACTACCTTCTCCATTTGTCTCTCTTTCTCCTTCACCGTCCATCCCCGCACTATGACTCCTAGTCCCAAAGGGTGGAAAGGACAATATATCTAATATACCGTGACACCAGCCCCAAAGCGAGGAAATGATAGTGTGTGTAACACAGTGACACCAGTCCCAGAGCAGTGAAGGAAAGTGCACTCTAATGCACTCTGACGCCCGGTCCCAGAGGGTGGAAAGGACAACATATCCAACGCAATGTGACATCCAGTCGCAGAGCGGGGAAAGAATAGTTCGTCTAATGCACCAAGAAGTCTGTCACAAAGGGGGGAAAGAATCGAGCATCTGATGCGTAGTAACCCCCGATTCCAGAGGACGGGAAGGGCTCTCTACCTAATGCCCTGAAACCTCCTGTCCCAGCGTGTGAAAAGACAGTGTTTGTAATACACCCTGACTCT
The DNA here is from genome assembly GCF_047496795.1 of Chiloscyllium punctatum. Classification (NCBI taxonomy): domain Eukaryota; kingdom Metazoa; phylum Chordata; class Chondrichthyes; order Orectolobiformes; family Hemiscylliidae; genus Chiloscyllium; species Chiloscyllium punctatum. The sequence continues at coordinate 30,616,264 of NC_092789.1, read as the reverse complement.
CCTATTCAAGAGGAGGGAAAGGACAGTACACCTAATACAGCATAACCTCTGGTTCCAGGGGAGTGAATGACGGTGTAATTCACTGCTAATGTTGCTTCTTTTCTGGCAAATGTATAATATGGGACTCAGTGACTGAGTCCCTGGAGGGATCTTACAATTGGTCGATCTGGGTCCACCTCACTTCTGGACATGAATGTTCATATTTTGCAACCAACAGCAGAGTGCAAGCATAGTCCCTTTGGCCCTCAAAGCCTGCGCAACCATATTCTATCCTTCCATACTAAAGCAGTCTTCACTTCCTGGTCAGTGTACCTCCCCTCTCTTTCTATCCAGGTTGATCTTGAATGATGCTATTGTGTCTGATTCTTCCACCTCCTCTGGCAACAGCCTCCTGGTCCTCAGGATCCTTTATATGAACAATTGCCTCACGTAATTATTTTAAACATCCCCCACTTCGCATCTCGAACCTGCATGCCTAACGAATTGATCCCCTCCACCCCGGGAAGAAATAGCCTTATTTTCCACTCTATCGATGCCATTACAAATCTTGTAAACTTCTATTGGATTGTCCCTCAATCTCCTGCGATCCAGTCAAAACAAACGTAGTCCTGCCAATATTTCTCCAATGCTAAATTCTGACATACTAGAGCGCATCTTGCGAAACATTTTCGGTATCCTATCCAAAGCATCCACATCCTTCGGATAGTGTGGGACCACAGCTGTGTGCAATATTTAAAGTGTCGTAGAGTGTGATGCTGGAAAACCCCAGGCAGTCAGACAGCGACTGAGCTGCAGGAGAGTCGATGTTTCGGGCACGAGACCTTCATCACGAATGAGACTCGTGGATCAAGGGATGTGAGAGATTAATTGCAGGCGTGTGTGGCTGGGGTGGGTGGGTAGTGGGAGGTAGCTGAGAGTGCGATACTTGAAGTGGGGGAGAAGATGAAAGTTCAGAGAGGAGGGTGGTGCTGATAGGTGGGAATGAAGATGGCCACGTCGGACAGGTCAAGAAACCGATGCAGAATTAGAGGAATGGATTGGGGGCAAGGTAGGTGAGGGAAAATTAGAGAACTGGTGAAATCCAAATTGATCCCGTGTGGTTGGGCGGGGGTCCCAAGGCGGAAGAATTGGCGTTCTACTCCCAGGTGTTGGATGGTTAGGATTTGGCGATGGAGGTGCCCAGGATTTACATGTCATTAATGGAGTGACTGGAGGAGTTAAAGGGTTCAGCACGAAGAGGTGAGTTCGGTTTGTGCGGGTGTCCCAGAGATGTTCTCTGAAACGATTCGCAAGTTTGTGTCCTGTCTCCCTAATGTAGGGGAAACCACATCGGGAGCAATGGACGCAGTAGGTGAAATGTGTGGAAGTACAGGAAACGCTCTGTTGGATGGGGAAGGATCGTTTAGGACCTTGGACAGAGGTAATCGAGGAGGTGTGGGAGCAGGGTGTGTAATTCTTGCTGTGGCTGGGTAATGTGCCGGGCGTGCAGTGTGGGATGGTGGCGGGGGGGGGAGGTGCTGGGGGGCGGGGAGGGTGGGGCGAGGACCTGACAAGGGAGTCACGGATGGAATAGTCTTTTTTAATGGAAGGCAGATAATGGAGGGCAAAGTATCCCTAGTGGTAGTGTCTGTGTGTAGGTGGTAGAAATGAGGGAGATGTGCCCGGAGGTTATGAGGTAGCAGGGGTTCTGTTGTTGCAAGTGGGAGGGTAGTGTTCAAGGGCGGAGATGCAGGAAGTATTTGAGATATACTGGTGGGGATCGTCGATCACGTGGGAGGGGAAATTGTGGTCAAATTCCCCGCAGCACAACTTGACTCTCCGTATCCTCAATCCTCCGTAGCCTTTTTACTAACAACCTTATTTACTTGCTCTGCACATTCAGTGATCTGTGCATTAATTCACCCAGACCCCTCTGCAAACCAATACTCAGAAGGATGCAGATATCCACTCTCTAATTTCCACCTGTACTTGACCATCCAAAATGTAACACAACACTTTTCTCAGGATTAAACTCCATTTGCCATTTCTCTGCCCATTCCTCTAACCTCAGAATCCTGCCCATCCTCTGACAATCGTCCTCATGGTCTGCAGCTTCACCAATCATTGTATCGTTGGTAAGCTTACTAATTAGACCGGCTACATTTCCCTCCAAATCATTCGCGTAGATCAAGCACAGCAAAGGTCATATCGCCGGACCCTGTGGAACACCACGAGTCACAAACCTCCATTGCGAACAGCATCCTTCCATTGTTACCCTCTGTCTCCTTCACCAAGGCAGTGCTGCACTTATCTTGCCCGCTCTCTCCGATCTCTCCGATACCACGTGACGTCAACTTTTGAACCAGTCTGCCATAAACGACCTTACCGAAGCCCATTTGGACAATGTCATTCGCTTTTCTCTCATCAATCATTTTCACCAGCTCCACAAAAGGAGGTGTCGTTGGGAGGCCATGGCCAAGTTGGAATGTTCGTGCACAGACGAAGGCAATGTTCTGGGGCCCCAGTTCTACTCCTGCCGCGGCTGATTGTGGAATTTGCACATGACAAATGTCTGGAATTAAGGGTTGAATGATGACGGTGAATTCATTGTTGGAAAACCCATCTGGTTCACAAATATCTTTCAGAGAAGGAAGTTGCCATCCATGTCAAGTCTCGCCGATATATGACTCCAGACCCACAGCAATGTGCTTGATTCGTAACTGCCCTCTGGACAATCAGGGATGGGCAATATTTGCTGGTTGAACCAGTGGCACGCTCATCCTGTGAATGAATAATTTATAAAAACACCTCGATCCAAATTAGTGAGGCATAACCTCCCGATACAAATCCATGCTCTCATGAATAAGTCAATTTGATCCTACGTGAGAAGCTTTTCCTATAATTTCACTGCCACTGACGTGAGATTTCCAAATCTGTCATTTCCAGTATTATCCCAGCTGCCCTTCATAAATGAAGATACTAGATTGGCTGTTGTGGCCAAAGAGACAAAAATTTCTGTCAATGCTCCAGTAGTTTGTTCTCTTGCCTCCATCAATACTTTGGTTTCGATCCCATCAGGAACCTTTTAAAGATGCATGACACCTCATCCTTTTTAATAGTAACGTGTCTTAGAAACTCGACACTCTTTGAGATCATCCTCCACCAGTTCATTCTCTTTGCTGAATATTGAGACAAAGAATTCGTTAGGGATCCCACCAACCTTTTCTGGTTCCAGGTATGTGTTCCATCCGTAGTCCTTGAATTGGCCAACTCTTTCCCGGCGACATTCTTGCTTTTTGTACAAGTATAAAAATCCTTTGAATTCTCCTTCACCCTGTTTGTTAACGACCTTTCATGACCGCTTTTAGTCCTTTTAATTCCCGTTTACGGTCTTTCCCACTTACCTTACATACTGCATGGGCTTCATCTGTTGCAATCCGTTCTGTTCCTGACCAAGGTCTTAACATTCCTGGTCATCCGAGGTGCATGTAACTTGCCATTCATATCCCTCATTCTCCCAGCAATGTGCCACTCCTGAAATCTTGTCAACTGCTGTTTGAAATAATCACATATGTCCGATGTAGATTTACCCTCAAACAGCCGCCTCGAATCAAATTTTTCCAGTTCCTTCCTAATATTGTTGTAGTTTGCTTCCCCCAAGTTTAGATCTTAACCAGAAGACTTTTGTTATACCTATCCGTGAATATCTTAAAACGCACAGTATTATGGTCACTTATCCCAAAATTCTCCCTAACTGAAACTTCACTTACTTGGCCTGGCACAGTTCCGAGACTCAGGTCCATTCCCAGGATTGTCAGTTTACATATTGTGTCAAGTATCACTCTTGAATGGTCCTTACAATTTCAGTCCATACAGTTTCCTAGTGTGTTGGGGAAGTTAGTCACCCACCACCCCAACCCTGCTTTCATATCTTTCCAACATCTTTCTCTATGTTCTCTTCTCTCTCGCTTGCTGGTCGTTGCGCATCCTGTAGTATACACCAAGCATTGTGATTTCTCATTTCCTATTCCTGAGTTTTAAGCAAATAATCTTGCACTGCCCTTGATTGTTTGAATCTGCTTTTGAGTATAAATATTACAACTAGAATTATTTATATACCAGGAAATAAATCCTTCTCCTCCACCCATCCTGTAATGCACTGCAGAGACATGCCATTTCTCTATCTAGGAGCTAGCACTGATTTTACCAATTTCACCCAGTGTGGAGCGGTTCGAGCCCCATGCAGGGAAATGAAGGTCTCAGGCTCCATTTCCAGCCAAGCACTGAAGTTAACAACTTCTCCCAATGTGGGACTTTTGAAGATCCAGACAGGGAGATTTAGATGCAGTCCCCATCTCAGGCTCGTGTTTATTGATCCTTCATGGAGTCTGGGACTGAGATCCCCCACATGCGTGAACGTCCACAGCAGGAAAGTTCCAGGTGCCTTCTTGGCCCAGTACTGCCGAGAATACCAATCTCATTCCGAACCACAGAAAGTTAAAACCCAGCAATTGTTGGAAATGAACATACTGGTCTTCTGTTTTGAAGGAAGCCAGGTGACTCAGACCGGTATGCCTCATTTGTCAGTTTTCCTAACTTTTCCTTCTGAGACTGAGCAAGCCCCACAATGTAGGGAAAAGTAAGCCTGGGCATCACCGTTGGGAGTTGACCTTACAGAATGCTATGAAACTAAGGGCCTTCACACTCACGGCTAGATAGGCTCCCATATCGAGCCCTTTCCGAAACCAATCTCAAACTTAATGATGGGGAATGAATTGAGACCCACTGTGCTGGGAAGTTCAGACCAAAGATCCAGATCCTGGGCCGAGTACTTGCAGTTAATCTAGGATTAGCTGAACTCCACAAATCGGAGACAGAGAGCGCAGGTTGAAGTTTGACCCTAATCCTGAGTGGGTCAACTTCATCCCTGGTGTCAGTTGGATGGAATAACCATCCCACCCCCGACACCATCACTCATAGAGCAGGGGCATAAAGGCTCAAGTTGTGGCTTGGACCTAGTCAGCTAATGTGATTCGTCGTGGTGGATTAACTGAGCCACATTCCATCCGCACGTTGGCCATGTGGTTTTTCGAGGATGCATCGCAGTCCTCGTGCTGTGTTAGTCAATTAGCCAATACCTCCACAACGCAGTGAAATATCAGGTCAGGATACATCATGGGCCTAGAGCTGGGATAGCCAATTAACCAGTTTCATTCACAGTAGTTGACGTAATGCAGGGGAATATAAGAGTGGATGCCAAACAGTCCGAGTACTGAGTGAGCCAATCAGAGTGCAGGACAGACCTTACCGCTCAGTGCAAGGAAATCTCGGCTCCCGTTCAGTTTTAGAATTGCTTCCCCAATTGTCTGTGCATTTGACTGAGGCCTTGATGTGGCCCAATTGCTATCATGGGCCACTACTGCGCCACGGCTGAGTGCAGCCTCACCAGCCCCCGACCCCCAGTTCCGTGATTACCCTCCAAGGCTCCTGAGTGCCCACTTCCAGGAACTCGCCCTCTCCTGGCAACATCATGGTAGGTTGGGAGCCCATAAATCAACTGTGTTAGCACGGTGCTCCTGCACCATGTCGTCGGTGAGCAGCAGTAAAAGAATGAGACCCAACACCACCTCCACCAGCAGCTGCAGCTCACCATCACCGTCCTCCAGGGGCTGAGTGCCATCCTCGGATGCGTCTTGACCCTGGTGGGCTCCAGCAAGGAGGAGGGCAATGGGCAACCCCAAGGGGTGTTCCGGCCTATCCTTAGCATGACGGACAGGGAGGCCATGACAGTGCGTGCATCACCACCCACCGGTGGGCAGATTTGTTGGGGATTTGACGCTTCGGGCCTAGCATCTAGCACAAAGAATTTGTTTATGTCAATTATGGTCCGAAAGCATCAGGCCGATGTTTTAATGGGAGTAAGATTTCAGAATTTCATCGAGGCCTCTCTGACAAACCTTTCATACCCACCCCCAGCAAAACAAAGGAGAGACGAGATGTTGATTCACAGGTTTGCGCTGTGAGTCACTGGAGTATGGTCGTATGCCGACTATGGGCTTGTAAGCAGGATGCTGTGTTGAAATGACTGGGCTATAGAAAGGTTGGGGTTATGCTTGGACTAAGAATGGATGTGGTCTGCAAATGGGGTGGAAACTCGATGTTGAGCAGGGTCTGAGTGCAGAGTGGATCTCACTTGCGTGCAAAAAACAGAGATTCTGAACTAAACGCTGCAATTCACACTGACAGGCAAGAAGGTTCAGAGACAGAATGAATCCCACTTTCAATGTATGTCTAGAAGCGAAGTTCCACAGTCGCAAGAATCGTGAATCTGATAATGAGAGTTGGGAGAAAATGAAAGGTTCTTGTTCACATACAGTACCAGGCACTGGATAATGCAGGAGGAATTCAATATTCTCTTACATCATCGGAGATAGACAAAATGGGCTTTGCGCAAACGTCAGCCAACAATCGTCGAACAATCGTCTGAATTACTGTCTTTTGTATAAAACAATTCAATAAAGTAGGAAACCACCAACAAACGATTTTAAAACCAGCATTTTATTGAACAAAATGTATCAAGGACTCCTCTCTATCCTTATCATTCCCTAAAGGCCCTGTCGAAGATTACCACAATTCTTATGAGTGCATCATTCTCTGATCTGTAAATGTCACCATTCAAGATTGTGAGGGCAATCAATGTTCAAATTTACATTTACTCTCAGTATTCTAGAAACAGGACAATGCGTAATTTGAGCATAGTTTCTGTCTGATCTTTTTTTTGCCATTTATTGATGAGAATTGCTTAGAGAAACAGCAGAAGATCAGAGAAATAATACAAAACTTTCTTCACTCGTTCCATGATTGGACATTTCATGCATAGCTTTTAATGACGATGAAGTAAGAGTTCGGTCAGATTTCTCAAAGCAGTTATCTGAAATAACCCAATGACAAATAGCAATGAAAGCTGATGTCGAGATTGCAGGTTTCACAGATACTAAAACTTGTACACAGCTCTGGAGTGCAATAAAAGATGAATACAGTCAATGAGATAATGTTGAAATGATCGAGTGTCTAAGCAGATTCCATATTATATTCGTGGAAATGGGATCCTCAGGAAAACACCTGCATCTGACAATGGTGTTGTTTGAAGATACATCCACAAAGCATCAGCATGGGATCTCGGACTTCAATGACGTTTCCACTAAGAAAATTGCTACTACTTTCATTCAGAGACAAATGCATTTGTATTATCGATACTCTCTTTGTAGATTCCAATTCGGTTCGCCTATCTCTCCCAGTCCGGTTGGTGCTTGAACACTGCAGGGACCATGCAAACCCGAGGACAAGACGCAATACACAACAAACGTGTGTACTGCACGGCCGTTTTGACCATTTCTCCAACAACTCGTGCAATTGCTGAAACCTCCTCTATTTGCAACTCACCAGCTTGTAGTACTTTGGGGTGGGTTCGGGCGCAGGAGTTGGAATCCTGCCTTTAAATGTTCGCTGAGCACGATTTTCTGTTTGAAAGAAATTCTCAGTGAATCACTTTCTCCCCCATTGTGCACAATTCTCACGATCAAACAATTCCCAGATATCATTATCTAACCTTATTAAAGTAAGATTGTAATGGATCACTCTATGGATTAGCTACCCCCAACCGCCCCCCACCTTCTCATTAATCAAAAGAAGTGAAGGCAATACTGAGAGACGTATACAGGTGAAGTTTCCAGTGATAAATAGATAACTGCTTTATCAGGAGCTGAATGGTTAACTAGATTACTGGAATAAACTTATCTCTGGGTAGAATGCGGCTCTGATGCGAAAATCGAACTTGTTAACAAAAGATTCACCAGTTAGATCCCTGCTGCATCGGTTGAGAATCTCACATATTGTTCGAGCTCCACCAATCCGAGCAAATTTGCGAGTATTTCATTTTCCATCAGACGTCTGCCTTCAAGATGGTAGATGCGCATTTTCGAGTGTGGCGATGAGATCCTTACCACAGCAACAATTTTGTCTAATCTGTCCCAGTATCAATGGCAATTATATAATGAATAAAGTTTAACACCTAGTTGATCCTTTTTTTGTTGAATCATTTAACCCTGTCTGATAGAAAATGATTTTGTTGATTGCCATGTAAGGAATAGTACCCTGCAGCATACAATCTTAGCCCATCATTTTGTTTCCTCGTACGCACATTACAAAAGGTTTGCAGGACGGGTGTTATCTCTCAGCCTTGTCCTCTTATCTCTGGGATGTGAGAATTTTCCTGCTCTTTTGCCATTAGGCAAAATAGTTCATATAGGATGTGCCTTGCTGCTGTTGTGGAATTGTGTTACGCCTGTTCATTTCTTTCAGGCCTGAAGAAGGTTTCTGTCTGACCTAATGCCACTGTTCTTTATTTGTTCCTCTGTTCGTGCATGTGGATTGGTCACGACACCTAATTACATCTTGCTTCTCGATGTTCTTTCCCAGCGATGATCTGTCAATCCACTGTTTCCATTCGCGTATCATCTTTTCAGCAGCTCTGAGTTGCTTCCTTTTGAAGTTAGTTTCATAATTAAGGTAACCAGATATTTCACCATGCTCTTTAACTGTTCTCTGAACTTGGATTGCGTCGCGATATAAATTAATGTGTTTGTGCTGCAATTTAAATTCAGCAACATATGTGCAACTTCCTGAAATATGTATTCAGGATTGGCATCGAGGGGTTTTCTTAACATTAAAAATGAACAGAATATACTGTCACCACAACAGGATAAAACTTCGCAATATAGTGAGGAGTAAAATCACAGAATTCCACCTGCTGTCCATCTCTGGATCATTCTGTTCCTTGCCATGACCCTTCAGTCCCTTACGAACTCGACTATCCATTAATATATGCCTTACTATCAGAGCATTGAGCAACAGAATTAAACCAAATGGTAACAATGGAGATAAAACCTTATCAACCATTCTGAATCCAATCCATCTCGGGTCAGTAAATTCGCTTCATTTGTTAGAACAATACAGGGGAACAGTGTGAATTATTCACTTAGGCTTAAATCGGCAGTAAATGGGTATGATTTCAAACTAAAAAAAATACTGAATGTTGCAAGAACTCCTGTTGCATTTTTCCTGGTGCAATATTTAGATTTAAGCCTCTCACCACAAATTGCAATAAATCGATCAAAAGTAAAGGCAACAGTGAACCAGACTGAACAGTCCATTGCTAATCGAGCCAGGAGGTAGTTAACTTTACACACAGCAGTGAGTTTCAGGAGAGGCATCGGGAAATAATACCAATTGATTCGGAGAAGCATTACCTCAGTGATATTCGTCAGTAGATCCGCCATTGCCATGGCCCACATGTAACGAGTGGTGCAGTTGGAGGTTTGGAAGTTCTACAAAAATACATATATTGAGAGGAATCTGAATGCATCCGTGACAGTTACTATTTGTTTAAATGATGTCTTATCAACGAAGTGGCGACCATCACACATTCAAACAGTTGAGAAATGGGCAGAATTGCATCAAAATGTCTTCCCAATGTGACATAGAATGGAGATATTGCGAGTGCCGTATGATCGACCACTTGGGATCATTTAGGAGTGAGAGAAAAAGACTAAAATACCAAATATTCCTTTTTAGATTCAATTGTCTACACCGCGGAAACAGGCCCTTCCGCCCAACAAGTCCACACCGCCCCTCCGCAGAGAAACCCACCCAAACTCATTCCACACGAACTAACGCACCTCATACTCTGGAAAATTTAGCATGCTCAATTCACCTGACCTTCACATCTTTGGATAGTGGGAAGAAACCGAAGCACCTGGAGACAACCCACGCACACACAAGGAGAATGCGCGAACTCCACACAGACAGGGGAGGATACGAACGCCAGACGATGGTGCTGTGAGACAGCAGTGCTAACCACTGAGCCACCGTGCCGCCCATTTCTACTGGCCTGGATTGCACGAGGATATAGCTGAATGTTGCCTGATGTGTCATACATGTCAGGTGTTCGGAAAACAACAGGCAGAAATAAAACCTGTAACTTAAATAGTTATTCCAGCATTTGAGGAAACTTTTACAAGAGTCCTGACTGATTGTGTCGGTCCGTGCGTCAAGCAACACGTGAGAATCAGTATTTGCAAGCAATAATGGATTTACCGACTAGATTTTCAAAGGCCATCCCATTGTGCAAAATCACTGGCAAAAGGTTTGTCGAGAGCTATTCTTTTTTTAACTAGATACGGACTCCCAAAGTGTCAAACGTCATATCCAAACTATTCAAGAAAGTTATGGACAGATTAGGAATGAAAGAATTCAAATCTACTGTGTGGATCCAGTTTCATAGGGAGCGCTAGGACGGTTGTATTGAAAGCTGAAGGCCATGTTTAGAATAAGGGAATTCCGTTCGCGCGTTTACTGACAGAGTTGCAAAAAATCAATGGACCAAATTCAGTTCATTTGAATTCGTCTTTGGGCATCAAGTTAGTGCACCATTGAAATTGATTAAGGAGAAGTAAGTATGTCAGAATTCAGAGACCACGCATTTGTACTGTGTGTCAAATTTTAGAGAATGAGGAACCGAAGCTGGGGAGTTGGCTCGATCGCATTTAAAAATATTGCAGCAGGTTATGAACAAGAAGTAGAGAAAACATCAAAAAATCGCAATGTTTCTATCAGGATAAATTAACAGTGTTGCTTACAGTCACAGGTGATCGTTTAAAAGCAATGTTTCGTGGACCTTATCAGATTGAAGGGAAATTGATTGAGGTGTCCTACTTGATAGAGATTCCAGACAGGAAAATATTTCCTATATGTGTGACATCAACATACGCAAATGGTATTTTTACAGGGTGGGTGAAAGTGCTAATGATCACAACAGAAAGAGAAGAACCAATTTCAGAGGATTCTGAATTTGACATTTCTCAAATTAAATTGCACAATGAGGAAGTTGTCAGAAATTATGATAAACGTTTGGGTTTCCTTCCTGAGAAAAATCGAAATGACCTGAAGAGTTATTACTGTAACATGGGGAAATATGCGGGAAAGACAAAATCCGAAGCACTCATCTCATTGTGAATGATGTTGATATAGAAGGTGCTGTTCCGATTAAGCAATATCCTTATCGGCATAAGTCTCATTATTTGGCACAGGTTAAGAAGGAGATTGTTCCAAGAGAACATAATCGAAGTCATTTACAGTAACTGGAGCTCACCCATCGTAATGTGCCAAAGCAATGGTACCCAATTGTGTGGACGTTCGCAAAGCCAATGCAGTTACAAGACTAATACATTATCCTATTGTGTGATTGGAAGATTGTGTGGTAAAGGTGGGACAAGAAACTTATATTTTAAGTTGAACTTGTTCAGAGGCTACTGGCAGATAATTTTGTTAGAATGAGCAAAAAACATTTCAGCTTTTGTAACGCCAAATGAACTGATCATTTACGTTAAGCCATTTGGTATGAAACACTATCTGGCCACATTTCAGAGACCAACCAATAAGGTAATTGCCGGATGACAAATCTGTGTTGTGTATATCGATGACATCCTTAGTGATTTTTAGTCTCTCATGGAAACACCATTTACAGCATTTAACCGACTTGTGCAATCGACTTTGGAAGGCTGGTTTGGTGGTAGATCTGGCGAAAAATGAATTTGCCAAAGCCCAAGTCACTTTTCTGGTCCCTGGCCCACGGGTTGGGAGAACGAAAGTAATTGAGGAATTTTCCATACCATCGACCAAAAGGGCAGTAATACGCTTCCTGAAATTAAGTTCATTTTATCAAAAAAAAGTGTCGAGTTTTAGCGGTGTGGCTGTTCCACTCAGTGAATACAAAATAAAAGGCAAGATGTTCAGTTGACAGCGGACAGCCAGGAAGCGTTTGACAGCCTGAAAACAGTGTTAACCACTCCTCTACTGAGAGACACACCTGATTACTTGAAGCCTTTCAAGGTGGCTATCGGTGCAATTTACGTTGGTGTCCGTGCTGTGCTCCTGCAGGAAGACGGCGAGAAGATGGAAAGACCCATCAAGTATTTCTTTTGGAAGTTGAACGTTCATCAGCAGACATACTCGGCTACTGAGAAAGAAACTTTGAACTTGATGTTGGTATTACAACATTTCGGTGTTTATATGACCAGAAACGTATCTGAGACAATCATAGACACTGATCATAATCCATTGAAATTTAAGGAGAACGTTCGGGACAAAAATACTGGACTGTTTAGATGGAGGCTGTTGTTCCAGCCATTCGTTTTGAAAACTGCGCATGTCTGAATGTTAGTTTGCTCGTTGAGCTGGGAGGTTTATTTTCAGAAGTTTGGTTACCATTCAAGGTAACAAAATCTGTGAGACTTCAGATGAAACACTGGTGATATGGGCCCTCTTTCTATTTATGTTTTTTAGATTTGCTTGGGTTGGTGATGTGATTTTCTGCTCTTTTTCTCAGGGTCTGGAAAATGGTATCTAAGTGAATTTTTTTATTGGTAGAGTTCCGGTTGGAATGCCATGCATCTAGGAATTGTCGTGATTGCCTCTGTTTGGCTTGTCCTCGCATGAATGTGTTGTGCTAGTTGAAGTGGGGTCCTTCATCGTCCGTATGTGAGGATAATAGTGACAGTGGCTCATGTCGTTTTGTGGCTAGTTGATGTTCATGTATGTTGGTGGCGAGTTTTCTGCCTGTTTTTAAAGGAATGTGTGTTAAAATGATTGCAAGATATTTTGTAAGTGGTATTAATTTGTTTTGTTGTGTATATAGGGTCTTTCAAGTTCATTATCTTATGTTTTAGTGTGTTAGTAGGTTCGTTGGCTACCATGATGCCAATGGGTCGGACCAGTCTGTCAGACATTTCGGAGATGTGTTTGATGTATGGGAGAGTGGCTATGGTTTCTGGATGTGTTTTGTCTGCTTGTTTAGGTTTCTTGCTGAGAAATCGGCAGACTGCATTCATTGGGAACCCATTCTTTTTAATACACTCCATAGGTGATTTTCCTCTGCTTTACGTATTTCCTCTGTGCTGTAGTATGAGATGGCTCGTCGAAATAATGTTCGAATGCAGCTTCATTTATAGATGTTGGAATGATTGCTTGTGTAGTTCAATATTTATTCTGTATGTGTTGTGTTCCTGTAGACGCTGGTTTGAAGCTCCCCATTAGCTGTTCGCTCTATGCGACAAGCTTAGATTATCTACAGTGTGGAAACAGGCCCTTCGGCCCAACAAGTCCACACAGACGCTCCGAAGAGTAACCTACCTAGACCCATTTCCCTCTGACTAATGTAGCTAACACTATAGTCAATTTCACATGGCCAATTCAACTGACCTGCACATCTTTGACATGAGGGAAGAAACGAGAGAATCCGGATGAAACCCACGCAGACACGGGGAGAGTATGCAAGCTCCAACAGATAGTCTCTCGAGGCTGGGACGCTGCTGCTGTGAGGCAGCAGTGCTAACCACTAACCAACCGTGCCACCCATAAAGGACTGGCTGAATGGCACGAAAATTCCTAAAGCATGGCATTCCAATCGGAATTCTATCAACAAACACATTGACATGGATCCCATTTGCCACCCCGAAGGAAAGGATCAGAAAATTACATCATTGTAGGAAATGATGTCACGACAGGAAATGACATTACCAGCCCAAGGAAACTTAAACATATAAATAGAAAGCAGGCTACACCAACAGTGCTTCATTCAGAGGTTCACTGAAGTGGTTACCTAGTATGGTGATGGACAATCTGAAAACGAACCTTCCATCTCAGCGAGCAAACCTGCTTCCAATGTTGATATAGTTGCGCATGTCGACATTAGCAAAGGAGTCGTTTGAGTGCCTTGAAAAACTTTAAGGCCTGATTGCATCTAACCCATAATCTGAGGGAGAGAACGGAGAACATTGCTGAGATATTGACGGAGATTTTTGTACTTTGTCTAAACACAGGGGAATGGAAAATAGCCAATGCCATTCTTCAAAAATATGAGCAGGAATACTCAGGAATCTCAAATCCTCTTCATTTTGTTGGAAGCATTTTGGAGTGGGTGGAGCAACACGCGAGGACCAGAGGCCCAATGGGAAGAACAATTTAAAATACATAAAAACTTACCACTGGAGATCAGAGTTATTCATTTTTTTAGGCGGCAAGAAGATTTGAGGGAGTGACAGCGAGGACCAGAGGGCGAGCGAGAAATTAATATTATAATATAAAAAAAGCTTACCTCGTGTATAGGCGGAGTACTCACGGAGCAGGAGCCGACACGGGGCTGCTGTGTCAGTTTGGCTTTACATTTGGGTGGTTGCTTGGAGACTCCATAGGTAGGTGAACAGAAAGGAGGCTCTGTGGAAACGAGACTGACTCACTGTTGTTGTGTTGCCTCCCAGATACCAGGGTTCGTCTTGTCTCTGATTGTGTTTCAATCATCGTTGATTGGGAGGGAAGTAGCTCCAAGTCGACCACGGAGGCACCAATGACATAGGTAGAAATTTAGATGGGGATTTAAGGCAGAAATTAAGTAGCGAGAGAAGCAGTTTAGAGTAGAAAAACAGAGCTGGTATTTCTCGTTTGTTGCGCGTGCCACATGTTCGCTGGGCAGAGAAGAGGGAGAGAGAGGAATTGAAAACTTGTCTACAGGACAGTTGGTGGGGGGCGGGGTTCGGTTATCTTCGGTTCCTGGCTAATTGTGTCTCTATCTGAGGTAGGTTAGGCCTCTGCAAACAGAACAGTCTTTACCTGAACCAGTCGGGTGCCAAATTCATCGCAGAGTGGTGGAATTTGGTAGTAAACTGCGCGTGATTTTAAACTAATTCAGCAGAGGGATGCGAACTGAAATTGTAGTTTGAGTATACGGGAGATTCTTGAAATATTTGTAGGGGGTCTGTCCTAATCCATAGGACAAGGTCTGAATTTTGACATCCTTGTCTTTCATTCTTATGCTGACCTTGAACGTTGATCGATTTGCCTTTCAATACAAAAACGCCCACATTTCATTTGTGCATTTTCTCTCATACACACGTTTTCAATGCATTTTTTCAGTTTCTGTCTAGTACTGTTGAATTTAATCTTTACCTAATTTCCCATTATCACCCCGACAAATCTCATCTGTATTTGCTACTGTCTTTAATCTTTCATAGTTTTGGTCACTGTTCACAATCTTTATCATCGATGAAATTTTGATTAGCTGGTAAGCATTATTTTAAAATACAATGTTTTATAATGTCCATTCCATAGCTGGACACTCAACTAAGGAAATTCTATTTCCATAATTCCTCCGAGATGTACGTAACAAATGATACCTCATCTCAGCCTCCTGTTCCAAGCGATTTTCAGTTATTACAGTGAAGTTAAGATCGCACACTGGAAGAAAATTGCTGTTTTGCTTTCTTTCCAAGTTCAGCATTCATATCTGTTCCTGTATCTTCTGCTGGCTATTCGGAGGTATATTGCCTCTATAAACGAACCTTCCAAGATATCCTGTCTACGTACAGCTATGACATTCACCTCCCTGCTCCTTTTACAAGCTGTCGTGTTTCGCCAAAAACATTGAAATCCTGGAAGGTTGACCTGCAAGTCCTGCCCTTCTCTCAACTAAGTTCATATAATTGGTACCCCCATGTATTCATATGCACTGATCTCGGCTCTAATATCATCTGACTTGCCTTTTATACTCCTTGCATTAAAATAAATCCACTTTCAATGCAAATGCTGGAGGGTTCATTAAGCTTGCCATGCCAGTACTTCAAATTGGATTAAACTGACTTAATATTGAAATGCTCCTCAATCAATTCACATGCGGAACGATTAGATTTCACACCCCCTTGCTTCACTAGTTTAGACTCTCCAGACTGGTGCTAACAAACCACCCTGAAAGGTAATCGTCACCTTCAGTATGGGCAATTAGCTTTACATGTATACACCCCATACGCCCTGGAATTGATCCCAATGATTCAATGATCTGAAGCCATCCCTCCTACATAATTTCTTTAACCATGTTTGCAAAGGTATCATCGTCCTTTTCATGTTTCATATGCACCTTGTAATGGGAGTCATCCCGAAACTGCAATCTATGAGGTTACACTTTATAATTTCTAACAAACTCCCCAAATTGCATTTACTTGACCTAATCGCCCTTTCAGTAATACTAATACGGACCATGTTGTTCAAACTCTTGTTTCAAAATATCCTGCATCTGTTCAGAAGTATTCTTACCTTTGGAAACATGGGAGGCCTCTCATAAAACGGGACTGTCGTTTGCGGCCATATAAAGTGCACAATCGTAATCTCTCACCTGGAATTATACACTTGCTGCAGTTCAACAATGTCAATTGCTGTAGCATTGATTTGGCCACAATCGTTGCTTTCACTTTAAAGTCCACACTGCATCCCAACATGCGAAACTGTAGACCCATTTGCAACAGGAATGGCCAAACGAGACTCTTATCAGCTTGATAACTATTGCAGCTGGTCATCACCCAATGCCTTCCTGCCTACGCATTCCCTATTTGTTGTAATGATTTGGAGGTGCCGGTGTTATGTTGGGTATACAAAGGTAAAAATTGCACAACACCAGATTATAGTCCAAAAGGTTTATTGGAATCGTTAGCTTTCGGAGGGCTGCTTCTTTATCATGTTTATGTACAGGATAAGATTCTAAGACACATAATGTATACCAAGCGTTTAGTGTGATACAGCCGAGATGATATATTGAAAAAAGACCTGAATTGTTTGTTAAGCCTTTCATCTTTTAGAATGAACATGTTGGTTTCAGTTTTTTTTTCATAAGTAAACTCCAGAACTTTTTGTTAAAGTTTAATTCTCAAGGAAACTTCAATAATAGGTGACATGTCAACTCCGAAAATGTATTGACGGAGGAAGGTTATAGTTTGTCTAAGTCTCAATGTTCAGCTAAATGTAGTAGGGAATAGACAATAAAGGAACCACAAAATTGTGATGCAAGAAGGGAATGCTAGCATTTCTGATGAGCGAAAACAGTACTGTAGCACTTGGAATTTATATTCCTGACGGATTGTCCATTGAGCTGTAAGGGTTGAACTCAGAAATAAGAAGGGGGTGATCCCTTTTATGGTATTGTAATGTAGGCCACACAAATCCAATTTTCAATGGGAATATAGAAATAAACATGTCGAGACATCACAGATTTTAAAGTTTCCATTCATAGAGTGGTCTTCCACGGTGTTAAGTAATTGGAAAGATAGATATTCGTTAAGAGTGTTGATGAAAATAATAAATCACAATCTGTAACACTATTAAAGAAGTGGCAAAATTCGATATTCTCTTCAGAAATAAAAAACGGCAAGTGGTTGATGTGTCTGTGGGTGAGCATTTTGCGTTCAGTGATCATAATTCTCTTTGCTTTAAAATAGTTACACAACTTTCAAAAGTTACGTTTGTTGAACTGTGGAGGGCTAATTTTGGAATTATTTAGTCGGACTTTTGAACAACTGATAGGTGTGTCTAACCACAGCTAAACCGACGTCTGCAGAGTAGGAAAATGCCAGAAACCGAGATAGCCAGAGGTCAGGCAAAGAATATTCCTGCTTTAGAAAGGATATTATTAAGTTAGGGATGGTTCAGAAGAGATTTATCTGGTATGTTGCATGGTACTGAAGGCTTGAGTAATAACCGAAGGCTGGTTACACTGGGACACTTTTAACTGGTGCGTGGAAGATGCAGTAATTATCTAATCAGGGTTATAAAGACATTCGGGTAATACGTAGGATAAATGATAATTTTCCTTTCCCTGGAATGAGAGATTTCTAAACTGGGTGCAAAATTTTAGGGTGATAGTTGAGAGATTTTAATAAAAAGAGAATAGGGAAAATTTATTTTACACTGAGATTTTTTCGCAAGTGGATGTGGGGAATCTATGCAGAGATTAAACGTTTACAAACCAAATAGATCAATTAAGAAAGATAAAATGTATGAAGGGGCACTGGTCAGGAGCAAGCAGTCATGACAAGTTTAGTTTGGGATTACATTCAACATGGATTATTTCAACCGAAATGTCTGTTTCCTTGCTTGATGACTCCATGATTCAATGAATGTCTTGTGAAGAGCAAGGCTGATGGAAGTAGTGGATACTGTATGCCTGGAGAGATTGTGGCTCTGGTCTAGATAAAGAGGCATAGGTCAGATAGGGGCAGTTGGGACAAAGTGGATTGTTCAAGGATGGTAGGAAATATAGGATACACACAGGAGCAAAATCAAGTGGACACAAATTGGGGCGCGTGATAACTTTGGCAGATATGGGAACAGAGAATACAAGAGATTCGATCAAGAGAGAGAGATAGAGAGAGAGAAATAGAAACAGAGAGAAGTGAACAATGAAAGGGCTTTTTAAATTGACAGCACTTCATCAGGAATTCGCTAACTGCCCAGAACTATGGCACATCCTGTGACTTGAAAAGTTAAACAAAAAGTGATGTTTGACTCTATTCGTCCAACAATACGTCTGTGCCTTCATTCCGAATCACTCTCCTTCAAACGTAACATATTTTTGGTATGACAGACTCGATGGACCAAGTGGCCACTTCTGTTCTATATTTGATTCTGAGATTCCATCTTGTTGTCTAATTGTTTCTTCTCTGAACATCTGTCACTATTCTCCCAAATCTCTCTCTCTCTCTGTCTCACTTCCTCCTTTTCTACCTTTCTTTCCCTGGCCACTTCTGTCTCTATTCTCAACTCTATCCGCAGTTCTGACTTCGTCTAATTCCTCCTTCTGTTTCTTTTCTCTCGATTGCTGCACTTCCGCCTTCCCAGTCTACCACTAACTCATATACGCTCCTGTGTTGTTTTTTTCTGTATCTCATTCTGCTCCTTTGCATCATTATCATTCTGTTCTCTGTTCTCCCCCTCCTTCTCGGTCTTGTCTCATGTTATTTCTTTGTGTGTGCCTCTCACCCTGCTTATTTATCTGCCCAGATGGTAAACTATTGCAGAACAATCGATGACTTGACAAACATTTCCTGTGGAACGACATACCGATTGTCATCAAGTCTGAAAACATTAAGCTAAGTTGAAAAGAATGAGCTGTAACAGTATATAACACGGCCAACTCACTATCTCCCCGTGGATACAGTACGCAGATCTGAATGATTAAACATCTGATGATCGCTAGATTAATTCGTCAATATTGTGAAATCGTGTGGTTTGATCTCGACGGAGAAGATTGGATACAATCAGAAACATGACACATTCAACGACTATGTCCATCATCACTGGGGAAGTCCAGATATCTCATCATAGATTGTGAGTGTCTCTGGTTAAATAGAGGATTGTAACACTCCTCAGTTGCAGCTAGACGTCTTCATTATTATTTCACTGCATCTCAGCTGAAATATTGCTCACAGTTCTTGACGCCACGCCCTGGGCTGGATATGAAAATATTGGAGTCTGAGATCGTGTGGAAGAGATTTGCGAGTCCGGTTTCCGGTGAGAAACCACCGTTCTGATGATTGAAGAGTATGGGATTTTTCTCATTTGACAGGAGAAGAATAAGAAGGGGATTTGATAGGGGAGGAGGATCTCCAAGTTGAAGAGGGCTTTGGACAGAGGAAAACAGAATAAATGTTTTTCCCGAATGCAAATAAACAGAGAACCGGTTTTGTGGTATCAGGCATAGACTTCAACTGATTTGAAAAGCTACAAAAATGAAATGAAGAAAGATTCTCTTTCTTAAAGCACGGAGTTTTGTTTGGTAATGTGCTGCCTGAGTACGGTGAAGGCAGGTTTCATTCAGGTGTTCAAGGGAGGGATTAGATGAAGATTAGAACATAATTGATTTGCCTGATACTATTGAAATGCAAGGAGAATATCATTAATTCATGATGCACTTCAAAGAGCCAGGGCTGAAAGCATGGACAAACTGGCCTTCTGCTGTGATTCTACTGCGTAACTATCAGTGATTCTGTGAGCTCTTCTCTCAACACAGAACAAGAATTTGGTCCAAAAGCAGAAGGTGGGAGCGACGGCCTTTGTCAGAGTGTTTGGCTGCATGGAGCCATAATTACAATGAAGACCATGGGAATCAGGACAAGGATTCTCTACTGGTTGGTGTGTTAATTCTCTCAAAGGGAGATTGTATTTGCTGACAGAGCCTGCTCATGTCAGCCCCGGGATACTTCTGCAAGACCTCCACAGAATCCAGTCACATTAATAGTTTCCGCAATGAGCTTTGCAAACGCAAGATGTGTGTAAATGTGATATTATTGTTTTTGAAAAAGGTAAACCATTAAACTTCAGAGCTGTCAGCTTGAGATTGTTGGGAAAATAGAATGTGGCCTAAGTTGGATAACATAAATATTCACTAAGTGCAAACAAATTCAATACAAGACAATAAATAAAGATTTGCTAAGGTCAAGTCATATCTGACAATGCTGATTTACCACTTTGACGAATGAAACAGACAGCAGGATGAGGGAATGTTGTAAAAGTTGCATGTTAGTACTTTTAGAAATTACTTGACACGGTGCCAGGTGGCAGTTTGCGGAGCATATCAGAAATATTTGGGATGGACGGATCCTTACCATCATGGATTAGCAGTTGGTAAAATGCGAAGAAACAGAGTTTATGTTTTGATGGGCGTTTGCCCGATTGGAGGCAATCTGAAGGGGTGCCCCAGAGATTGGTTTGGAGCCCTCGTTTTTTTGGTTAAGATAAACGATTTAGAGACAGATGTTGAGGGAAAGCTCTCTACATTTGTAGCTGATATTAGTTAGGGAGAATTGTCAACTGTGACGAAGCTGCTGTGCAATTAATAGTTCATAAAACTCGCCTGCAGCTTGTGAACACTTTGTAAGCAGTATCATTCAGCTCACCAACAGACACTTCAACATCACCAAGTTGGATGGAATGCTTATATAATGCTGGTAAGCATTACATTAAGATAATGTGCGTTTTTATAAATAACTTTCAGAATCTAATTATCTCAATGTCCCTCGGAGGAGTTCAGCTGAACATGTTGGGAACACAGATCTTGATATTTGGTTTTGCTGCGGCTCTCCATGGCGGGGGTGGGGGTGGGGGTGGGGGTGGGGGTGGGGGTTGGAGTAGGAGATTGTAAGTGAAATCATCAGTCACCAATCTTATGATCCATTTTGTAGATACGGGATGAAGTGATCTACTCACACACACCAGAACTGCTGTTCATCTGGATCAGAGATCACCCCAACTTGAATCCAGCGACTTATCTTGGTTCTTCAAGAGCTCCGCTGCTTATGGGTCAAAATCAGTTTGGGACGTTTATCAAACTAGATAGAGTTCTCCCTTTTGTACTTGGGTGAGAGCCCCTCGGAGTTGATGGCATCTTAATCGTTCTACACACTTCCAAATTGTTGCTGCTAATGACATTTCTGGTGTCAGTGTTCATTGATTAGGCCACGCCTGAAGGATAGAGCACGGTCGCTGCCTCCAACTCCCCTGTTCAGAACGCAATGCCTCCATCTCCTTTCTTTGGACAAAACTTCAAACAAGTGCACATTTCTTCCCATTGTATGCACTAGTCAGACCGTACTGGGAGCACCGTCCTCAGTTGCTGCCTCTATCAACTCAGCGAGATAACACTAAGAACAAAGTGCACAGCAGCTAACACATTTTCCACTGTTCTGACCACACCAACAGTATAGTGCACAGTCTCTGACTTCACTTATACTGTTTGGACGACACTAGGAGCACAGTTCACTTGCGCTGCCGTCACCACACCTAACAGACGACACAGGGAGTACAGTGTAGAGTTCCAGCCGACACCTCCCCAACAGACTTGCTGGGAGCACAGTGCACATACCCTGCCGTATCCTCGATTAACAGACTACACCGGGAGAAAAGAATGGCCAGTTTCTGTCCATTCTTCCTGATTCTGACAACACATAGCAAAGTCCCTCGTGGCTGCCTCCAACTCGCCAAACGGACCACATAAGGAGCAAAGCTCTCAGTTCCTATGTATATTTAACCCAATTCATAGACTCATGGAGTAACACGACATGTAAACTGGTCCTTCAGACCAAACTGACCATGGTGGACACTCATTTAGTCTGAATGGTCCACATTTGGTCCATATAACCCGAAACCATTCCAATCCATGTGCCGATCCAAATGTTTACTTTGTTAAATACTGTATCTGCCTCAACCTTTTCTCTGGCTGCCCATTCCACGCACGCACTGTTTTCTGGGTGAAGAATCTGCCCCTCAGGACCTTTTTAAATCTTTCGACTTTCTCCTTAAAACCTAGATTGCGATTCACTGATAATACAATTCATTCTATCGGTGCTGCTCCTGATTATATACGCCTCAACTAGACCACTAGTCATTTTCCTCCATTCTGTGGAGTGCAGTCCTATTCTGGCCAACCAGCCCCGATAACTCAGGCCCACTAATACAGAATATATATCCGTAAATCCTCTTTGCACTCTTCCCAGCTGCACCACCTCCAGCTTCAGCACCAGCTTCGGCTCCAGCTGCAGCAAAGGCACGAGCTCAATGAACCGGTTCGAGCACAAGTTGAAGGATTAGATTAGATTAGATTACTTACAGTGTGGAAACAGGCCCTTCGGCCCAACAAGTCCACACCGCCCCGCCGAAGCGCAACCCACCCATACCCCTAACCTAACACTATGGGCAATTTAGCATGGCCAATTCACCTGACCTGCACATCTTTGGATTGTGGGAGGAAACCGGAGCACCCGGGGGAAACCCACGCAGACACGGGAAGGACGTGCAAACTCCACACAGTTAGTCACCTGAGACGGGAATTGAACCCGGGTCTCTGGCGCTGTGAGGCAGCAGTGCTAACCACTGTGCCACCGTGCCGCCCACTGTGCCACCGTGCCGCCCACACCTCGCTGCAACTCCAACACCAGAGCCTGCTCTAGTCCCAGCTCCAGCACCAATTGCAGCAATTGCACAAGCTCCAGTACCAGCTGCAGCCACAACTTCGTCTCCTTTTCCAGCACCAGATCTATCTCCAGCTGCAGAGTCAGCTGCAGCGCTATCACCATCTCCAGCACCACATCAGCAAAAGGTCCTGCTCTCGCACCAGCTCAAGTCCCAGCTCCAGCTCCAGCTCAAGATTGAGTTTCCACTCCAGCTCCAGCTCTGCAAAAAAGTTCCCCTCAATTTCCAGAGCCGGCACCATCACATGTAGCAGCTCCAGAACACGCTACAGCACTAGATCTAGCTCCATCGTCAGCATCACCTCCAGTCCCAGATGCAAGTCCAGATTCA
Organism: Chiloscyllium punctatum; assembly: GCF_047496795.1. Lineage (NCBI taxonomy): Eukaryota > Metazoa > Chordata > Chondrichthyes > Orectolobiformes > Hemiscylliidae > Chiloscyllium > Chiloscyllium punctatum. The sequence continues at coordinate 30,593,053 of NC_092789.1, read as the reverse complement.
GGTCCAGCTACAGCTCCTGCACCAGCTTCAGCACCAGCAACAGCACCAACTCCATCGCCAGCACCAGCAAAAGATTCTGCTCCAACTCCAGCTCCAGATTCAGCTCCAGCTCCAGTTAGTGCCTGATGTTCCCGGGTTTCAGATCAATTACATTGCGTTTCTATTTGCCTCGCCATCTTATTCTGACCCTCCGATAGGGTCCACTCCCACTCAGCAGTTTAACTCTCTCTGACGACTGACCCGCTGACTGTGTAGTGCACCTTCAGTCCTGACCCGCCCACAAAGCCGACGTCTTCAGAACTGAACTTGCAACAGTGGCCACTCACAGAGCACTGACCTTCCAACATTGTAGCACACCCTCAGCACGGACCCTCGACAGTGCCCACACCCTCAGCACTGACCCTCCGACAGTGCCCACTCCCTCAGCACTGACCTTCCGACAGTGCCCACTCCCTCAGCACTGACCCTCCGACAGTGCCCACTCCCTCAGCACTGACCCTCTGACAGTGCCCACTCCCTCAGCACTGACCCTCCGACAGTGCCCACTCCCTCAGCACTAACCCTCTGACAGTGCCCACTCCCTCAGCACTGACCCTCCGACAGTGCCCACTCCCTCAGCACTGACCTTCTGACAGTGCACACTCCTTCAGCACTAACCGTCCGACAGTGCCAAATCCGTCAATACTGACTTTTTAAAGTTACCAATTCCTCTTTAGTGATTATGCAACAGTGCTCATTCTGTCAGCATTGACACTCCGACCGCGCGGCACACCTTCGGGGCTCACGATTGAACAGTGCCCCCGTCACAGCAGTTACCCTCTCACAGTGCGCAGCTCCCTCAGAAGTGACCATCTGGCAGTGCAGGACTTGCTCAGCACGGACCGCCATCACCGCCTATTCCTTCATTACTGACTCCAACAGTGCGGAGCTCGCTCAGCACTGATCCTAAGATTTTGTTCATTCTCTGAGCAGTGACCCTACAACAGAGCACCGTCCCTTAGCATTCACCCGCTACAAGTGGAGAACTTCCTAATTACTGACCCTTCAACAGTGTGGGACTCCCTTAGCACTAATCCTTCGACAGTTTTGCAATCCCTCGGCACTGACTGTCCGACAGTTCCCACTGACTCAACAGTGACATTCTGACAGTTCCCATTCCCTCAGCACTGAAACCGTGAAAATTCCCACTCCCTCCACATTGACCCTCCGATAATACTCACTCCATCAGGACTGACCCCAATTACCAGTCACTCAATACTGACTGTAAAAGAGTGCCCATTCCCTCAGTGCTGACCTTCTGACTGTGTGGTGTTTCCTCAGCATTGAGCCTGCGACATTTTCGCACTCTCTCAGCACTGACGTTACAAAAGTGCATCCTGCCTCAGCACTTAAACACGAAAAGTGCAGATTTTCCTCACCGCTAACCCTCTGACCATGCGGCAAATCCCTCAAATCTGAGCATTCAACAGTGTGGCACAATATCATCACTGACCATCCGACAGTGGGGAACTCCCTTAGCACTGACTCTCTGACAGTGTCTACACCAAAGGACTGACCCGTGAAAGTGCCCATTTCCTCAGAATTGACACTCCGACAGTGCCCAGTCCATCAGCACTGACCTGTTCACAGTGACGTCTGATCGTGCAGCTCCCCCTCAAACCTTACCGGATGACAGTGCGGCACTCCCACAGCACTGACCCTAAAAGAGTGCACCCTTCACCAGAACTGACCCGACGACAATGCTAAAATTTTTGCAGTCGTGTCGCAATGTCCCAGCCAATGTCATGCTGTGTGTCAAGAAGAGACGGACCTCAGGTCAATGTCAATGCAGTGACTTTATTTCTGAAAACTCTCCATTATTTGACTCCCTGAATTGACAGGAATGAGTGGACCTGATCAACGTGCCCTCTGACACGGCTTGTCTCGTCACCATGCCCACCACCTTGTTGCCCCCCAACCACCATCTCAGTCATTGTGCAGACGGTTGCAGCAGCCATATGTCCAGACACAAAGGTTGCTTCTCCGGATTTTTCCTGGATCACAGCCATCACTCCGAGACCTGCCATCCACGCTGGAGCATATGAATGCAGAGTGTGAGAGGTTATTGGACTGTGGTACCTCGTGGAGGCTTATGGGAGAACGGCGTTCTCTCCCATTCCCCTAAGTGGTTTTATCTAGTTTCCATCATCAACCATCCTGCATTATGCATTTCATCATTCCCATGTTCTTTGGCTCAGATACGCTTCAAGCCATTGTGCACAGTTCTATGAACAAACTGCTTCAATTGGACTACACCGGGATAATTGGGCACTTATGCCTTCCACTGGCCAATATTTAGGCCCGTATTGGGGGAGGGGGCATGTTCACATTCCTTATCGCACTATTCCTCAGACCAAAATAGGGGCCCTGTGTGCAGTCGCAATTACCCTCTCCTTCAGACCACATTGCGAGCCCTGTGCACAGTCCCCATCTTCCTGTCCCTCAGGTACAACCACACTGGGTTCTCTGTGCTCACTCGGCATCTCACTAGCCCTCGGTTAGATTCAATTTGGGATCACTGTGCACAGTCCTCGTCATTTCCTTCAGAATGTACCGGCATCACTGTGCAGAGCTCCATTTGCATATCCCTTAGTCAGATGACGCTGGCTGCAATGTGCACAGTTCCTATCTCCATGTCTCTGAAACAGTCAGGCATGTGGATAATGGAAGTTCCAGCCTGAAAAATGTGGAACTGGAAAAATACAACACGTCAGAAAGCATCTGTGGAGCATGAAAATCAGCGTTGATCAAGAAATCTTTGGGCCTGAAACACTGACTTTCCTGCTCCTTAGATTCTGCCTGACCTGGTGTGATTTTCCACCTACTGATTGTACCGACTCCCATCACCACATGATTCAGTTAGATCCAAACTGGGAGTACAGTACATGTTGTGTTATCTATTTCATGAGGAATATCTCCTTGTCACTTCATGAGAAACAGTAACCACCTGCAAGGTAGACCTAGCGAGGGTATCCGGGGAATTTTCGAAATTTCCGATAATCTCTTGGCTGCACCCTGCAGCTGGGGATTCCAAAGTGTCCCCACATCCGGCTCCTTTTCTGGCATTGACCATGACAGCCATGCCATTGGAAAACTATAGGTTAGTCATCAGAAGGGAAAGCTCGGGACACATGGAGGTGTGACAGTCAGTCTCCAGAGAGGCCACTTAGGAGAGGAGCGTTGTTGTAACTCACAGATTTACTCAGAGAGGAATAGATATGCTCAAACATTCAACCCCAGCCTACATCTCACATGTTGTGGTTCTGTTCTCCGTGGTGGGAATTGGTGCTGCAGACGCTTCGTCCCCTCTCTAGGTGACATCCTCAGTGCTTGGGAGCCTCCTGTGAAGCGCTTCTGTGATGTTTCCCCTGGCATTTATAGTGATTTGTATCTGCCGCTTCCGCTTGTCAGTTCCAGCTGTCCGTTGCAGTGGCCGGTATATTGGGTACAGGTCAATGTGCTTATTCATTGAATCTGTGGATGAATACCATGCCTATAGGAACTCCCTAGCTGTTCTCTGTTTGTCTTGTCCTATAATAGTAGTGTTGTCTCAGTCGAACTCATGTTGCTTGTCATCTGGGTGTTTGACTACTACTGATAGCTGGTCGTGTCGTTTCGTGGCTAATTGGTGTTCAAAGATGCGGATCATTAGCTGGCTTCCTGCTTGTTCTTTATACTATTTTTGCAGTCCTTGCATGGGATTTTGTACACTACATTGGTTTTGCTCTTGCTGGGTGTCGGGTCCTTCGTCCTGGTGAGTTGTTGTCTAAGAGTGGCTGTTGGTTTGTATGCTGTTATGGGTCCGAGTGGTCGCAATAGTCTGGCTGTTAGTTCGGAAATGCTCTTGATGTTTGTTAGTGTGGCTAGTCCTTTGGGTTGCGGCATGTCCTCGTTCCGTTGTCTTTCCCTCAGGCATCTGTTGATGAAATTGCGCGGGTATCCGTTTTTGGTGAATACATTGTATAGGTGTTCTTCTTCCTCTTTTTGCAGTTCTGGTCCACTGCAGTGTGTTGTGGTCCTTTTCAATAATGTCTTGATGAAACTTCTTTGGTGTGTGTTGGGGTGGTTGCTTTCATATTTCAGAACATGGTCTGTGTGTGTGGCTTTACTGTATATCTTTGTGGTGGACTCTCCGTTAAGTGTTCTCTGTTCAGAAAGGTCACATACACAGACCAAGTCCTGAACTACGAAAGTAACCACACCAACACACACCAAAGAAGTTGCATAAAGACACTGTTCAAAAGGGCCACAACACATTGCAGCACACCATAACTGCAAAAATAGGAAGAAGAACACCGAAACAATGTATTCGCCAAAAAAACGGACAACCACGCAATTTCATCAACAGATGCCTGAGATTCATCACAATAAATGCCGGAGGAAACATCACAGAAGCGCTTCAAAGGAGGGTCCCAAGCACTGAGGATGTCACCTAGAGAGGGGACTAAACGTCTACAACACAAATTCCCAGCTCGGAGAGCAGAACCACAACAATGAGCACCCGAGCGTCATATCTTCTCACAAACTTTCTACATCTCATATATTTGATCCTTGGGTCAGTTGGAGGCCAGGGCTTTTGATGCATGGTATGTCTTTTCTGGGCAGAGCTATTTCGTGCGGGGGATGCTTGCAAGGAGCGCAGGCAGGGTGGAAATGCCACTTCAGTCTCCATTAACAGCTCTGTCTGCAGAAAGCATACGAGGGGGCTGAAGGGTCTACCTATCCCACATGTAAGCGACGCAAAGAGCAGACACACCTCCGAATAGTTCTGACAACGTCTCGTCTTCAGCGATGATGGTCTGCATGAGGAGCTGAGCTCCAAATATCATGGTCAGGACGTTGTCCATCGTTCCCTCTGCTCCTTCCAGACAGGGCGAAGTGGCTGAAATGCAGTCACTCTTTATGTGACAATGCGGTATCCTGGAGTTAATCAACACTTGAGCGGTTTGACAGTTGTCTTCGCCTTGCAGCTGGTTTAATGGTCAATTGACTCACCAGCATCATCATAAACAGATTCAAAGTTCAGAGAATTCCCCACGACCTGGTTTGCAGTCATTAATATTACCACAGAAACAGTGCTTGGGTAGCTGATTTGTCCAAGGTTTCTGTGTATTTTTTTGAAACTGTGTCTGTGTTTTTGCAAATGAATGTGTATTTGTATATCATGTGTGTCTGTGTGAATCAGTATGTACTTGCGTGAGGGTGAGAATGCGTGTACATAAATGTGCATTTATTTATCAGAGATTATGGATGTGTGTGTGTGAATCAGTGTGTATGCGTATGTGTGCAAGTGTATACATGTGTTTACATCAGTCAGTATGTGTGTGTATGTGTGTGTGCATGCAGCAGTATGTATGCCTGCATGTGTGTGTATGAGAGGAGATGTGTGATTGAATCAGTATATGTGTACGATTATGTGTGTGTGTTTGTGTGTGTGTGTGTGTGTGTATGTGTGACACACATTTTGGGATTGTGTGTGAAATTATGTCTTAATTATTGACATTATCTGAAGTGGACACACTGTAAGTTCAGATCCAGGGAATTCGTGCTGCAGTTTCCACAGTGATGAGCTTGGTGAAAACTGAGGGAAACGCAACATATTTCAATTTGGGTCTCTGGTGCAGGCGCTGCAGTCAATGGATCAATGCATATGAAGCATTTTGTACCAAATGGCGAGTTTTTAATTAAAAACTCTATATCAAAATCTGAGAGAGGGTGGGTTGAAGGGGGCGTGGTCCTGACCAGGTAGTCACGGAGGGAACGGTCTATGCGGAAGGGGATGGGGAGTGAAATATATCCCTAGTGGTGGGGTCCGTTTGGCGGTGCGTAAATGTCGGCGGATGATCTGGTTTATGCGAAGGTTGGTAGGGTGGAAGGTGAGCACCAGGGGCGTTCTGTCCTTGTTACTTCAGCTCTCTTGTCTCTTTCTCTCTTCTCCCACTCTCTCCCTTCTCCTCACACTCTTCCTTTCTACTGTGTTTGCACTCACTCTCTCTACCGCTCCACACTCTCGCTCTCCGCTCCACATTTCTCTCTTCCCCTACCACACAGTCTATCTCTCTCTAATCCGTCCCAATCTCTCCAAACTCCTTCTGCTCTCTCTCCCATATCCTCGTTTCTCTACACCCTCCTCATATCTCTTTTCACCCCACTCCCTCTCACCCTCTCATTTCTCCCACTCCCAACACCCCTTCCACCTTCTCTCACACACTCTCTATCTCCACCCCATCTCCTTTCTCTATCTTCCTCCTCCGACTATCTGTCTGTTCCCCTCTCACTCTCTCTCTGCCGACACCATCACTATCTTTCATTATCTCTTCTCCCTCCGACTCTGTCGCCAATCCTTCCCTCTTCATCTCTCTCTACCCACCTTCCTCTCTCTCTACCCCGCCTACTCTTTCTTTCCCTCTTCCACCTCACACTCTCTCTTCCCTCCCATCTCGAACTCCTCCCACTCTTTCTCTGCCGCTCCCACTCTATCTGCCAACCACTGTCTCCCGATAGCCCCTCCTACTCTCACTTTCTAACATCATCTTTCTCTCTCTCTCCAGCCCCTCCCTCTCTACCTCATCCCCCACTCTCTCTCTTCCTACGCTCCCACTCTCGCTTTCTACCAACTCCAACTGTCGCTCCCTCTTTGTCTTTCACCTTCCCACTTTTTCTGTCTTCATTCCCTCCCTCTACATCTCTCTCTACCCAGTTCCCTCTCTCTTCCCCTCCCGCTCTCTCTCCATCCTTCTCTACCTACCCCCATTAACTCTCTCTCTCTCATTTCCTCCCTCTCTCTCTACCACCTCCCACACTCTCTGTCAAACACCTCCCACTCACTCTCTCCAGCAACCCACTCTCTAGCTAAACCCCCTCTCTCTCTCTCTCTACCCCAATCCCACACAATTATTCTTCCCCTTGGAGTCTCTCTCTCGCTTCCACGCTCCCTCCCACCTTGTCTCTCTCTCCCCCCCGAACTTTATCTCTACCTCTCTCCCACTCCCCCTCTCTCACGTCCTCTCAATATCTCTACCCCCTCGCAATCTCTCGCTGTCTACCCACTCCTATTCTCTCCCTCTTAAACCCCCTCCACTCTCTCTCTACACCCCTCCACTCGCGCTTTCCAAACGACTCCCTCTCTCTTGCCACCCCTTCCTTCTCTCTACCCCACGCCTACACTCCCTCCCACTCTGCCTCTATCTCTCTACCCCGAACTGTCTCACTAAACGTCTCCCAATGTCTCTCTATCCATCTCGAAAGCTACCACTCTTTTTGGCTTTCACCCCTCCCAGTATCTCTCTCTTTCTTCACCCCTACTCCTCTGTCTGCACATTTCCCCCTCTATCTCTCACCCTCCCACTCTCTCTGTCACACTCCCACTGTCTCTCTAATGCCTTCCCATGCCCTTTCGACCCCATAGTCTATATCTACTGCATTCCATATCACTATATTTCTCTCTCTCTCTCCACCCCCTCTCTCTCTCCCTCGAACCCACCCTCGCTCTCTCTCTACCCCCCCAATATCTTACTCCCTCTCCCCTTCCCACTCTCTCCATCTCTTTCTTCACCGTCCCTCTTTCTCTGTACCGCATTCTTTCTCTCTCTTTCTCTCCGCCACGAACGATATCTCCACCACTCCTGCTTTCTCTCGTTCTCTCTCCAACCCTCTGTCTCCCGATCCCACTCTGCATCTGTCTACCGAGCTCACACGCTGTATCTTCTCCCCTACAACTCAGTCGAGGAAACCGCCTCACTCTCACTCTCTCGCTTCCCTTCCATCTCTCACTTTGACTGCTTCCCCCACTCAGTCTCTCTCTCTCTCTTATCCTTCCCTCCCTCTGTCTCTCTATCCCCTCCCACACTCTCCTTCTAACCCCTCCCACACTCTCTCTCCCCGGTCCCCTTTCTCTCTTGCCCACACGCAGTCTCTCTCTCTATTCCGTCCCAAACTCTCTCCTCTCCTGCTGCTCTCTCCACCACCTCCCCTTTCTCTACCCCCTCCCCCTCTCAGTTTACACAACTTCCCCATCCCTCTCGCTCCCTAATCCCCTCTCTCTGTCTCACACACCCTTTTTTCTCCCCCTTTCCCTTTATCTATTTACCCCCCTCAGACGATCTTTCTGTTCCCGTCCCACTCTCTCGACCGACTCCATCTCTCTCTTTCGTTCTCTGTTCTTCCTCCCACTCTATCTGTCACGATTCCTTCCCACTGGACCTCTCTTTCTCCCAACTCCCTCTCTCTCTATCCCGCCCACTCTCTCTCTTTCTCTCTTCTCCCTCCCATACTCTCTCCCCTGCCTCTCTCTACCTCCACCCTCTATCTCTCTCTGTCATTCCCTCCTTCTCTCTCTGACGCCTTCCACTCTCTCTCAAACCGATCCCACCCAGTGTCTCCATAAAACCCTTTTCGACCCCACTCTCTCTCTCTAACCCCTCGCGCATTGTCTCCACTTCCCTCTCTATCTACTCAACTTTCCCTCTCTAAACCAATCCCACTTTCACTACTCCCTTGCACTCTCTCCCTGCCACACTCTCTCCCACACTCTCTCTCTACCCCGAACTCCATCTCTGCCTCTCTATTCCACATAATCTCCACCGCTCTTCTAATCTCTGTCTACACCGCTCATACACTCTATCATTCTCCAATCTCTCTCTCTACGCACACCTCCTCCCTCCCTTGCATTCTGTCTCTGTCCATCCCTCCCACCCTCTCTCTAAACCCCTTCTGATTCTCTCTCCCACCTGCCACTGTCTCTCTCACAAATATCTCACTCACTCTCTCCACCCTTCCCCTATCTCTCTATCCCACTTTCTCTCTCGCTGCCCCTCGAACGTCTCTCCCCTACCCAACTCTATCAAACCCTTTCACCGTCTCTACCACAATCCCGCTCTCTCTCTCCCGACTCTCTTACACTCTACCTCTCTACCACACTATTTCCCACTCTTTCTCTCTCTCTACTCCCGAACTCTCTCTTCACCACCCTTCCAAACTCTTTCTCTACTTCCCTCCCTCTGTCTCTCTACAGCCCTCGCATTTTCTCTCTACCCCCTCACACACTCTCTCTCTGAACCTCTCCAAGTCTCACTCTCGCTAACCCCTCCAACCTATTCTCTCCACCCTCCCATTGCTACCTACCACACCCTCCCTCACTACCCCACTCCCACTCTCTCTCTACCATCTTCCACTCATTCTAGCACATTCCACTCTCTCTGTCGCACTCCCTCCCAATCTGTCTCTCTCTCACCCTGAACTCTATCTACCTCTACCCCAATTTCTCTCCCTCCCCCTCCCACTCTCTCCCTCTACCACTCTCCACTCTCCAACCTCCCACTCTTTCTATGTCTACCCTCCCACAGTCTCTCTATACATCAGTCCCACTTCTTCTCTCGACACCCTCCCACTCTCTCTCTTACTGTCCCACTCTTCCTGTCACCTTCCAACTCTCTCTAACTCCCATTCTCTTCCTACCCCACACCCCTACCTCTCTCCACTCCACTTCCTCCTTCTAGTTCGCCTGTCCACTCGCACTCAATCCCTCATTATCCACCCACTCTCCCTCTAGCGAAATCCCTCTTTCTTTCTTTCTTGCTCCCATTCTCTCTTTCCTCTCCATTTGTTTCTACCCTTTCTCATTCTCTCTTTCCCTCCCTTTCTCTTTCGTACTCCTCCTAATCTCTATGTCTACCCTCTCACTTACTACTGCATCCCTCCCTTTCTCACTACTCCTCCCACTATCTCTCACGACTCCTCCCACTATTTGTCTCCTCCCATCCGACTCTGTCCCTTCAAATGTCTGTCTGCACCCTCTCTCTCTCTCTCTCTCTCTCTCTCTCTCTCTCTATATCTTTCTCTCTTTATCTCTATTGCCTCCCACTCTCTTCCTCTCTCACCCCTCGCTCTCTTTCTAAACCCGTTTGACTCTCTCTCCCATCTCTAATATTCTGTCTCACAAACATCTCCCACTCTCTCTCGCCACCCTCCCCTCTCTCCACCGCACTCCATCTCTCTACCCCCGTACAATCTCTCCACCGTCCCTCTCTAACTACCGCACACTCTCTCTGTACTCCAATCCCATTCTCTCACTCTGCCCCATTGCACTCTCTCTCTGTCACACTCCATCCCACTGTCTCTCGCTGTAGCCCTCCCACTGTCTCTTTCCACCTCGCTCCAACTCTCTCTCTTTATTCCTCTCCCACTCGCTCTCTCGACATCCACCCCCTCTCTCTATAACCCCTCGCATTCTCCCATGCGTCCCCCTCTCTAAACCCCTTCAACTTCAACTCCCTCTATCCGCCCCACTCACTCTCTCCGCCCTCCTCCGCTCCATCTAGCCCACTCTCTCTCTCGCTACCCCACTCCCACTCTCTCTCCCTCTTCCACTCTCTGACTTCCACAACTCCTCCGACTCTGCCTCTCTCTCTCTAGCCCCGAACTCTGCCTCTACTTCTCTCTCACACTCTCTCTGTCAACCAAGCTCGCACCCTCTCTCTGTCACTCCCCTCCAACATCGTGTCTCTCTAACCCCCACCCACTCTCTCTTCCCCTCCTCTGCCACTTTTTTCCGTCACCCTCCCATTCATAGTCTCTCTACCCCGTCACTCTCGCTACCCCTTCTCTCGCTCTAGCCCTTCCTCTGAATCTCGACCCGCTCCCACTCTCTCTGTCCCACTCCCTCTCCCTCTAACCCCTCCCACACTCTTTCTTATCCCTGATACTCTCTCTCTGCTCCGCATTTCCTTCTTGCCCACTCCCACTCTCTCTTTACTCTGCATTCTCCCTGCCCTCCTCCCACTCTCTCTCCCACCTCCACCCTCTCTCATCCCTCTCCCACTATCTCTCTCCCGCATTCCTCCTCTTCCCGTCATCACTCTCTCTCCCTATCCCCTCCCACACTTTGACATTTCCACTATCTCCACCACAATTCCTCTTTTTCTCCCCCCTCCGACGATCTATCTTTCTTCCCCAAATGGCTTTCCACCCACTCCAACACTCTCCCTCGTTCTCTCTTCTCCCTCCCACTCTGTCACCAATCCCTCCCTCTCCATCTCACTCTAATCAACGCCAACTCTCTCTCTCCCCCTCCCTCCATCTCTAACCCCACCCACCATCTCTGTCAGCCCCTCCCTCAATCAACCTCCTCCAACTCTCTTTCAATCCCCTCCCCTCTCTCTACCCCGTCGCACAGTCTGTCCCCTCCTCCCTCTGTAACTACATCACTCTCGCTCTCTACCCCAATCCGAATCTTTCTCTATATTCTTGCACACTCTCTCTGCCACACTCCCTCCCACACTGTCTCTCACTAGCACCGAACTCTCTCTCTCTACCTCTCTACCTCTCTCTCCACACCTTTCCCAATATCTCTCTCTACCCCCTTGCATTCTTCAATCTTTCAACGCTCCTCCTACTTTCTCTCTCTCTATGCCCCTTCCACTCTCTCTCTCATATCCTCCCACTCACTGTCTCCACCGTCCCACTCTACCTACTCCACTCTCTCCCTCGACCCCACTCCCAATCTCTCCATAACCCCTTGCAATTTTTCTCTGCCACACTCCCTTTCACTCTGACTCTATCTCTATCTTTCTACCCCAACTCACTTTAACTTTCTCCAAACCACTCCCTCTACCTCTCCCGCTCTTTCTCTACCCCTCCTCACTGTCTCGATACCCACTATTTCTCTCTCTACGCCCTCCCACTGAGTCTCTTCCTCGAACCCCTGCCACCCCCTATCTCTCTCGAATATATCCCACTCTATCACTCACCCTCCCACTATCTCTGACACACTTCCATTCTCTCAATAACACGCTCCCATTCTCTTTCTCCCACCTAACATTATCTCTCTCTCTCCACTCCACTCCCTCCCTCTCTCTTTCTCTCTTCCACTCCCACTCATTCGCTTTCAACCCAAGTAGTTTCTCTTGCACACTCCCTCTCTCTCTGTCTCTCTTCCCCTCGAACCCTTGCTCTTCGCCCTCCCACTCTCTCTACCCCCTCCCTCTCTGTTCCCCCACACACTCTCTCACTCTACTCCTCTCTCACTTTCTCGCTCTATCCCCGTCCGACTCTCCCTATCGACCCCACTCTATTTCTTTCCCCTCTCCCTCTCACTCTACCCCCTCATTCTCTCTCTCTAACATCCCCACACTTTAACTCTGTACACTCCCCACTCTCCCTCGCTCTCTACCTCCCTCCACTCTCTCTCACCTCTCTCTCTACCCCACTCCCACTCGCTCTCTATAATCCCTACTCTCTCTCCCATTACCTTTCTCTACCCCATGCTCTCTCGTTCACCCTACACCACTTCATCTCTCTCTCCTTCCCTCTTCCCCACTGCCTCTCTTCCCTCACATTCTCTCTCATTACATTCCCCCCTCTCTCTCTCCCTCTCTTTTACCCCCACTCATTCTCTTCCCCTCACTATTTTCTACTCCGTCCATCCCGCTTGCACTCTCTCCCTCTTCTCATCTCCTACACTCTCTGCCTCCTCTCCCACACTTTCTCTACGCCTCCCCCTCTCTCTCCCTCCATCTCTCTCTGGCTCTAATCCCCTCACACTACATTTCTCTCTCATCCTCGAAACTCTCTCTACCCTACTGCCCCTTTCTCTCTAGCCCACTCCCTCCCTCTCTTTCTCTCTCTCTACAAATGTCCCACACTTTTTCTTTCTCTATTGCCCTCTCAGTTTCTCTCTGATCTCTCCATCTCTCTCATCAACCAATCACTCCCCCTCTCTCTCCACTCTCCTCTCACGATGTCTCCCTTTCTATCTCCTCCCTCTCCCCTCTTTACCTCCTTCCCCTTCTCTCTCTTTTTCCTTCCCCATCCCTTTCACTCTCACTCTACCCCACTCCCTCTCTCGCTCTCATACATTCCCACTCACTGTCTTGCATTCTCCTGTCTCTCTTCCACACTTGAACTCTCTTTATACACGCCTCCCAATGTCTACACCCTCCTACTCACTCTATCCCTTCCAATCTGTTCCTCCTACACCCCTTTTTCTCTACTCCCCTCCCACTCCCTCTCCCCTCCTCCGCTCTCTACCCTACGACCTCTCTCACTACGCCCCTCCCAAACTCTCCCTTTCCTCCAGACCCATCCCATCTCTCTCTATACCCTTTCTTACTCTGTCTCTACCGTCCTCCCACTGTCTTTCTCTCTCACCACTTCCGACTCTGTCTCTCTCTATCACTCTCCCTCTATCTATCCCCTCCGATTCTCACTCTACCTCTCTCCCTTTTTCTCTCTCTCTCACTCCCTCACACTCTTTGCCTGCCTACTCCCACTATCTCTCTCGCTCTTCCCCACTCCCTGTTTTCCTCTTTCTCTCTACCCATTTGTTCCCCCTCCGACATTGTCTCTTCCTCTTCTACTCTCACTCTGTCTATCCGGTCCAACTGTCTCTCTTTCCTGCCCTCTCTTTCTCTCTCTACCACATCCCACTTCCTCAATAACTAAACCCTCACATTCTCTCTCTATAACCCCTGCCACTCTCACTCGACACACCCACTGTGTCTCAATTTTCCTCTCCACACCACTCCCCCTCTCACGAATCTGCAACCACTCTCGCCCTCTTACACCTCCAATACCTCTCTCCTTCTCTCTCAATTGCACTCCCCCTCTTTCTCCCTTTTTCTCTTCATTCCTCCCACTCACAGTCTCTCACGCCACACTCTCTCCTCTCACCTAAACTCTCGCACTCTTACTCTCTTCACCGCTTCGCACACTCTCTATCTTTTGAACGCATCTCTCTCTCTCTGCACCCTCAAACTCATTCTGTCTCCCCTCTATCTCTATCTTACTCGCCACTCCCACTCTAACTCCAACCACACTCTCTCTACCCATCCCCAAATCTCTCACTGCACCACTCCCTCTCTCTTCACCAGTTCCATTCTCTCTCAATACCTCTTCGACTCTCTCTCTTCCCCACTCCCTCCCAGTCTCTCTGTCTGCACTCAGACTTTCTCTCTACTCCTCTCCCCCTCTCCCTCGGAGATTTTTTCTTACTTTTACTCTGCGCCCTCCCACACTCTATCTACCCACTTGTATTCTCTCTCTACCTCCTCCCACTCTCTCTCTACCTCCTCCCACTCTCTCCCTACCTCCTCCCACTCTCCCGTCCTATCCCACTCCATTTCTTTAACCGCCTTCCCTTCTCTATATCCCACTTCTCTCTGAACAACCCCGATCCCATTCTTTCTCACTTTACCTACTGCATTCCTGGCTTCTCGCTCGCTCTCTACACCATTCCACTCTGGCTCTCTACACCACTCCATCTTTCTCTCTCTCTCTCATTCTCACTCTCTCTGGCCCACGCTCTCTCTATCCCCTCCCACTCTCTCTCCCACTTCCATTCTCTGTCTCCCTCTTCGACACTCTCTCTTCCCCACTCTCTCCACTGTCCCTGCACCCAGACCGTCTCTCTATTCCTCTTCCCCTCTCCCTCTATGCTTCTTTCTTACTCTTTCTCTGCGCCCTCCAACACTCTCTCTAACCCTTCAAGTATCTCCCTTTCTCTCTCTGCATGTTCCTACTCTCTGTCTCTAATGCCCTCTACTTCACTCGCACTCTCTACCTCTCTTTCTGTTTACTCCACTCCCCCTCTCACTCTCATTCTCTCCACCAGGCTTCCTCTCTCTCTGTCTCTCTCCCCCTCCCTCCCGATATAACGCAAACTCTCTCCCTTCTCCTTCTCTCTCCATCTGACCTTGAGATAGGGGAGAAGTGGAGCGGCTGGGTAGGGATGAGAGGATAGAAAAATCTGCGAATGGCATAGGAGAATGGAGACGATGGGGTAGGGACAGAAAGGCGGGAGGTAGACAGACACAGCAGGAGAGTGAGACAGAAAGGAAGGGGGAGAGAGAAGATTAGAGGTGGGTGGAGAAACTGTGAGGTGTGTGAGAGAAAGGTAAAGGGATGGGTGAAGACAGCCAGTGAAAGGGAAAGGAGGAAAGAAAGCAAGAGTGTGCGGAGCGAGAGGGAGAGAAATGAGAGGAAAGAGAAGGGAGAGGAAATGGGAACCGAGTGCAAGAGAGGGAGTGAGCGGGAAGGGGGGCGCATGAAGGATGTAGATAGAGAGACAGAGGTGCTTCAGTGGAGATGGGGGTAATAGAGTAGAGATGAATACTGCTGAAAGCCACTTCGGAATGGGAGGGACCCAGTGGTGAAAGCAAGGACAGTGTCAGTTCAACCTAACCTCTGAGCTCAGGCCCCGGTCTTCTCCTAATCCCTGAGGACTGCGACTTGAGGTTGCGTCTGTCTCTCTCCAACTCAGTTTGTTCAACGCAAAGACAAACAACAATATCGTTTTCCCTGCTGCTCTGCACTTTTTAATGAACATTTTTCTTGTTTCCAAATTGAAGCGGTCGATACAGTCAGTGGAGTGTTGCCTTTTCCCACTGGCCACGTGCAGTGAGAAACATTGAACTGTGTCTTTGAACAACCTACACCTACCTTCACAACCGTGAGATAAGGATGGATAAACCAGCGTTACCCTCAATCTGTTACCACCGGAACAATCGGCTTCATCACTGAAACATTGAACTGAAATGACAAAATTGCGGACGGATTGATGAATGAATGTAGATCATTGATTGATGAATTTGGGTAAAGGGATATTTCATCACATTCTTCAGCTGCTGTCTGAACTTAGTCTGGGTCACGGCATAAATCACGGTGTTTGTGCAGCAGCTGAGGAGCTGCAGCATGAAGCCCAATTCTTGCACAAAGTAAGGGAGATACACAGACTTAAAGCCAATACTAAACATCCGTTTCCATATTGAATACAGCATTATCGTTGACCATAACAGGATGAAATTAGCCGAGATCACGAGCAGTAAAATGATGGACTTTTTCCTGATTCTCATTTCTGCGTCAGACTGAGCGTCCCCATTGGTGTGAGTGCAGAGTCTCCTCCGGGCCCTGCTGGTCACTAAAATGTATCTGACCGTGAAACCATTGAACAGAAGAATCAGGGGAAATGGGAGAGCTGAGGTTAGAATGTGATGGAGGAACTCGATTGACGTCCAGACACGGGAGGTTCCAACACCATCTGCTGCAGAACAAAATGACGGGTAGTTCATCTGACTATACCGAGCTGAGAGCATAAAATACCAGAAAATGTTTTTTAAACAGCTTAACACAGTCACTGTTCCCAGAAATACAGCCGCCGTTTTCTCACTACAATATTTACGTTTTAACTTCTGGCAACAAATGGCCACAAATCGATCAAATGTGAAAGTGACGGTGAACCAGACAGAACAGTCAGTCGCTCCATAAAGCAGGGCAGCGTGGATATTACACACAGAGATTTCCCACAGGAAATAAAACTGTTCCTGATAAACAATGGGAATGTGTCGCAAGATCAGGTCGAAGATAATGACCAGTAGATCCGCTGCTGCCATTGCCCCCAGGTACCGTCTGACACAGGGAGTCAATCCACAATCTTTATAAAGCAGGACATAGATCGTCACTCCGTTAGCTGTGAGGAAGAAAGACAAACACATTATCCATCAGCCTGGTGGCAAAGTGACCAGTTTGACTGAAGGCTGTGTGTGGTTTTCACATGTGTTACTGCATTCAGAGATTCAGTAAAATAAGTGGAGCTTAAATAAAATATGGAAAGCTCTGAATTACTGACAAATATGTGTCATAACTCACAAGAAAACCTCCGTCCCCAAACACACAGGGGCACATGCATAAGAACCGATGGTGTGAAGAACATTCCCACACACACGACAACTCGAGAATAGATACAGGTAATTTATTTTTAGTTTCGAATACGGAGCGTGAAAACATTGCCATCCTGAAGGATTCTCTCCCACTTCTTTCAAAAGAATGGAAGTACGACATTTCAGACTTTTTGTTTAAATTCTGGTCAATCCTTTGTCGTGAAGAAATGTAAAGGCAGCGAAAACAGATTCACCCCTTTAACTTCCTGAGGCGACTACGGAACAGTGTCTCCTTCTCACATTAAGAGATCCCGTCCCTCGGGACCTTATCGTTTGGTAAATTCAATGACGTCCGGCCCTTCACAAATAATGTCAGGATTAGAATATTGTGGGGAATGTCAGGTATTCTGCTGCAAACCAACCGACTCCCACAGTCTATTTTGACTACACCTGCTCCCATCCTTCCTCTTGTAAAAACGCCATCCCTTATTCCCAATTCCTCTGACACTGCTACATCTGTTCCCAGAATGACCAATTCCATCTCAGAAAATCCTCGATGACTTCCTTTTTCAAATACCACAATTTCCACTGCCACGTGGTCGACGATGCCCTCCAGCACATCTCCACTTCCCTCCGCTCCGTCCTCAAACATCACCCTCATCTCTATCCAAGGCCAATAGGATCCTTCCACATCCGACAGAAATTTACTTGTACTTCCACATATGTCATCCACAGTATCTGTTGCACCCAACGTGGCCTATTCTACATCGGATAGTTAGGCCGCCAAATTGTGGACCATGACAGAGAACATTTCTGGGACTTCCACACCAACCAGATGCATTGTCCGCTGGCTGAACACTTCAATTCCACCTCCTACTCCGCCAAAGACAAAGGCCATGAGCCTCCTCCATTGCCAAGCCCAAAGCTCCCGGTGCCTGAAGGATGAACACATCAACTTCCACCATGGGAACCTGCACCCACAGGAGTTCAAAGTGTATTTTATCGTTTTACTAAGTCCCCCTCCCGCATGTTTTTTCCCGCCCAAAGCCTCGAACTGAGCACAGCCTTCTTGACTTATTCATCACCTTTCCCATTCAATCCGCCCCACCCTCCTCTCACATTGACATCCTTTCACATTCTCCTCCTTTTTCACCTCCCTATTTTATTCTCAGATACATTACCCGCAGCCCCAAACCCTTCCATTTATCTCTCAGCCACCCCTCACTCCACAAGTTTCATTCCAAATGAAGGCCTTCTGCTGGAATCGTTAATTATCCGGCTCGTTGGATGCTCCCTGACTTGCAGTGTTTTTCCGGCGCCACACGTCTGGTCATATTCGGACACCATCATATTCACAGAATGAGAACCGATGGGCAATATTTCATGAAGTCCCATAACCCACCCTGGGTATATCCTGTCTCACCGGTGATGGGGAAACCATGGGATCCGGTCAGGAATGTGGTTACACTTGTATTCCCCCAACATTCATCAAGAACCTGGTAAATCTCATGGTAAAGATCAAAGCTGGTCAAGCAAATCGTCTGATGATGGATGTCTACTGCCATCCACACAACTCCTCAGAGATAACTCAGTTCGCTTCGAATTTGAAAGCAAATCAGAGGAAATACTGAAGGTGATAATGACACAGAAGGCATTCTGGTTGCATGACTTCAATGTCCATCACCAAGAGTGTCTCCACAGGTTCACAAAAGACTGCACATGGAGAGGCTTCTAACATACAGCATCCAGAATATAGGAAAGGATGGGGGAACCCACAAGGGAGAAACAATCTCATCAAAGTACTTCTCACAGATGGATCTGTCCCTACAAGTATCTGTAGGAGCACATAGCACACAATCCTGGCGGAGCAAAAGTGTCAGCCTCATACTGAAGTTACTGCCCACTGTGTTAATTGGAACTACCTCCTGCAAAGTAGGACATACTTCTAAAGGACCGTGAAAATCGAAACTGGGCATCCCTGAGACACTGTTGGCTATCAGCACAAAGTCAGATGTGGACTGTCCACAGATGGATCCAAAATATTCGTCACCATTCACAATTACATCCATACTAAAGCAGGCTATTCAGCCCATTCAGAGTTTTAAACAGCAACAGAATTAGGCCATTCAGCCATTCAAGCCTTTTACTCAACAATTGGATCAGATCGTTTCATCTCTCTTATCTGTGACGCAGGAAATGGAAAGGCATATCCAGCCTTTCAAAGCTGCTACACAGGTATACGGGGAGGACTGTTGACTAAGCCTAGAACATAAAATTTAGCGATAAATCAGTCTGTATCAGTTCAACACAAATTAATAACTGCAGTGACACACTGACTAATGATCGGGACTCAGTCATTTGTAATCAATATCAACGTTTTCGAGAAATGGAACAAACTTATTCTGACTAAGATCAGCAGGAACTGAAGTTATCAACCGAGAGTAGTGAATGTTTAATTGAATAAAAAATATACAACACTTTGGAGGCTGGAATATAACGTGGGTAACGGTGAATCAGTAACTTTACAGGAAGTTTAGCAGGATGTAGATGACATAAAAGGAAAAAGATAACAGACGTTCGTGACACATGTATATTGGACGGATCATTCTAACCCATTGAGACATGGAAAGTATTGCTCCATCTCCCTGATGGTCAGCTTCCCAATATTCCCGGGGGCGCCATTGCACAGAAGCGATATTTTGATGTGGTTGGGGAGCGGTGAGGAGTGGTGAGAGTGTAAATGCTTTTCGCCATTTTACAGTGGCATGGCCTCTATTCGCCAGGCCATCCTTTCTTTCAAGATTCAGACCTGAAGACAATGCAAATGGGCTGACTGCTTCAAAATGAAGACTACAAGGATGCAGCCAGGACAGTGGACATTCATCAACATGATGTACTGGGCATGGTCGTAGTGCTCCATCAGTGGACTGAGAGACGGAGAGTACAATCACAAGACTAATATCTAAAGGCATTGTCATATCAGCTGAAATGTTTATTTACATCACATTTTACTCCACCACAGAGATTCATCAACCCAATAGAAATATCTGTTCAGCACAGAGCAATCTGTCGATCAAGCTTTGCTTCTGCATTCTGCAGATTGCAAAACAAAACTGTGCAGACCACGCCAGTGATTGATCTGTTAACTCAGACGAGATAATCTCTTCATCCCTGGGAGCAATGGAGACAACAGCAGTTCAGTGACGTATAAACTCAGACTAGGTTAGAGTCCAGCACGGAGACCTGTGCAGACCACAGCAATGAATTGATCTATCAAGACGTGGACCAGCGTAGGCGAGCATAGTCTGGAGACTGCGACTGTAGCGGTCTGGCGACTGGACCCATTGTG
Source organism: Chiloscyllium punctatum (assembly GCF_047496795.1). Classification (NCBI taxonomy): domain Eukaryota; kingdom Metazoa; phylum Chordata; class Chondrichthyes; order Orectolobiformes; family Hemiscylliidae; genus Chiloscyllium; species Chiloscyllium punctatum. The sequence continues at coordinate 30,573,013 of NC_092789.1, read as the reverse complement.
GCCTGGAAACGGGAGAGGTGCGTTCTGGAGACTGAGATGAGTGCAGCATGAAGACTTGTCCCAGTGTGGAATGGGCCTGGTGTAGTCTGGAGAATGGGAATGGTGCAGTCCGAAGACTGGGTGTGGTGTGGACTGGAGACTGAGCTCGGTGCGGTCTGGAGAACGAGGCCTGGTGCAGCCTGTAGACTGGGTCCAGTGCGATTTGGAGACTCGGGTCTGCACATTCTGGTGACTACGCCCAGTGTGGTGAGTGACTGGGCGCAGGTGCTGTCTGGAGACTCGGTTCTGGTACAGACTGGAGTGTGAGAGACTGCGATTGAGTGCGAGTGAGAGAGTGAGAGAGTGAGGAAGGACATTGTGATTCCCGTTTCAATGGCTTCACTGCCAAAATAACAGAAATGTGGATGATGAGATGCACAGGCCAATACATTAAAGCACACTCACAATGACAGACAAGATACACACATAGAGACACGCGCATGTCACACAAACACGCGCACACTCTCAGACTTATACACACACACAGACTTACACACGTGCGCTTGCACGAATGTGCACACACACACACACATGCACTCCCACCAATAAACACACTGATAGATGCAGACGTTCGGCTAATCAGGCCTGACTTGACATTCAATAAGGTCATGGCCGATCTCATCTCTTCCTAAATTTTATTCCCGCTTGGATAATAAAGCAGGGCAAGTGACTGACCCGTTAGAGTTGGAACACTTTGGGAGCAGTGACCTTAATTCTATTAGTTTGAAAATTGGTACGGGAAAGGATAGGACTGGTCCACATGTTAATGTTTTGAATTAGGGCAAGGCCCATTTTAAAGTAATTACGCAGGAACTTTCAAAAGAAGATTCGGATGCTGTTCCCTGTTAAAGGGACATCCAACAAGTAGGAAAATTTCAAAAGTGAGATAATGAGAGTTCGGGGACTGCATGTTCTGGTTCGTGTTCCAGGCTGGTAGAAATAGGGAACAGGATATGACAGGGCATACTGGGGCTCTGGAAAAAGTGAGGACTGCAGATGCTGGAGATCAGAGCTTAAAAATGTGTTGCTGGAAAAGCGCAGCAGGTCAGGCAGCATCAAAAGAGCAGGAGAATCGACGTTTCGGGCAAAAGCTCTGGTCAAGTAAAAAGGATGTGTATACCAGCTGCAGGCAACTAGGGTCAAGGAAATGACTTGAGCATATGGGTTGTGGGAGTACCCTTACCATAGAAATCAGGAGTGCAAAAAGGGTGCATGAGATAGCTTTGACTGGTAGGGTTAAGGAGAATGGAACCAGATTACACAAGTATTTTACGTGCAAATGAGAAACGAGGGAGAGTGTAGGGTGTCATCAAAATCACTGTGTGGTTCCACAAGAGATGAATTAAGATTATTGGGTTTATTGTCACATGTACTCATATGAAGATAGTGAAAATTTTATAAGTCGTAACATGTGACGCTATCTTCGGCTCACACCCCCCTCCCCCAAAGGTACAGAATCTTGGTACAAAGCAGAAGAATAAGAAGTCAAAGTTAAAATATGAAACATTACAGACCTTCCTATAAAAGTGAAAGAACACAGAAACACAGTTAACAGTTCAAAAGCACAGTCCATAAGTGTCTGCCCATGCTGGGTGCGCATTCCTCACAAGGACTTGACCTCCACCATTCAGCTGCCTTGCAGAAAGTTCCTGCTCAATTTGTGAGGTCCTACAGAAATACATCGCGTCAGTAATTACTGTGGAGAAAGACATGAAAGCGTGGGAACTCAGGGAATTTTTTGAAAAGAGGCCACATTACACAAGAGGACGTGCTGGACGTATTAAAATATTTCCCCGAAGGTAAATACCCAGGAACTGTTCAAGTCCATCCGAGATCATTGCAGTAAGCTGGCGAAGAAATATCTGGCGCCGTTGGTAAAGTATTTGTATCATTCCTCAGAGTTCTGATGAAGGATCACTGGATCCAAAACTTACTTTTGATGTCTCTGCACTCATTCTGCCAGATCTGTGGAGTTTCTTCCAGCAACGTCTGTTTTTGTTACTGATTTACAGCATCTGCAGTTCTCTCGGAGTTGATTTGATGTGATGGACAGACACGAGTGAGGTATAGGAGGACTGAAAAACAGTTAATGTTGTAACTTTCTTCCAAAAACAAATTTCTGCAAGGTAAAAAAAAAACAGTGAACTACAGACTAGTGAGTCTGATGTCAGGGATGGGTAAACGTTCAGAGGAGTTTCTGAGAGACAGAATTTACATGCATTTGGAAAGGCATGGACTGATCATGGGTAGCATGGTTTTGTGTATGGGAATTTCTGTTTCACCAACTTCGACGGAATGTTTGAAAAGGTTATCAAGAAGACTGATGAAGGTAAAGCAGCATACATTGCTACGTGGAAATAAGTGACTTCCAAGATGGTTTCACATGGGAGCCTGGTTACTGTGGTTAGACCACAGGGGATCAGAGAGAGACATCCAATTAAACACAACATCGGCTTGACAATGCTAGGCACCTGATGCTGGGAGAGATTTGTTTTGAGCCGCAGAGTGCCACAAGGACCAGTGTTGTGTCCACTTTTGTTTATGACTTTTATAAATGATTTCGACGAGAATATATGAAGCATGGATAGGATATTTATCGACGACGCCATAAATGCGAGGTGTTGCATTTTATCACACAAATCAGGGCAGGAGTTACACAGTTAATTGCCGGGCCTTGAGGAGTGTTGTCAAATAGAGAGACGCAGGGTGTTTTTACATAGTTCCTTGTAAATGGAGTCTCAGTGAGAAAGGGTGGTGTGGATGGCAATAGGCCCATTCAACGTCATCGATCAGAGCAATTGAGTACAGGAGTGGGTCATCATGTGATTGCTGAACAAGAGAATGTGAAGGCTGCATTTGGAGGACTAAGTACAATTCTTGTCGCCCTGTTTTAGGAAGGATGTTATAAAGCTGAATGGGTACGAAAGTATTTAAAATGGTGTCAATTACACTGGAGGTTTTGAGATCAAAGGATTGCCCCTGTTTAGACTGCGACTTTGTTTCCTATAGCGTAGGAAGTTGTGGAAGATCTTATAGAGGTTTATAAAATCAAGAGCAGCATTGACAGAGTGAATAACCAAACTCTCTTCCCCAAGAAAGAGCTGTACAACATCAATGCGCAAAGGCATAAGGTGAGAAGGAGAGATTTAAAAGAGATTTAAGTGACAAATATTTCGCACAGGCTATGCGAACCTATATGCAATGAGCTGTCAGAGAAAACGGTACCGGGGAATGCATTTTCAACATTTAAAAGTCTGTTGGATGGGAACATGAATAGGAAAGGTTTTGAGGGTATATTTGCCAAACGCAGACAAATAGGAATAGTACAGTTTAGGAAACCTGGTGAGCATTGAGAGGTTGGGCTGAAGGGTCTGCTTGAATATTGTATGACTTCATGACTCTACGACTCTATAACTCCTCTTTCATGACGAAGTTTTTGTTGCCCTCAAATCATTTTCAGGTCAAAAATTCTCTTTAAAAATCGAGCTCCTCTCCCTTTGAAAGGAGAATACCTAACATTGATGTAGTACTGCAGACCACAGCAGCAGAAGAAGCAGAGTTGTATTCAACCGCAATCTGTCACTATTTGACTGGGATAATCCCTCAGTCTACGATTACCTTGATGCTGATCTTTTGTTCAGTGATGAGTGGGTGGACATGCCAGAGTCAGAACAATGTGTACCTCAGCCTGATTATGACATGTTAAAGCTACCACATTTGATTGGTGACGTCCCAAACAAAAGGTCTATCATCAGATAGAGAGGTTAAAATGATTTTAACACCAACAGGTCAGATCGAAGCTCTGCAGTGCTGCTACATCCAGTCAGAAATAGAGATGGACGAGCAAACAGCTTACTGGAGGAGAGGGCTCCCCAAACTTCCCCATCCTAAATAATGGAACAGCCCTATGTGTCATTGTAAAGGACAAGGATGTAGTAGCTGCACCGTCGTTAGCCAGTGGTGTTGAGTGGATGATTCACCAAGGAATGCTGATGAAGGGCTGCTGCCCGAAACGTCGATATTCCTGTTCCTAGGATGCTGCCTGACCTTCTGTGCCTTTCCTGCACCACTCTAATCTCGACTCTGGTTTCCAGCATCTGCACTCCTTGGTTTTACATAGTTGATTTTAACCATACTGCGAATCCTCTTGCAAGGATGCCTGCCTTGAAAACGTTTTCCACCTCTCTCTACAAGAATCTCAGTGAGTGCCTCTCTTTCACTGCAACCCCCAAGTCATCTTCTTTGCCCTGAAGCTCTTCAACCATGTCCTGAAGCACACTCGCTACCACAGCCACATTTGCTTTCTCAGTGTCTGCCTCCATAAGCAACTCATCCCACACAGACTCCAGACCACGTTGAAACCAGCAGAGTTCGGAACCCAACAGGACAAACTGTATACTACAGATTTATAACCACCAGCAACAGTTCTTCCTCAAGACCCTTTGATCCACACACGCACCTAACCTCTCCACAGTCAGCCCTGCCTCAGTTGAGGGCCACGGTCTCTCAGAACTGCAAAGGACCCCTTCTGTACTATATTATCAGGAGAATTCATACTCTCATCAAACAATATTTCAACACCATCTCAAACGTCAAAAACTGTAAGCATAAGCAACTTTTATATATCCACCCCTATGAGCAGCACACCTCAAGCATTCCAGAAGCTTCCCACGGCCTCTGGAACTGCTCGGATGCCATTAGACATGTGGCTGCTGCAGCGACCATTCCCACGGCGAATTATGCCGTCACTTACGCCCCCATCTTTGCCGCTTCCACAGCCACTTCTGCCCCTCACAAATCCTCATGCCCTACACGTGACATCACCTCCGCCCCTCATATCATAGATGACGTCACACGCTCAGTAACTTCCGCTCCCCCCACTGCTGTGGTCGCCACGAATTCTGCCCCCACAAACGCCATCCATCAGCCTTTTTCTGACACGCCCCCAACCGATCACTCTGCCACCATCCCCGCCCCCAGATCACTGAGGGGAACACCACCCCTACACATGACTGCACCCCCATTCTCCCTAACACCAAGCCCACTCCATTTTATGGCTCCACCCCCACTGCCTGCTCCACACCTACACCAGGTCTTAGCTTCCAGCCCTGCCGGGTTCTCATCATTCCCCTTGACCTCCCCCTCACTGTAGACGAACAATTTGTCCTTAGCAAAGGCCTCATTTTATGCCCCTGCACCCACGCATCAATGAACTTAATACACAACGTGACCTGAACACCTCTCCCGCTGCCTCCCACTCTGAGCTCACTTTTACAAGCAGGACTGCCACTCACCATCGGAGGTCCCATTTGCCCGCCTCCAACAAACTCCATCCAGCTGGACACCCCGTGCTGGCCTATTACCTGCCCTTGATCTCTTTATTTCCAATTGCTGCCGAGACATTAACCGCCTCAACCTGACTACCCCCCTCCCCCACTCCAAACTGTCACCATCACATCGCACAGCCCTCCACTCCCTCTGCTCCAATCCCATCCTCACGTTCAAAACCGCAGATAAAGTTGATGCAATTGTAGTTTGGCGCACTGACCTCTACACGATTGAAGACAGACGCTAACAAGAAGACACCTCCTCCTACCGCCCTTCGATCATGGCCCCACTCCCAACACCAAGCTATCATCTCCCAGACCATAGAGAACCTCTTCACCTCGGGAGATCTCCGACCCACGCCTTCCAACCTCAGAGAACGGGATCTCCGCACCGCCCGATTCTACCTCCTTCCCAAGATCCACAAACCTGACCACCCTGGCCAACAAAAAAAGTATTCCTGATGAAGCGCCTCTGCACAAAACGTCGATTTTCCTGCTCCTCGGATGCTGCCTGACCTGCTGTGCTTTTTAGCACCACTCCAATCTAGACAAATATTTGAGATGTATTGGGAACAGCTGGGTGATAAGGGCCGATCCATGTGATATCCCATGATACTTGCACTCTAAAAAACCGTTTTAATCTTATATACTGTTTCCTTTCAGCTGTCCCATTCAAAAACCATGTTCATGTATTAGGCCCATTCCAACAAGAATTCATTTTGCGCACTAAAATTGGGACTTTATCAAAAAGCTTTCTCAAAACTCAAATGCACTGCAGCCATTGCTTCTCCGCAACGTATTGGAAAGTCAGTTTCTCAAAGATGATTCACATTTCATAAATCTATGTTGACTGTGTCTGAACCCATTACTTATAGTTCCAGCAGTTTCTGCCAAGTTGTGTATTTCCAAACTTCGTTCTGTTTCTTTTTTTCTCTCCAGGCTTATGTTTCCCAGTATTACTGGGGGATTTTTTTGGCTTGTTTTCTTCTGTGAAGACAAGAACTGAAGTACTTCTTTAATAGCTCTGCCATTTCCCTGTTCTCCATTTTCCATTCTCGGGTCACTGACTGTGAAGAAGCTTCACTTGTTTTTTCTTACCATTTACATTGACAGTTCATTCTTGTACCTCTTGTTAAAATACACTTCAGAAACCCATCCATTTCTGTTTTAAGATTCGCAATGATAAACCTTCCAGAATCATACAGCCACAGATACACAGTCTCTGTACCGTCAGAAATACAGCACATTCTACATTAGTCTACGGTGACCGTGGATATTATGACACATCAAATCTCGTCCACTGACTTTGAAATGGTTGTGAGATTACACATGAAAACTCCCGTCTGAGGAAGAACATTCCAGAACTCAAAACCTTCTGTATTAAAAAAGAACAATTCTTGAATCATCTCTAAACCTCATACCCTCCAGTTTAAAAGTGTGCTATTCTTGTACTTGGCCCGTTGACTAATAGGAACAGCTGCTGCCAATCCACCATTTCCATGTTCCTCGTAATCTTTTCCATTTGAATTACGTCCCCCTCAATCTTCCCTGCTTCTTCACAAATAACCGAGCTTATCCATCCTCTCTCCATAGCGAATATCCTCCACCCCAGGAAACATACCGGTTAATCTCCTCTGCACCCCGTCCAGTGCAATCACTTTCTTCCTGTAATGTGGCTCCCAAAACTGCACACGGTATTCCATCTTGGCTTAACCAAATTCTTGTATTACTCTCGTAATCAGTGTCTCAATGAATAAAGTTAATGTCCATTGTCCATAATGCCTGCATAACGAGCCCATTAAACTGTCCAGTCACATTCATTGATGTGTGGAGATCTCACCCTCTGAGATTTCTCGTGTGCAGTCATTCACTCAGTACCTCCCTGTCTGGTGCATTCCTCCAAAGTGTATTACCTCATATTTATCAGAGTTACAATCCATTCGCCATTTGCCTGCATATCTGACCATTCAATGTGAACCTTCCCGTAACATGTGACATTCGTCCTCACTGTCTAACATACACTTACTTTTCATAATCACCCTACTGCACTCCGCATTCATATCCACAATATTTGTGAATACCACACATAATAAGGGAGACAACACTGATCCCTGTGATACACCACCGTATACTGGTCTGCAGTCACACCAACAGCTTTCTACCGCCACTCTCTGTCTCTTGCCACTAAACCAGTTTTGGATATAACTTCCAACATAACTTTGATTCCATGAAATTTTACTTCCTTCAACAGTTTTTCATATGGGGCTGTGTCAAATGCCTGGCTCAGGAACCACAGTTGAAAACTGTGGTGCTGGAAAAACACAGCAGGCCAGGCAGCATTGGAGATGCAGGAGAATCGACATTTCGGGCAGAAGCCCTTCTTCAGGAATGAGTCTGATGTGCCAAGTGGGCTAAGATAAAAGGTAGGGGGACGGAGATTGGGGGAGGGACGCTGGGAATACGATAGGAAGAAGGAGGTGAGGGTGAAGGTGATAGGCCAGAGAGGAGGTGGGGCGAAGAGGTGGGGAAGAAGATTGCAGGTCAAGAGGGCGGTGCAGAATCCGAGGGTTGGGACTGAGATAAGGTGGGGGAGTGGAAATGAGGAAGCTGGAGAAATCTACATTCGTCCCGTGTGGTTTGAATGTTCCTAGGCGGAAGATGAGGCATTCTTCTTCCAGGCGTCGCGTGGCTGGGGTCTGGCTGTAGAGGAGGCCAAGGACCTGCATGTCATTGGCGGAGTGGGAGAGGGAGTTAAAGTGTTCAACCACTGGGCAGTTGGGGTGGTTGGTGCTGGTGTCCCAGAGGTGTTCCCTGAAACGTTGTGCATGTCGGCGGCCTGTGTCCCCTAAATAGAGGAGACCATATCGTGTGCAGCGGATACAGTAAATGATGTGTGTGGAGGTGCAGGTGAATTTGCGACGGATATAGAAGAATACATTGAGGCCTTGGAGGGAGGGGAGAGGGAGATGTGGGCGCAAATTTTGCAACTCTTGCGGTTGCAGGGGAAGGTGCCGGGAGTGGTTGTTGGGTTGGTGGGGAGTGTGGACCATCTGATGGCGTCGCGGAGGGAGTGGTCTCTCCTGAATTCTAATAGGGGTGGAGAGGGAAATATATCCCTGGATGTGGGGTCTGTCTGGAGGTGGTGGAAATGACGGAGGAAACCACATCAATGATACTCTTGCGAAAATGCAAGAAAATTAATCCCGATTGACTTCTCTGAAATAAAACCATGCTGTCTATGCGTGATCAAACGTTGCTACTCATAATGGAGATCAACTTTCTCTTTTCCTAGGTGCTGCAATAGTTTCCCTTACAGTGAGCTGATATGCACAGGTCTATAGTTCCCCAGTCTATCTGCACCACCCTTCCCGCAAAGTGAGACCACATTATTTCTCTGGCATTTCTCCTATGAACAGATTCTACTTTAAAAATTTGGCCAGGGCCTTTCATCTCTCGTCTCCAATAGCAGCCTGAGATAAAACTCATCTGGATCATTTGTGTAATTTTATACCAGCTAAAACCATTAATCCGCGCTCACAACTTATATCAATCTGCTCAAGAACTTCACAGAACATCTTCTTTAAGTTTGTCCTGTATCCTCCTTCTATCAAGTAAAGCAAAAGTGAAGCTCTCTTGTAACAATCTATCAATGTTATCCAGATTCACACACAAATTATTCTCTTTGTTTCTAATGTGCTTTAATCGTTCCCTGGTAATATTGTTCCCTGATTGATGTCCTTGTGGAAGAGCTTGGGAGTTTTCCTAATCTTGCCTGCTCACATTTCTCCATGTACTTGTTTTAGTTAGGCCCCTCTCTGTGAGATTTCGCTGTTTAATTAAAATTACTTCTCGTACGTTGAATCTCGAGGGAACACAGGGCGAGATCCCTCATCAGATAATCTTGCAACCTGAGGAATTTATCTGGTGAATGCCCATTCAGTATATGCGTTCCGTATGTTCTTTCTTCGAACAGGACACCAAAACTGTACACAGTACTCCAGGTACAGACTCACCAACACTTTGTGTAAGCGATGCAGGACGTGCTTATTTTTAGTGTGAGTAAATAACTGCAGATTCTGTAATCTGCACTGAAAACAGCAAATGCTGGAGATAACTTCGGGTCAGACAGCATCCATGGAGAGATAGCAAGCTAACTCTCCCAGTGTGGATGACACTTTATCTGATGACACATCTGATTCCCGTTAAATGAAAGTAATCCTAAAGTTTACCTTCTTATTCGCACATATTCCTCCCAATACACATTGCTTCAATTTTTCTACGATGTGACTGGGAGAATTCCTTTTAAAATCCTACTGAATATCCAAGCATATCACATCCATTGGTTTTCCATTCTTTATACCTTCACACAAAATTATAACTTCACTTTAATAAGTGCAGAATCATTTTCTCAAATTTTGCTATTACTTTCTAAATTACCAATGTCACATTCGTTATAATACATTACAACAGATTCCCTCTTCTGCATGTCAAGTTAACTGGTCTGTAGTTCTCCCCTCTCCCTCTTCTTCAATGTTTGCTTTTCCTTGCTATTTCTAATCTCCACCTTACTGGATTCAGTGGAATTTGAGTGACGTGGCTCTAGGGAAGAGGAATGGCAAATTTAGGCGATAATTTTGGCGAGGCAAAACTCTACTTTGATATTATCACGCCACATGTTACCCGTTCTTATCAAACGTCATTGAAACATTTTCAACAGATCTCCCATTATGCTGGTGGAGTGAAAAAGGACGAAGATCTTTCACCAATGCTGTACCTTCCGTCAGGTAGCTGTGATTGTTCTAATCTGAGTCTGAACGTTACAGCAGGCTGGCACAGTGTTGTGGCTACTGTACAGGATCTAAATGATACTACATCAGGGGTAGCGTGTGCAGATTTGATCTCCTCACTGAAGATAGGATATTGGAATTAACTCAGAGACTGTTCCCTCATCTGATTTCTGCAACTAAAATGATAAACATAGATGCCCTACAGAGTGGAAGCAGGTCATTTGACCGAATCGACTCCGAACGGATTCTTCGAAGACGATCCCAACCAAACGCACCCTCTGTCCAATCTCTGAACACCTGCATTTTTCATTAGTAGTGAACATAGCCTGCCCATCTCCGATCGCTATGGGTAATTTAGCAAGGCCAATCCAACTATCCTTCACATTTTGAGACTGTGGGTGGAAACTGGAACACTCAGCAGAATCCCTTGTAGGCACGGAGAGAATGTGCATACTCCACACAAACAGTGACCTGAGGCTGGACTTGAACGCGGGTCTCAGGTGCTGCGACGCAGCAGTACTAACCACTGAGCTACACAGTGTGGGCAACAGAACTTGCCTTCACAATGAACTAGCAGCATAGCTTTGTTTCATCCCAAGGACCTTTCACATGTGACCACAACACTATATTGGTTACACATAGTGTGGCCACCGGCCCATTGAAGTCTCTGTGCTGTGTTGCATCGCAGATCACTTTAAAATGAACAGATTGCAATCTGATGTGTACATTTTAAGCAGAGCTCATTCACAACATGATTCCAGATAACACGTTATCAGCCGCAATGGTCTTCAAACCCACGTATACTTTCACACTGAAGCCGAAATCCTGCATCTTAGCCTATTCTGGCACACTACCATACTGAACTGAAACCATGAGCAGTATTTGAATCTACTTCTTGAGGACATTGCTACATCTCTGTCTGCACAGCGAAGTGATAATACCAGTGCATCATCACCTCAGCTGTAACATTCTCTTATGGTCGCAAACCTAGGCAGTGGAGTATTAGCACTGTTTCCTGTAAACACATCCATCACGTGCAGCCAATACGTGTCTCCAACCAGAGCATCAGTTTGGTTCAACAACTTGGCGGATCAGCAACATGACATTTGTGAGAAATTTGAAAACGGAATGCTTAATGTGACGTGCAAGCACTGTTCGGGTTTGAACCCGAGATCTAACCTTTTTTCCTCAGCAGGCACGTTAATCAACTTAGCCACAGCGTCACGATAACTTACGAGGGAGGGATGAGCAGGTTGAACCAATTCCTATTTAAGTTTACAAGAATGACAGGTGATCTTGTTTTGAGGTTCAGCAACTGAAGGCTGTTCCACAGCAAACTGAGGATTCAGTTCCACTTCTCGAACCTGTAACACCAAAACAGCAGAAGTAGAATCTTCGAACATATTACAGCAGGTCAGGAGGAGTCTGTTTAATTTCTGGATCCTGACTAGCAGTGTCAGGAAGAGGCCAATCAGACTCAGTAAATATAAGACAGGACCAATACTAAACCACGATTCAAGATGAGAGTGGTGCTGGAAAAGCATAGCAGGTCAGGCAGCATCTGAGCATCTGAGGAGCAGGTATATCGACTTTTGGGCAGGAGCGATTTTCCTGCTCCTCAGATGCTGCCTGCTTTGCAATGCTTTTCCAGCACCACTCTAATCTTGACTCATGGTCTATCATTGGTCCTGTGTTATATTTAGAGGGTCTGTTTGGATTCTTCCTGACTCTGTATATCAGGATTCAGAAACTAAACAGCCTTCTCCTGACCTGCTGCAACAAGATCAAAGTATCTTCTTTTCCTGTTGCTGTGTTCTCCGTGCTCCTGCCCAAAACGTCCATTTTCCTGCTCCTTGGATCCTGCCTGATCTGCGGTTCTTTTCCAAGACCAGTCTACTTTGATTCTAACCTCCAGCATCTGCAGTCCTCACTTTCGACACAACAGACCATGCTGCATCTGTATCCTGTCACACAACAGCTGGAGGAGACCTTTCAGCCTTCATAATGCACAATGCAAGTTTGGAAAAATGCAACAAAATGACTGGAAATTGCTACACTAGTTGAGGCCATTCAGCCTATTGAGTCTGTTGCACAAGAACTGGGGAAGGAAATTGAACTTTTTCAGATGTTTTTATGTGAACAGGAGGTTCACATAACATTACAGCCAGAATGGTTTTGTGAAGGATAAAACGTGCATGAATTATTTGCCTGAGGGTTTGGTTAATGTCATGAGAAGATGGACATTGGGAATTCTATAGAAGTAGGATACCTGGATTGAGGTGTTAGAGAGAGAGGAAGACCTTCAACACAGAATTTGAAAGGAAAAGATCAAAGCGTCGTACTACTCATGCACATGAATTGAAAACATCGAAGATCGCTCATAAATCTTTAATCAGTTAGACTGGGCATGCAGGTTTTGATTGATTAATGGGTAATATCCCAGAATTTCTTTCAAGTCACTGTCCGGAGGATTTTTAAAAAAATGACAGACAAGCAACGTCAACAAAGGGGATCCTTTCGATGTATTACATCTGGACTTCCAGAAGGCATTGCATAACCAGCCTCACAAAATGTTAATATGCAAGTCAGGGCAAATGCAGTTAGAAAAATATTATTTGTTTGGAGAAAGGATTGGCTAATCAATAAAAGTCATAACGTGGAGTTGCTGGTGTTGGACTGGGGTGGACATGGTTAAAAATCACACGATACCAGGTTACAGTCCAACGAGTGGATTTGCGAAAAAACAGGAGATATCTGAGTGCTTTCCCTTCATTGGGTGCAGAGAAAAAGGAAGACGTAGGAAACATATCTTATGAAGAAAAGATCAAAGCGTTGTACAACTCATGCGCATGAATTGAACACATCTAAGATGGCTCTTAAAAGATTAATCAGTTAGAATGGAGGTGCAGGTTCTGATTTCATAATATTCAAATCCCAGCCTTTCTTTCACGTCACCGCCTGGAGATAAGTAAAGGTATCATCGATGGAAAGGAGAAAAGTCCTTCAGTCACTCAATGTATTTTATGCCTGAGTTCTTCTCTGTGACGCAACCTGGAGTCAGACTGGGTTTATTTCCAAAGTATGACTTGACAAAATGCCACATTGACTGTCGACATGCTGTGTGCTTTTTGAACAAAATGTAAGGTATCCACATATGCAAGTCTGGCAATCCACATTAACTCTGCAGATTTATATGTGTGACCGTTGGGGGTGGGGGGTGGGGAGGGTAGCTTCTGTTGGGGGAGGTGCGCGGAAACAGAGAGAGAGACTGATGTGAGTGTAAGGGAGAGAGTGAGATTGTGCGCATGTCCAGCTTAAGACCCAGACGGATATCGCAGATTCTATCCGCCCCCGCCCCGCACACATACACTCACTCCGTGGTTTCTGAACTTCCCCTCTCTGCAACCTCTGCTCCATTTTTCTGTTCATGTTACAGACCCAGATGCTGTAACTGCAGTCCCCATTCTCCATCCAGAGTTGGGTCACCAAGTCGTCAGGTCTCCCTGATGGTCTGAGTCAGCTGACAGCACAATATCTCGTAAATCATCCCAGCACCTCCACTAAAGTTTCAATAACAGGAGTGAGTTAGAAGCCCTTCAACTACCAGTTTGATGCCTGGTCCTTTATAATAATAGTCGAGGGGTTTCCTCATTTCACTGACTCCACGATTAACTGAGAGTGACAAAGACAGGCGTTCTGTGCACAGACACGGACTGAGTTTCAAAGAAGGGAATCAAAGCTGCTGGAAACCCCGTCCAGCATTGAGCTCCACATAAGGTACACCCGGAAGTGAACAACAGCCCAATAGACAAACTTTTCATTGCTTCTGACCATCACAATGTTAGCACTCAACACACTAAGGAGAGAAAAACCAAGGCCACCGAATGATAAAGATGGAGATTAACATGAAAGATGAAACAGACAATTAATTAACTGAGAATATGATGTGTAGAACGGGGGAAAAGAGACGACGGGGACGGGACTCACTTGAGGAGTTAGACCTTGGAGGGTCCAATTAGAAGGAAGAGAGTCTGAACAACAATATTGCACGATGAGATGAAATGTTTCATTTTATCCATTCTGAATCTCCCCCGACAGAAACTGCCCAGACACCATTAACTATGACCGGCAAAATCCAAGCATGGAGATCTGTGCAGACTATGCTCCCGTATTTCTCGGTAAGCTGAGCTATCTGCCCAGCATGAGGAGCACTGCAACACTTTGTCAGTATATGACAGCTGTACTTGCACTGGATATCTGCCAAGCCTGGAAAGATTTGAAGCCCAAACTGCAAGTGACTGTAAATGGAACTGCTACAAATTTATGTCTCTGAACATCCATGCATCATCTCAAGGCAAGGAGTTTTATGTGTGCTTGCGTGTGTCTGCCTGGAGTGGAGATAGATGTGAAAATCATTGTCTGAGGCAGAACTCGCATGTAGGAACTCAGTCTAAATATGAACAACTGGCAGGGGTTGGGACCATGGTAAGAGAGAGACGCAGGATTATTACATAGAGAGCTGTTATTTCGTGCTTGAGAATATTAAAGTAAAGGCTTTGTCAGACCCAGTAACAATATGGATCAGTGTGCACAGGAATGACGGATGAATGGGGATTTTGGTGTGAGTTCATGTACGAGGCATGGAGTATTGACAAAGAATTGTGTCTGGACGTTTGAAGCTGGGACTGTCAGCAGCAGAGTATTGGCTTCATTAAGACTGTACTTCATAGTTCAAGGTTCAAATAGCAGATGGGAAGAGCCAGTGAAGTTTATTTTGGAAGAATCAGCTGTGGAAATACTAATGGTATGTTGTCAAGAACCAGCTCATGGCCAAAGCATCACGGCATCTGTGATTCATCAGTTGCAGCCTCAGATGTTGGCAAGGAATGGGGTGGAGTTAGATGCAGGAAATTAAGTTTGCAAGCCAGAACTGGCGATGGGTGACCTTCATGTTCACAGTTCTTAAATAACAAGTGGAGTCATGATTCTTTGCTCACAGCTGAAACTGAATAGGTCAACGCTGAGATCCACAAGAAACACTGTCAGAATAAAAGAGGGGAAGAAGACATCCAATACCAGATTTTTGTCCTGTTCACACTGATCTACATGGTGATTGTGTCTGGCAATGTCTTTACTTTCGATGATAACCTGGTTTTGAGTATTGTTTTAACTTTCTCCATACCAGTCCAATAGCGGCACCTCAAAGAGGGAAAGAATGAATAAGCAAGTTCCCTGATGCAGTTCGTCGGGAGCTGTGGAATATATGAATTCAAAGTCTCAATATTAACAATTACTGCCACAAGGAGAATAGAGTCTACGAAAAGAGTCATATTACTGCCAATCATTGTTTGTAACGTTAAGGAACGAACAGCGCTGCTTACCAGGGACATCAACAATAGCCAGGATTGGATAATGAAAATATTGAATATGGAAGAGTGCATATTTGATCCGAACAGCTACTGACCATCGATCATAATATGGTGCAGGCCATCAATAATCACAGTGGAATGACCTGTGCATTCTTGGAATATTCAAAACTAATGTGGTCAGATGTTACTTTCTTCTCACGCTCACTCTTGAGCTGCTGATCTTTCTCAGTGCTCTCGGTGATTCTGTCACAAATAATATGGGACAACACATTGAACAGACAACCATTTATCATTAAAAGATGAAAACCATCCACTGGGATAATTGGAACACATAGAAACTGACATTAAGGAAAGTCACTGAACAAACATGCTCGGTAAAGGCCATCCTTAGAGCAATTTTCAAACCACAATAAAAACAAATATTTATGCCGTCGAGATGGAATGGATGAGGGGTGCTGAATGATAGAGCATAGATCTTAAAATCATTTTTATTCTTTCTTCTGTGAATATGGGAGTAGTGACAGAACACTGCAGGATTGTATATATTATCTACTGTTTTAAAAAAGAGCCAACGACAATGTGACATACCAACTGCATAAGGTGACTGGTGCGGAAATTCCCAGATATCATAAACCAGCGTACAATGTCTATTGTCCATTGATGCTCCTGGTTTATGTTAACTGATGTCAAATCCGTCCATAACCTTGAAACAGCATTCTGCATCAAGACGGCTGCGCAGGAACAAGAGGAAGCAGTTCTGTCCTCATCTTGCGTGTTAAAGAGGGATAGGAGGAGACCATTTATCCTCATTATGCCTGTTACAGAGGGACAGGAGAATATCATTCACCGTTATTGTGCCTTTTATAGTGGGAAAGGAGGAGGTCATTGCTTCTTGAGCGAGTTACACAAGGACAGAAGGAGGTCTTTCTGTTCCTTGAGCCTTTTATGTAGTATAAGATTGATTAGAAACTGATAGATTCAAAGTACTTAGAGAGAAGTGTAGTCTTGAATTAGATGTGAAAATTCTAAATTGAGTCAGGCGAATTTTGAATATTTTAGGCTAGCTCTTTGAAAAGCTGCTTGAATGACGTTAGTGCCAAGAAAGTAGGAGGCCCTCATAAATATGATCACAGAGTACAGCGACAGTAAGTTCCTGTTCATAAGGAGGGCAAGGCTGGTAGGTTAAGGAATGCTGAACCACTAATTCAGGGGTTCCTATCAAGGAAAGGAAGGAAGGAATAGATAGGTATAGAGAGCAAGATCAAGTAAATTTATCGTGGAGTACAAGGGCTGTATGGTCATACTCCAAATGGAAACCAGGGTGAAAAATAGCGCGCATGAGGAATCTTCAGCAAATAGGATAAGGGAAATCCAGAGATTCTACACATACATTTCGGTCAAAAGGGAAACTAGGGAGCAAACCGGGTAGCGTGAAGAACAGCAAGGCTGCCTCTGTGTGGAACCATAGGAGATGGCTGAGATAATAAACAAATATTTCACATCAGTATTGTGTGTGAACAAGGATATGGAAGGTGCATCTAAACTGCACGTTAGTGGAATGTGGGAGGAAACCCACAACAACCCAGGGAGAATGTGCAAATCCCACATAACCAGCCAAGGGGTTGGACCGAAACTGCATTTTTGGAACTCTGAGGCAGCTGTAATAACAACTGAGCCACCATGCTGCCCCAGTCATCAGGCCGGAATGAGTGCATTCTCTCAGCTTCTCTGAAACCTTCACATCTGTTCAGATGATGTTGAATTCCAGCTGGGTAGGTCCGAAATGCACACCTTTCCCTTCACCCAAGGATCACTGTCATCCACCCCGCTCCCCCAACCTCTGATGCACAGTGCTTTCGACTGGAACTAACCCATCTCCTGCAAATTCTGCACTCGCCCTGCCCGTCCTGCCCAGATGAAGTCGTCCATTAATACTGCAGTACACACAATTTTTGCCAACCTAAAATAAAACAAAGAGCTGCAGATGATGGAGGTCTGAAACAAAAACTGTTCTGAAGAAGAGATCCCTGTTTTGAAATAATAACTCTGCTTTCTTCCGAAATATGTTAGCATACCCGCTCAGTTTTCCCAGCAATTTCTTGCATATCTACTTCACTATCAATAATATGCACAAAATCGAGCCTGCTGTTTCGCCTTTGATATGTAACCCCCACCAGTATTTGTTTCTCCTTACTGTTTCTAAGATCCAGACAAGTGGTTTCTGTGTAATCTGAGTGTCTTGGCCTGTGCTGGAAACCATGGGAGATTCAGCGACATGTTTCCTGAGGCCTGCCTTGATGTTAAGATAATCTCGCTGCCTCGTGTTCATTCTTCTCAAGGGGAATGGTGAAATTATCCCTGGGTCTCTCTGAAGCCAGCAGTGTGGGGAAAAACAAAAATCTCCCTTCAGTTCTGTACTTTCCTCCTGATGACTGAAACAGCTCGAGCCTGGGGGCATCTTCAGAGCAGGCAGGCATTGTCTGGTTTCATGGCCTCCATCCTGGTTCGGGGGAAGGGGAAGGCCTGCCTGTAAGCCTCCCCACAAAGCAGGATCTCCATTTCCAAGCCCACAACACAGATTTAGAGAAGGCAGTAAGGTCTCGCTGCTTGCAACGTGCAAGGCTCAATATCAGCAGTTGTGCAGGTGATCTCTGCATGGACGTGGATATCTCAGTGCACTACGGGCATTCAAATGTGGCACTGGTTCATTGGACATTGGGGAATTCCAGGCTCTCCAGTGAGTTGGGTGGCATGTGTGGGTTGCTCTGGGAATGGTGTGCAGGAAGAAGTGGGGGATACCCAACGTGATTCTGACTGCGAAGGCTCGCGCACCAATTATCGTGGGGTGTTTGGTGAGATCCCTTCAGCCTATCGGTCGAAAACTCCGGCAAGACTCAAATCATCTGGAACTTTGCATAACAAAACATTAATTATAATATTAATCCACAAGAACATCAGGAATAGGAGCAAGAGTAGGCCATCTGGCCCCTCAAACTGGCTCAGCCTTTCAATTAGATCAGGGCTGGTTTTCCATAGACTCAGATTCACTTATCCACCCTCTTACCATAACCCTTAATTCCATTACTCTTCCAAAATCAACTTTTGCCTTTGAGACATTCATCAAATCATTCGCAAACACATCACTCAGGAGGGAATTCCACACGTTCGGATAAAGATGTTCCTCCTCAACTCAGTCCTAAATCTGCTCTCCCTTATTTTGAGGCTATTCCCCTGATTTCTATTTTCACCCAACAGAGGAAACAAACTCCATGCTTCTATCTTATCTATTTGCATCATCATTTTAACTTCCTATGAGATCCCCACTCGTTCTTCTAAATTCCAATGAGCATAGTCCCAGTCTACTTTATCTCTCCATATTATTCAACGCTTTCTACTCTAGAATCAACATAGTGAAACGCTTCTGCACCTATGATAGTGCCGGTACATTCTTTGTCAAGTAATGGGACCACTCTTTTATACATTACACGAGGTGTGGCCTTGCCAGCACCTTATGCAGTTCCAGCAGAACACCTCTGTTTTTAAACTGCATCCCTTAAGCAGTGAAAGATGATATTCCATTTTCCTTCTTAAGTATTTGCACAAGGACACCCAGGTTCCTCTGCACAGCAGCATGCTGCACATTTTCCACCATTTAAAATAGTTCTTTTTGCACTTATGCCTACCAAAATGGATGGTCTCAAACTTGTCATCGTTGTACTCCGTCTGCCAGGCCTTTACCCACTCATCTAAACTATTTCTATTCTTCCACAAATATTCATGTGTCCTCTGCACACTTTGCTATACCACTCATTGTTTGCCACACTCAAAATCATCTTTGCAAACGTTAATCATTTGATTCACGATCATTCTTTACCATTATACAGATGTCATTCTTTATTCGGAGGTCTACCCCTACCTCATCTTCAGTCTTGTATAACATTTCGAAATATTAAATCTGCTTAATGTTCAGTTCAAAATGTTGGCCACTGTGTCCCAATGCCTCTCTAACGCCATTCAATCATATCAATTTCTCAATCGCTTTTAAGAATATAAAACACATTCAGATTGAATGTATTTAATTCAGTGTTTATTTTTAAAAGAACAATTATTCCTTGCTCCATTTTCACTTTTGTTCTCATATTGACACGAACAGGAAACAGTCTGACACCGTCATACTCACTAAATCAGACCTGGTGGGTAACGTTTCAAGGAGGCATCACCATCCCAGTGTATATCCTGTCCCAACGGCAGAACAGACCCACCAGTGGTGGAGAAACCGTGGGGTACAATCAGGAAAGGAGTTACCCTGGAATACCCTAAAATTGCTTCCAGAACCCAGGAAATCCCATGGAAAAAGTCACAGATGGTCAGGAAAATCACCTGATGATGGATATCTACTACCATCCATACCTCCCCTCTGTGATAAATCAGTTCTCGCAATGTTGGAACACAATCACACGAATCACTGAGGTGACAAGGACACAGAACGTTACTCTGGATGTGGGTCTTCAAAATCCATCACCAAGAGTGTCTAGACAGGCCCAGCAAGGACTGAGGAGGTACAACATCACAAACAGACAGCAGCCAAAGTGTGAGAAGTGATGGGGAAACCAAGAAGGGAGAAATAACCTCTCCAAACTATCATGACAGATGGATCTGTCGGAAACGGTATCTGTAGTAGCAGCTGGAACACAGTCCGGGCGTAGTGAAAGCATCAGCCTCATATTGAAGATATTGCTCACATTGTTCTATGGCTCTATCACCTGCGAAGTAGGACATACTTCTAAACGACCGAGCAGATGAAACTAGGCATCCGTGAGGCACTGTGGGCTATCGGCCGCTGCAGCATCAATGGCCTTCCCTCCATCATAAAGTCAAAAGTGGACTGATCACTGTTGGTTCTAAAACGTTCAGCACCATTCACAACTACACTATACTGAAGCAGGATATTCACCCCATCAAGAGTTTTGAACAGGAGAGGAATGAGGTCATTCAGCCAGTCCAGCCTGTTACTCAGTAATTGGATCAGATCTTTTAATCTCTCATATCTGTGACAGAGGGAATGGAAGGGAATATTCAGCCTTTCAAACCTGCTACACAGGAAAACGGGGAGGATGGGTTACCTTGCCGGAAGCATAGATAAATATGGGGTTAATTAATAAATATCAGTTTAACAATGAACAATGCTGCAGTCTCACATATTTGCAAACAATATCAAAGGTTTGCATAAATGGAAAAAAATGTGTCCTAACTAAAGATAAAATGACAGTAAGATAGACAGGAAATGAAATTATCAAGAGGAGTTCAAGGATCTATAAATGCATAATAGACAACGTTTTAGATAGAAAGTAATGTGGGTAAATGTGATCCTGTGATTTATTTCCCAGGAAGGTTAAAGCGCTATATATTACTTAAATCGAGAGAGATAATAAGACTTAATAAAACACTGAGTACTGGAGCGTTCACTCTGACCCAATCAGACATTAGAATTCTTGCTTCATTTACCTGCTGGTCTCTTCACTGATGTTCCCAGTGGCCCCATTGGTCTCTGTATACGTGGGATATTTTGATGTGGTTGGTTGGCTGTCGGGAGGGGAGGGTGTTTTTTTGCCAAGAGGCCATCTTTTCTTTCGACGTGGAGACTCGAAGATGGTGGGAATGGCTGAATGCTTCTGAATGAAGAGCCTGTCGGGAGTCAACAACATGATGTACTGTGCGTGGTCACACAACAACATTAAAATCGTGAGAGACGGAGGATCCAATCACAAGAATTAGAACTAAAGACATTGCAAAATCACCTGACGTGGTTAGTTACATCACATTCTCAATCAAGCTCACAAAACCAGCCCATACACCATAAGCACAGCGGACATGTATGTTCACCATGGAACACTGTGTAGAGCAGGCTATAGTACTGCGCAGTACAACCCAGCAATCTGTCCAGAGTGGAACACTGTGAAGGTTCAAACATTGCACTGGTCAATATAATTCAGCAATCTGTCCTGAATGAAACACTCAGCAGATCATATCAGAGCATTGATCTATAAACCCCTGGTAGATATCTTTTTCAGCAACGGGAGCTATGCAGATCACAGCAGTAGAATCATTTAAAAAAACTCAACTAGAATGTCTGACCAGTACAGGGGACTGTGCAGCGAGTACTGGTGAATTGATCTGTAAACCTGTACCAATTACCCACCCAGAATGGAGAGCTTTGTACACCACCCGTGTTCAATTGTCTCCAACACTGTGTTCGTTCGGTTCCCAGCGTCAGGAAACTTGCGCACATACTGGAAGTGTCAGGATGTGCAGCTCCCATTCATTTACAGCTCCATGTCTCCATTGTTCCATGACCAGCGGTGCTGCGGGTGTGAAAATCATTGCCAGAGAGAGATTGGGGGAATCATTTATAAAACCAACAAATGGGAGGGGTTTGGGAAATAGACAGAGATGGAAAGTTTGATAGACATGTCATGGAAAGATGTGTACATAGGTTTCAGAATGCTGAAATGTCGGCATATCGATTAGATCGTGTAACATGAGCCAATATTCCCAGGAATGATGGGTCAACAGCACACTGGAGTGAGTTCAGACGATGGATAGTTTTGAATGGGCATTTGAACTGCATCTTTCCAACAATAATTTGACTCCGTGACATTCTCACCGAGTGTGACAGCGGGATTCTGTGCATGAGGCCGAGCTCGTTTCCTCGTGCTATCTTAACGAATGCACCTCATTAACTATATATCCCACCACATGGTGTCCCTTTTATTACTAGCGCGATTCTCCCACCCATAACAGCTGCATGTACGCACTATCGCCCCAATGCCCCTGGTTATTTCGTGATCCCTGGCAATGATGCCAACTTGAAAAGGCTAATGGGCATATGGTTGAGCTTTCTCAGCTCGGAGCTGCACTGCACATTTTAATCCGAGCCTGGCAGATCAGGGTCAATTACAACACGATTTGTCGCCAGGGGCACAAACGTCCTTTTGATGGGCTAGTACAGAGGAGGCCTCACCACCAGGCCACCGACAAGGTCTGAGCTAACCACGCAGATCAGTGCATTACCTGTGGTCTGAAGAAACGTCCAGCCATACAGGATAAGTATCAACAACCTTTCCCGCATTGTCAGGATAAGTGTTACCATATTCTGTCTGCTCCCTCTAGCTCACTGTATATCTGTTATATCACCTACCCACGAAAAAGACTCATGCTTCAGCATGGAGAAAGGGAGGACTGCAGATGCTGTGACCAGTCAATATTAGAGTGGTGCTGGAAAAACACAACAGGTCAGGCAGCATCTGAGGAGCAGGAAAGTCGACATTTCGGGCAAAAACCCTTCAACAGGATGCTGCGTGACCTGCTGTGCTTTTCCAGCACCACTGCAATCTTGACTCATGCTCCAACACTCTCACTGCTGCATTCCACAACGTACATCTTTCTCCATTCCCCCACTGTACCCCTCCACACTAATAACACTGCATAAATAAAACACTGAGAAACTGACTCCCTCCGGAAACCTCACCATTTCCCGCCATGAACACCAACACTAACAGCAGTCCCCCCCCCGCTCGCTCCATCACACCCTCCCTCCCTTTCTCCCATTCGTTGAGAAACAACCTGGAAAAGAACTGAAAAGGCCAATCCGTGTGTGTTGTCCCCGATATCAGTCCCTCACGCCCCCCCTCCCCTCACCATGTGCGGAGGTCCATCGCACGAGCCGGAGAGGACAGTGGAGATTCTGAAACATCCACATCCCACCAACTGAGTAAGGAACAACATTCATTGAAGGGAAGCTTTCACTTTAAATCCACGGTCAGTATCACTTCCGCCGACTCAACTGAGAGGCTGTGACCCTGATTCGCTCTCACTTCGAGCTCTAACAAATGGAATTTTCACGGTCCCTGTGGGCAGGAGGTTTAGCTCAGAACACATCGTCTCCATCTCCTCCGAGGAAGAGAGCATGGAGACTCATTGCTACCTATTCTCCTGTCAACAGCTCAATTACTGAAATTAATCTGTGATGTTAAGTTGTCCTGGCATCCTCAGTAGTCTGCACTCATATACACTCAGGATGCCTGCTCCTGTTGCACTTTTATAAAGACACAGCCTGTTTTAAATTGTTGGTGTGGTTCTGTTCGCCGAGCTCGGAATTTGTGTTGCAGGCATTTCGTCCCCTGTCCAGGTGACATCCTCATAGCTTTGTAGCCTCCTGTGAAACGCTTCTGTGATGTTTCCTCCGGCATTTATTGTGATTTGTATGTGCCGTTTCTGGGTGTCAGTTCCAGCTGTCCACTTCAGTGGCCGGTGTATTGGGTCCAGGTCGATGTGCTTATTGATCTAATCTGCGGATGAGTGCCATGCCTCGAGGAATTCCCTGGCTATTCTCTCTTTGGCTTATTCTATAATAATAGTGTTTTCCCAGTCGAACTCATGTTGCTTTGTCGTCTGTGTATGTGTGGCTACTAAGGATAACTTGTCGTGTCGTTTCGTGGCTAGTTGGTGTTCATGGATACTGATCATTAGCTGTCTTCCTGTTTGTCCTATGTAGTGTTTTGTGCAGTCCTTGCATGGGATTTTCTACACTACGTTGAGACAACTGGAAGCTGCAGCGACAAACCACTATAAATGCCAGAGGAAACATCACAGAAGCGCTTCACAGGAGGCTCCCAAGCACTGAGGATATCACCGAGACAGGGGACGAAACGTCTGCAGCACAAATTCCCAGCTCGACGAACAGAACCACAACAATGAGCACCCGAGCTACAAATATTCTCACAAACTTTGTTTTAAATACTCTTTCAACATCCTTGCTACCTCACACTGCTCGACATTGTCATCACCTGCCATATGCTAGGAGAAAGCGAGGACTGCAGATGCTGGAGATCAGAGCTTAAAAATGTGTTGCTGGAAAAGTGCAGCAGATCAGGCAGCATCAAGGGAGCAGGAGAATCGATGTTTCGGACATAAGCCCTTCTTCAGCAATCTGCCATATACCTGAACACTACAACAACATGTCATTGTCTTGGTAGAATTCCAGACACTCCTGCACACACGGTACGTTCTTCCAAGTTTACTACCGTCTCCAAGCACTGAGATTGTCGTAGCATCACAGTCCCCATGAAACAACTGATGTCCTATCACATTCACGAGTATGAACAAGTGAAATACTGTTCTATGCCCCACTGATAGAATCATGTAACGACATACTGCTAACCGGGCAATAACAAAATCCTGGGACACAACAGATGGAGTGAATGGAATATTGACAAACCACTGAGCAAGAAAAATCCAGGCAGGCTCCACTTATCCATCTTGACATCCGGGTATTAATGTTGTGAAGTTGAAAGTGTGTACTGTATCTTTAAGAGAGACTGAATGCTCTTCTAAACTGCGACCTTACAAGCACCTGTGAATATGAATAGATGGCATTCCCAGCATGTAAATGAAAATTGTAAATATGCAATAATAGGCTGTGAAATAAATGCCTGAGTTGGTTACGGTTTTGACAAAACAAAATCGAGTTCAACCAATCAGTTTAAATTATGCCCCAGGATATTAAAAACCAATCGATTTTGAACTTACTTTTCCAACATCTAACCAATGAGACGATCAGATGTTGTGCATATAAGAAATGCAGGAATTTTGAAAATTGCAGAAAAAGCAAATACCATCAACACAGTTCCAAGAAATTAGAACGCATTCACTATCAAAGGTACATTTTCATATGAAACATCTCGATATTAAAAAGTTCGAAGATGACCCAGGGAGATAATCAGCCGGAAGAAGACACTGAAAACAGCAGCTGCTGTGTGATTTTGAAATTACGTTTGTGTAGTTTGAATAAGTGTCTTATTTGTAATAGAGTAAGATCCAGGTAATAAGCAGTATAGAGAATGGGGCTTAGAGTTGTAAATAGTTGTTGTTTATAGTTCATTTTCAGAGCTAAAGAGAACTTGATGTTTTTTAAACAGTGGAATTTGGGAGTTCTTTGCCACACATACTTTAACAGATTACGAGGCGAGGTGAGCTTTTCTACGCGTTTAGTTAACATTACCAGCAGGGATCAACCCCGTGTCCTCACAATCCCAGTGTCTGTGTATCTGTGTGTCTCTGTGTGGGCCAAGTCTATCAATGTTTCTGGAATTCAAACTGACGCAATGCGACCCTCTGCTGGCCTCTCCACGCCACTGCACAAGCACTGTTTGAGGGTGAAAAAGAACGGGGATTCATTCAGATGGTTAGCGGTACAGGACAGTTGCTCACAGTACCATCCAAACTGAGTTCTTATCCATGTACTAGTCTAAATGTCTTTTAAACGATGTAACTGAACCCACTTGCTCCACTGTCTCTGGTAGTTCATTGCACACACAACGCTGTTTCTGTCTAAAATAATTGGCATCATGGCTTTTGTGCATCTTTCTCCTCTCACCTTAAAGTATTCCCAATCTGGCATCCGCCAGTCTAGGGAAAAAAACAGCGGCCTTCAACTTATCTGTACCCCTCATGATTACAAGCCTCAGTGAAGTCACCCGTCATTCTCATACTTTCCAGTAAAACAAAGTCCCAGCATATCCATCCTCCCCTTATGACTCAATCCACCCATTCCCAGCAACAGGTTAATCTGTTCTGAACTCACTCCAACTTTATAGTATCAAGGTCAATAATAATCAAGGCTTTTTCTAAGCGCAGTGGGTTACAAAACTCGAGGGCGTAGGTTTAATGTTAGAGGGGAAAGATTTAAATCAATCGGGTACATGTTCTGCTCAGCAATTTGTTATGTATATGAGAGTAGCAAAGATGTACTTATATGGAGCAGGGAATGTGATGGAGTAAAAGTTCTGACAATGTTCAAGGAGATCTCACATGGCCGACTTCTGTGTAGGATAACATTATGGCGTGTTTTTATAGAGAGGAAGAAAATGTAATCTGCTTGAGAAGGGGCGGTACATTGCACTCTCTCTCTTTCTTTGTTCCTAAAAAAAACAGCAATGTGGGCGAGCGAACAAATAACGGAATCATCTTTAAGACTCGTGGGGCATTCCTGACCAGAATGAATTGGAATCTCCTCACTGACGAAAGCCGAGGGAATTCATCCAAATCCAACGTTCCAGGATAAAATCCCATTGTGAACAGCTTGTGTGAGCAGAATATTTCAGACTAACATTTTGCACAATCTGTCAATTTTTCATTTTGTGATGAGTTACACTAATATTTATACAAAGTCCTTTCAGGTTAAAACTGTAGAAATTTTGGTTTTAGGTTTGCGGTTGGGTTTGCATGTTTGTGTGCGTGTGTGTATCTGTGAGTTTGTGTGCGCCCGTGCATTAATTTGTGTGTGCGTTTGTGTGTGTGATTGTGTGTCTCAGTGTTTTTAGAAACGGAAATATCGATTATATATTTTGAATATCCAAACAGTTTGTCATCCATCTTTCCATCATAGTTTCTGTAACTTTGCCTTGGATCATAAACGTGCTTTATTCGTAGATGAAAGAAACCAGCCTGACTTCTTCCAAAAACTAACACTGGCCCAGTCTGAGGTCGCATCAGCAACTCGTTTTCATTTAAAATTTGGATCTTCAAATCGGTGGAACTATAGAGCAGTAAGCCCGCAGTCACTGATGGGTAAGTTATTGGAGGCGATTCTGTGCGACAGGATTCACATATCTTTGGGAAGGCAAGGACTGATTAGAGATCGTCAACATGGCTTAATGCAGTACAACTCATGTTTCATTCATTTGATTGCGTTTTCTGAAGAGGTGACAAAGAAGATTGATGAAGGCAGTTTGCCAGACATTGTCTGTATGTATATCAGCAAGGTGTTCATAACGTTCCGTTTGGTAGACAGATTAATAACGTTATGTCACATGGGACACGGGGAGATAGTCAATTGGATTCATAACTTGCTTGCGGAAGACAGCTGTTTCTCCGATTGGAGGCTTGTGTCCAGCAGTGTGCTGGAAGAACCTGCACTGAGTTCACTGCATTTCATCATTTATGTAAATGATTTGGATGTGAATACAGAGGCATGGTTAGTAAGTTTACAGATGACATTAAAAAGGTGATGTAGTGAATTATCTCAGAGTTCAACGACTCCACAATTAAATGGGCCAATGGGGCAAGGATTGTCGGATGAAGCTTCATTTAGATAAGTATGCTATTTTGCATTTTGGAAAGGCAAATCAAGATATGAAATATACACTTATTGGTAAGGTTCGGGAGTGTGTTGTAGAAGAAAGAGACTTTGGTCACCAACTGCATAACTCCTTGAAAGTCGAATCGCAGGTAGATAGAGTGGAGCAGAATAAATTTGGCCCGTTTGCCTGAATGTGTTGCATCTGCAGTATGTTGTTGAAGCCACGTTAAGAAAACTGTGAACAGCTCGGTTGGCTGCAGAAAAGATTCAAAACAATGTTCAGACTAATGAGTCTGACCTCAATGGAGAGGCTGGAAAGGTTGAGAGGTTTCCCTCGGAGTGTCAGACGCTGAGGGGCGAAAGTCCAGAGACTTATAAAATCATCATGTGCATGCATTGTCTGAATAGCCACAGAGAGTTTCCCAGGACATGGGAGTCCAAACCAAGAGGGCATCGGTTGAAGGCGATCGGGGAATGATTTGTGAGGGACCGTCGGGGCAAGTGTATCACACAGTGAGTGGTGTGTTTATGGGAAGTGTTGTCAGATGAAATGCTAAGGCGGGTCCGACAGTACATGTAAAAAAGTGTCTGAAATAGGAGGATATTGGCCAAATGCTGGCAAATAGGAAAGATCAGATTTGGTTATCTGTTCAGAGTGAACAGATTGAACTACCCTGTATGTTTCCATGCTTAATGACTCTTATATTCCAAAAGTGGAATGTTCAGAAATTCTGAAAGAACCTTTTGAGTAGGAATTCTCTTCACCCCGTTTGTGGGGTCTCTATGTCCACTTTGATTCAAAGCTAAGTTAGTTAAACATTTGACAGATAATTGAGTCACAAATAATGGGGAAAATTCAGGAATGTTTAACTGAGATCACAGCCTGATCAGCCATACTCCCACTGCCGGAAGGAGAAGGCTCAAAGTGTGTAAAGACCCACTCCTGCTGCTCAGTCCCATGTTCCTAGGTTACAATCAGCCCCTTAAACCTGCTACAAGAACCGTTGGTGGCCATTTACCCCTGTAACCTGTTTCACAGAAGCAGAGGAGACCTTTCAGACCCTAAAGACCCTCAGACACGGTTTGGGGTAGTTTGGAAAATGTAACTGGAAAACCCAGGTTGGGCTTGAATGAGGCCACGTATCTCTCTTCACAGAACCCCCATATCTGCAACTTGTGCTTTATTTATTGATTATGTTATAGACCCAGACTCACTATGAATACAGCCCCAAAGCTCATCCAGAGAAGGTTCACAAAATCGTCTCCTTGATTGCAACATTCAATAACAGAGCTTCCAGGAAAATAACATCAACTCAATTCCCAATAACACAATGTGAGAACATCAGAAACAGGGGCAGGTCGTTCACCCAGCAAGCCTGCCTTGCCCTTCACTAAGATTGTCACAAATCCGCACTCCGTTTCAAATCCTCCTTCATGCCCATTTCTTCTTAGCCATCAACTGTATGACAGATCAGTATCCATCGAACTCTTCTTCAAATACTATATGTCAACTCGCTCCACTTTCACTCTGGAAGCGAATCCCTGACATTCACTAACCTCTGTTTGATGTAAACAATTGCTATTCCTATACCATGTCTGATTGATATTAACAAAAGTGGTGAAAACAAGAGTTGAGTTAATATTGACTGGTAATGTTTTCAAGGCACTAGTTGACTGAGGTTAACATCAACAAGCTGACAAAACTGGAGTTAATGGGAATCAGAGTAAACTGTCCAGTGGCTGGAGCGAATCAAAGCACAAAGGAAGATGTTTATGGTTCGTGCATGTCAATAATCTCACTCCCAGGAGATATCTGTGGGAGATCCGCACCTTATCATCCTCGGCCCTAAAATCTTTAACTGCCCTCTCAACGTCCGCCTGTTCCCATTCCCCACCCTCCCAACAATAAGATCAGAAATAAGATCAGAAATGGGGATTGTCACTGAAAATTTCAAAATGTTCAGAATAATTTGTCCCCCCTTCGCCCGTGAACTAGTCTGTATTCGTGCAAAGCAGGACCCAGACAGAACTGAGTCTTGTGAATGTGTCGGTAACATTCATTTAACAGTATGGCCTAACACTGCATATTGCCACATTAAACTGAAGGGTTCATTCAGCACCTCGCACTGTGGGATATCTGTGGGAAATCCGCACCTTATCTTCCTCGGCCCTAAAATCTTTAACTGCCCTCTCAACGTCCGCCTGTTCCCATTCCCCACCCTCCCAACAATAAGATCAGAAATAAGATCAGAAATGGGGATTGTCACTGAAAATTTCAAAATGTTCAGAATAATTTGTCCCCCCTTCGCCCGTGAACTAGTCTGTATTCGTGCAAAGCAGGACCCAGACAGAACTGAGTCTTGTGAATTTGTCGGTAACATTCATTTAACTGTATGGCCTAACACTGCATATTGCCACAACAAACTGAAGGGTTCATTCAGCACCTCGCGCTGGTTTCAGAGGAATATGAAGACGTCATTCAGACTATTGACACTACTGGAGAAGAAAAGGGATTGCCCATTAAGTGCCTGCAAATATTAGCCGGGAAGAGAAGTCTAGTGTCATGGACCACACCAGTGCCCGTCAAAATTATTTGAAGGCAGTAGCCTAGACGTTAATGTTTTCTCACTTTATAGGAAATGTACGGTGTATGCTCCAGATGTAATGTGACTATTCAAACAACTCGGTGTTAAGGAAAACACAATTTATTTAAACGCTGCAGATAAAAGTAATTTAGAAGTAATGAACACGATTGGACGACTTAACAGAATTATGTGTCCAGGAACTATTCCTAATTAACTGTTTCAGTACAGGATCATCCTATAAACACACCCCTTAGATTAAAGGAAGATGCAAGTGCAGATTGTCACAAGTAGTTCTCCAATCCACGAAGTAAAACACATCATCAAGAGTAAAGTAAACAGAGAGTAGCAGCCAGAAGACACTCAGTGATACTTCCAAATCTGTTGACACACCAATAGTTTCTGATATTACTGAGAAACCAAAACACAGAAGAAACCAGAGACAAAATAACCTCTTTAAGCTAAAGCAATATTACACTAGTCGCACATCGAACTGTGAAACAAGAACCAGGGAAAGCCGATCAGGACCCTGGCCCTGTCCAAACTGACGAGAAGGAATGCACTCCTTCCCTTGATTCATTTACACAGAAAGAGAAGAAGGATATTCAGCCCTCAAATCAATCACACAGGGACAGAATGAAGTGATTGATGCTGATTCCTGAAAAGGGTTATGTCGGAAACGTCCATTTTCCTCCTTCTCGGATGCTGCCTGATCTGGTGTCCACTTACAGAACCACACTCTCTGCTCTGGTCTCCAGCATTTGCAGTCCTCACTTTCTCCTAATTGACGCTCTAACATGGGAAACAAGTGGTGCAGGGTTTGCACAGACAGACTGATCCACATTGGTCCTTGTGGCTTCATTGTTCAAAATACACAAGTAGAACATAAACATGGTTTTCTAGCATCAAGGAGGAAACCAAATGTTTTGCGTGAAGTCTCAAGAAGGCATCTACCATCTCTGAGAAGACATACTGGTGTTCTCTGTGGAAATCAGGCGCTGATGGGAATGCCCAACTGGCGATTGTGAACAACATGACGTTCAGTACATTGTCACACACCGACTGCACAATAATGCAGGGAGTGTTAATTAAGGCATTAAACGTATCAGGAAATCTGAATTAGTCTAATGAATGGATTCTTAAGATCAAATAATGCCGTTCTTGTTCATGTGGATCTTGTGCAGTGCACGTTTACGATGATCTGCCTCCACTGCTCACAAATAGTGTTTTATATTTCCCTGTACTTTGGTTCGCAAGAAAATAAATCAAATCAATCAATTCTGGTTAAAGTGTGGTATTTCTCTCCCTATCCTTGTCTCTTTTGGAAAGAAATCATCGCTGCGGAACCTCACGTTTCAGCGTAACCATCTCTTCTTCTATTGCCGTTCTGCAGGAAAAACATTCAGTTTCTTCATTCTCTCCTCATGGCATCAACATCTGAGTCTGTGGTAAGGAGCTCATTCCTTCCAAAGGAGATCTAATCTATAGAGAGTGCCCCAAATACTCTCTCAACAAGGCTGTACAGCTTCAGGAAGATGGTTTTACTTATGTACTTGAATCATTTTACAATGAAGGACAACATATCACTTACTGCTCTCATCACTTAAACAGGGTTTGATTCGCAGCATTCAGCATGGGACTGAACAGCAGTCAGCATGGGACTTATTCACAAATTTGGTCGAGTTATTTGATGAAGTGACCAGGAGTTTTGACGAGAGGAGGGCCGTAGAAGTAGTCTCTGCAGATTTCAGTAGACGTTTGATGTGGTTCCACATGGAAGGATGGTCTGGAATTTCATCACATGGAATTCAGGGAGACATGTAAAATTGGACACACAATTTGCTTGATCTTAAGCAGTAGAAGGTAATAGTGGCAGGATGTTTGTCGGACTGGAGGCCTGTGACGAGTCGTGTGCCTCAGGGGTCGGTCATGGGACCATTGCTGTTTGTTATCTGTATCATGAACTGCTTAAAAACGTACAAGACCTGATTAGTAGCTTTGCAGATGACACCAAAATAGGTAGCCTCGTTAACAGAGAGGAGGTTTATCAGATATTGAAGCAGGACCTTGATCACCTGGGGAAGTAGGCTGAGAAATGGCAAATGGAGTTTAATATAGATAGGTGTGAGGCTTTGCATTTTGGAAAGTCGCATCAAAGTAGGAGTTTCGCGATGAATGGTCGGGCCTGAAACAAAGACACAGAGAGAGCTTGAAGTTCATATTCAAGGTTCTCTGAAAGTAGAGTCACAGTTGGGCAGGGCAGGAGAAAAACTGTTGGCACACTGGCCGTCATCAATCAGGGCATTGAGGAGAGAAATTGGGCAATTATGTTGCAGTTACACAGGTCTTTGGTGAGGCTGCACTTGGAGTATTGAGTTCAGTTTTTTGTCAACATGTTCCAGAAAGGATGTCATTAAACTGGAAAGAGTGCAGAAGAAGTTTTGCAAAGGTATTGCCAGTTCTCAATGTTCTGACTTAAAGGGAGATGTTGAACAATCTAGGACTTTTCTTAACAGCAGAGGAGGATGAGGGGGGCTTTATCGATGTGTATACGATCACGAGGGACATGGAGAGGGTGATTGCCCACACTCTTTTCAGAAGGATCGGAGAATCGAGGACAAGAGGGCATCTGTGCAAGGTTAGACGGGAAAGAATAAAAGGGAACAGGAGGGTTAACTTTTTTACACAGAGGCTGGTACTCATAAGGTTTGAGCTGCAAACGAATTTGGTTGAAATGGGTACATTAACGACATGTAAAAGACATTTGGACAAATATATGGATAGTAACGGGCGATAAGGATATCGACGAACTGCAAGGAAATGGGGTTAGCTTGGACATTTATGACACGGAGGTCGAACCCCTCTGTTAATTAAATCAAACATCCTCAAAAGCTCGCTTCGTCTCTTAATCTGATGAAACATGAGCGACAGAGAACTCCGACATTCTGGTATTTCAAGAAAATAACAATTTAGTTTCTTACCTTTAAGAGTGCAGACCAAATCCAAGCCTCCCTTTTCCAATCTACGTATGTCTGACTCCAACTCCATTAAATTATGCTGTTCCAATTACCCACTTATAAACATTAAATAAATTTACTCTCAAGATGACGTAGTCTCTGTCTTCTCCACTGTATTCACTGTTCCAGCTGATGATCGCCCTGAGTCACTTTCTTTCCTTTTTTAAACTACAAGTAGGTTTTACAGGCAAAGCTTTGTTTGACCAAGATAGTGTTCGATAGCCAGTTAGCTCTCCAGCTCTACAGCTCTACAGCAGTTGCTCTGCTGTTCATTCGCAGTTGCTCACCCTCTAATTGAAAAATACCTTCTTAGTATACTTCTGCATAAATTCTCATAATCTGATTTGTTTCCAGGTGTCAAAACCATAAAATTCAAATTCCATTGTCTTCTGATAACCTTGCCATAATGTAAACCTTTATTCTTATATTTGAATTGTTTTCAAATCACAACCAAACCTCAGGTACCCATTGAACAACCACTTGTTACATTTGGAACAGTCTGTCCTTTAGATTAGATTATCTACAGTGTGGAAACAGGCCCTTCGGCCCAACAAGTCCACGCCGACCTCTGAAGAGTAACCCACCCCAAATAATGCACCTAACAGCTACGGAAAATGTAGCATGGCCAATTCACTTAACCTGCACATGTTTGGAATGTGCGAGGAAACCGGAGTACCCGGAGCAAACCCACGCAGATACAGGGAGAATGTGCAAACTCCACATAGTCGCCCAAGACTGGAATTGAAGCTGGGGCCCTGGCGCGGTGAGGCAGCAGTGCTAACCACTGAGCCACCGTGCCGCCCGCTGGCAGCTGTACCTGTACTTTTAATTCAACAATGCACTTTCCATCTTAAAGTGACCAGACATTTCTTCGACTTCATAACACCTCACCCCTTAAGAAAAAGAAGACATCAGAACGAAAATATGGGTTTATATTTTTCCTTTAATTCTTCATCCCATTTCTATGAAATACAAATGTCATTAATCAAGGTTATACATTTCATATGAATTCTGTAAACATACACAACATTGGAAGAAGTCAAAGTTTATCTACACATTTTCCTTTAAATCCGCAATAACATATTTGCTATCACATATTTACGAGTCACAACATGTACGTTATTGAAATTAACATAAGACTACAATGAAATAGTCTTACATTTTAGTCTTTACATCGTTCGAAAAACTTGAGTGAATTGACGTTATTGAACACAACTGTCTCTGACAATTTGTATGTCACCTACACAGAAAAGTGTTGTCAAGCCAGTACCAAACTCAATAATTCTAAATCAATAATGAAGTGTATTTTTCCGGTGTACAATGAGTTTCGTTTTTGACAACTAACCAATTAGCCATCGGTTTCCATCATCATCTCTACAAAAAAATTCTCCAATCCCTGCATCGATTGCATCAGTCACGAATTTAAAGTATTTCCAAATATTTGGTATAGCTAAAGATGCTGCAGTGGTTAATACTGCTTCAAATTCCTCCCTGGCATTGTTGTGTCCTTCAAAGATTTGTGTTCTTCTTTAGTGAGTCCATCAGTGGTGTCACTACACTGCTGAATTTGGCAACAAACGTGAGATAGAATCCACTCAGCCCGACAGATTGAAGCATCAATTTCTTCGTGGATGGTCGTGGAAAGTGTTCAATGGCCTTTGTCTTTGTTTTCCATGGGATCAACCCTTAATGCCTAATGTAATGTCCCATGACGTCACCACTGTTTTCGTGAATCCTGTTTTCTTTAGGCTTATTTCCAGTTTTGCTTTTCTTTTAATCGCTCGACGAGCTCTGCCATATGTTCCATGTGACCTTTCCAGGACATTTTTGTTTCATAGAGGTGCCTACCTGTAACCACACCGTAACTCCAACTTCGTGATGTGTGTGGCTTGCCAAATGTTATGTGTTTGTCCTCCAATCTTGGTATTGGATCCCATTCCGATTTTGTTACAATGTTGACCTTCTGATAACCACACAATATCAGTGAGTCACATGAGGTTTGTCAACGAACACAAAGAGCGAACTCCACTTGCTCTGGCTTGGTCCCATGATGCCTTGGCTGAAAATCACATCCAATTCCTTCTGGACCTTTGTGGCTTTGAGAGGATTCAGTCTGTAAGGTGTGTTTATTTTATCGCAACAGCATTCCCTACTTCCACTTCATGCACAATAGTGTTAGTCCTCCCATCTTGTTTCTGCATATGCCCCCATACTGCTGCAACAAATAAGCAACTGGGTTCTTTGTTCCTGCGGCAGTTAGCTCACTATCCGATGCCACTCCTCAAACACTTCGTTGTTATTTCAATATTTTGAGACACATCAAACTGCATACCGTTGTTCCGAATACCGTTGTTTTTAATATCCGGCATTTTTACAAGATATTTAGCGAACTCAAGTTTTCTCAGTTTGGAAGATGCCACTCTACCTGGTTTTGAAGGGATTTACTCCTTCTGGTAGCAATACTAATGTGTCATCCACACGTGAAAACATCTGAATTTCAGAGCTTTTATTTGCCACTTGTTTCACTCTATGAACTGCCATCTTCAGATGCTGTTTAGCTAACTCACCTAGCCTATGTAATCTCTCCCTCACCTCATACGCATAACCCAAGTGTGAGATCTCCGATTTCTGTTCTGTCAATTTCTCTTTAACTAATTTCAAAAGATCTCTCACTTCATGTCCGAATATTGACGTAAAGAGATTAAACTGAGTCAACTCATTTGGGGCATCTCTAATGGCAAACAATATAAATGAGACACCTTTATCGCAATCATTTCGGCAATCATGACAGTATGTTTTTCACATGGTCTTCACCGTCTGATGCCAACTTTCCAAGGATCCCTGAGATTCAGGATGGTAAACAATTGATTTGACGTGCTGTATGCCGAAGTCATCCAGGATTTCCTTAAACAACCGAGGTATAAAATGAAATTCTTGGTCTGAATCAATATCTCTTGGTAGCCAATACTGAGTAAAGAAAGCTACCAAATCCTCCACCACCCTTTCCACCTTAACACTCCGTCTGGAATTGCGTCTGGAAATCTTGCAGAAACTCCATTATGGTTAGCAAATATTTGTTTGCACTCTCATTAAAGAAGGGGACCTACACAATTAATCATAACCTGAGTGGAATGTTCTTTAACTGCAGGAGTCGGCAATAACGTTGCTCGTTTTATTACTGCCTATGGCGTACCGACTATTGGGCATGTATGGCATGTACGGCAAAAAAATTCCTTATGCATTCTAGGTCACGAGATATGCTTTTGAACCCTAGCCTGAGTCTTCCGTGCACCCAATTGATCTCTTACAGGTAGTTTATGTGGTTCTCGTAACAGATGCTATCAAGGTGCTAATGGGTCATAATCTGGTGCATTTCCAATTTCCCATCTGCACTCAGCTGCTGTGGTCTCTATTTTCATGTAAGGATAATATCTTTAAGTTAATGACGATCGAAAATATTTTTTATTCCTTTCCTGGACCGTAACATCAAACAGGGTGTCAGCTGTATGAACATCAATTCTTTCGCCTT
Source organism: Chiloscyllium punctatum (assembly GCF_047496795.1). Lineage (NCBI taxonomy): Eukaryota > Metazoa > Chordata > Chondrichthyes > Orectolobiformes > Hemiscylliidae > Chiloscyllium > Chiloscyllium punctatum. The sequence continues at coordinate 30,536,224 of NC_092789.1, read as the reverse complement.
TTTCTTTAGTTTTTGCTTGTAGCTGTAATATATGAGAGTGGGAGCTTGTTCCTACACAGTCTCGAAAAATTGCAGGAGACTTTTCTTTCAACTTCTCTGTTGGATGGTCTTCCTTTGGCTTCTCCACCACAAGTGGTCTCACACCCACCTTGGAACGTATTAAATCGTTCCCAAGAACAAACTGTATTTCTGGAACTGACACTCATCAATCACTCTCATCGTCTTGATTTGGCTGTCCAAACTGCTTTACACAGGAGAATCCTACAGTTCGGTCCGTTATTCCACAAATTTTCACCGACTTGGGTAACATATCAGAAATAGTGCAAATATTTACATCTATTTATATTAGAAGCTGAGACAAAGTGAGGACTGCAGATTCTGGAGAAGAGAGTGTGGCGCTGGAAAAGCACAGCAGTTCAGGCAGCATCCGAAGAGCAGGAGAGTCGTCATTTCAGGTGTAAGCGCATCTTCACGAAAGGGGGGTTGGACGAAAGGGTGGAGAGATAAGTTGGAGGGTGGCGAGAGAGCTGAGCGAAAGGTAGCTTGGAAGGCGATCGGTAGATTAGGTAGGGGGTGATGCTGATAGTTTGGAAGGTTGGATGAAGCCGGTTGGTTGTAGAACATTTTGGACCCTCCAACCACGCAGGATCAACATTGCTTTCACCAGTTTTCAGATCTCCTCTGCCCCACCATTTGGACACAAATCTGGCTGAAAGGAGGAAGACAGAGGGTGGTGTTGGAGGGTTGTTTTTCACATCGGAGGCCTACGACCAGTGGAGTGCCACAAGCAATGGTGCTGGGCCCACTACTTTTCAACAGTTATATAATTGTTTTGGATGTGAGCATAAGAGTTTTAGTTTGTAAGTTTCCTAATGACAACAAAATTGGTGGTGTTGTGGACAGCGACGGTTACCTCAGATTACAACGGGATCTTGATCAGATGGGCCAATGGCTGAGAAGTGACAGATGGAGCTTAATGTAGCTAAATGTGATGTGATGCATTTTGGGAAAACAAATCTTGGCAGGAATTATACACTTACTCGTAAGGTCCTAGGAAGTGTTGCTGAACAAAGGGACTTTGAAGTGCAGGTTCATAGCACCTTGAAAGTGGTATCACAATTAGATTGGATCGTGAAGAAGGCATTTGGTATGCTTTCCTTTATTGATCAGAGTATTTAGCGCATGGGGTTGGGAGGTAGTGTTGTAGCTGGATTGGTTACACCACTGGACATTGGTTACACAACCGTTGGAATATTGCGTGCAATTGTGTTCCCCTTCCTATTGGAAACAAGTTGTGACACCTTAAAGAGCTCAGAAACGACTTACAATGACGTGGTCAAGGTTGGAGGATTTGAGCAACGGGAAAAGGTTGAATCGGATCAGACTGCTTTCCCTAAAGTGTCAGAGGCTGTGATGTGACCTTACAGAGGTTTATAAAATCATGAGGGGCATGGTTCGGGTAATTAGACAAAGTCTTTTCTATTCTAGTGGGGGAGTCCTGAACTGGAGAGCATGGGTTTAGGGTGATATGGGAAAGATACAAAAGTGATCTAGGAGGAAACTTTGACAATCAGAGTGTGGTACGTGAATGGAATGAGCTGCCAGAGGAAGTGGTGGAGGCTAGTACAATTGCAACATTTAAAATGCATCTGGATATGGGCCAGGTGCTGTTAGGTCGGACTAGATTGAGTTGGGATATCTGGTTGGGATGGACTAGATGAACCAAAGGATCTGATTCCGTGCTGTACATATCTGTGACTCTATGGGAGTCACAGAGAGCAACTGATAATCACAGAAAATCAGAGAGGCAGGCAGATTCACTTCATTTCAGTTCCAATTCTCCAAATTAGCACCGCCCTCTTGATATGTCCGAACTGTCCATCTTCCTTCCGACCTATCCACTCCAGCCTTCCCTCAGACCTATCACTATCACTCCCGTTTTCATGTTCCGGTCGCATTCTCGGTGCCTTTTGGGCCAGCACAACTTCTTTCCCTTTTATTTATCTTTCCGAAACTTGTCCCCCCACCACATTGCAGATGAAGGGCTTATGCCTGATATGTCGATTGTCCTGCTCTTTGGATTCTGTCTTATCTGTTGTGCTTTCCGAACGCCACGCTTTTCGACTACTCGAGACTGAGCAAATCTCATATCTCGAAAAACTATAACTTGTTGACATTCTCCCTCTCCTCTTTCTGAATGTACTTTGCATAAAGGGACGAATTTTTCATTGAGATCATGCACTAACGCCTTATTCAACCCCTGCCCAGGCTGTGGACTCGACTGCAGCTCTTCGACTTTTCTTGTGGTTTTCTTTACTACTTGTCCAAATGCTACTGGCTGAGTCTCTTTTCCAACAGTGCCTTTCTTTATCACTTTGTCACAAATTAAGGCTGTAAAAACACCTTTTCCCAGTCTTTATCTTAAACCACTGACTCTGTAATTTTATGAGCTCAGTTCACTTGTAGTGAAAATACCTGAGGGCTTGCACCTCCTTTCACCCCTCTTGGGCTCCATTTGAACTTTTGGTAAAACATTACTATTGTGCTGTCACTTTGTTCTGTTGAGTAAGATCCACCTACTGTCAATTTCTTGTTCTCGCGAGAGGAAAATCTTGCCAGAAACTAAATTTCACAAATGCATTTTTACCTGCCATCTCTGCAACTCTCCTCACTTCATGAACTTTCTGTTTATTCACATGAATTCTTATCATATATCGAAGAGAACTTTTAAACTCTACCAAAGAATAATGTATTTTACAGCCTCATACGACGTGTCTCTTTTAAAGGCACAAGGCCATCTATCAAACTTAATACCTTTAAGTCCTTGAAAATCAATTTAAGTCTGACCTGGTTCCATCTTTATGTTTCGGAGCCGCTATCTGTATGCATCTGGAACCAATTCATAAGCAATCAAAATAGTCTGTTTCACATCTGCGTAATCTCCTGATCCCTCAGCAGACAACACTGCGCATACCTGACGAGCTCTGCCTACTAGCTTCGTCTGTAATAACCTTACCCACAAGTAACTGGCAACTCCATCTGCCTAGCCAATACCTCAAAGGAAAAAAAACATTCGACATTTTGTCCTTGATATGTGGCAAAATATCAACATATCTGCACATATCACTACTGTCTCCCTTCATCTCCATCCTGTTAACTTGCCTTTCCTGAATAATTTGCAACTTCAGAAGTTCAAATTCTCTCTTTATTTTCCCGGTCTCTCTCCGCCCCCACCCCCACTCCCCACCCCCCCGTCTCTCTCTGTCTTTCTTTAACTTCTAACTCCAGTTGTCACATTTGCAATTTATTTTTATCTGACTCCACTGAACTTGTCTGATTATCTCATTCACCTCAGTTTTTGAAAAGCTCTGTCGCAATTACTGATTTCCTTATGTCCCGGTTAAACACAATTCTAACATATTTGTTAATTCTAAAAGTATGCCCTTCTTCTGACTTTCGAAACTTTATTGGAAATTTAGAAATCACTTTCAAACCCCTTTAGCAGTGTTAAGAACAATTTATCTTGTTTTTAATTGAACCAACCACAAGAAATAGCAATTAAACACATTTTCTCACCGACGTTTTATATAAAGATCCAAGAACCCAATTGCCAAATGTTGGAATCCGCGAAGACCATTTATGTCGGATCTTTCTAAACCCCGAACGACAAGACCCCAAACTGTTATTAAGTCAATGTCGAACCCCTCTATAAATTAAGCCGAACCCCCAAAAAACTCACCACTCCTCGTAATCTGTTAAAACATGCGTGACAGAGAACTCCTACTTTCCAGTATCTAAAAGTATCTGATCTCTAATTCTAAACAATAAACAACAACAATTTACAAATTCAGACTCCCCTTTCTTAATGGTTGCTATCTGAATCCAAGTCTATAAAAAATGCAGTTCCAATAGTCCACATATTCACAGTTGCATTCACTTAATCTCCTGACCACACAGTCTCTGTCTGATCCACTGTCTTCAATTTCCTAGCTGCGGATCTCCCTAGGTCATCTTTTGTTTGCTGAAAGTAGGTTTTATATGAAGAAGTATCTTTCATCGGGAGATTTTTTTTAACTTATATTTGAGATCAAGAAGTTAGATGACTAGTTTGCTCCCCGACCCTACAACAGTACCTCGGCTGTTCGGTGGCAGTAAATCTTCCTCTAATTTTCAAAACTACGCTTTTATCTACTTCCATGACACATTTAGTTCTGATAACGTGATTGGTTGCATTAGTCAAACCAATAAAGTTCAGCTTCCAGCGGTTTCTGGTGTCCTGTGCATGGTTAAACCGAATTGGTGAAATTCGAATTGTTGACGAGACAACAACCAAAACTCAGGTATCTGTTCAATAGAACGTTGCTACATTTGGAAGTCTCTGACCATTACCTGGAAACTGTGGCTGTACTTTATATTCAGTAAAACACGTCCTGTCTCAAAGTAACCAGGTATACTTTTGGCTTCGTAACCGGTCGGCGTGGATTACTTGGCGTGCTGTCTGACTCTATGACTTTAAGGCTCCTGGATGTAGTATTTGGTGACTCTTGATCAAGGACATGCAGGTCCCTGAAGACTACGACATTTTCCAACCTCGCACAATTTAATCAATGTAAAATGAGATCTATCCTATTAGTTACCATCATCCAAATCATGTGCCGACCTTGCAAATTGCTGCGGTCTAAATACTGATCCGTGTGCTTCCCCCTGAGTAACGGCCTTCAGTGCAGGAATGGGCGCTGACCTCTGTATTATCTCCACTAAAGAATTCCCAAACCACGGAAAATATCCCACCTTACTCATGAACTTTCACTAACTTCCAATGAGTACATCGAAAGAATACTGCAAATGCAAATCCACTGGTGCCACTGGGTGCTCATTTGTGGACATCTCAACTGACACAAACAAGACAGGTTTCTCAATGATGTTTTCCCATTCCTGAAGCTACAGAGACTCTGCCAAGTCACATTATGATTCCCCACGACTCCATTTATCACGATTCTTATAAAAAATGTCCCAATATTTTCCTCAGCCCAGACATCAAATTGGTCATTATTAAGGCTCATTTGTGTTCCTTCCCCCTCCCGTTTTCAACATTTGGGGTTACAAAAGCTACTTTCCCAGACATCAGGAATCAGATTTTTCAGCACAAACAGTTTTGAAAGATATTCAATACTTATTTCTTGTCGTTATAGCATTTAAAAGACATGAATATGAAATGTTTGGAGAGATGTGTGCCAAGTGTCGGCAAGTGGGACTAGATTAATTTGGGATTGTGGTAGCTATGGATTGGTTACAATGAAGAATCTGTTACTGTGCTGAACAATTCTGTAACTCTTTCACGAGCTCTATTGCCACCTCCCTGAATACACTGGGATGGGGCTGGTCTGATGCAACAACTTAAGAATCTTCAGTTCAATGAGTTTTTTTATGTGGGTAACTTCACTTTATTAATGCTGATCTCCCATACAATCTCAATTTTAACAGTCACTCTGTCCTGAAATATATCTGGATGATTTTCTGTAACTTTCACTGTGGGGACAGAAGTAATGTGTTCCCGTCAGTGGGGGCAGAGATGGTCTCCGTCACTAAGTAAAAACGTAGGAGCACTGCATTTGGGAGATGTTTGACATGGGATCCAATGCTGTTCGGAAACATCTAAAATCAAAATAGTTCAATGAAACTGTGACTTCACGGACTGAGAGCACTGCGCTCTCCTTCGCGTTAGGTTACAGGCTATGCTGAAAGTGGTGTCATAAAGATGTGGCAACAACAGTTTCGAATCAAACTGAGTTTACAGTTTGTACCTGGCAGAGGTCCACGTAGAGTCAAAAATCAGTTCTTGATCAAAATATCTGTAACTGGAAGACAGGCCAGAAGAGAACTGCAACCAAAAAGGTGTCTGTGATGGTTCATTCAGAAAATGCACTGAGGCAGAAATGACGACTGCTGATATTGAGGAGTTGGTAGTGGACAGATTTGGTGATAGAGGGATTATCGAGATATACATCAGCTTAGGGCAAAATTGGGAAGTATTAGTTATTACTATTTTGTTCCTCCTCAAATGGTTGTAAGTGAAGAGAACGAAATTCATGAAATGGGAATGGAGTCTGTGATTGAAAGCGAATACAACACTTTACATCTGTGCCAAATATGCACAACAGAAGGAGCGATGGCGTTCAAAGTCCTTTACAGAATTTATAAATGAGCTGAGATAGACTTACCAGGAACACCAATTATAGCGAGAATGGGATAGTAAACTGCCTGAATAATTATCAGTGCACATCGTATCCGCCATGTTAACCACATCCAATCCTGACGAATCCAGTAAAGAGAACTAGATAAACTCCTGTACATTTTAATAACATTCCATTGCATTGATGTCAGATTCTGATCAAATGCGGGAACATTCCAGTCTAATGTTCTCAGATTGTTATCGATTTTTGGAACCTTCCAGACTATTCTTCTTAGATTCTGATTCATGTTGGAACATTCCAGTCTATTGCACTCAGACTTTGATCTCTCCCACTCTCCGGAGCCGTAGATTTCAAGCGTGTTGAGGATGATGCTCTCGCTGATATAATTTAAAATGTCCCTTATGAATAGAAGAGGGAAAGACTCCAGTGACTCAGTTGGGGTCCATGGAGACTGACGTCAATCACAGTCACTGAACAGAATCTCCACTTAACCCCATAACTGCAACACATTCAATGTAACAACATTAGCTGGTCTGGCTGGGGTACTGACATCGCCTGCTGTTGGTGTTACCGACTATTGCGTAAGTGAGGACTGCAGATGATGGAGATCAGAACTGAAGAATGTGTTTCTGGGAAAGTGCAGCAGGTCAGGCAGCATACCAGGAGCAGGAGAATCGACGTTTCGGGCATAAGCCCTTCTTCAGGACTTACCGACTATCTCCAAGTATACCAACAATGTTAGATGCAATAGAGAAAGGCGATGCTTTCTCTTCGCAAGCTTTGAGACTCTGCTGTAGTATCCACATACAATGTTTTATGTAACCACTCGATTGAGAGCAAGTCGAGGCCCGTTTTTACAAAAATTAACATTCCTCCACGTCAACAAATATCAGTCTAAAAACTGTCTCTGGAGACAACTGCCCTAAACAGAAGAAATACAGATTTCTTTGGACATTCCTCTCACTGCTCTAACAAAGCAACATTTTATCCTTAACTCTATGCACTTAATTAATTAGTTTATAAACATGCAGACATCTTATTGCACTGTATGTTCGGCTCTTCTTGCCCAGATTTTTAGCCTTAGATGGAAGGAAAATGTTGTGTTGAAAATTGCATTTTTGTAATGGTATTAAAGAGTCAGGGACAGCATGTTTGTGTCATTGCTGAAGAAACAGAAAGGAATAGGAGACAGTCGGTGTGGAAACTGGAGTGGAGTCAAGTGTTAGTCTCCCAGTTACCAATACTTTATTGACAGATGGAAAAAAATAAAACGCAGAGAACTAAAGAGAACGCATTTAGAAGAAGGAATAGCAAGTGAAAATGAAAACAAAGCAGGACAATTTGAAATGGAGGAAGAATTATTTAACATACACTGTTTAATCATTGGACGTGCAGTAAGGTAAGATTATTCATATGTGCACAATATATTCATAATGAACAACGGAGACACAGTTAAGGAAATGTGATGTACAGGTTGTATAAAATTTATAAAACAATAAAACAATATTTGATCCTCAACTGAGGTTTTCGCAAGGTTTGAGAAGGTTTGTAGCTCAGGTTGAGATTTCGCGTGTTGGTTTGCTCGCTAAGCTGTAGGTTTGATATCCAGACGTTTCGTTTCATGGCTACGACAAGCAGGCCAAACACAGCCAGAAACACTAACCACTTCACCATAGATCAAAGAAGTTTGAGAAATGACAGACAGGCTACTAAGACCCCTCGGAATATTAGTAGCACATAAACCCACCAACACTCTCAAAAAAAACTAAGAAACGTAAAAGACCCAGTACATCCCATGGACAAAATTTACGTCATCTACAAAATTCCATGCAAGGACTGCCACAAATACGACATAGGACAGACAGGAAGAAAGTTATCCACGAGGATACACGAACACCAGCTAGCCAAAAAAACACATGACCCTCTCTCCCTCGTAGCCCTACACACGGATAAAAAAAGCCACCACTTTGACTGGGAGAACACATCTATCCTGGGACAAGCTAAGCAAAGGCATGCCCAGAGAATTCCTAGAGGCCTGGCACTCTAATCACAACGCCATCAACAAACACATAGATCTAGATGCCATCTATCAATCGCTCAGAAAACGTACTGGAAATGACATCAGCACAAACCACAGGAACCCCGTCCAGGTGAGAAGTATGAATAGAAAGCAGGAGACAACAGCTTCGTTTCACTTGGAGGTCGCCGCTGATGATGTTACCGAGCCAGGTAACGAAAAGTCTGGATATCAAACCTACAGCGCAGCGAGCAAGCCTATACCCTCATCTGAGTTGTCATGTTCCCATTCTCTCAACGATCCTCTCTTTCTGGGATTCCCAGATCTAATCTCTCATTCCTGGCATGGTGTATGCTGTACATTCCTGCTTCTGGTGTCCCAACTTATGTCAGTTAACTGCCTTCCCACTGGTAAACAAATATATTGTTCTGCTGCGTTCTGTCAAAAGCCAGTGGGTGTCATATTATTGGAGAGAAAATTTCTGGCATCAGATGCAGCATTTGAACATATTACTCTGTTGTACCTACACTGTACAAAGAACATAGCAAACAGGAATTGCGAAAACAAATACGGAAGTGTATTTACATCTGCCATTAATCTAGTTTTCGCGTTTTTGATATCTCTTTATCTATATTCTCTCTCTTTCTCTATTTGTATCGTGATAATAAATAAATCCAAACAATCTCGTGCCCCATTTCTCAGTTCACCTTCTTACAGTTTATTTCTATTGTTCTCTTCTTGACGTACTCATTAGAATCGAGTAATTTAACAACAAATTCATGAGGGGGAAGATGGCCAGAGTTAATTGGAAGGGGACCCGAGCAGTGAAGACCATGGAGCATCAATGTCAGGGGTTTCTGGGGATGATCCAGATGAACATCAGAAATTCGTCCCAAAGAAGAAGAAACATACTCGGGAGGATAATGCAGCCATGAGTGATTAGGCATGTCAAGGACAACATAAAACCAAAAGAAAAATCATACAATGTGGGAAAGGTTATTGGGAGTCCATAGGAAAAAGAAGCCTTTAACCACCAGTGGAGGATTACTAATAAAAGCAATAGGGTAGAGCAGATTATATACGGCGATAAGTAAGCTTGTAAATAATATGAGAGGAAACTGCAAGAGTTTTTTTAAGATATATAAGGTATATAGAGAGAAGAGCAAACGTCAGACTGCTGGAAAATGAGGCCTAAATAGTTATGAGTAACAATGAAATGGCAGTGGCATTGCATCAGTCTTCAAAGCGGAAGACACCCGAGGCTTGCCAGAACTTCAAGAGAGTCAGTGGGCGGAGGTGAGTGTATTGACCATCACTAAGGGGGAGTTGCTGGGGATGTTGAAATTTCTGAGTGCGGACAAATCACGCAACCTGAGGGACTGCACCCCATTGTTCGAAGGAGGTAGCTGAGGAAGTTGTGGAGGTGTTGTTGGTGATCATTCTGGAATATTACAGGAATCACTGGAGTCAGGGAGGATCCCAGAGGACGAGCAAATAAAATCATCCAGGTTAAGTGGAGAGGGACACAGAATGCAGGACATCGTCAGTTAATCGGCAAGTTTTTTTTTAGTAAGTAAGCGTCGTGATTCTTTGGGTTTCTCGATATGTAAATAAAGTATAAAAAAAAGGAAGTGAAAGAGATCATTGAAAATTGTATAGTTAATTTACGCATAACAAGAGTTAAACTGACACAAAGCTATTTCAAACAACAGACTTGCAAATATGTGGTTGACTCAATGGAATCGGTTCAACGTAGGCAGAAGCACATGTGACAAACAGATCGTTAGCTTAGCCTTGTTGTTAAGATGTAGGGAAAGGTGTGTGACTAAATAGCATAAAATAACTGTCGAAAAAGCATGACTGACGCTGTTGGTGCGGAGAACCCAATGTGCAACAATGTCCTCTACTTCGAAGAAGAAATAACGCCAGATAGTTCAAAACATCACTGACTCATTGCTCATTTCTTAGCAACCCAGCACATACCTTCCACATGATGCAGCATTTGACCTGCACTCTTTCAATCCAGTCTCCTGCTGTCGCTGCTCACGACGTAGTCTCCTTTACATTTGGAAGAGCAGAAAATACTACTCTGAGGAATATTTCACTCTGTCTGTAGGAATAACACTGACCTTCCCACTGCTTCCTATTTCAATAACCTACTTCCCTGTCATGCTAAAAATTCTGTTCTGGGCTGTTGCAAGGTTTCAGTGAAGCACAGTACAAGCTCGACTAACGCCTCACTTGACACGTTGGTACGTTACAGCTTCTAGGATTTAATACTCATTTCATTCACTTCACAGCCTGACTCCATTATGGCTGTTCTCCATTTTCCATGCAATTTCCCTCCTGGGATCCCTATGATCGTGCTTTGTATGTGTGCACTCACGGAGAGAATCGATTTCACTAATTCAAACCTCAATTCCGTCTATTTTAAATCTGTTTTTCTTTCACACAGGATTAAAAGCCACACACCCTGTCACCAATCGTCCACTGCTGTGAAGGAATTAAAAAGCTAATCTTCCAATCCTTTCCAGTTCTGAAGAATAGTCAGGCAGGACTTGAAACGTTAACTCTGTTACTCTGTCTTCGAAGATGAGATCAAATCTATTGAATTTCTCCAGAATGAGCAGGATAACTTTTCAACAAAACCAAGAACTGTAGATACTGGAATTATGAAACAAAAAAAAACAACTAGAAACTTTGAAGAAACATTAACTCCTCTTTCTTTGCGCAGATCGTGCCAGGCCTGCTAGGTTTCATTAGCACTTGTGTTTATGAGCAAGTTTCAAATACGTGTGTGAAAGCTGCTCAAACGCCGTGTCCAACATGGATCAAAATATACCGGGAAATGAACGGTAACACAAAGTGGATAAATTCTTTTATTCTGAAAACACATAAAACTGGCATCACTAACACTACAGAGCTAGTAATCATCGTCTGAGAGGGAAACACAAGTAAATACATTCAAAACCATCACAAAAAAATGAACTACCGGAGAGGAAAACCGTTGAATTAATATCAGAGGAATGGTTTTGAGGTATGTGTCAGGGTGGAGGCGCAACACCAGGGAGAATGAGAATATTAAAATGGAAGTGTTACCACATCAGAACCGAGAGTAGATCCGCGTGTACATGGCTGATGAGTGAATGGGTCCTGATGTGATTTGGGGAAGAGACAGCAGAATTGCATTTCAGACATTGCACCTTGAAATTGCGCATTCATGTAGGGCTGTTGTCCACTGTAGTGGTACAAGCAGAACTACATTCAACGACAATCTGAAAGTTGTTTTTTCCTGGATATTCCGTCAGTCGAAAATTACCATTTAGACAATCGATGGTTCAGTGACGAGTGTGGGTCAACATGCCAGGGTCAGAACCATGTGAACCTAAACATGACAACAACCTGTTAACAAACCGCACTTGAAAGAACAAATCAGATCAAAGCTCTGCAGTCCAGCAACATTCAGTCGTAACTTGCGACGTTCAGTTAAAAAAATCACTGGAGGAGAGTGCTCCCCATCATTACGAACGTAACAGCCTTGTACATCAGCGTCAAAGAAATGGATGTAGTACTTGCATCATCCTCAACCAGAAGTGGTGAGAGGATGATCTACTTCACTGTCGTCATGATGTCCACAGAATCACAGCTGACAGTCTTCAAAGAATTTAAGTTGCTGCACGTGACATGAAAAAAGTGTTGACGCAATAGACATGTCAAATAAAATGTGCCCTGATATCATTCCTGCAACAGTACTGAAGTCCATGCACGGACTGACACAAACACTACATAGAAAAGACAGGAAAAATGGTAGCCACCGGGATACAAGAACGCCAACTAGCCACAAAAATACACGACCCTCTCTCCCTCGTAGCCCTACACATGAACAAAAAAAATAACCATTTCGACTTGGAGAAAACATCTATCCTGGGACAGGCTAAGCAAAGGCATGCCAGACAATTCCGAGAGGCCTGGCACTCCAACCACAATGCTATCAACAAGCTCATAAATCTAGCTGCCATTTATCAACCCCTCAGAAAACGAACAGGAAATGACATCAGCACAAACCACAGGAACCCCCAACCAGGGGTAAGATATAAATAGAAAGCAGGAGACAACAGCTTCGCTTCACTTGGAGGTCGCCATTGATGATGTTACCTAGTCAGGTAACGAAACGTCTGGATATCAAACCTACAGCTCAGCGAGCAAACCTACGCCCTCATCTGAGGTGTCATGTTCCCATTCTCTCAATGTTCCTCTCTTTCTGGGATTCTCAGCTTTAATCTCTCACTCTTGTCAGGATGTATGCTGTACATTCCTGCTTCTGGTGTCCCAACATATGTCAGTTAACTGCCTTCCGACTGGTAAACAAATATATTGTCCTGCTGCGTTCTGTCAAAAGCGAGTGTGCGTCATATTATTGCAGAGAAAAGTTCTGGCATCAGATACAGCATTTGAACATATTACTCTGTTGTACCGACATTGTACAAAGAACAAAGCAAACAGGAATTGTGAAAACAAATACGGAAGTGTATCTACTTCTGCCATTAATCTAGTTTTCGCGTTTTTGACATCTCTTCTTCTATATTCTCTATCTTTCTTCATTTGTATCTTGATAATAAATACATCCAAACAATCTCGTACCCATTTCTCAGTTCACCTTCTTACAGTTTATTTCTATTGTTCTCTTCTTGACGTACTCTGATTAGAATCGAGTAATTTAACAACAAATTAATGAGGGAGGAGATGGCCAGAGTTAATTGTAGGGGGAGTCGAGCAGGGAAGACCATGGAGCATTAATGACAGGGGTTTCTGGGGATGATCCAGGTGATCATCAGAAATTCATCTCAAAGAAGAAGAAACATACTCGGGAGGATAATGCAGCCATGAGTGATTAGAGATGTCAAGGACAACATAAAGCCAAAAGAGAAATCATACAATGTGGGAAAGGTTATTGGGAGTCCACAGGAAAAAGAAGCTATTAAATACCAGTGGAGGATTACTAATAAAAGCAATAGGGTAGAGCAGATTATATACGGCGATATGTAAGCTTGTACATAATACGACAGGAAACTGCAAGAGTGTTCTTTAAGATCTATAATGTGTATAGAGAGAAGAGCAAACGTCAGTCTGCTGGAAAATGAGGCCTGAAGAGTTATGGGTAACAATGAAATGACAGTGGCATTGCATCAGTCTTCAAAGCGGAAGATACCCGAAGATTGCCAGAATTTCAAGAGAGTCAGGGGGAGGAGGTGCTTGTAGTGACCATCACTCAGGGGGAGTTGCTGGGTATGTTGAAATTTCTCAATGTGGACAAATCACACAACCTGATGGACTGCACCCCATTGTTCTCAGGAGTTGCTGAGGGAAATGTGGAGGTGTTGTTGGTGATCATTCTGGAATAGTTCAGGAATCACTGGAGTCAGGGAGGATCCCAGAGGACTAGCAAATAAACCTTCCAGTTTCAGGAGAGAGGGACACAGAGTGCAGGAAATCCACAGTGGTTCGTCAAGTTTTGTTTAGTAAGAAAGCGTAGTGAATCTTTGGGTTTCTCGATATGTAAATAAAGTATAAAAACAAGGAAGTTATAGAGATCATTGAAAATTGTATAGTTAATTTACAGCATAACAAGAGTAAAACTGACACAAAGCTATTTCAAACAACAAGTGAATGAAATGAGTATTAAATCCTAGAGGCTGTAACGTACCAACGTGTCAAGTGAGGCGTTAGTCGAGCTTGCACCGTGCTTCACTGAAACCTTGCAAATTTCGGGTACTCTTGTTATGCTGTAAATTAACTATACAACTATACAATCTTCGGGTATCTTCCGCTTTGATACAGATAGTATCCATGTTCTATGATACAGATAGTATCCATGTTCCTTCTGCACGGATTATATGAAGTCAGTCTGCAAGTCATGAATTATATGAAGTTTTTCAGTTTGGAGGGTAAATGGAATAATTCATTATCTGTCAAAGTGAATGGATTTAATTATAGGAATGGTTGACTGCATCTGCACAGGGCATTGCTGAGAATACATCCGATATACGGTGTGCAGTTTAGATCCCCATATATTCAAAATGAATATATATTTTTGAGAAGATTTTCAAAGATTTTTCCCTATACTCATTCCTGGAATGAAGGTCTTTTGTTATGGAGGTTTATCAGTTTAAGTCTTTGATCAGAAATCTTATTGGACCTGCCATGATTTTCAGAAACGTATATCAGCTGGAGACATATTATTACGCGTTAATGAAACGAATGTTAAAGATTAAACTTAATGGATAAGATGTGTTGACATTAGCACATATGAAGAGGTCAACTAATTTTTTAAAAATTACACAGTCGCACATAAACATGTCATCGCATTACGAAGCATGGATATTTTTGCTGATGAAAGACGCAGTGTACAACAACATAAATGATGTACCTGCATATAGTCCATTATCATTCGCTACAGGAATGTTCACGAACACCACACGTGGTCCGGTTTGGTGGTCTTTTGGCATTATTGTATGTTCCAACACGCAAAGGGAGAAAAATGTGACCTACCTGAGAAGCAGCAGTCACGTGCTTCCTTTCCATCATATTGTTTTTCCTGGCAACAGAGTGTGACAGAAGAATAGCCCTCAGCCACCCATACCAGTCGTGAAGGATTCCTGATGTCGATTCATTGGATCATCGTACTGCCTGAAGCAAAGAGAATTCAGCCAAATCCAACTGCTCTGGGTCCGGGAAGAAATCTATTCGCAACAAATTGGGTAATAAAAGTGATTTCAAAATCAGAATAACATTTGGGGCAGTCTATCATTTTCCCGTTTTCATGGGTTGAACATCCTGTGCCACAGATTTTTCTGGATAATTACTCTATCTGAGACTATTTTATTAGCCACATCACAAAACTGGGTAAATTTAACATTTCTGGTAACCAGTGGATGAGGGGTGCTAAAAATGCATCGGTGACCCTCCAACATTGTTCGGAACAAGAACAAGCAATGCTGAAATAGTTGGTCAAGTGGGAATTCTCCTCTCCAGAGAGTTGGGTGCCTGGGTATTTACATTTATTAAACATTTGACAGATACGTGACTGTAGGAAAATGGTATGCTTTCAGAAAAGTGCTGCTGTGACCACAATCGCATCAGCAACGACCTTAATGCCTGCTGGAGTCGTGACAAAGTGTCTACTGTCCTACACTTGCTCCCCAATCCTGGTTCCATGTTCAAATCATCCCTCAAACTTCATACACAGGAGTAGATGGAGTCCACTTGCTCCAAATACATGGTCCGCAGTAACACAGGCTATCTTTCAGTACCTCAAGACTGTCGCAGACGGTTTGATGTGGGTTCGAAAACGTTATTTGCAAATCGATGCTGGGTTCGAATGACACTTCCATTCTCTTTACAGAGTGTCCCGTCTCTGCAACTTGTGCGTCATTTGTTTGTCATTTTATAGACCCAGATTCACTGTGAATATCAACACTATACCTCACCAAGGGATGACTCACAAAATACGTTGCTCTGTTTGACTGAAACATTCAATAACGGAACGCTTCGGACAATTGCTCATTTTTCAATGCTAGAACATGAGAACAGAAGAACAGGGGTTTGTAAATGGGCAAATTAAGCCATTGTACACGATCATGGTTGATCTACTGTTGGCATTAATCCGCTTTAATGCCAATTCTACACTAACCTCAGCACACTGACCGGTCAAAATGTCATCGATCTACTCTTCAAATACTTTCAGTGATCTAGCTTCCCGAACTCTCCAGACGAGATAATCCCAGACATTGATTATTCACTGTCAGAAGGAAACACTGCCGGTGCAGAGACCGTCACCTATTTTTTTGAACAAAAGAGGTGAACATAGGGGCTCAGGTTAGAGTGAATGACCTTGATATCAAGGTAGCATTTGACTGAGGAATTCATCGGAAGCGCCAACCTATTTGCGATTAATGGGAATCAGGTGAAACCTCCACACGTCTTGTGCCTTTCTGAGCACAAAGGAGGATGTTTGTGGTCGGTGGACCATAATAATTTCAGTCCTGGGACATCGCTGCGGGAGATCTTCGTCGGCTCAAACATCTTCAGCTGCTACATCAATGTGTACTTTCGCTACTCTCACCACCATTGTTATTGTGGATGTCCAAGGAAAATTACACAATGTTCTGAACGAGTTGCCCCACACTCCCGTCAGCTCCTGAAGCAGTCTGTGTCCATGTGCAGCAAGACCCAGACAGCAGTCAGGCTTGTTCTGTTAAAATGTTGGTAGCATTTATGTAACAGCTCTTCAAGGCGGGTCGGTGGGGACTTGTTGGGCTGAAGGGCCTGTTTCTACGCTGTAAGTAATCTAATCTAACAAGCAGACGTATGGGGATTACGCAGGAAGATAAGTGTGAGTAGACAAAGGCAGGGTGCTGCGGGAGAGAAGGTTTATGGTGTGGCCCTAATGGTAAACCCTGTCTACCGCAATCTTCATTCTCATTCTATGCCATACTGACATACAGTAAGGACAATGCGTCAAGTGGGTGTTGGGGGAGGGAGTGTTCGTGCAATAGTATTTCGATACACTGGTACACTCAATAATTGACACATTATTCCCAGAAATATTGTGAATGATGTGTTATCTGTGGCACTATCAATGTGGGGAGGGGAATATTGATGCGTCAGGCAACACAACCCCAAACCCGTAGACCCTTTGGACATTTACAGATGGATTTTTTGAAGTGACAACCACAGAAGGGAAAGGGTATTGTCTGGTCATCGTTGATATGTTTACCAAATGAGTGGAAGCCTTCACCATGTCGAAACAGAATGCCAGTGCAGTAGCCAAGGCTTTGATAACTGAGATAACTCCGAGATGGGGCATTCCTGAAACGCTTAGTAGCGGCGATGGGACACCATTTGTCAATAACGCCCGACGGCAGATCGGTAATTATTTGGTACTAAACATGTGGCAACATTGTGTCTACCACCCAGCGAACGGTGGAGCAGGGGAAAAAGAATACCACTCGAAAACATAAATTAACAAAATGGAACCAGAGGTGACATGGACAAAGGCACTTCCGATTGTGCTGATGTACATGAGATCTGGGAGGAGAGGAAGGCCAATCTTCGTAAGTTTGAGATTTTGTTAGGTCGGCCGCCCAATGCAGGAATTGGCCCAAGATGTAATATAAGACATTTAACAGATCACAGTGAGGATGAGATGTTGTGTTACTGTATAAAGCTCTTGACACACTTGTCTCAAATACAGAATCAAGTGAAAGCTCACTTTCCAAACCAGCAGAAGGGAAGCGGCACGAGCTAGAATCTGGAGACTGAATAATGGTGAAAGACATGGTGAGGAAACGCTGGATGGTGAAGAGGTGGCTGGGGTCGTTTCAATTGCTTCTTACAGCACAAACAGCTGTTATGATCGCCAAAGGAGCCACGTAGGTACACGCCAGCCATTGCAAACGTACAGCTGGAGTTGAAGAGAAATCGGACAAGACAGGAAACAAATAGGTGCAAGTAATGATTAGAGGTCTCGTACAAATATGGTTCTGCCCCAGCTCACACTGTTAACGAGCTCCCCGGCAGGACTATTCGTAAAGGCAGGGACATCTAGGATGTGGCTGCAGACAGTTATCTTATCCGAGGATGCTAAATCGAACTTGATATGCAACCCATGGACGTTTAGTAACCAGGACGACTATAAATGGGACAACAAATGCTTATGCAGGGATCCCTGTGGTCCCAGCGACTGGCACTTTGTAGTGGAAAACACGGCTACAGGGACAGCTGACACGGGAAATGTGTATTCTATTATCAAGGAAGCAAATGCCAAGGCACGGTGATAAAATCCAAGACTCAGAAGACTGATGAGGAAGTCTGGTGATGTGGAATTGATAAACCCTTCTCCGTCATCTATAGGCAGGTGAATATCGTGGTACAGTGCTCCACACCCCCCACCACGCTCCTCCCACCCACACCACGCCCCCCCCATCCCCCACACTGAAGGACGTACAGAAGATAGGAACATGGCAACCAACCAAATCTCATTATGGACTTTACCTCGAGCGGGGCAGAGCACATTAATGTCAGCCCGAACCTGGAAGGAGTCGGCCGGGGCTCGGGATCGAGTCTATCACGGTAGTGGAATTGGCTCTGCAGGAGATAAATGGCGTAAAGGCGACGCCAGTAGGTTGCGAGGTGCGAAGAAGCTGGAAGCTGCAATAAATTGGCAAAGTGGTAACTGAGATGGGGAGACAGCGATTTTAACAAAAAAAAACAAGTCAAAACTTCAGAATTCATTCATTTAGCCATTAAGACAGATTGCCAAAGTTGAGACCCTGAGCAACAATCAGCGGCGATGAGTCACCCTGTATCTCAAATACTATGTTGCTAATTAATTGTCAAAAATCAAACTCAACAATTTTGATGGCGATACATACAGTGTTTCTGATGCAACGGAAAAGGCAATATAGCCCAGAGATCAGAAATACCATCAGCTTGCTGGAAATACTGAGACCGATTTGGCTGAGTGAATGTCGGGACACGGGAAGTTTAACAGTCCGAATAAGAACGACCACCAAAGTGTGAGATTATATGATGCAGGAAAGGAAGTGTTTAGACAGCTCAGAGCGTTTCGGCCTGAAACAAGATTAATGACTATCACATGGATTTAGGCCACCAGACGTTCGCCACAGATATTGACAATGTCACTCAATTGAGAAAAATTCCCATTGCTCCTTTGGTAGGAAGAAACCAGATTTCTTTTCGCGTTTGAAAATATTGTTTTTTCGATCTCCAATTTCAGCCAAAAAAAATCTTCCCGACTTTATTTGTTAAATAACTGTGATTAGTTCAATTGACTGCTTCCATGTAGAAATGATGCATGTATAAATATAGATTCCCATCCATTGCCACGGCTTTGGCTCCCCAGAAAACTACAGAGTCTCCAAATCGTTCACGCTCACAAAAAATGGGGAAGTCTACAATTCTGCTGTTGAAAGACATTTATTAACCGTTATTTGCAACAGTCACTATGCCTGTTAATTTGATATGTTTAACATGTTTTTTTCCTCATCAACTTTGTTCAAAGATATGTTTAGAAATGTCGAATGCAGGCCGGAAATGACCGGGTGCTTCTCACACTAGGGGGAACGGTCACAGCCACCATCCCGCAAAATACAACCTGGTGAGTCTACATAGTCTCTCCCTGTGTTGAACCATATCATCTCTCTTTCTACGTATATTGAGGCAACTGACCAATTTCTTTGCTGCTACATTTTGATAATAACGAATTTGCATAAATCTGGTATTGTTGTATTATTCACGGCTGTTTTTCTTTTCTTTACATGGCGAAATTGGCCACAATTTGGATTCTCTCACAAAGAAAGTGTGGTCTTGCCAAGTGTATCAGTGTATACATGTTGGCCACAGCAACAACAGATATACTGGTCCTGATCAACATTATAATACTCTAATACATCTCCAGTTACCACATTGCTTTGTCATTACTGTCCCATACTCCTGTTTGCAGTCATTACATACATGTTCGCTGTCACTCCCGATTTATCTGTTTGGTGCATTGTTTTTTTTTCAGACGTGACAGATGTGTTGTGATCTGCCGCCAGAAATTTTAAATAAAGTGTTGCACAAAGAGACCTGCAGTCAGTCTTGTCATAACTATCATGGTTGTGGTCGTACTGAAGGAAGGATCAGTTTCGATTTCATGTGAACCTGAGAAAACTATTAACAATGTGTAGTGGAACTGCTGGTCACGGGCAGCATTTTGTTCCTCATCTGCAGGTGTACGTTATGTCTGGTTTTACAGCGCCTGTGTCATTCCGATTCCTTTACTCTGATAGCCTTTTGTAATTCATTAACCGTCCAAAGTATTGTGTTGGCGAATCGAATCCGCACTGAACTCCAGAGCTCCAAGACTGGAAAGCAAATCAAATCAAAAATGGAAAACCTCAGAAAATCCATCGTTTTATTATTGTTAATGTCAGTCAGCTTTCTCTTGCTCTGGTTGACAAATACCGTGAAGTTGTGCCTTACCAAAATGAAAAGCACCGTTAATTACAGAGGCAAGTTCACAAACACTAAATTTATCGCGAGTGCAGTGGGAGGCATCTTGATGTATTTTAGTTCCTTTCCAAACCCTTGTCTTTATGCAGCAGCACAGAGCAAATTGAGATCAGAGTTGAAAAATCTTGCAAAATCGCCGTGGGTATTAAATCGGAGATAAGTTTGATTGCGGTCTAAAAATGTATCTCTCAAATCTGGAGGCTTTCTGCCTCTATTCTTGATGAAGGGTTTTTTTGCCAGAAACATCGATTTTCCTGCTCCTCGGATGCTGCCTGACCTACTGTGAATTTCCAGCACCAGTCTGATCTAAACTCTGGTTTCCAGCATCTGCCGTCCTTACTTTTGACTAGTCTACAAAATGAATTCTGCCGAGAAAATGTCGAGCTAACAACGTTTCAATTTAACGTCTTTCTCCAGAAGAATACATCCCTGTTTCTGATAAACTAAAACGTGGTTCATTTCTCTATTCACCTTTATTGGACTTAGCAGAGCCCCTTTGCAGTGGATATTGATTTCCGTTTTCCCAATTATTTATTGATTAAAGAGTACCTCGTACGGTAAATACAGCACATCATGAAGTGAGAGACCTCAGATAACCCGATGTTAATGAATTTGAACATCCAATGAAAAACAGAGGATTCCATTGCAGACATAGAAATCGAGAACGTCTACATGAAACCATCAATTCCATCTCATTGAACCATAAACTTCAGCAAGAATAAGACAATTCACTCGGGAACTGCGTAAGATTATTGTAGGGTGTGGGCACAATATAGGAGAGAAAGGTATCAATGAAAAAAGTTCATAGGACACTTTGCACACTGTTAAAGACCTCTGTAGGAAACAATTCCACCTCACTTGTTTGGTCTTGGATATTTCTTACACTTTGAGTATCGCATTCACTCAAACTGCAGTCTTTCGGGAATTGTGTTTGGTACAGCGACAACTTGAGTGACATCATAAAAATTTCAAATCATAGACAACATCAAAACGTCTGAAAATTTAACATGGAAATACAACAGTTCGAACATTTAAAATAAAAGTGACCCTTCTTCAGAATGGTTGAGTATCTTTTTGCCTTTTCTCTGTGTAAGTTGTGAAATAGTTGATTGCAAAATGCGTTATATGAGTCTTTTAGCATAGTGATATAATAATGCATGGTTTGATGTAAAATAACTCAAACGGACATCACAAGTAATTCAGATAAAAGTAGAACTGATATTAATTCTTTAGTCATTAAAAAAAAGTGTAAGAGTAACTAAACAGTTCCTGTTTAATAGGGAGAGAGATAGATAAGTAGTGTTTTGATTAGAATTACTTTTCTTCAGCCGTGTTCACTTCCATTCTGAGGGAAAAATGTAGTTTTCTGCCTCTGAGGCGCCTAAGTTACAACTTAAAAATGACATGCAGCTTTAAAAGTTTCACAATGCCTTCCTTGGTCATGTTGCCTTTATTTGTCATGAATATCGGAGAAAGAGAATGGGTGACAATGAAAATGTCCTGGATGCTGTATGACCAGCAAACTCCTGAAATCCATTCAACCTATTACCATAAACTGCATTCTGCAATAAAAGCAGAAATCAGGTCAGTGTCTACTTAAAAAAACAATTGCCTAAAATATAAGTGTGACGAGTTGACGAGGAACCACGAGAAAACCAGTTGACAATGGCAAAACCAAATTATATCCATACTGCACTGAGCAGTCATAGATTGACACAGAGGTTTTTAAAGACTTTGTGTCGTGTCTACCTGTAAGGACAGAGTTAAAACTGGTTTGAATGTGGACATGCTTCCTGAAAATTGAGGAAAGTGTTGAATTAGTCAAAAGTGACCAATTCTCCTCTCTCCTTACTGACTGGATGATAACGGGTGTACAAAATAACTGAAGAAAATTCTCAACGAAATACATGGCAGCAGAAAGCTTAGCCAAACGTACGTATACAAAGACTTATCGACAGCTAAGTACCAAATAAAATCTCTCGCATGATTTGAAGCGAAGGTTAACGAATATAGTTTCGAACAGATATATAAAACCATTGACTCTATTACAACTATAAGCAAGCAATTGAAGTCAGTACATCTGTTCCATGGAGCAATACAGACAATCAAATGACGACACAATTTTCAGAAGCATGGTTTTACGTTAATTAGTTTCACTGTCTGGACCAGTCTTTGTTGACCAAGTTGTCGGCGGGACGTTAAGAGTTAACCACCCTGCCGTTTGTCTGGAGTCACAGGCAGAAGAGACAAATTTAACATACAGATTCCACAAAGGATATGAGAGACCAACGGTTTTTTTAAACAATAGTCCTTAATTCAAGATATTTACTCTCCTAACCCCAGACCCTGATACCCACCTTCTCGCCTCTGCTTAATTGAGTTAAAATTCCCCAACGAGAATTGTTCTGAACATGGTTAAACTGGACATAAAATATTGATATCTCACCATAGATGCTGCGAATTCTGTCGACGTTCTGCCGCATTCACTAACACAGAAAATGATCTCACTGTGTTTCAGTGAGATCATTCATCTTTCTGCTGGTCTTACACATCGTGGAAAATCAATTGTATGCCTCTTCTATTCAGGTCACGAAAGCGGTTCTCACCCACACAGTTCAGAAGCATTTCAAATGGATTAACAAAGAGAGTCAATGAAGATAGACAGGCAAGTAACTTCCTGAGGCAGCAAGTTTCTAAAAAAATGCTATTTACTCGATTTGTTTCAGTTTGCATAATTTCTGAATTACTGGCATCTGCAGTACGAACATTTATGTAAGTAATTCAGACGAAAGGGCACCAATAATACTCTGGCAATTGCAAACAGAAGTTTAGTGTCGAAATACTCATTTTTCCACATGTATACATAGAGACAATACCAGTGTTTGATCTGTGTAGTTTTAATTGAAATTCTGTCTTTGCAGCTCTCTCTGGGCTGACGTAGTAGCCCTGATACAGTTTCCTTTGGGTTCTGTTTCATTCGCTGTGCTTGCTGACATTGAGGAACATGGACAGTATGCTGCAGGAAGAAACTGTTCCACGCGCTGTTCAATCAGTTTTGATGACAGGTGCTTTAATCATGACTGGGTAAATGACCCGAAATAATCTGATGGGGTGCCATGTGGGAGAGTGTTAGATTGAAGATTTCAAAGTACTGTATTTTGGGAGTGCATTCACTGAATTTCACAAACACTCTGGTTTCGCGACAGAACAGCTGGTGTTAAGTATTCTCGAGTCTCGTTCACAGGTGAGTATCTCCACCCCATTCTAACACCAAAACTACATCTCTACCATTTATGCTTCACATTTATTAAACATGAGAAATAGTTTAATTTCCAAAAATATACAAGGAGGAGTGTATGGCCTCACTGCAACGAAGAGAGTCAAAGAGAAACTCAAGGGTATTGAGTACAGGAGATGGGAGGTCATGTTGCGGCTTTACAGAACATTGGTTAGGCCACTGTTGGAATATTCCGTGCAATTCTGTTCTTCCTATCGGAAAGGTGTCATGAAACTTGAACTGGTTCAGAAAAGATTCACAAGGAATTTTGCTGCTGTGTCTGCTCCCTCCATCACCTCTGGCCGCGTGTTCCAGGCACTCAACACCATTTTGGTCAAAGACACGCCTTGAAAATCGCTTTGAAAACGACCAACAGCCCCCAATCGAACTTCCCAGCACATCGCCCCACCTCCTCCAATGCTTCGAACCTGAGTCGCTTAGTAAATGAACTCTCCAACCTGACAATGAAAGTGTCATAAGTTCCAGACGATCCATGCACTCATAATTTTATAAACATCTATCAAGTAGCCCCTCAACATCCTGCATTGTCTTGAAAACAAAGCCAGTATATGCAAGCATTATTCACAGCTAAAACTGCCCATAATGTGCAAAATGTCCCGAAAACGTTACTGTACCGTCATCTGATCGTGCGGTGAAAAGAACTGTGTGCAATATTACAAGAGTGACCGAGCCAAACTTCGATAAAATTGCAGCATAACTTGTCTATCCTTGTACTCTTTGCCCCCTCCAATGAAGGCAAGCACACTATAAGCCTTTGTTTTCAAGCATAGGAAGGGTATATTGGCGATGGAGCAGCAACAATACAGGGTTACAGAAATTATATATGTTCTTCAGGTTTACGATAAGAGGATTAGACAAATGAAACATTTGACTCTAGAATTTAGAAAGGTAAAAGTTTGATGGAAATCTTCATGCTGACAATTGGCTCGGTCTGGGGGAAGGGGACGGGTGGATGAACTTAAAATTATATTGCCGGTTGGATATTCTGGAAGTAGTGGGCTTTCTATGACATTTACAGCCAGAGATGTTGGGAAGCATTTCTTCACATGGAAGTTTGAAACGATCTTGCACAAACAGGAGTGGGTTCTGGATGAGTTGTTACATTTTTGTTGTCCAAAGAGACTAAGGATTATCGGCAAAAAGCAAGACTTCGGAGTTCGGCAATAGAGGCAACCCCGACGTTGGTGAATGGTGGAATGTGCTTGAAGAGTTCACCGGACTCCTCCTTTCTTGAGTTCATATGAAACTGTGCTTTAGTTCATGGAACCAGGAGGTTACTTTCTATCTGGCCAAAAACTGTTATTTGACTTTCAGAGACCGGGGATAACATAACACACTTCACTACGATCTGAATTCCTTAATCCATGCATTTTCGAAAAAGTTAGATTTGATAAGTCTAATTCGATCGCTGATATACTTATTTCAAAACCCTTAGATGACACAAGAGGTCCACAAAAGTTTTATTCTTGACACTGCAGTTAGCATCGGCAGTTTTGGTGTATATGCTTAAGTTTTGCATCAGAACCACCTATCTCCCACTGACTCTACGAAGTCACCAATTCCATGTCTCCGAAAGATTACCAATTCCTCCAAATTTCATGTTTCCTTGATTCATTGGTCGAGAATCTCATCTTAACTTTAATTGAACTGTGACCAAAGTCTCTGCTGGGCAAGTCTTCCACGTCTGGCATGTCTTTTGTAAAGGAAGCCTTTGCGACTGAACCAAACGATCCGTCCCCTGATGTACATAGGGTATTTGGAACCTTTGCTTTAACAACAGCCAACATAGAAAACATGATGTGGAGATGGATCACGTTATGAATCGAAAATCACCAGCTTATAGTACAAATCGTTTATTTCAAAGAAACCTGTTGACCAATAATCAGGTGTTTGATTGTGAATTTTGTCAACATGCGAGAGATTGTAATGTTGTGATCAATACTGTCTTCCAGTTGCGGTTTGCATAATTCTCAATGCAGGGTTTCTGCAACTCGCCCAGTTTGTCCTAATCGGCAAGACTTCCACCGATTCTGATTTTTCGTTGTTGATATGAGAGGGATTTCGTCATGTTATACTGCTTCCGGGTCTATCCAGTAGTTGGAGGAATTATGGTGGGTAATAGTTTTGAAATAGTGTCTTTTTCCCTGGCATAGCTTCAGGCTGATGTAGCGTAACTTCTGTTCTTCTCCCAAAGGAATTGCTATGGTCCTGATCATACCAGTCCATCTCAAAGTAGTTTACGATTGATGTAAAACAGGACGGTTTGCTTATTTTAAGGCAAATGTAAGGTGCTGTGTTCCAGATGCGACGTTAATGCTCAAATAACTCAACATTAAACAAAACACAATTAACAGGATGCTGGGTACAGTAATCCTTACTGAGGAACTCTTCTGATCTAGTAACATGCCATGAACACATCCTTTTACAAAAAAGCATATTTAAAAGTCTGATTTCCTCAAATCCAATGTCTGCAGCAGAAAGCGTAACGCCAGCTTCTGGCTGTGTACGTGAAAGGTGAAAGATCTCTTCTACTCCTGTTGAATTTAAAACCTAAATACAATCTAGAAATCCTAACCTGCGAGAAAAGGAAATACCCATCCAGGCTACTTCTGTTGTTACAGCTTTTTTTTAAACTAAGGTCTTACAAAAGTTTTACAGCACCACGAACAGCTCTGCGCCTCTGGTTTCAATCCACTTTTAAACAGAAACCACGATACAGTACACATTTTATAGCCACGCCATTATGGCAAAATGGTATCACTGTTCTCCGGATCCTCTCACTCACAACCGTACCTCTCCATGCACACCACTGCCACAAATCAAATGTTGATATCCCTTATTTTGCGGGGGCCGGTCATTTATACTTTCTCAATTCTCTCTCTCAACCTCCGATGCCCAGAGGTTGCGACCCTTTCGAACATATGAACAAGATCATAACAAGCCTGCTCTGCAGTTCAGTAAGGTCATGGATAATCTGATTTTAAACACATCTCTGCGCTTCGTAGCAGCAGTCTGTACAAACTAGACTTGCAATATAAGTAGAGTGACAACAACAGCAGGTTGAAAATACAGAGTGCTACTGCCACTCAGGCACTGCCTGTCAACAACGCTCAAGTAAGGAGTCTGATGGAATATTCCCCAGTTGCCTGGATGAGTACAGCTCCAATAACACACGAGAAGCTTGTTAGTATTTGGGGCAAAGCAATCCACCTGTTTGCGAAACACATTCATAAGCAACCATTCCCTGCAGCACCAACTCTCAGTTTCAGCAAGAAATTCGCCAAAGATCTTCAGATAACGTATTGCAAAGTCACGACCACGGCTATATCGAATGATAAGAATGGCAGACGCATATGAATACATCCACCTGTAAGTTCCCCTTCAAGTCATGCACCAGTCCAAATGGAAACATGTCACTGATCCTTCAGTGCTGGTAGAAAATTCACTGCAACTGCCTCCGTAATGACACAGGCACAACACCACATGGACTGCAACTGCGCAAAAAGGCAAGTCAGCATTATCTTCTGAAGGAGGAGCAGAAGAAGACCAATTTATGTTGTTCCCAGCCAGTGACACCCGCATCCGTGAAAGAATAAGATCAAATCATGCTGCTCTGTTTATGTTGATCTATGTTGAGGACTATCTGCTCTTCACTTGTTTGGACAACGACATCCTTACACATCTTCGGGCAGGATACCCGAGCACCTAGAATGACCGACTATGACATCTGTAAGATGGATCATTTTCACCTTGGTAAAAAACACCAAAAAGATTGAAAAGTCAGTCTTCAACATTTGTCAGTACTTCGTTCAGCCCTTTACTCAAATTTGCAATGTCGGTTTGCTAATGGTACATATCAGGAAGGTAGTGCAGACCAATCACAGGAGTGAAAGTGGTGGCTGCAGTTGTTGGAGAGTACAGTCGTGGGTGTGGTGCTAGAAAAGCACAGCAAGTAAGGTAACATCCGAGGAGCAAGAGAGTCGACGTTTCGGGCAAAAGTCCATTATCATGAATGAGGCTGGGAATCTCACGGGTCGAGAGACAAATGGGAGCAGTTCGGGCTTAGGAGACGTTAGCTGAGAGTGCAACAGTGAATTGAGATGGGGGCGTGGTGATAGGTTAGAGGGGAGGGTAGAGAGGATAAGTGAGAAGGCAGATGAACAGGGAGTCCGGCCATGAGGTGGCGCTGTGTTGGAAGCATGGATCTGTGCTAAGGTGTGGCCGGGGAAATGAGGACATCTGTGGAATCCATATTGATGCCATGGGGTTGCAGGGTGCCCAGGCGGAAGATGAGGCGTTCTTCATCCAGAAGTCAGGTGGTTAGAGTGTGGCAATGGTGGATTACCAGGATCTGCATATCATTGGCAGAGTTGGAGGGGGAGTTGAACTGTTTAACCACGGGTCGGTGGGGTTGGTTGTTATGGGTGCTGCAGAGCTGTTCTCTGAAGGACTTTGCGATGAGGCATCCTGTCTCGCCAATGCAGAGGAAACCGCAACTGGAGCAATGGATACAGTAATTAACATGTGCAGAAGAGCGGGTGAAACTTTGATGTCTGCCAAAGGCTCCTTTGGAACATGCACGGAGATGAGGGGAGGGGTTTGGGAGCAGATTTTGCAAAAATTGCTGTAGCAGGAGAAAGTGCCAGGAGGGGAGGATAGAATGGAGCGTGGAAATAACGATGGAATCGCGGAGACCACAGTCTTTATAGAAAGCGGCAAAGGGTCGGGCGGGAAAAAAAGGAGTGTGGCTTGCTTCCGTTTGTAGGGGGCAGAAAAGGTGGAGGATGATGCGATGGATACAGACATTGGTTGGTTGGAAGTAGAGGAGCAGGGGATTGGTTCCTTGGTGCAATTGGATGTTTGGTGCTTGAGGGCGGAGCTGCAGAAAGTGATTGGGATGCCCTGCAGGGCATCTTCAACCATATCAGAGGGAAATTGCGGTCTTTAAAGAAGGAGTGATACAGCTGCTCAAACGACACATTTTTAAACAAAATGATACAAAATACGGAGTGATGCAGGAAAGAAAAATATAACAGAATATGGAATATTTTAACCTCTCCGGATACACAACCGAATCTATCGCAGCTTAATATCAAATTCCAAGTTCCAGCAACATCCCCATAACATATCACATGGACAATAAGTTAAAATCAAACACAGGTCCTTACAGGAGAGTTGTCGGGGAGAGAATCAGCATTGAAATTCTTTTCACTGCAGCTTTTCTTTGGATTCCCAGCTAAAACCTAAACCAAAGCAGAAGCAGACATGAACTTGAAGAATTATCCTCTAACCTTTCATTGGACAAGTGTTTGAAAATTACCTGAAAACGTTTACCCTGATAGTTTATTTAAGTAGTATCTGATTTCCATTAGCAAAGACGCAAACCAGACAAATTGGATCCTCTGTCTTTTAAAACCCTCTTGAAAAATGAAAACAAGAAAAAAATGTAACTTTGCTCAAGGAGCAGCATCAGCAGATATTCGACAGGGACAGCAAACCCCTAGATGGAAATGAAATGTGTTTGGATGATTAAACAAACACTTCGGGAATTTCAACAGCATAACCGGTAACTTGCATGAGGCTTGAGTTTTATATGTTACTGATCAAAGTTTGTTTGTCTGGTTAGGGCACACATTTAACCTCAATTTACTTGAATGTCACCACAGGATATGTGGGGGCGGGGGGGTGCGGGGAGTTGTATGTTCTCCACTTCTTTATACCTGAAAGTCCCTGTATTTTAAGAGATACACTCAGGTTCAGTAAAGTAACTTGCACTAATTCCTCCTCCAGCAGTAATGGGTTGCATTGAAAACAAGGTTCAAAGGAGAAAAAGCAAGGCTTTTGTTGCTTTCTGTTGCGAACATGATCCAGCGACGGGGATTATTATTATTATTTTGTTGCTTTCTGTTGCGCTCTTCGGTGCCAGTTGTGTTCACTGGAAGGGAGAAGCTATTTATTTTCTGTTATTCATTATCTTTCTCTCCCTAACACACACTTACACGCACAAACACAAGCGTGCTCATGCATAAACACACACAAACACACACACACACACACAGACAAACACACACGTATACGCAGAGGGCGAGTTCCAATGCGAATCTTTTATAGGGACACTTCAGTCACGGAGATCTGCAATCAACGAACGCAAAGGAAATGTGGATCTTCCTCAGTTGAGGCAGTGAGTTGAATGGTTTTCTGTGGGAACTCTGCTCTGAAACAGAACATCCCTATGATGGTGACAGACGAGGCCAATGCATTGGGTGTAAAATATGATCCAGCGATGGGGATTATTAGAGTGAATACATTTCAAGGGGGCCCTCAGAATCTCTGTGCTGGCCCCTCCTGTTCATACTAAAAGAGGGCGATTCAGAAAGTAAAGAGAATCCAGAGGCATTATTTAATGCAGTAAGCATTATTCAAATTATCTTAATATCACTGAAGCAAGGGGCTACGGTTACACGTGATCTCTAAGTGCCTGAATGACAGACATTGCTATCACCATAACTCAGAAGATTAAAGTGAACATGCTGCGTGTGGAAGGGGTCCGAAATTTGGAACATTCTGTGTTGCTCCACTCATTACTTGGTGCAGCATTGGTCACGATTCTTACACACAAATAATTTGGTCGATTATCCGTCGTTGTTTGTGACGGGTTAACATCGTCCTGAGGGCTATGACTGCTCAATGGAATTTGGAAGGTGAGCAATGTACTGTGCATCCAGTGTTTTCTGCCTGATGTAGATTAGGTCCTGAGACCTCACCAGTGCTCGCGATCTGGTCTGCATAGTATCCCCAGTGTATTCTGTCCAACATATGTTGGGTCCTGAAAAGTTCACAGTACTCCCAGTGTGATCTGCAAGATGTTGATTGGTACCTGAGGAATGCGAAATGCTCCCATTGTGGTCTGTCCAGTGTCGATTGCAACGTGGGGATTACGCACTGTTTCCAGTGTAGCTTGTTCAAAGTAGGGTTGGACCTCAGGATTGCACAGTGCTCACAGTGTGGTTTACTCCATCTATATTGGTGCATGACGATTACACAGTGTGGCCTGCTCAATGTAGATTTGGACTTGAGGATTACGCAGTGCTCCCAGTGTGATCTGTCCAAGGCAGATAGGGACCTAAGAATCGTGCACTGCTCCCAGTTTGCTCTTCGGAATGTAGTTGGGGAACTCAGGATACACAGTGCTCCCATTGTGTCCAGTCTGATATAGACTAGGACATAATGTTGACAAATATCCCTGCTCAAAGTAGGTAGGGACCTCAGTATTCCATAGTGCTCACAGTGTGATTTACTCAATATAGATTGGTGCATGCCGATTACATAAAACACCAAGTTTGGTCTGTCTAATGTAGATTGGGACCCGAGGAGTGCACACTGCTCCCAGTATGGTCTGTCCAGTGTCGATTGGGACGTGGGGATTGCGCACTGCTCCCAGTGTAGCTTGCTCAAAATAGGGTTTGACCTCTGGATTGCACAGTGCTCACGGTGTGGTTTACTCCATCTATATTGGTGCATGTCGATTACACAGTGTGGCCTGCTCAATGTAGATTGGGACGTGAGGATTACGCAGTGCTCCCAGTGTGATCTGTCCTAGGTAGATAGGGACCTAAGAATCATAAACTGCTCCCAGTGTGTTCTTCGAACAAGTAGTTGGGGAACTCAGGATTACACAGTGCTCCCATTGTTGCCAGTCCGATATAGACGGGGAGGTAATATTTACAAATATCCCTGCTCAAAGTAGGTAGGGACCTCAGTATTGCATAGTGCTCACAGTGTGATTTGCTAAATATAGATTGGTGCGTGACGATTACACAGGGCTCCAAGTTCGGTCTGTCTATTGTAGATTGGGACCCGAGGAGTGCACACTGCTCCCAGTGTGGTCTGCCCAATGTAGAATGGAATTACAGAAGTACACAATGCTCCCCTTGGGACTATCAAAGTTGGGGAAACCGAAGAAGGATGGACAATTCTCCCAGTGTGCTTGGGCCATGTCACAAGAGACGTGATTGGATAAAAAGTGATTCTCTTTTCCTGGAAGTTCCTACCAGAATTGCACGCTGAGATAAATTCATGCCACGCAAACTCAAGCAAGGGCACAACTCCAGCAACAATTAAAGACTGTACCAACGCCACGGCCAGGCACCCAAAGAGAAAGGGCAGCATCTGTCTCATCTTTACTTTTCCCCTCACAGACACAGTGACCTCCTGGAGAACAGAAGCTGATTATTAACGGGCAGAAGACATTGTGGTTTATACTGACCTCAGGCTCATTGATTTTGGCCCTACGTTGGAAAAGTTAAAGGGACAGTTCAATCACTAAGAACAGCAGTAACAGAGAGCAAGGACTCAACGTGAGCTCCCACTCTATTCTTTAATAATATCACGCTCGTAGGTGAACTTCGTACAGGACTGAGTGAGATATAAGGCAGAATTGTTGCTTGATCCACTTCATATTGTTTGTGTTCAATATAACATGACATTTTTCACTAATGCATCAGCATGCAGTGCTGCTCTGTCGCATTGAGCAATAACACTCACAGGTGTGAAGCGATTAATGCATTTAAATGCACAGGAACTTCAGCCATTCGGCTTAAAATGTCACTGTTAGTTCTTTGTGGGAGAACTGAAAGAGACAGCAGGGGAATAATCGGCCAAGAATTCCCCTTGACTAAAATAAACAACACGTACATATCCAGTGTGAAAGTTTACTGTGAACCTTCACCACGTCAATTTGTAAACAGTTAGGTTTCTCTGTTCATTGAGAAGTAACTGATTGACAGAAGATTGACTCCAGCTAGGTTTGGTGTTAGTGAAATGTCTTTATAATGAGCACATCGTCAATCCAATCTTCAATTTTGAACAATGATTATTAACTACAGTGTAGTCACTCATCTGTTCTAAAGAGCCTCGGTGTTCTAGTCACCTCTCCATGACTCTGAAAGACTCTAGAGAAAGATGAAATCACTGCTTTTGCTCCTCATCATCCTGGTACTTGTCGAATCAATCACTGCGAATGGAGAATCGAGACCAAGGTTCTTCCTTCTCGGTTAGTACATTTCTATGAAAAATAATTAAAGCACCATCAGCTCCTCAAGTGTGTGCCGGTTTGTATTGGAATTTGACTGTTTAGATGTCTTCTTTCAATCAGCCCAGATTCTCATTCCTCCCTGCTAATTATCTAACCTCAAAAACTGTCAAACAAGGAGATGTCAGTCACTGCATCGATTACACTTTGAATAGAGAAACGTTTTCAAATGTTTTTTGACCCGTCCCCCGTCCCTCTGCAATATCCTTCAGTATCGATAGAAATAGTTGTCACCCATGCCACGTTAATTGTTAAACCTAAGCTCATCTAGTTCTGATGAATCCAAGAGATCTATGTCATGTTTTCGGAATTTATTCAGCTGCCTGAGCACAGAGCACAGGAATGCGCTCCGTATAAATGCAATCAATTATCTCAAAGATTCCTTGAAATCAATCATGTCAAAAAAAAAGTTTTCTGAAAACGTACTCATATATCTACTTCTGTCCTTTTTTCTTTCCATACGAAAGAAAAGACTGTGTACAGAGCTGATCGACATTTCCATTTGTTAGCTCATATTGAGATCACCGTGGGCAGTTCTGATCCTTCTAGCATTCAGTGTGCCACTACTTCGAACATTGTGCGTAGCGATACCTGCGGTTTTCCTTGGTAAAACAAATTTATAACACTTTTAACTGTAATCGGCTCCGCATCCGTCAGTTACACGACACTGATAGAACTGTGCACAAAGAACTGTACTGGATGTCCCTTCGTTTAGTCACAGTAGAAGCAATGCGTACAAGACAGGTCTACATATCTCTAATGTCAACCAAATTGGAAGGACTGTGCACTGTCCTTGACGCCATATCCCTTAGTTAGACTATACTTTGTTCACTGAACATTGATATGGTCTCAACCTTCCTTGGTAAGACAACACTGTACATAGATCTCGACGCCACAACCCTCAGTATGACAACAGTGGGAGCACAGTGCACAGTCCCTATCTTAATATGTCCCAGTGACAACATTCTTTTAATGGAACCCTTACTGTGTGGAAACAAGCCCTTTGACCCATGATGTCCACACCAATCCTCCGAATACTAACTCACCGAGAACCATGGAAGGTGCAGACAGTTTTCGTCTCTAACTCCCTTGATAAGACATCACTGAGAGCACTGGTCACGGTTCTCATCTTTACATCCCTTGGTCAGCCCACATTGGGAGTTCCGTACACAGTTCTGGCGTCCATCTCCTTGATTGGATCACACTGGCAGTACTGGATACACTTATGCTCGCCATGTTTCCTGGTTTGATGACACAGGGAGGGTAAATAGTCCCGGCTGGAGACATTTTTTTAAGTATAGATTTCTGTTTTACCATTATCTTCAACTCTTGTGCACTCCAGAGAGGAACTTGCAAGCTATCCCCTTGTCTTCCACAAGAACTCCCTGACAGTGGGATTTGTTAAATTGGGCTATACTGCAGCAAGAGAAAATGGATGTTCAGTAAATAAATCTGAAGTGAGACAAGTCTGAGGCACCCACTCATAAAAACTGTTACTTCTGTAGATCGACTGAGTTCCATTGTGTGGATCCAATGACCCTGACTTACTGCATTGTAACTCGTATCAATAAAACTCGTTGCAATGTCCGTTGTCCAAGCCTTAGTCTTTCGTTCATTTGATCGGAGAGAGGGGAGGTCACAAAAACCCAGGCAGAATCTTTCATATCTTGCTTTTCCAACTGTGTCATCCTCGTCAGTTGGTCTTGACCTCCACAATGTAAAACAAACAGAAATAAACTGTTGGAGAGGATTCAGCACTTGATTCCATTATGGCTTTCAGATTTGAACCGCTTTCACCATGAATATCTTGGGTTCTCCAATGATTCTTCGAATTTATCGAGGTTTGCAAGCCGCACTCTGCCTGCAGTTCGTGGCGAGAGAACCAGCAGAAAGGGAAATAATGTCTTTACCTTCCTTCTTACTAGTTTTCTTGCCTCACACACATCTGTCTACATCGGCATTGTTAGAAATGAAGACCACACAGTCATGGCGATGATGAAATCTTCCCGCCACTGAGGATACAGTTCTGTTTTTGGGTACAGTCATTGTGCCAAATGCTGCAGATTCTTGACAGACCTGGAATCTCCCATCTGGGCAGCCATTTGGGGCCAGTGGAAGTCAATTTAATCACAATCTCTTAAAACACTGCATAGTATATTTCTGATGCGTAATCCCCTATGATCATCACCTGACCGACCTCTACAATTCATATCAACTTGGTCTTGGAAAGAGATCACCAAGCAAGTTCTGATCGTCTGTGCAATTCATCATGCACGTGGTACACATTGTTGCTCTGAACGTCTGTGGTGTGGGAGCAGATCTTCTTTGAATGTGTCTCTGAAGCATTAACTCTGTTTTCATAGAAAGCCTAAAGTGTGGAAACAAACAATTAGACCCACCGAGTCCTCACTACATCTCTGATCAGTATCCCTTCCCAAAACAATATATTAGTCTAAGATTTATATTAGCCATGAATGATGCACTTAACCTACATAACCAGAGAGTGCATAGGAAATTCAGCATGGCCAATTCACCTAAATTGCACATCTTTGACTGTGGAAGGAAACCGGAACACCGGAATGAAACCACTCATATCTTGGATTTTTATATATACACGTGTGCTAGAACTGCTGAGTTTCTCTAGCAATTTCCCATGCTGTTAATATCTGAGCCAAGAGGTCTGGTTTCAAATTTTACTAATTTAAAGTATGTTCCAACGAATCGAGTTGACAGAGGTACGCTGTTCAATGGAGAGAGCAATGACAGTTATTCCTTCCACAATCCCACGCCATTGTGAAAGGCATCTATCTCTGGGGTTGTGTTTGCAGTCCAAAGGGTAAGTGCGAACGTCCCCCAGTTGCAGGAAGGGAACCAGTTTACAGTGCAAACGATGAGATTAATGGTAATACAACTCGGCATTTCCCGTTCACCTTCCCTCTCAGCCAGACAGGAGAGCGTTCTTTCAGGCCGCAGGAGGGAAAGGCGAATGTTGTTTACTCTCAGCTTGAAGCTCTGCCCATAAAGATATACACAGCTCCACGTGTATCACTTTGTGCTTTTCTGTCCCCATGCATGATGCATAGTCAAAAATGTCGGACCCCACCAAGAGCCATCAGTCACTCACTGACAACGACTAGACTCTGAGCTAAAGCAGTTCAGTGAGTTGACCATCCAGAACAGAAAGATAATTCCCTTCCACGTCCTTTCATTTAATTAGGCAGAAACCAACCTTTGTGTATTCAGGCAGATTTTGCATAATTTATACATTTCAAAGTTAGCTTCAAACGGTCACTTTGGGTTGTGCTATCGGATGTAGCAAGGAATTACAGGAAGGGTTTACTCAATTAGATACCACTTATAGGGTCTGACTGTTAGAGATCGTCAAAGGTTCTCAAAACAAACCAAACGAGGTTACCGTCACCATGTATGTTCAATTTGCACCAACCGGAGTGCATCCTCCTCCTTTCCGGATTTTACATATTTCTTTCAGCTGACATTTAACATTTACACACAGAATGGCATCAGTACAACTGATATTGCAAATCACTACCGAATGTTGATTGTTTGACCTTGCTGTGTATTTATGTCTTCCACCGCTTCAACAGTCTCACATCCACAATCTATTGCTGCTCCAAGTCACAGTGAGAAATCTCTACCCCTTCATTTCCTTGTTTTCTGTTTTTCCATTGTTCCTGGTCTCCCTGTTCACTCATTCACCATCTGTTTGCAACTCTCCTTCTCTCCCTAACGATCGCTATCTCCCTCCATGCCTATCTGTACATCTGCTCACAGAAATGTCCCTGAATCTCTCTCCCTCTCCCTCTTTCTTCCCCACATCCACATCCTTTTCCTATCTTTTTTTGTCATTGTATCTGTTTTTCTCTATCGTGAAGTTTCATGAGTTGGTTTTCTCTCTGTTTTCCGATTTTACCACTTGCTGTCTCTCAAAATCTCCCTCTCTCTGTTTCCCTGATGAATCGAAATGCTTTAGATGCTTAAATAGAGTCACAGCGTCATAGTAATGTACAGCATGGAAACCGACACTTCGGTCCACCTCTTCCATGCTGATCAGATATCCCAATCCAATCTAGCCCCATTCGCCATCACCCGGCCCACATCAATTGAAAAACTTCCTGTACATATAACCATTCAGATACCTTTTAAATGTTGCAAATGCACGAGCCACCACCACTTCCTCTGACAGCTCATTCCATTCATGTACGCCCGCTGCGTGAATATTTAGTGCCTTAGGACTCTTTTACACCTTTCCTCTTTCAAGCTCAACCTATGCCCTCCAGTTCTGGACTCCCCCACCCCAAGGAAGATACTTTGTCTATTTACAATATCCATGCCACTCATTTTTAAAAAAAACTTATATATGTCTCCGACACTCCAGAGAAATCTGCTCCGGCCCATTCAAACTCTCCACATAGTTCAAAAACCACCAAACCTGGGAACATCTTCGTACGTCTTTTCTTAACGCTTTCATGTTTCACGAATTCCTCGCCATAGGAGGGAGACCGGAATTGACCGCAATATTCCAGAAGAGGCCTCACCAATGTCCTTTAATGCCGCAACACGACCTCCCAACTCTTGTATTCAATACTCTGACCAATAAACGAAAACATACCAAACACCTTCATCATCGTATCTACCTGGGACTCCACTTTCAAGGAGCTTTGAACCTCCACTTCAAGGTCTCTTTACTCAACAACACACTCTAGGACTTTAGCATTAAGTGTAAAAATTCTGCTAAGATGTGCTTTCCCAAAATATCGCCCCTCGCATTTATCTCAGTTAAACTCCACTTGCCATTTTTCAGCCCATGGGCCCATTTGATTTTGATGCCGTTTTAATCCGAGGTAGTCTTCTTCACTATCCACTACATGTGCTATTTTGGTGTCATCTGCAAATTTACTAACTATGCCTCTTGTATTTCCATCCAAATCATTTATGTAAATGACGAACAGTAGCGGAACCAGCACCGATTCCTGTAGCACGCCGCTAGTGGCAGACCTCCAGTTTGAAAAACACCCTCCAATAACACCCTCTCTCTTCTACCTTTGAGCCAGCGCTTTATCCCTTTATTTCATGAGATTTAGTCTTGCTAACCAATCTCCATTGTGTAACCT
The DNA here is from genome assembly GCF_047496795.1 of Chiloscyllium punctatum. Taxonomy (NCBI): domain Eukaryota; kingdom Metazoa; phylum Chordata; class Chondrichthyes; order Orectolobiformes; family Hemiscylliidae; genus Chiloscyllium; species Chiloscyllium punctatum. The sequence goes on along the minus strand of NC_092789.1, from coordinate 30,498,417 downwards.
TGTTGAATGCTGCCTGAAGTCCATAGAGATCACATCTAATGTTCTGGCCTCATCAAGCCTCCTTCTTACTTTTTCAAAAGACTCAGTTAGGTTTTCGTGACATGGTTTCCACGCTTAAAGTCATGTTAACTATCAATCCTTGCTTTCAAAGTCCTTGTGCATCCTTTCCCTCATGATTCCGTCCAACAACGTGCCCACGTTCGACGTCAAGCTCACTGATCTACAGTTCCCTGGCTTGTCCTTACCACCTTTCGTAAACAATGGTATTGCATTAGCCAAACTTCAATCTTCCGGCACTGCACCTGTGACGATCAATGCTATGAATATCTCACAAAGAGGCCCGGCAGTCACTTCTCTCGCGCCCTGCAGAGTTTCGGGTTGCACCTGACATGATTTTGGGGATTTACCGACTTTTATGCATTTCAAGTCATCCAGCTATTCCTCCTCTGGAAAATGGACATTTTTCAAGATGACGCCTTCCGTTTTTCTCTATTCTCCATCTCCCATATCCTTTTCCATAGCAAACATGGATGCAAAATACTAGTTTAGTGTCTCCTTCATCCTCTGCAGCTCCACACAAATGGCGCCTTGCGGATCTTTGAGGAGATGTATTCTCCACATGTTTACCCTTCTGAAAATGATTCCTTTATTTTATTCACTTGTGGATCTAGCATTTATCGCCATTCCTAATTTGCCCTTGAGAAGGTAGCATTAGTTCCTTCATGAAATGTTATGTTCCATGTATTGTAGGTCGAGTGCACAGTGCCATTACTGAGGCAATTCCAAACTTTTGTGTCAAAATTCATGAAGAAACGGCGATTAATTTCCATGTCAGGTTGGGAGTGATTTGTTGGGGAACGTGCAGGGTGTTGTGTTCCCATACATTGGTTGCTTTGTCCCTCTAGATGGAAGTCGTCATTTGCTTGGAAAGTGCTGCCTGAGGATATTTAGATAATTTATGCCTTTTTGTAGTTGATACGCATTACTGGCACTGTGCCATTAAAGTGGCGGGAGGGATACCTGTGGACTGCTTCCAGGAACATTCGTTCAGTTTTCTCCTCGCACCTGGTGAAAGACCTGCAGAGCTATCCACAATTTCACCTTTCGGTTTGAAGAATGCTTGTTGAATGTGGTGTCAGCCAGGCGGGCTGATTTATCTGTGATTATGTTGACACTCGAGAGTATTGTTGGAGCTGCACTCATTCAGACATTTAGAAAGTATTTCATTGCGTTCCTGACTTACGTTTTATCGATTGTAGAATGGCTTCAGGGAGTGATTCATGTGGTGAGTTGATCACTGCAAGATTCCCTTATAGTGACTCTACTGATTTGTTGACTCCAGTTCAATTTCTGTTCAATAGTAACCCCCCAGCTTTTAATCTGTAGGGATTTCAATGCGGGCAGCATTTAGTGACAGTGACATCACTGAACTTCAAAGGTCAATGATTAGCTGCTCGTTCAATGATAACCACCAGCATGTTAATCGTCAGGGAATACGATAATTCAATGATGGTAATACCATTGAATGACACGAGACAATCAGGCGATTTGCTCTCAATGCTGTTCCCCAGTATATGGATAGATGGGTTGAAGGGGGCGGGCGGAATCAGTGATGGTAACGCCATTGACTATCAAAAGGCAGTGATTCTTCAGCGTCTTATAAAGCTGGCCGTTTCTTGGTAATTGTATGACGCAAATGTTCCCTGCCAGTTTTCAGCAGAGTACGCATGTGCAGTCATTGTCGGTTTGTTAAATATTTACCCACGAAGTGAAATTGTCCTGCTCTCAGACACCATTATATATGACAATCTTCAGTGAAGTTCAGAAGTGTGAGCTTGTGCTGAGTATGCACCAATCGCCCATTGTCTGTTTATGGGTTTAGTGCATTAGTGGTGAATATTAACTGTTCATTCGCTCTTGATAAGATACTGTGTTCAGTATCATTGGTTTATAGAATCACAGAGTCATCGACATGTACAGCATGGAAACAGACACTTTGGGAAAAAAATCTTCCTCTAGCAGCTTATTCCAAACATGCACCAACCCCACGTGAAAAACTCCATTTCAAATGTTATTACTCTCACGTTAAACATACGCTCGCTTGTTTGGACTCCCCATTCTGGAGAAAAGGCATTGTCTGTTTACCCGATCCGTGCCTCATTTGATTTTACAGAAATTTTTAAGGTCATCCCTCAGCTCCTGACTCTCCAGAAAAAATAGCCCGAGCCGATTCAACCTCGCCCTCTACCTCAAACACTTCAATACTAGTAACATTGTTCTAAATCTTTTTCTGAACCCATTCAGATTCACAACATTCCTCCGATAATAAGCAGAACGGAATATGCAAATCATCTTCCAAAAGTGACCGAGACAATGGCTTGTACAACCATAACATGACCTCCCAACTGCTATACTCAATACACTGATGCAGTAATTCCAATAGCAGCCCTCCCTATCCTTTATATCTCAAATTTCACTCACGAGGTTCAATCTATTATTTGTTGTGAAACCTTATGTGTCCTTATGGCAAGAAAAATCAGCATGCACGTACACATTCTCACACAGACATGTACATGCTCAGACACAACGTCCACACAGAGTACAGAGTGAAAACATGAGAGAAAATTGGAAATGGAGGCGAAGAAAGGAGGAAAGTAAACTGAGAAATCAAGGAAGACCGTGAATACAGCAGGTGAGATATTATATATTTGGTGAGAGGAGGAGCTAGAGCGAATCAAGAAATGTGATGGAGAAAGGGAACGATCGGAAATGGAGAGAAACAGTATCGAGAATCAGAGGGTGATGAAAATGAAGAGAATGTGAATATGAGAGAAAGAGTTTGAGAGGGAAAGAGGGAGAGAGACAACCTTGAAAAGAATGTCGAGTTTGACCTGTTATCTAAGACAAGCCAATGCCATCCCAGAGTACTGAGGAACAAAACTATTTGCAATGCAATTTGTCTGTTTATGGCAAATAATTTGCACACGGAAAGTTGCCACAAACATCCGAACTGTAATAAGTGGAAGAGCTGTGCGCATTTTGCTGCTGGCTTTGTAACAATTGGTGCCAAGGTAACAGTGAAAGATCTTTGACTCCAACACTAGGCGTGGGTCAATCCGTAAGAAATAAGAGATTGTGTTGGTATCTGTAATTTTTGTCACATGGTGAGCTGAATGTTTCGCAGCAATGCAGAATGATTCTGATCTCAGTCGGTGAAAGCAAAAAAGTGGACTGTTCCACTCATATGACCACGGTTGGAGCCCAATCCGCAGAGGCCGTGTGGGCCAGAACATTATAGAATTATTCGAAATCTCATATAAAGGGTTCGTCCGAGGAGCACATTGTAAAGTGGTGTAAACACTTCTCTTCATCCTTGCAACCTTGATGTTACTGGAAACCTTTGTTACCAACAGAAGATATCATATTTTCCTTTTACAGGGTACATCTCTGATTGAAGTGACTGCTAAAATACTGATTGGCCCACGGATGTCCATTCAGCCTGTCTAACCTGTACTGACATGTAAGTGGAATATGGTTGAATTGTGTTGTCGTACCATTAGCAAATCGCAGTTTCAGGATTTTTAAAAAACTATAATCTTTTACATACAGAAAACTATCAATCAGAGTGTTAAATATTTTGAAAACATAATTGAGAGGACCATTTTTAATAGAATAGCAAAATCGACTGCCGCCAATGATGTATCCCTAGTCCCCTTGTATCTTCCTCGAACATGTAGCATTTGGGGGATGATTTCCATCAATTCTACACCACGGTTACAACAGTGTGGGTGTGTATAGTTGTGGTGTGTGTGAGAGAGAATGGCTGTGGGCATGTGTGGGTGTGTGTAGAAGGATGTGTGTCGGTTTGTGTGGATTCCTGTGGGTGTGTGGGGGTGTCTGACTGCGTTTATGAGGTTGTATGTGTGAGTGTGAGTCGGTGAGGGTTTAGTAGGTGTGTGAAGATGGCTGTGTTTTGTGTGCATGGGGGTGTGTGCGGGAGCTGTGTGTGCGTGTGTGGGTGGATGCGTGTCAGTTAGTGGAGGTGTGGGTATGTATGTCGGTGTATGTATGGGTGTTTGCTGTTGTATGGGTGTTTGGTGTTGTATGTCTATGTGGTGTGTGTGGTTGGGTGTTTGTGTGTAGGTGAGTGAGTGAATGTGCGTCATTGGGTGAGGACATGTGTGGGAGTGTGGGTTTGTTTGTTTGCCTGTAGGGGATGTGTGTGTGAGTGTGCAGATTTGTGTCTGTGGTGTGTGTTTGTGTATGTATTCACACTTTTTTGTTGTTTGTGTCTGTGGGTGGGTGAGCGTGCACTTATCGGTGTGTGTATGCATCTGGGTGGGTGAGTGCATATGTGCATACGTTTGAGTGCGTGTGTGTGGGCGCGTGAGTGCGTTGTGTCTGTGTGCATGTGGGTGTGTTTGGAAACGTGTGAAATTGTGTGTGTGCATGTTTGTCTATGTATGAGTGTGGATGTGTGTGGGTACCTGTGTGAGTATGCGTGTGTGGGTGAGTGAGTGTGTGTTTGTGAGTGTTAGTATATCTGGGGGTGTGTTTAGTTGTGTCTGCGTGTGTGGAGTGAAGATGTGTGTATATGTGGGTATGGGTGTGTGCTTGTGGGAGTGTGGGTGTTGAAGCGTGAGTGTGTGGTTGGGTGTGGAAATGGCGGGTGTGTGAGGGGTGTGTTTGCGTGTGTGCATGTGTGTCGGTGTGTCTTGCAAGCGTGTGTGTGTCACTTGCAAATGTGGGTCTATGAATGTGTGTGTTTGCGCGTGTCTGTGTATCTGTGTGTGTTTCTGTGTCTGCATGTGTGCTGATATCCAAACCGTTCCAACCTCTGAGCATTCAGGATGGGTTACAAAGACACCAACAATGGTGGAGTGATCGATTGACAAGCACTGTCCTCAAAATTTATTGACAGTATGATATAGGGCAGGGTAATAAGGCTGTCGAAGTCTTGAGTGCCAAGTTAAGCTGTGAAAAAGGAAAGGTTTGGGAGCTGGGACTGCCATGTCTCCTTTCACACCATATTCAATGCCATTGAGCTGTCACACGTGGAAGATGGTGAGGGTCTGAGCCATCAGCAGATTCAACATCACCAACTCCTTCGCCCGGCAACAATGGGTACCCCGGTAGCACTTGGCTCTGATCTTCAGTTCGTCCCCTCAGCAAGTCTGCTCTCGGCACAGGCCTCTCAACTCGTCACATGTGGCTCCAGTCTCTGCGAACGAAACCAGCGAGGTCGAGGATTAGCCAGGATTACCCTTAGCCCAATCGTGCACCAGGTCAGGATTACCAATGGTGAAACCTGAACAGCCGGGAGTGGGAGCAAATATGGTCAGGGGGCTAGCGCAGTTGAGACTTTCGTCTCTGCAAACAAATATCATGAAAGTGTTTGACTCTGCATCTTTTTTTCTAGCTTTGTACAGAGTGTGAATGCGAGTCATTTCGAGTCTACCACCACTCCCATAAAATAAACCTCTAAAACTGCTCCACAGAGAGTCTGACAAACCTGTGTCTCCAATTTGATCTGTTCTCCAGCTCCAACGCGAATATCGAATTCAATGGTTGCTATCTATTATCACAGGCTGCGCCTGAGCGGTAGGAACTGGCAGCATTTGTGGGTGGCTACTGGAGTGTCACAGAGCCTTGTGCTGATTCACCAGAAAAAGAGATTCTATTTTGTAGTTTTAAAGGTATCAAGGGGTTTGGGTTGCACATGGGAAATTGACGTTGAGTGAGAGGATCACCTTTCAGCATATTGAGGTACGGAATTGGCCAACTCCTGATCTGAGGTCATATGTTTCTGGTTCTCATTGTGTGTGTGTGTGTGTTTGTGTGTGTGTGTTTGTGTGTGTGTGTGTGTGTGTGTGTGTGTGTGTGCGTGTGTGTGTGTGTGTGTGTGTTTGTGTTTCTCTCTGGCTGTGCGTCTATTTGTTTGTTTCCCTGGTCCACAAAGCCACAGTTCCAAACAAAGAGGAGGCACTGTCAGAGGGTGGATTGACAGGGAATGAAGGGTGCCTTGGCCCCGTGGGGCTGTGTGAAATCAGCTAAACCCAGCAGTGTCCTTTCAATCCGAGAGACAGACTATCGACAACCTCCCACCCACATGCCCCCATACGGTAGCGACTCACCTTGGTTGATGAAATGCTTCCGTGGCAAAAGGCCGGCCCCAGACAAAGACAGGGCCAGTAATTCAAGGAGGAGGATGAGGAATACTCCCCTCATCTTCTGGTCAGCTCTTCTGAGCCTGGAGATGGCAGAGCGAATCTGACACGATTTACCAAGGCAGTTCCACAGGAATAGGATCGTATTGACGTGTTCTGAATCGAACAGCACTACAACAAGTTGATTGGAGTGTCCTCCTTCCTTGGAAGAAACTCAGCAGGCTGAATCCGTGATCGCTTTAAATCATTAACATGTGTACTCAACCTTCCTCACAACTTGGGCTTGCTCCACCATACTGCATCGAATTTCAGAGACTCTGTCCAAATTTCACCTCATTCTTCACTGAATCAAACTCCTAATCATTTACCCCAATCCCGCAGTCAGAGAAAAACTGTGCATGGTGGACCGGACTTGATGGGTTGAATGGCCTAACTTTTCCTCCTATGTCTTTTGGCCATTCGGCCTATCGATTTCACACCTACACTCTAAGCAGAATTCTGCCCTGTATTTTCTGCAGAGCTAATCTACCCAGCCTGCACATCCTTGTCACATTGTGGAGAAACTTCCAATAGCCAATCCACCCTGAGCCTGCACATCGTTGAACTGTGGGAGGAAACAGCAGCACCCGGAGGAAACCAATGCTGACACAGGGAGAATGTGCAGATTCCACACTGACAGTCACCAAAGTGTGGAGTCGAACCTGTGTGCCTGGCGCTGCGATGCAGTAGTGCTAACCACTGAGTGAAATTGCAACACGCATTCCTGGTAGACAGAAATCCAGAGAATATCTCTCACGACGGGAGCTGAAGTGGGCTATTCAGAACATCACATCTGCTGCACCATGTAATGGGACCATAGCTGATCTGACAAACCTCTCCTGCGTCTTCCCTGTCTTCCCCCATAAACCCACAATTCCCTCACTCTATAAGAGTCCCACTCTCTTTCTCAGTCTTCAATATATTGAATAACCCATCATCATCAGCCCTCTGTGGTGAAGAACTAACGAGTTTCACCCACCTCCCAGAGCAGAGTCCCTCCAACAATGTGGAGGTCCCACAGCACTGACCCTCTGATAGTACTGACATCCTCAGTGCTGACCATCCGACAGTGCCTATTCCCTCATCACTGACCCTCCGATAGTTCCCACTGCCTCAGCGTTGAACTTCTGATTTTGCCGAGTCCCTCAGTACTGAAATCCCGAGCGTGCGGTGCTCCCTCAACACTGAAACTCAAGCAGTGAGGAATTCGGTCAACAATGATGCTCAAACAGTGCCACACTACCTCAGCATCGACCTTCTGATAGTGGGACCCTGCCTCAGCACTGACCATCTGACAATGCAGAGCTCCATCAACACTTCCCCTTACATTATGGGAACCCAGCAACAATGAAGGACTGAAAGCACACACTCTCTCAGCACTGACCCTCCTACAGTGCCCAGTCCCTCAGCACTGATTCGCTGACAGGTCAGCACTCTCTCAGCACTGACCTGTCCTTCCCCAGTACTGACCCTCCAATCGTGCGGTGCTCCCTCAGCACTGAATCTCTGACGTTGTGGAGATCCTTCAGCAGTAACGCTCCAATATACAGCGTTCCCTCAGCACTGTCTCTTCGGCATTGTGGAAATCCATCAGCACTGACCCTCTGACAGAGATATTTCATCAACACTGACCACACAACAGTGGGACACACCCTCATCACTGACTTCCGAGAGTGCAACACTTCCTCAGGACTGACCCTCTGAAAGTCTCCACTTCCCCTGCACGGAATTTCCGAAAGAGACCAGAACCACACCACTGAGTGCTCAAGAGAGCCAACTCACGCAACACTGACCATACAACAGTGCTGCACTCCCTCAGCATTGACGCTGCGACAATGTGGAGCTCGCCCTGCACTGACCCATCAACAATTCGGAGCTTCCTCAGCACTGACCCTATGACAGTGCTGCTGTCCCTCAGCACTGGAAGTCTGAAAGAAAAGAGCTTTCTCGGCACTGCGACATCGACAGTGTGACACTCCCATAGCACTAAGCCTCCAACACTGCAGCAGTCCTTCAGCACTGACCTTGCGACAGTGCCGCACTCACTCAGCCCTGATACCCGGACAGTATGGAACTCGGACAGCAAGTAACCTCTAATACTGCGGAGATCCCTCAACTGTGAAACTACGATAGCGTGTGGCTCGCTGACCGCTGTGTCTTCGACAATGTGGCACTCTGTCAGCACTGACCCTCTGACAGTGCAGCACTCTCTCTGCACTAATGTACCATCAGTGCAGCGCTCCCTCAGCATTCACATTTTGGCAGTGGAGCACGTCATCAGAACTCACCCTCTGTGAGTGCCAAAGTTCCTCAGCACTGGTCCTCCAATAATGTGGAGCGCAATCAGCACTGAACGTCCAACTGTCGGAAAATCCGTCAGTGGTCATCCTCCGACAATGCTGACTCCGTAAACGCTGACCCTCTGACAGTGTGGACGTCCCTCGGCACTGATCATCAAACTATGCGGCACTCCCTCACCACTGACTTTCCAACAGAGCAGCACTCCCTCAGGCTGACCATCTAACAGTACCACACCTCCTGAGCACTGACCCTCCAACAGTGCGGCGCTCCTTCAGCACTGACCTTTTGACCTTGCGGATCTCCCTCACCATAGACGGTAAACAGTGTGGCATCCCCTTCGGGCTGTCCCTTTGAGGGGGCCACACTCCCTCAGCATTAACCCTCTGAAAGTGCCTTGTCCCTGAACACGGATACTCTGACAGTGCAGAGAACCCTCATAATTGAGTAGTCGACCGTGTGGCACTCGCACAGCATGGACTTTCTGACAATGGTGCACTCCCACAACACTGAACATCTGACATAGCGGTGCTTCTTTAGCACTCTACCTACGACTGTGAAATATTCGCTTCAGCACTGACCATCCAACAGTGTGGACGCTCTGACTTTTCGACAGTGCAGCATTCCCTCTGCTCTAACCCTCCAACAGTGCGTCACTCTGACATTACTGGTTCCCTCAGCACTGACCCTCTGGCAGTATGACACTCCCTCCACACTGACCCTCTGACAGTGCGAGCTTCCTCCACACTGACCTTTGGAATGTTCCTGCTCTTTCAGCACTTATCCACGGACGGAGTGGCATTCCCTCTGCACCGACCCTCCGATAGTGCAGAGACCCAGCAGCACTTTGTCTCTGACAGTGTGGCACTCCCTTAACACTGAGTCTCCAACATTGAATCAGTCCCTTAGTACTGACACTTCATCAGTGCGAAGCACCCTGAACACTGATCCTCTTAATATGCGGCACTCACCCAGCACTGACCCTCCGACAGTGCTGCACTCCCTCAGCACTGAATTTCCGACAGTCTCCATTCCTTCCGCACGGACTCTCAGACAGTGTGGCACCCTGTCAGCACTGGCCCTCAGCAGTACGGAGCTCCACCAGCACTGGCCATGCAACAGTGCCCACAGTCTCAGCGTTGATCCTCCAATAGTGTGACACTACCACAGCGCTGAACCACTCACAGCGCTGACCAACCAATACTGTCTGCTCCCTCAACAGTGTCCCTCATAAATGCCCACTTCCTCAGCATTGACCCTCCGACAGTGCAGTGATGACAAAGCACTAACCCTCCTACAGTACAGTGTTTCTGTAGAAGTAACCTTCCAACAATACACTGTGTATAAGGATTGACCCTCCAACAGCACCCTCTGCCTCACCACTGACCTTCTAACTGAGCCCACGTCCTCAGCACTGCTCCTCTGACAGTGCTGTAATGCACAGCACTGACCATCTGACAGAGCCTGCTTCCCCAGCACTGACCCTCGAAGGGAGGTTACTTCCACAACATGAATGTCTGACAGAACCGTCTCTGTCTGCGCTGACCCATTAATATTGCCCACTTTCTCAGCACTTATCCTCCAGCAGTGCGGTGATCCCTCATCAAAGACCTTTTGACAGTGCTGTGCTCCCTCAGCACTGACACTCTGATAGAGTCTGCTCCCTCAGCACTGTCGCAAGGCAAGTCCTGACTGCCTCAGCACTGACTGTCCAGCAGTGCCTACATGCCTAAACACTGATCTCTGACAGGACTGGTCGCATCCAGACCTCGTAATGATTATCTCCAGCCTGTACTTCCAGTTGCAGCCGAACAGGCTACGCAATGGGTAAACGTGGCATTTTGCCATGTCACGATGACACTGGCATTGTGACTAGGTAGAAGCTATAAAATCAGTGTGCTTCCTCCATATTGTGGCATTCCTGTCCGAACGACGCTCCACTCACGTCCCCTAACTCCTGGTCAGTGTGAGCTCATCCTGATCCCAGTGAGTAATGAGAGACAGAAAATACTCAGTGATCAATACAGTTAGTTTCATTCCCTTGTTTCATAAACCAGTGGGTCAGACATTATCATATCTTCATAACTGAGATGAACCCGAAGTTCAGAATGGGCAGACAGCACAAGTTGAAACTCAGTCATGCCTCGCTCTGTTACTCATTCGGTTTTCCCTTCCTAAGTCTTTCCAACAGCAGTACTTGTTCCCGGCACATATCCCAGTGAGAGTCGTCTCACTGTTGTCACAGTGCATTTGTTTACAAGTTGCATCCAAACTCATACAATCGCTGAATAAACGTAGGAAACAGAAAACGCGGCTTCATTATTATCAACAATCAGTATTACAAGTAGGATTCAACCAAGTGATACAGAGAACCGCACTGTGCAGTGTGGTTTAACAGAAGGATACAGAACGAAAAACTACCCAGAGTGCTCAAAGTGTTTTTGAACCAATAGTGAAACCATAACTGTGCACTGTGCTTAATGTGTGGTGTAATGGAGGGATATCGAGAGCAGAATTGTGCATAGTTATTTATGTGTGATGCAACTGAGAAATATTGAGAGCAGAATTCTGCACTGTGCATTATATGCGGTGTTTGTGATGGACATTGAGAAAACAATTGTGCATGTTGTTTTCTGTATGGTATAACTGAGGGATATTGAGAACAGAATTGTGCAGTTTGTCTTAAGGGTATCAGCACGGATACATTAAGTGGAGATGCACTGTATGCGAAATGGAAATCAACTTTGCAATCAGTTGAATGAGAAAATTCAGTGTAGAGTGGATTCAATGTTACCTGAGATGTGATAATCCGTCTGTTTTTGTGTCTTCTAAAACGATGAAACGTTCTTTCTAAACTTTGAAATTGCACGTTCCCAACAATCCTTGTGCTGTTCAACAAAGCTGTCAGCCTATTTTTGAAATGTCCATGTCCTTCGTGTTAATTGTACACTTCGAACCTCTTCTGAATACGTCCATTGATTAGCCTCAATGATAGCAGAAACAAAACAATCTGACACCTCTAGCTTAACAACCAGGTTTCAGTGTGGGACCTTCCTTTTCCTGTATGACCACAAGCTGCGATCATTTCACTTTGGAGATCAGAGCTGTACACAGTTCTCTGACTGAGGTCAAACGATTGGGAGCAAATTTCTGGGAGAACGGACCAGCTCGTTTTGAACCAGGGAGTTCACGAAATCTCCAACCGTGCTTCACAGGACCACGTAACAAAAATGCTTCCACAGCACACCAGTATTTGCCTCAAAATTATTTTCGATCAAGAAGTGTCTTAAAGGCAGAGAGATAGAGAGTGAGAAATAAACAGCGAGAGACAGAGAGGAGTGGGAGACATAGGCAGAGAGAGATAGACAGATAGAAAAGCAGAGACAGAGATAGTGATAGAGGGAAACAAAGATTATAAAAAAGAAGCAAAAAGAGATACGGATGGAGATAGAGAGAAAGAGAGAAAATGCAGAGACCCAGAGACAGAGACAGGGATAGTGATAGAGAGACATAGAGAGCATGAAGAGTAAGAGAGACAGAGATAGGGATAGAGATAGACAGAAATGGGGAGACAAAGGGAGAGACTGAGAGCGACGGAGAGAAATGCCAGAGAAAGAGAGATATAGAAAGAGAGAAAAAAATCTGTGTGAGAGAGAGAGAGTTGAGAGATGGGCAGTTCAAAGGAGATTTAAGGAGAAAGTTTTCATTCTAATGCCCCCCTCTCAACTTAAATACATAGCCTCTGGTATTAGATATTTCAACTCTGGGAAAGATTATTCTGACTCTTAACTCTATCTTTGCATCTCATGACTTTATAGACTTCAACTAAGTCTACCTTCAGCCTCCATCGCTCCAGGGAAATCATATTTCTATAATGTAGAGTTGCCAGTGTTGGAGTTTACAAAATTAAAAAGCGCATAATATTAGGTTAGAGTTCAAAATGTTTATTAAAAAGCCTTGCATTCGAAACGCTGCTACTTTGTCAGTTCGCTGGGGGTGGGGGGGGGGGGGGGGGCAGGATCCTGTGACACAGAAGGAATCGTAAAATATCAAAGTATTTCTATGTAAACGGCAACCACACATTCACACTCATGCTCAGTCATTCAAACACATTCTCACACACACTCTCGGACACTCGCATACCCAGACTCATGCACACTCACACACCCACTCACACACACTCACATAGACCGTCCTCCCTCATACTCACACTCGCACACATTCACACTGACCCTCCACCCACACTCACACGCTTACACAGACATTCTCCCACTGTTGTGCACTCACACACAAGGTACACGGAACCTTTACACTCTGACATGCACAAGCTTACACAGACGCTCTCCCACATTCATATACTTACACTTACACAGACCAGCTTCTACACTGTCACATTCATGCACTTACACAGACATTCTCCTAAAGTAACACAGTCAGACGCACTTACGCAGACCCCCTGCCACATTCGCACAATTGTAGATACTTACACAGCTACTTCTCACGCATACACACGCTTATACAGACCTTCTTCCACACACATATACTCACGGGCATTTACACCTACGCAGACCATCCCCTACACGCTCACACTCACACAATCTCACACATACTTACGTACACCCTCTCTGATACACAGACTCACACTTGCATACAGTTTCCACCGACTCCAACGCTTACACAGACGCTATAAGACGTCCTCTCATATGCATGTGCACAATCAAACACAATACGCCCACTTACACAGCCACTCTTCCCACACACTCACACTCACACACTGGCACACAATTCCACAGACACATTCCCATATGATCATATCTACACAAAATCATTCACACATAAAGTCACACACAGGCCCTCCTCTCACAAACTCGCATTCAAACACACTTACATGCACTTTCCGCTGATTCTCTCCCAAACACTCACATACACTCACAAACGTTCAAACACAGGCTCACACAGGCACATACACTAGCTCAGACGTTCCTGGAACACAGTCAAATTCAGATTGACTTACAGATAGCCCCTTTCACATATTCACACACTAACACATGAACGTATACACACACACACACTAGTGCACACACTCACACTTACATGGACCCTCTGCCAGCTCTCACTTTCACACCCCTGTATAGTTCCTCTCGCACAGACACATCAACACATTGACGAACACAGACACAGACCCTCCTCCAACAAATTTAAACAGACAATCTCCCACACGCAAACATGCACACACACTTACACATACATTCACGCACACTTACACAGACACTCCTCTGACACTCACACACTCACAACACTTGCACACACTTTCTCCCACACACATACACTAGCACACACTTGCACATATCTGCCTGTAACAGTTTTACACACTCGTTCACACTCTCTTACAAAGACGGCATCACATACATTCACACACACTTACACAGACCCTGGCCCACCCTCTCACACACGCTCCAACTCACTTACACAGATTCTTTCCCATACTATCACAGACATGCACGCACACTCACGCTTACACATGCCCTCCTTCCACAAACTCACGCTCACACACACTGAAACATTCTTCCATGGATATTTCTTCAACAGTCACACTCATATACCCAAACAGACCATCCTCCCCTATACGTAGTCACTCACACTTACACAGACCCACCTCCCAGATATGGACTCACATATACTGACACACACATAGATAAAGACCAATTAAATGGACCCTTGCCCACACAAAAGCATGCACACACTCACAATCACACATTCAGAGTCACATGCACAGGCAATCCTCTTACATTCACACATGCTTACACAAACCTTCTCCCACACGTAAACTCAGACACATTTACAGACACCTTCTACAATACACACATACATACACACAAAGATGTTCGACCATGCACTCACACTTATACAGAACCTAGTCAACACTCTCATCACACTCACACACACTTACACTGAAACTTTCCCATACTTTCACACACACACGTCCTTACAGAGATCCTCCTCCCCCACACACATTCACAAGCACAAATACACGCTTACCACTGAACATCTCCCAAACACTCACACTCACATAAAATTACACAAACTCTCATCACTTACCCACGTCACACACTTACGCAACTCCTCTCCCACACACTGATACACACACGTACGAACTTGCATAGACCCTCTGCCCACAATATACTCATGCACACACATTCACATATACACAAACAATCAGGCACACATCCCCAAACACAATCACACACAGTTGAGCAGACATTCTTATAATACACAGACACACACTCACATTAACACACACTTCCAAAAACGTTCCTCACACACACATATGCACACTCATTCACCCGCACTTACACACTTCCAACACAGACACACACTCTTTCACAGATATTCTCCAACAAACACAAACTCTCATACAATCATAACCACTCACACAGCCACACACTCACACAGACCTACTCACATACACACACATTTACACACTCAGATATTCTCCAACAAAGACACACTCTCACATATTCACAAACATAAACACAGGCGCACACTTACAAAGACCCTCTCCCATACCCTCAAACAGACCTTCTCACATCCACAAATGCAAACACAAAATCACATACACTCTCACGCACGCCCAGTCACAAACACCCAACTGTACACATATACTCGCATACACACTTCAATAGAGTCTTTCCCACACACTTACATTCACTTCCACTCTCATATACACAGACACACTCACACAGACTCACAAACACTTACACACACTACAATGCACTGTCACTCACACACACTCATGTACGCACACATGCAATCACACAGACCCTGTATGGACACGCACTCCCTTGCACACATACAATATACATACTTACAGACCTCACTCCCACACAGACATAATGTCTCATACTGACATGCACATAAACGCACACAGACGCTGTCACGCACACTCACACTGGCACAGATACTCTACCAATTCTCACACTTTCATACTCACACACTTATGCAGGCCCTCATCAAACGCACTCAAACACTCACATGCGGACGGCACGATGGCACAGTGGTTTGCACTACTGCCTCACAGCACCAGAGACCCGGGTTCAATTCCCGCCTCAGTCTACTGTCTGTGTGGAGTTTGCATGTTCTTCCCGTGTCTGTGTAGGTTTGCTCCAATTTCCTCCCACAGTCCAAAAATGAGAAGGTTTCGTGAATTGGCCATGCTAAATTGACCGTATTGTTAGGTGAAGGGGAAAATGTAGGGGAATGGGTCTGGGTGGGTTGCACTTCGGCGGGTCAGTGTGGAGTTGTTGGGTCGAAGGGCCTGTTTCCACACTGTAAGTAATCTAAAATACACTCATTTAAAGAGACCCTCCTTCCTCTCTTGCGTACACACTTACAGTCAGGTACAAACCTTCTTTCACACACTCACTTACGCAGTCACTCCTCCCACCTACATCTACAGTCCTAAACACTGATACAGGTGCTTACACTCACACACAATTATACAGACCCCCGTCCCCCACACTCTCACGGATCCTTACACAGATCCTTTCCTACGCACTCAGAAAAACTCACATATATACACACAGGTTCACAGATCCTCCACCTGCACCTACACTCTCACTCACGCTCGCATATACTCACTCATTGTCACTCACAAACACAGTATCACGGACACTTAAAGAGACTCTCCTGCCACTCACTCAGAACCAAGCAAACTCACACAAACGTACACATACTCTCTCCCAGACACTATCACTCTCGCACACTAACGTATACTTACATAGATATTCCTCCAACGTTTTTACGTTCACGTACACAAGCCGCCTCCTATCGTGCACATGCAGTCGCACACATGTAGACATGCACTCCTCCCAAATGCACACAGTCACAAACAATTATACAGACTCTATTGCACCATTCACACTCTCACACATACCCACATGGATATACACACACTCACACGTACTTACACAAACACGACTCTAACGCTCACAAATTCACACAATCATACACATGTACATAGACACTCGTCCCACACGAGCACAATCACACACACTTATACAAGTATTCCTCCCTCACACACATTTATCCACACGTTCATGCTCCCTCTCCCGCACACACTTACACACAACTACACAGACCACAATCCCACACACACTCTCACACTCTTATTTTTCACGCAAACACACAGAGAATTATACACACTGTCACAATTTCACATACCCTCCCCCCACGTGCACACACTGACATTTACAGACCTATACGTGCTCTCTCCCACATGCACCCTCAAGCAAACTTAGACAGCCTTTTTCCCGTCATTCACTCACACACTCACGAAACCTTGCAAAGACCCTCCTCCCATTCATTCACACTCATACTCATTCTCACTCACATACTCATGCACAGTAACCCCCGCGCCCCACACACTGACAGTTGCACATATTCTTCACCCACATTCACAAACAAACTCACATGACTTTGCATGCTCTCTCCCATTCACACACTTGCACAGATGTCTCCACCCACACACACTCATACAGACCCACTACCTACAGACTGGCACTCACACACAGTCACATAATCTTGCACAAAATGTCTTCCCACACACACGTTCATACCCACAGGCATGCACAAAGACAATCCCATGCACTCAATCTTACATGGACTCTCCAACCACACTCACACACACTGAAACACCCATTCAGGACCTCTCCCACACACTCACAGAGATTCCCACACACTTAGACTCTCCACTTACGCGCACAGACACGTACACAAACATTCTTCAACACACAAACTCGCACTCACGCATGCACACTTTGAAAGACTCTCCTCCCACGCACTCATATACTGACAGAAACCATTCTTCCACATACTCATACTCTCTCACACATGCAGAACCTATGCCACACAATGACACTCGCAGTCACTGACAAACACGTACTCACACAGACTTTCACAGCACCTCATCCTACATGCTTACAAACACTCACATACACTTGCACAGACCACCGACCCATACACACAGTCTCATGTGTACGTGCATAGTTACATTGTCCTTCCTCTCACATACATTCAAACACCTATACAGACTCTCCTCCCGTATACACATACTCATGTGTACGCAGGCATGCTTATGCATACCTTCTCCCACACGCACAAACTCAAATGCACTCACATATACCACGCATTCACTTACATTGATCCTTAACCCACACTCTTGCACACAGTCACGCATACTCACACACACTAACAAACACTCATGCATAATCACACAGTTACACACAGTTACACGGATCTCTATCTCACTCATGCACACTCAAACTTAAAGGCACTCTCGCCCATGTAGACACAAATATTCACACTCGCACTATTATTCAGACCTTCCACATGCAGAAGCTCACTAACCCACATGCACTAAACCCCTCCCACAAGTACACACTCTCACAAACTCACATATGAACATGTACACGCTCTCACACACAGTCATCCACATTCTTACACAGAACCTATACATCCACACTCTCACACACGTATACAGGTTCTCTCCGAAACACAGTATCACAAACTTAGACAGACCTGCCTTCCTCCCTTGTACCCACACTCACATCGACTTACACAGACCCTCTCTCTCTCACACACACACTAACACACATAAACTTACACACACTTTCACGGACCCTTTTCCATGCAGACACACACTTTGGCAGACACTTTGCCAAATGCACACACTCAAACACTCAGGCCCTGACTCACACTTACACAGGCCCTCCTGCTGCACTCATACACTCACACACACTTTTCAGGTCCCTCTCCCAAAAACAGTTACACACTCTTACGCAGACCCTCCCTCACACACTACACACACCGCTCCATACACACAGGTGCACAAGCACACCCACTTATATAAGCACACACTTTGACACAGACACTCGTCCAACTCAATCACACTCACACATTCACATATGCTTGCAGTGTACACCACACACACTCACATATTCACACTTGCGCATACCCTCCAGCCACACTCAAACACATACACTAACGCACCTGTACATTTTCTGTTCTATACATACACTCCCACACAGTTCGACAGACCCTCTTCCCTCACTCGCACACACACACATATGCAGATTCTCTTCACACACACACTCATAACTATAATTATGCAGAGCTGAAAAATGTGTTGCTGGAACAGCGCAGCAGGTCAGGCAGCATCGTAGGAGCTTGTAGAGGAAGATAATTATGCAGCCTCCCACACAAACACACACACCCTAATGCACACTTGCACAGACCATCCACCTATACAGAGACATTCAGACACAGTGACATGCCCTTGCAGAGAATCCCTTCCCACACACGCATTCTCACACACTCATGCATTCAAACACACATTCCTACAAACTCACTCTTACACAGAATCTCCAACCATATGCTGGCACTCACAATCGCACATCTATACAAGCCCGCTCCCACACACACACACTCACAGGGATTCACACACACTGAGCAGACCATTCTCATCCACTCACACGCACTCACACTCACGCAAACGTACATTGACCCTCCCCTTCACAAATTCACACACGCTCTTCCACACACCCGCACCCAATCACACACACTTAGACAGATCTTCTTCAACACCCACATTTACACACACTCAATCAGATGCTGCTGCGATGCACTTACATGTATTTACACAGACCTTTCTCCCAAATACGCACACTCACACACACTGACACAAAACCTTTCCCACAAACTGATTCTCACAAACACTCACAAACTCACGGAGATTTACACAGACCCTCATTCCACACACTCACGCACATGTACATACACTTGCAACAGACCTCCTTCCATAGACACACACTCTCATGCATACACACACAACCAGACATCCACCCACACTCAAACACACAACGACATCTACACAGGCCCACTTTAACCCCACACCCACACACACGCACAAACACACAATCAAATATACTCAGGCACATTTATACAGACTTTATCTCACATACACTCAAACACACTCACATTTACCACACATTCACTTACATCAACTCTTAAACCACACACGTACAAAAGCTCACAAATACTCACACATACTCACACACACTTATATACACACTCTCCCACACATTGACACAAACACTCACACATTCGGACACACTTATCAAACATTCCACATTCACACACTCACTAAATCACAGGCTTGCACCGAACCCCCTCCCACCCTCACCCACTCTCACACGCTCATATATCCACATGCACACACTCACATTCACAAACTCATACACACTCTTATACAGGCCCTCCAACACACAATCACACACACTTAGGCAGAGCGCCTTCATCCCTTGTACATGCACTCACACCCACTTACACAGACTGTCTCTCTCACTCACACAAACACGCACTAACATATGTACACACACCTGCGCAGACACTCTCTCACACGGAAACACACACACACATGCAATTTCACACGCACACAGGCTTATTAGACACTCTTCAGACATTGACACTGACACACTCACACCCATGAACAGAGACCTTCTCCCATAAACCCAACATTAACCATTCTCCCACACATGCACTCAACATGTTTCACAAACCCTCTACTCCACACACACTCGCATACACACACGCACACTCACACATACACTCTCCTAAGTACACTTACACAGACCCTTATCCCACACACACTCGCACCCACTCACACATAGAGACACTCATGCACAACTGACACAGACCCTCCTCACTCGCACTTGCACTCATTACACACCTTTGCATAGCCCCTCTCCCAACACGCATTTACACAAACGCTTACATAAACCCTTCTCCCACGCACACACACTCACGCACACTCCCATATACACACATATGCGCTCACACACTAAAATAGACCTTTCACCAAGCACTCACATTCACACACACTCTGTGACGCACGCTTGCAAACACAGACAAATACATACATCCACACTCCGATACACAGACACACACAAGCATGCACATACTGTTATACCTGCTTACACAGAACCTCACCCACAGACTGACAAACTGTTAAAAAGACCCTCCTCCCACACACTCACGATCACACATACTCAGGTACTTTTACACTTACACAAACCCTCATTCACACACTCACATTCACACCCACTCATATATCCACAAACATTCTCATACACTTACACAGACCATCCTTGCACACAAACTCACACGTGCTCACATATCCACGCACACTCCTCCAACGCACACACACTAACACACAACCTGTCCCCCCACACAATCATACACACTGACACAAACTCCCCTCCCACTGACTCACACTGACATACACTCACATTTACAACACGTTCACACACGCTGCCACAGACCCAGTCCCCCAACACACACATAATCACAGACCATGCTCCTACAGGCTCACCCTCACACATATTCACATGTACACACACGCACACAGGCACAGATCCTCCACACACACACGTTGACACTTACTGACAACGACCGTGTCCCTCATGCACATACATTCACGTACACTACACAGTCCTACCTCACACACATTCACACTCACACACGCTGACACAGACCCTTTTCTTAAGCGCTCACATTCTGACTCAGAAATCCTTCACACACACTCGCACAGACACACACATGCACGGTCAGATACACCTACACAGCCTCTCTTCCACACACTCACTGAAAAATGCATATTGAGACTGTCTCCCACACACACACGCACGTAGTCACACACTCTCGCACACAATTGTACAGATACACGTGCACATACACACACATTTAGATACACTCTAACTCACTGTCAGATGTACCCTCATTCTTATACAGAAGCATGCATATTTACACACACTCAAATACACATGCATGCTCTCTGTCTGACACACACACTAACAAACACACTCGCACATACAACCATACACTCTCTCACACACTGACACATATAGATGCGCATACACAGGCTCTCTCACTAACCCATACGTGCACACAAACACGCACATATGCACACACATGCACACATGCGTCTCACACACGCATACACACACAAACACACATGTTCTTTCTAAGTGTCTCTCTGTCTCACATGCAGTCTCTCTATCTCTCATGCACAGTTCGTCTGTTTCTCTCATGCAGTGTCTCTCTGTCTTGCACACATAGACTCTGTCCCTCCCTCACACTAACTTTCACACACAATCTCTCTGTCTCTCTGGCACTGTCTCTCTGTGTCTCACACACGATGATTCTGACATTCATTCTGTCTGTCTCGCTCTCATACACACTATGTTTCATACACAGTCTCTCCCTCTCTCTCTGTCTTCACACACAGTCTTTGTCTCTCACACACAATTTCTGTACTGCATCACAGTTTCTACCGCACACACACATCGACTCTCAATCACGATCTCTTTGTCTCACACGCATGGATTTTCTGTCTCACAGACTGACTCTCGCACCGTCTCTCCAGCTCATACACACCGATTCTTACATGGGTACAGTTTCTCTGTCACTCACACTCAGTCTCTCTGTTTGTCGCACACAGTCCCTCTCTCTCACACAGTCTATCTCTCTCTCTTTCTCTCCAACACCCGCACAAACACACACACACATACACACACACATACATACACACACACACACGGTGTCTCAGTCTCTCATCATTCTCTGCCACACAGTCTCTTTCTCTCTCACACCCACACACCGTCTCTCGATCTCTCACACAGCGTTGTTCACAAGCAGTCTTTCTGTCTCTCTATCACAGTTTCTCTTTCTCACACACTCTGCCTCACACACATTCTCTCTGTCAGTCATATACAGTATATCTACCATGTACACGTAATCTCTCTCTTTCACACACAGATTTTCACATAATCTGTCTCTGTCTCTTTCACGCGCAGTCACTATGCCTCTCTGTAAAACAGTCTCTGTCTCACACACAGTCTCTGTCTCTTATAGACAGCCTGTCTGCCTCTCTGACACTATCTCTCTCTCTCTATCTCTCACACACAGCCTACCTGTCTCATACACACCGTCTCTAACACATAGTATCTGTCTCACAGTCGCTCAGTCTTTCAAAGTCCCTCTGTTTCTCGAACATAGTCTCTCTCTCTCTCACACACACTAAATCTCACAAACAGTGTCTCTATTTCTCTCTTTAACAGAGTCTCTCTCTGTCAAACACACAAACACACAATCTCTCTGTCCCGCACACACAGCCTTTCTGTCTCACTGTCACTGACTCTCACACATAGTATCTCTGTCTATCTAATACAGTATCTGTGTCTCACAGGCAATGACTCTCACCCGCAGTCTCTCTGTATCTCGAACACAATCTCTGTATCTCATGCACACATCTCTCACGTACAGTCTTTCGACCTCAAACACACAGACTCCCTCTCTCACATACTGTTTTTTTTCTGTCTCGCACACACAGCCTCTCTCTCTCTCTCACACACACACACACACAAATACACACACACATACACACAAACGCCACACACGAACACACACACACAAATACACAGACGGAGTCTCTCTGTCTCTCACACACATTCTATCTCACACACGCAGTGTCTCTGCCTTACACGCGGATACTCTCTCTCTCACAACCAGACAGCTTCTCCGTCTCTCTCAGGCAATCTATCTGCTTCACATACACTGTCTGTCTCTCTGTCTCTCACACAGTCCCTAACACAATCTCTGTCTCATACTCTGTCTCTCTCTGTTTCACTTACACACACATAGTCTCCCTGTCTCTCTAACACAGTCTCTTTGACACTCGAAAACAATCTCTCTGTCGCGCACATCGAGCGTGGCAGGGTGGCTCAGTGGTTAGCACGTTCTCCCCGTTTCTGCATGGCTGTCCTCCAGTTGACCCGGTTTTCTCCCACAGTCCAAAGGTGTGCAGGCTAGGGAAATTGGCCGTGCTAAATTGTCCAAAGTGTTAGGTGCACTAATTATACAGAAATGGGTCTGGGTGAGTTACTCTCTCTGTGTGTTGAACACATTATCACTGTCTTTCTCACACTCTTTCTGCCTGACACATACTAACTCTGACTCACAGCCTTATTATCGCAAAAGCAGTCTGTCAGTCTCTATCGCACTCACAGACACAGAGTCTCACTCTCTCACACACACACATACACACACACAGACACACAGAAATCCAATGGACTACACATTGCTGATTCAGACACTAGCAAATACCTGGGGGAAACCATTGACCTGAAAGGAATTGGAGCAGCTGCACCAATCCCGTGGCTACAAAAGCAGATCAGAGGTTTGGGGTAACTCCTGCCTAATGAATTCGTCGACATTTTAAAACTCTCGCCATCGATTGGAGTGGAATTGAATAATTCTCCCTGGTAAAAGAAAATCTTGATTTATTTTCAGGAATTGCAGTATTTACAACTTTTCAATTGTCTGAACAAATCTCTGGGCCATCCTGGGGTTGTGACCGACGCGAAAAAATGTTCACATCCTTATTAATCCCGTTATCCCATCTGTACAGACACGTCTTCATTTTTTCTTATTTCCTCTCTTTTCTTCTCTCTTTCTCTCTCTCCATCCCTCTTGGCCTTTTCCAAGTGCTTTTAGCCTCTCCCTACCTTCCTTGCACTTTGTCCTTCCAATCTCTTAAGGGCAAAGGTGAAACGAGTTAGAAGATAGAACAGAGAGCATTACAGCGCGGTATAGTCCCTTAGGCCCTCGTTGTTAGTGGGCCTGTGTAACTAGTTTGAATTCCAGCTAACCTACACCATCACATTCTCGTTCATATGTCTATCCAAAGTCCATGTAAATGCCCTTCACTTTGGCGAGTCTACTGCTGGTTGTACGCAGGACGTTCCACACCCCACCACTGTCTGAGTAAATTTTAGATTCTGTTCCATGGAGGTCAGACAACTGAGAGGGGATCTCATTGAAACACAAGGGATTCTTAAGTGGCTCGACCGGGTAAAAGCTTTGAAAGTGTCTTCCTGTGTGAGCGAGTGCAGGACCGATGAGCAACGTTGCAGGAAAGAAAAAGACAAATTTCTGACTAAAGTAAGGAGGAATGTCTTCTCTCAGAGGAGTGTCAGCCTTTTCAACACCACACAGCGCTGTTGGGGGATGTGGTGCAGAGTCCTTATGCATATTAAAAACTGAAAGGGTTCTTTCTTGATCAGTCGGGGAAAGCGAGAGATAGGTCGGAGGAAGGAATGTGGATGCGCAGAATTGTTGAATCAGCGATATTCCTACTTCAAGGAGGAACAGGATGGAGGGGGCGACAAGGTCGAATGATGTGGCTATTTTTTTATAGACTTACGGTCTCCTCATCCTATCTTCTGTTTCTCTGAGCCTCTCCCTTCTTTTCTCTCTCTCTCTCCTTCTCCCTGCCTTAACCAATTGCCTTGATGGTTACATATTTCTGCCTTTGAGCCGCGGTTGAGTTGTTAAACATTCCCTTCTGAAACGGAACTGCCTTATCCCCAGACTCCAGCCAGTCTGAACCACATCAACGCAGTTGTCAGAAGCGACCGTCCGTGGATTTAACACAGCAGCTCAATGTCTTTCTGTGCAGCCGCGCTAATACAGCGTGAGCTGCTACCATCCAGGTTTCAATCAGTGATCGCCTCATGTGAAGTGTGGAGACTGCTTCCTGCGAGCGATTGTGTGTCATCAGCACAAAAGCATAGACATATTTTTAGACTGGAGATATTCATCATCTCACATTTGCGTGATGCAGATTTTAATTGGCAGGTTTTAGGTCAAGAGTGGGGTGTGGAAAAGCACACCACATCAAGCTGCATCCCAGGAGCAGACGAATTGATGTTTCGTTCATGAAGAATGCGGGTGTGCGGGGTAAAGAGGCTGAGAGATAAATAGGACGGTGGAGCTGGGAAAATTAGCTTGGAAGGCGATAGTTAGGGGGAGGTGGAACAATGGTGATAGGTCGGAGAGGAGGGTGGTGCAGATGGATGAGAAAGACATTACACAGATCAAGATGGAGGTGACGAGTTGGAAGGTTGGATCTGGGAAAGGATGGGGTACGGGGAATTCGGGAAACTGGTTAAATCCAATTTGATAGTGTGGGGTTGGAGGGTTCTGAAGGGAAGAAAAAATGTTCTTCCTCCGGGCGTTGTGTGGTCATGGAGTGGGAATGGAGTAAGCCAATAATCTATATGTCCTTGGCAGAGTGGGAGGTGGCGTTGAAGTGTTCGGCCACGGGGCAGTGGGATTGGTCCGTGCGCACATTTGGGGGGTGGTCCCTGAAGCACTCCGCAATTGGCATCCAGTCCCAAAGGAAGCTTCCACACCCGACATGGATTTTTCTGTAAGCCGAACATTTCAACTCCCCTTCTCACTCCATTGAGACCATATAGGTCCTGGGCCTTCTCCATCGCTAAACCCTCACCACCAGAGGCTTGGAGGAAGAACGTTTCACATTCTGCCATGGGTGCCCCAACCACACCGAATCAATGGGAATTTCACAAGTTTCGGCATTTCTTCTCCCTGCCATCCCAACTTATCCCAAATCCAAGGCCTGTCCTGTCTAATCTTGTCTCGTCTATTTATCTGCTTAACTCTCCACTCCAAACTTTCACTTTCTGCCGCCTTCATCTTCCTATCGCCTTCCTAGCTACCTTGCCCCAACGTCACGCAACTCTTATTTCACTCTCAGTCCCCTTGGCCCTGATGAAGGGCTTTTGCCCGAAACGTCGATTCTCCTGCTCTTCGGAATCTGCTGACCTGCTCTGCATTTCCAGGATCACACCATCAAATCTTATCTCCAGCGTCCGCATTTTCATCTCTTGTAGCTTTCAGACCGGCCTTGTTATTGTCCAGGTTTGCAAGTTCACCACACGGACTTCTGCAGTGTCTGAGGAGTGGCGAATAGTGCTGAATATTTATCGGTGAACATCCCCCTCTCCTGACATTCTATGGAAACCAGTTCATCTTTGAAGCAGCTGAAGATGTTTCGGCCTCAGTCATCAATCTGAGAGACTCCTGCCCATGATGCTAATGCAAACGGTACACTGGGCCATCAGATTGAGAGGACTCGTGTCCAGGAGCTGGGAGCATCTGTTGCAATTGGATAGGTCGGACTGTATCTGCAGTGTTGAGTGCAGTTTTGGTCTCCTTCCCTGGCAGAGGGACGCCCTGGCTACGGAGTTTACCAAACTCATTGCAGGGTTTGCCGGACTGGTGTCGTAAAGCCAACTGCATAGTGTTGTGTCTTTCCCCCTCGAATTTCCAGGAATGAAGGAACGGGAGAAACCGACAGAACGCTAACACTTCCCACTTGTCCCGGGTAGCTCTTGTTCCAACACATGAAGGAAAGTCGAAACTAACCAGGGACAGAGCAGTACCCGCCTGTCTGCATTGGCACCACAACCCCCCATCGCTCCCTCTCCAACCGACCTTCAGCAACAGCAGTGTCTAACAAGGACAAGACGCATGGCAGAAACTCACCTTGTTATAGCACCTCTCTAACCCAAGGCCACTTCGATTTCGAAAGACACACCGTGTGGGAACACAACACCCTCCCTTTCAGGTCCCATTCTGAGTCCCTCACCAAACCGAAGTGAAAATATTTCGGACGTTCCTTCAGTGTGCCTGGGTCAGATTCCTGGGTCCCTCTCCGAGAGGAACATTGTCGGTCGACCCTCCAGCACATGGACTGCAGAAGTTCACGGCAGGGTGGAATTGGCAGTAAATGCTGACCCAGTCAGCAGAGCCACACCCTCCCGTGAGAGAATAGAAACGAATGGTTTTGGAAGGCACTGTGGCATTGGTGTCAGAGGGAACGTTCTCTCCCAACATCCCCTCCCCAGCAACTCACTGAACGACAGTGCTTCCTTCTGCTCCGCTGCGCTCTCCAGGTCAGATCGGAATACAGTGCAAGGCCCCAATGAAGGGGGTCCTTATAGAAGTGAATAAGGTCATGAGATGTAAGGATAGAGGAAATGATTTTTTTCCCCCTTGGCAAAAGAATCGAGGACTAGAGAGCACGAGTTAACATTAGAGGGGAAAGAATGAAAGGAAATCTGAGGACACCTTTTGCACACAGACAGTGATGCGTATATGGAATGAGCTGCCAACGGATGTGGTTGACACTGTCACATTAAGAACATTTAATAGGCATTTGGACGAATACATGAATAGAAAAGGATTAGCCAGTTTTTGGTTAACCTTGTGGAAATGGGGATAGCGTGGCTGGAAACGTGGTGATCATCGAACAGTTTCGGTCGAATGGCCTGTCTCCATTCTAAGGGAATCTTGATTTTATATTCATGACACGCTAAAACTAAAACATTCAGTAAGCCCTAAAACTGACCGCAGAGTTTCCAACGCAAACCTTTGTAATAAGCATTCGCAGACCAGGTTGTAAATTTGCTCGCTGAGCTGATAGATTTTGATCTCAGACGCTTTGTCACCATGTTCTGCAACATAATCAGTGATCCTCCTGTGGTGTTTTGTCCCGCTCACTTCATTTTCTCTGTCACGGTTTGTTGTGGTAGGTAAAATCGCTTCCTGATTTTGCTGAGAGTTTGGCAAACGGCATCCATATAGGGGAGCAAACTGGCAAACTAATCCACAACCTGAGCTTTGAATCTTCTCCAAAATCTCAAACTAATTGCAGACTTTGGGAATAATAACTTCTCAACACCATTTCGTAACTTAAACAAAAAATTCGGAATTTTATCAACGAACATACATTTGTTAGAGTAAAATTAAGCAGTAGAAAAATCTAATTGTGCGATCACTTCAATCTAAATGTCGTTGTTTTCAGCCTCATTCAGACAAAGGAGGCAAACGTGCAACCCACTTAAGGGATAAATAAAATGAAGCAATAAAACTGGCCAAATTACTTTAGTGTGTTTCACGATGGGCCGTACCACAGGCAACGATACAGCTTTCACACATGTTTTATTGTCAGAATGGTGAAGTTCAAAGTCGCCTTTATTCTTCACTTAGAGCGCTGTAGCCCGAGTTAAAATTTAGGATTATATTTTTTTGAGCTTCTAAGAACTATGAATGACAGGTCAGTTGAGTGTTTCCAAATCATTTTTTTTTTCAGCATAACCGCAAAGCACAGATTGCTTCTCAGAAAACGCAATGCGATACGCAATTCATACTCTGACTACTGACTGGTATACCGAGTGCCTTCCTTACGAGGCCCCACTTCCCATTCACCATTTGCTACCTACTTGAACCTAAGATTTTTCATGACGTGCTGTAGTGAGTTTCCAGGTATTGACATCGTGAACAGTCAACTTCTGCTATCTATTGCAAAATAATGCCCTTACCTGTTGGTGAAACATCAGGAGAAACTTTTGATTGGGAATCAACCTACAATTAATTTACCGGATTGACCAAACGAATACAATAAAAGCTTCTTTAATCATTTTCAGCTTTCACTACATCGCGTCACCCAGAGTCCAAACGCCACTTTTAGCTCAATCTCTCGGTTCAGAATACCAAGCTAAAACTGATAAAAAGGGAAACAAAAAATCATGAAATATCAGCTTGAACATTGATATTAGTTTTTCGTCTCCGTCAAAGTGAAATTCATCCTTCTGTTGTGCTAACAGTCCAGGCTTGTCAATATCTTGCCTTGGAATTCAATGAGAATGAAGACACACTGAAACGGATCAATCTCCCTCCTCAGGAAATGCAATAATCCCAAGGAGGAGTAGAGTGAACCTTCATAACAGAAACGCCTGTAAATACGTCCTTGAAATAAATGTAAATGCCAAAAATAGCCGAGAATTTGTCACTAACCCCAAACAAACGGTTACAGTAAAATCCGGTTTTGATAAATATCATTTGACAACAAGGCTGGTATACTTAATTAAGAGAAAGAGTACAGCCTGAAATGGAAGAAAAAAGATTTGTCAACGAAAGCACAATTTGGAATAAAGATACGTCATATGTGTTAATATCTCCGTGCCAATCCATGCAAATTGGATCCAGAACTGCAAAAGCTAAAGTAAAATACGTATATCCCCAATGATGTAAAGTGGGTAATGAATTCAATAATCAGGAGATTACATTCCAGTTCTGCTCATTAGACCACCTTTAGATTTACATTGCCCGCGATCCTCCCATTTAAGACTGGATGTACATGATTCTCAGGCAGTTTAGGGACTATTCCCTCGATTAATACTACGAAATGGAGTAAGTGCAGTTAATAAAGCGAGAAGGGACTGACTCGGTTTGTGTAAATGAGATTAAAAATCAAGCAGCAACAAATTTATATAACAATGCATCCTGAGGTGCCTTGACAGAATGGATGTGGAGAGGCTGTTTTCCGAATGGGAGAATGCAGAGGCTAAACATCACTGGTTTATCAGTTTTGAAGTTAAACATCATTGTTTAACATCATTGGTTGCCATTTGACATTTTTGATGAGAAGCTATTATTTTCTGTTTCTCAGAGGGACGCAAAATTTTGTAAATTGTTCCTTGAAACAAATGGTTGAAGCAGTCTCTTTGAACCTTTTGAAATTCAACAATACATTCATTCCACTCAAAAATTATGACACTGGAAAACCACTAGGTGCTTTTTAAGCGACGGGGTATAATCATGTTTTTCACAGGTGAGCAGGTTGCGGATTTGAGATTATTCCTCAACCAGCCATGATATTATTGAATGATGTAGCAGGTTTGGAAGTCTTAATAACCAGTTTCTACTCCTTTTTGTGTTTTTACAATCGATATTCCGATTATATAGTCTTTAAAGACGTTGTTTGCAAACATGATTTCTCTTAATTAGCCATTGTTCCATTTGCAAAATCGAAGTTCCATTATCAACTGCCCATTCCTGCATCAA
The DNA here is from genome assembly GCF_047496795.1 of Chiloscyllium punctatum. NCBI lineage: Eukaryota > Metazoa > Chordata > Chondrichthyes > Orectolobiformes > Hemiscylliidae > Chiloscyllium > Chiloscyllium punctatum. The sequence goes on along the minus strand of NC_092789.1, from coordinate 30,468,085 downwards.
TGTGACTTATTTTTCACACATGAACATGCAATCTTCGTAGGGATGGTGTAAAACAGTTCACATATCGTGTACATATACTCTCATGTAATAATTAATATGCATTTGGAGCGGATTTGAGAGAGGGTTATTCATTGGAAAATTGGAAAAAGAAAGCCATCTGATGAGGGTTAGTTGGACAAGCTAGTCTTGTATCAACATGGATTCAAACTATGTAATATTAAGCAGTTGCCTGAAATACTGAACAATTAGTGACTATGCTCCGAACAAATCCACGCAAATAATACTGAAATCTTAACACACAGAAAGAGATATTAACTTTGCCAATTTGGCTCACTAATGTACAACTCTTGTATGCAGTCTAAATATGTCGACATATGCAGATGTTTTGTGTTCGCCTCAAGGATGATGAGCCACGCAACCTTTCAATCCAATATGTCTACTCGCTGAAAAAAATATAGAACTTAGCGTCGGCAATGGAATTAACTGGCAGTTTCGCAATAAACTATTACACACAGGTACTCATCTTCTGTTCTGCCAATGCCACATGGATCCTGACATAATGGCTGAGCAAAGGAACATTCGGCTGTCCAAAAGAACGAAACTCGTTTTGGAACTGAGAATAAAATCCAGTCGCATTTTACTGAGTCGAACAAATAGTATTGAAATTAATCACCAGCCACCTCATAAAGCCCTTCCAGAAATTGGGATTCTCACTGACGGTTCCACAATACTCAGCAGCTATCATAAACTCACGGACATAACGTTTCTTCGTCAATCCGAGAGGTTACGCCAAATCAGTACGTTTACTTCAAAATCCTCTTGATATCAATATTGCATCCAATTGTTGTAGCTGTTTTTGTAATTGTTGAGATATCAAAGTAATGATATCATCATGTCGTTGTATCATCACGGACTAACTTAAACACCACATCAGTTGTTTTTTTTCATATATAAATGTAAACATACTAATGCAACAATTAACATGCTAAAATTAACACAGAACTTTAGCATTCTGTACTGTTGTCAAGAACCAGGTTCTCATCCCATTTCTGGAAAATTAGGGTGTTAGGCATTTTAAATTTACGTTTTGAGTTTTCGATTTCTCCATTGGACATCGGGAAATAATGGAACAGTATGGTCTTCCAGAAGCATTTTTTTTTCTGTAACTTGTCAAGAAAGTGAAATGAAATATTGTTTTCAAATAGATGTCGGTACAAGTTGTTTTGAAAGCCGGCATGTGTTTACTGAGACAAAGATGAGTTGGCTGTTGTGAGAGAAGACAGTGGAACGTTCACAGTCGTGATTTATGATTATCGATTGATTAATATATAACCTATGTAGATTAAAATGATACAGGACTACGTATTTAATTGTGGTCAGATATGTGTTTGGAACTTCAAGTCAATCAATGAAGTGAATTTCAGGTGTATAGATTAGTTTGAAATCGACGTGGACATCTTCGTGTTATTTCAATGTCACTCCCTCCAAGGTGTAGCTCGCACTGTTAATGCAAAACTGATTCTTTTGATAAATGTTCATAGGTCAGTTTCAAATGTTTATAGTTTCATAATGACAAATACAGAAAGCAATATTCCGTAATTTCATTGGATTTGTTGCTCCTTTCGGCAATTTGCTTCAAAAAGAAAACTGCCAATTTCTTGCTTACTGATATCATTTCGAAAACGTCTCATGGTATGGGGCGAAAATTTCTTTTCAGATCGAAATATACCTATTGATGCAGACTACACTCCTTTGGTGACCTCAAATTACTCTTAATTTTTGGAATGAACTAGGTAGTTTTACAGTTGCAGTCGATGGAAGGGGTTCGGTTCAGTGGAGGTTGTCAGCAAAGATCGAGGATTAAATCATGAAATTTCTTCATATACAAATGCAAAGAATTTGTTCAATTTTTAACATGTTTTGACCAAATATTTTCGGGATTCAAAAGCATATCATGCAGTAAACTCTCAAGTTTGGGGACATTATAACTCAACTGAAATAAAACAAAATGCAGCAGTCGTAACACTTGTATCAGTTGTAACATTTACATAACCAGTGGGGGGCATGCTTTGGTTTTAGGGATTGTCACCACATTAGAGAGTATGATATTCAACCGTCAGATTGGTGGATTCTGTGATAAACAGGAAGATGGGGAGTTGACTGTCTCGTCACAGGCTGATCAAAGTCATTAACAGAGATGTCTAAAATGTTACTCATATTTATGTCTGTACTTCCACCCTTAATCCCTCCTTGTTAAAATTCAAAACGTGACGCAAAGTTTCTCAAACTCGAATGAATTATGTCCGGATTTTGACATTTAAGACAGGGATCCCTCACAATTTCTGAAATATAGATATTATTCATTAGGGAAAGAGGATAATTACATCACTGGAATTTAAACAACTATATAAATATTGGCTGTGTTGAATCTGCATTGTTAATTCATCAACTGGAATCACAGAGTCACATGAAAGCAGATATTTCATGCAGATAATGGAGTTTCCAATGATCTTTCAGATAGAAAGATTTTACTACTCAGTGCTCGCAGCTATTGGTATCACTGGTAAGGCTTTAGATCTGTGGGGCACCTTACAAACAAGTGTACACGTGCTTCATCCATGAAGCCTGCCGTGTATTGAAAACTACGTGCATTTGTTTTTTGTTATTACGTCAAAAATTCGGTTTATCATGTTTTCTTAATTGCATTTGAAATATTTCCAATAGAGGTTTAATATTAATCAGTCAGACGTTTTTGTTGCTTAAGTCTTCATTGCAATTAGTGTTGCATGTTTTTTGATTCTCAAATGTCGCATGTTATCCTTTTCACCAAATTAAAAAAAACACAGAAATTTCCTTTCAAGTAAAATGTTTTGCACAATCATTTGAAGGACGACTATAAAGTAAGCTGCACTTTGTTTCCTTGCATGTATAATATCTTGGAAACTGTCGCCTATGAATTAATTTGTTTCATTTTTACTATTGACGTGTAAACCATGAGTAAACGAAAAAGTAGGCATTTTCACAGGATCGTATTTTATATGAGTCATTCCTATGAGACAGACAGTTGAATTCAGTGCCCCACGACCATCAGTAGATATCAGCACCGCAAAACAATCCCCATGCTTGATTGTCCTTCATATTCCGAGTGCCAAGATTGTGTTGTTTCAATTAACATTCGGGTTTAATCCAAAATCTTTTCAATAAACTTAACTTTTCCAGAAAATAGTTTAACTGCGAATCAGTTATTACTAGCTTCAACGTTTTCGTCAGGTTTGTGTTATCAAGTCTGTCTGCAAACCTTGTGTTTAAAATGGATCACTGAAGAACCACGACGCATTGCAGCGTCAAATACAATTTGCATGAATGGTTCAAATATCTTGTATTCTTTCAAGTGATACACAAGGCTGTATGGAAGTAAGGACGCCGGTAGGCATGGACGTTCTCATTGGTGTCCACTGCCATTTCTTTTTTTCAGCAGCAGGAAAAGCGGGTGCTTGGACCAGGGGCCTGCAGGGAAAGGTGCGTCACTAATTTAAATCTTTACATCTGATATCGGAGAGCAGAAGTTTCTGGGAAAGGCGGGAATTTTTAAACCTTCAGCGACATAAGCGAGTGTTTTCTAAACCCGGGACCCTACACTTGTCGGGCCTCCCACACATCCACCTCCTCTCGCCTTGAACAGCAGGAACATATCAGGTACGCTTCTCTTGTTGTTTTACTTTTTGGTAAGGACATTTCAGGGAAGGTAGTGCAGGGAGAGGAATGTTCCTCCTGCATGATGTTGAGGAGAGGGACGATAGAAGCCACGCATCCAAGTGCAGCTGCAGGAAGTGCACCCCACTCTTGCTTCGCCAATACCACGTTAGGGAACTGGAGCAGCGGATGGTTGAACTTGGGATCATTCGGGAGGCAGTCTGTGATATCCAAGAGTTACATGGAAATAGTTAATCCTCGACACCAAGAAAGCTGGGTGATTGTGAGAAGGGGGAAATTAATCAGTGCAGGGAACCCGGTGATCGTTCCCCTGAACAACAAGTGTACCCTTTTTGCATAATGTTCAGGGGACGGGTTATCAGGGGTACGCATTTGGGTGCAGGTGACTGCCCTGTTGCACACAAGGAAAGGGGGCAAAGGAGGAGAGTGTTAGTCCTTTGGGAATCAATAGTTAGATGGTCAGATAGAAGGTTCGTTGGGGATGAAAGAAGCTTACGGTTGTTGTGTTGCCTCCCAGGTGCTACAGAAGTTATTTTGGCAGTAATATAGCTCACGTAGTGTTGTAATGTATGCCCAGTATCATGTTGCAGAGCTTCAGTAACAGGTAATTGTGGGGCATTGTGATTGATTAAATAAATCACTGGGACATGAGCTAATGCAAAATGTGATGGTGTTTTAATGTGATAGGTTAGGTGTGACGGAAGGAACCAGTGTGGCAAGCGATAATTACCTTAGAAAGACACAACAAGTCAACGTCATTGGCTATGCTAATATTATTGGATAAGCGTGGGACCAACAAATAGTTTAAACTGGAGGAGAACAAAGAAATTGTGAGGAGTCAGGGAAGACATTTTGCTGGCTCCCACAGCTTTGATTTGGCAAAATTAAAAGTTTAATTTCCTGTAGGATTTTCTGCGTCTCCTGGAAAATTTTTATAGAATATTGAGTGATTCTTACACAGCAATGTCAGGGTCAGTGATATCTGAGAACGTGTCTTGGTGTCCTGCAGCGAGAGGCTGACCAGCCCCTGGTGCTGGTCTACATAGGTGCCAACTACATAGGTGGAAAGAGGGATATGGTGTAAGATGTAAGTTCAGAGAGCTATGGCGGACTCTGCCAGCTAGAATAAACAGAACTATTATTTCTGGTTTATTCCTCGTGTCACTTGATTGCGAGGTGAGGAAGACAGAGAGATGCCAGCTGAAAACGTGGCTGCAGTGATGGTGCAAGAGGGAGGGGTTCATGTGTTTGGATAATTGGCTCTCAATCTGGGGAAGATGGGACCTCTCCTCTGCAAACAGGACAGTATTTACTTCAAACAGGGAGGTACACATAACCTAGGTGGAAATTTGCTTATGCTATTCGCGTGGGTTTAAAATAGCTCAGCCGGGGGATGGGTGTGTAGTTCCAGTGCATAGGATGATGTGAGCAGCTAGGACATGGGCAGGATTTCACGATCACAGGAGTGTGCTGGCAGACAGCAAGATGGTTTGAAGTGTGTGTAATTCAACGCTAGAGCATCCGGAATAAGTTAGGTGAGCTTGAAAACTGGATTGATAACTGGGACGTCGATGTTTTGGCCTCTTCGGAGACATGGCCAGAGCGCTGTCAGGAATGGATGTCGCAGGTTCAAGGATTTAGATATTTCAAGTCGATCAGCGAAGTTGGTAAAATAGGGGGACACGTGGCTTTGTTAGTCAAGGACAGTACAACAGTGACTGAAAGAATTTTTGACGAGGACTCGTCCATGGAGGTGTTCTGGTCTGAGTTTAGAAACAGGAGAGGAGAGGGCACAATGCTGGGAATTTTTTTATTGGCCTCTGTTAAGTTCCAGGGATGACGAGCAGAGGTTCGGCAAAGTGAATTTGGGTAGGATTGAAACGAAAAGTTTGTAATGATGTGAGACTTCAAATTACCCAACACTGCATGGAAATGCTATGACTCTGGTCGGTCCGATGGATCAGTTATTGTCCAATCTGTGCAGAAGTTTTTCCTCATACAGTCTTTCGAAGGGACAACAAGACGAAAGGCCAGGTGTTTGAGGCAGTGGCAGGTGAGCACTTTGGACAGGGTGACGATACTTCGGTTATATGTAGATTACCGATGAAAATGGATAAGTAAGGCCACAGGGCATGAGATACAGATGGGGGAAGGACAATTACAATGCGATTAGGCAAGACATTGGAGGCACAGAATGGGGTAACGATGTGCAGGGGACGGGGACAATTAAATTGTGGAGCTGGTATAAGGTACAGATATTGCGTGACCTTGATCGCAATGTCCCTGACAGACAGGAAGGAATTGATAAAGGAAGGGAACCTTAGTTTACTGAAGAAATTGTATGTTTTGTGTATCAGACGAGGGGGGATTGTGTGACAGTGAGACAAGATGTCTAAGGAAGAGGCAATGGAGATATACAACTTCACGTGAAAGGATTTAATGAGATTATTAAGAAGAGCATGGAGGGGTCATAAGCAGTCCTTCTCAGGTCGAATAAAGGAGAACCCGAAAGCTTTCTGACGGTATGTGAGTAATAAAACAATGACCAAGGTAGGAACAGGGCCAGTCAAATACAGAAGTGAGAAGTTGTGTGTGGACATTGTGGAGAGCGGACACGTGATAAATGAGCACTTCTCATCTGTTTTCATACATGAAAAGGAGTATATCGCAAATGAGGAGACTGAGATGCGACTATTACAGGAGAAAGGATTGAGGTTTGTAAGGTGGAGGTGTTATCAATTCTCAAAGGTGTGAAAGTAGATAAGTCCAAGATGGTATTTATCGAGGATTCTCTCGGAAAGGAGGGAGAAGATGGCGGAAACTTTGGCCTTGATGTTTGAGTCGACATTGTCTACAGGTTTAGTACCACAGGACTGAATGTTTGCAAATATTGTCCCCTTGTTCAACAACGACAGTCGAGATAACCCAGGTAATTATTATCAGTAAAACTTAAATTTGTTGTCGAAAAAGTTTGAAGATATTATAAAAGATAGGATTTTTAATCATCTTGCAAGCAACCATTTGATTGGATGAGGGTAGGGCAGTTGACGTGATATACATGGACTTAAGTAAAGACTTTTATAAAGTTCCACGTGGTAGACGTTTGGAGAAAATGCGAAGGATTGAGATTGAGGGTGGGTTCGTATTTTGGATTAAAAGCTGGCTTTCTGTAAGAAAGGAACGTGTGGTGGTTGTAAGAAAATATTCAGACTGGAGTACGGTTACTAGTTGTGGGCCACAAAGATTTGTTTTTGGACCACTGCTGTTTGTCATTTTTATAAATAACTTGAACGCAAGTGGATGGGTTCATAAGTTTTCAGATGACACTAAAGTCGATGGAGTGATGGATAGTGTGCCAGAATATTGCAGGTTGCAAGGGCACTTGGACAAACAGCAGAATTGGGCAGAGAGGTAGCAAATGGAGTTCATTGCAGATAAATATGCAGTGATTAACTTTGGGCAGAATAACAGGAAGGCAGAATACTGGGTCAATGGAAAGATTATTGGCAGTGTAAATGTCCAGAGGGACCTTAGTGTCCATGTACACAGATCCAGTTAGAGCCCAGGTTGGTAGTGCTGTTAAGAAGGCGCACGGTGTGTCTGGTTTATTGGTAGAAGTATTGAGTTCCGGAGCCGTGATGTCATTCTGCAACTGTACAAAATGTTAGTGCGACTTCAATCGGAATTTTGTGTACAGTTCTTGTCTCCCCGTTCCAGGGAGGATGTGGATGCATTGGGAAAGGTGCAGAGGAGATTTACCAGGATGTTGCCTGGTCTGGAGGGAAGGTCTTATGAGGAAAGGGTGAGGGAATTGGGTCTGTTCTCATTGTCAAGAAGAAGGCTAAGAGCGGATTTAATAGAGACATACAAGTTGATCAGAGGAATCGATAGGGTGAACAGTGAGACTCTTTTTTTTCCCTTGGACGATGACATCGGGTTTACGAGGGGGCATAGCTGCAAATTGTGGGTTGATGCATTGTAGACAGATGTTAGTGGCAGGTTCTATACTCCAAGATGAGTAAGGGAGTGGAATTCCATGTCTGCCAATGTAGTTAACTCAGCCACAGTCGGGGCTTTTAAACAGCCCTTGGATAACGATATGGATGATAATTGCATGGTGTCGGTAGATGTGCTTAGATTAGTTCTTAGGTCAGTGCAACATCGAGGGCTGACAGGCCTGTCCTGCGCTGTCTTGTTCTGTGTTTTATGTTCAATGTTCATTTGTCTTTCTGAATGAATGTTATAGAACAGGATAACATTTCGATTTGTGGCAAATTCGAGCTTCGAATTTTGTGCATTTTTTTGCTGCATGAAAACATTCTCAATACCATAAAATAGATTTTTGAACATCTTTGTGGAACACTGCCATCTATAGCTGTGCAATTACATCATTACATTAATTGAAATATAGTTCAGAATTGATGAACATGTGGTCTGCAGAAAAGGAACATGCGTCACACTTTACAAAACCGAGGTATCTGAAAATCAAATTCTCTTTTGAAAATTGTTTTTTCGCCATCGTCTAATGCAGTAAAATAAGTAAAGCATTGACGTCTCTATTTTCCATGAACATTGAATTAGCTGTATGAATACACCCTATCCACACCTTTGATCGTTCCCTGACGGCAACAGCCGCAAAGAATTATTCAGAAATTTAAACAGGAAGGGAAACGAAAGCGCTAGGAACGAACGATCGGATCAATATATGGCCGGGATGTAAGCAGAATGGACGCTATTTATTATCGATCAGAGGATAGTTGAAAAGATAAATGCTTTTCAGTCACAGCCAATACTCAATTCGCTTCAAGATTGTCCGCCATTGTCTGATTGTGTTTTGCAGAATTGCACTTTTGGTATCTAAAATCTCCTGCCAGTACAGTAAAACTCCCTTACTATCATATCAATGCTAAAGATTTGCCTTGTCCAATAGCACTGAAATAATATTATCGGAGTTCTGCTCTAACAGCAGGAGATTTTACTGACCAAAAGAGCTATTGTGCTAAATCTGCTAATGCATAGCTTTCAATGTGAATGAAAGATATTCAAAACGTAAAGCTGATTCTTCCTAATTGAAGTATATTAGTTTGGGAAGGTGTCTGACAGCGTTGACGGCACCCGATACAATTCTTCAAAAACTTCCAATCAGTGTTCTTGTGATGTCAAGCTTTCAATTATCATGGTAGAGTCTGCGCACTGTACACTTTAAAACCTTTGTTTAATTAAATGCCTTCACCTCAGAATAAAAATAAGAATCCTGGTTCAGGGAATATGGTGTGATTACATGTAACATGTAAAATGTTCCAGTTCCTTGCATATGCGTTCTTTTCCCTCGAATTGTTCCGTTTATTTCTGTCTGTTATAGCCCATCCAGATTCCTATCCCTTGAATCTATTGTCTGTCAATATTATGTGAAAGATTGTGTTGTTCTGGATGCAGGCGATAAGTAACTGACAACTTTTACATTGTTGTGCACTTCAAAATAATTTTTTAAAAACTATTTTTGCGATGGGACGACCATTGGGACAACACATTCTGCCACGAATCTGCTGGTCTTTAATTCCATTTTCTACAGTTAACTTAATGGCAATTGTCGTTTTGAAACGAGGGAACTGTGTACTCTCTCTATGTATCACTCAGTACCTAGTGGCAATGTCAACAGCGGATCGACTGCTCGTCATTTTTAATGTTTTATTGAACCGAACCAACAACATTCACTTCCCAATAACTTTTCTATTCGTTACTCCTGTGTGCTCGCTAAGAGTCGTCTTGTCTCTTGCAGCCCTCGATTGTTCTGTTTGGTTCACAGTTGCTTTTACTTTTGATCGCTTTGTGGCCATCTGTTACCACAAGTTGAAACCAAAATACTGCACCAAGAAAACAGCAAACGTGGTAATTGCAACTCTGAGCATTGTTAGTTGTTTCAGGTCCATTACGTGGTACTTTGTTTTTGTTCCTTCAATAATCATTGACAATGTGCCATGGTTTTGCAAGCAGACGCCTGACTATTTCACTTCAATGTTTTGGGCAGTGTATGAATGGATTGACAGTCTCCTAACGCCTCTGATTCCAATACTGTGCATTTTGGTCTTCAACACTCTGACTGTCAGAAACATTATAACAGCCAATCGACTCCGCAAGGGCCTCCGTGGTCATGAGAAAAAGGAAAACGAACTTGACCCTGAAATGAAGAATCGAAGGAAATCCATAATTTTACTCTTCGCTTTCTCCTCCAATTTCATGCTGTTGTGGATAACATATGTTGTACATTCATTCAACTGGTCAGTTCGAAACTTTAATTACACAAACAAAAACCTGAGTGATCCCGTGTATGTTGCCCAACAGATTGGATTCATGCTCCGGCTCTTGAGTTCATGCACCAACACGTGCATTTACAGACTTACTCGGAGAAAGTTCAGAGAGGAGATAAAGTATGGCGTCAAATATCCATTTACTATCATTTTTCAATTTCCTAAATGAAATTTAAAGCTACATCTGTATTCGTGATGGTACAACTCTGTTTTATTTCATGTTTTATTCTGTCTGCCCGCTGCACATTAATTACAATTGCGCATAGTCCGTCTGAGTGCAATCAGAATAAAATTTTCCCATAAATTCTGTGATAAATCTTTTCAGATCTCCAAGTTGATGGCGCACCACGCACCTCATACATTCTCCTCTAATGGTCAGTTCATTGAGATTCTAAAAGAAAACAAAGACCTGCGGATGCTGGAACACAAACAGAAAATGCTGGAAAAACTCAGGTCTGGCAGCGACTGTGGGAAGAAAGTAAACTTCAAATTTTCATTGCAGGTTGCCTTCACCAAAATGGTCCTAATGAACGACTCGAAACACGGACGCTACTTGCTTCTAACAGATTGCAACAAACCTGTTGAGGTGCTCTAACAATTGCTATTATGGTGTCAACTTAGATTTTTCCAAGATTATTGTTGGACGAAGATTTCCAATCCCCGCTTCTATTCGTGTGTTTTTATACTCTTCCTCTGTCAAACCGAAATTCTTCCAATGGTGGAAAACGTAACGCTCCTTATTGCAAATTTATGTCTTGTAACATGGCTATCAGATAGCATGTTGTAGAAACAGACACAGTTCACATAGCTCCGCAAATTGTTCACAATTTTATGACAGATTTGTGCTTTGAAGCAGTTTGTTTGATATTTCAAACTGTATGTGAATCTCTTCCTTCAGTTGAGCATTGTTGCGAATCCAACTGTTCCTCTGTAATCGTTCAACAAATGTTGTATACTTGATGCTGCTGCTGTGCTATACCTGTAAGTTGTTCACCATTTCCAGATTTACGTTCAAGTTCGCTGAGCCACAATGTTGGACCCCTGGATTTCTTCAGATCTCCATCTCATATGTCGTGCATTCCACATGCAGGGATTGTTTTGTCTCCTCGCTTTCACCCGCTTTGTGCTGAAAAAGGAATCTGTTTATAGAAAGAACAATTCCCATGTTTTGCTATTCTGAGTGATCTCACAACATATTCCTAATTTTGCTGATCTGCACTGTTTCGACACGTTAGTGGACTGCTCTGGTAATTCACGCAAAGAAAACCCAGAAAAGCTCACCGCATCTTGTAATCTGTTAAAATATAAGTTGCAGGAAACTACCAAATTCCACTTTTTAAAGAAAGCAATTTTAATTTAATCTTTATCTCTAAATGTGAACATTAAGCACAACTATTCACAATTCTAATACCACCTTTCTCTTAACTTCTTATTCCCTGACTTGAACGCTATAAAAATATGCTCGTCTAATACGACACTTATTCAAATTCCATCAACTTCACTTCAAAAACACTGAAGCGGTTGTGGTCATTGGTGTCTTTCTTCCTGCTGCAGATCTCCCTGGGTCGTTTCTTTCTTTTTTTCATGCTCATATGTTTCATTCGAGGAGTCAACTTTTATAGGAAGTGATTCATAATGTTTTGCATCAGTGATGATGTCAGTTGCTCTGTCTCCAATTTTCAAAAAGCCTTCATTTTGAAATCCCCAACATCGGGTGCTCTCATTATTTCAATGTTGGCAAAACAATAAGTCGAAACAGGCTGTGGTTTTCGCATCCTGCGGTATAATTTAAATTGATTGGTTAAATTCGAATTGTTCTCAAAACAGCAACCAAATCAGCCATCCATTTTACAGCCAAATGTTGCATGTATTCAGTTTTCCAGTTCACTCTGAGACTGCCATCTAGTCATGTGACGCATGTGTTACTACGATCTTAGCTCAGAACATCATTCACTCTCTCTTGAAAGATCAGTACGTGCCTTCAACATCGAAACAACAGTTCTCCAATGAATACCGTCTTTCCAATTCTTCCCTGTTGCTGACGTTTTATAAAAAGATCTTATGATCTCGTTCTTGTGCAAGATGAAAGCAACTGCAGAGTTGTTGCCGCGCAATGTATTAACAACTCACTGATTTTTGTTGTTTAGCGTTGTCTCTCTCCCCACAGACCTCTCCATCTTCCTCAGACTCGCATGTTTCGCCAGCAAATTCGCATCTTCAGTTTAATCGACACTTTGCAATATATTTGTCATCTTGTTCTTTATGTTCCATTTCAACCTTCTCTTAACGTCATTGGCTTTTTTTTATCTTAATGGCATCTTGCTCTGTTTTGGCATTTATTTCAGGTGGATGATGATGCATTTGAAAATTGCACCATTTTGGGATGGTTTCCCACATGATCAAAGATAGCAGCGAAGTCAATTTTATCAATGTGCGAATTGAACGTCTTGTGCTAAATTAGCAAATTTAAAACAGATGTTCTACACTTCTTAGCATAAGTGTGACTAGTTTTGACAGAATAACTGTGGAGATATGTCTAATTGAAATGATTATAGCATTCTACTGGATGTGAGTGCAGCATACAATTCAGAAGTAATCATTTCCAAAAGATTTATTTTCCTGTTTTCTTTCTGAGAGAGCCAGGGACACGCAGCAACGTCTTTTTTATAACCCAACAGTAATTAGATTGGATGAACGTCTACCAAGTTTGCATCCACTTGAACTGGTGATGGTCTCAAATTATCCGATCAATTCTTCAGTTTTAAGTTGCAAAATTCGAGGGTACACTCGGATTCTTCTTCCATTTTTGCTTTCTGATACAACGGTTTTAGATTTTTCATGTTTCCTTTGTACTTTAGAAATTTTCTCTGAAGTAGTAATATAGACTTTTTGTTTTTACTGTTCTTATTTTCTACACAAGTATTTGATGAACCATCGTTTCTGATAACTAAACCTCAAATTATTTATCTTTACTTTAGGGTGTAGGTTTGCTCACTGAGCTGTAGGTTTGATATCCAGACGTTTCATTAGCTGGCTCGGTAACATCATCAGTGGTGACTTCCAAGTGAAGCAAAGCTGTTGTCTCCTGCTTTCCATTTATATCTTTCTCCTGGATGGGGCTCCTGGGGTTTGTGGTGATGTCATTTCCTGTTCACTTTCTGAGGGGTTGACAGATGGTATCTAGATGTATGTGTTTGTTTATGGCGTTGTGGTTGGCGTGCCAGGTCTCTAGGAATTCTCTGGCATGTCTTTGCCTAGCCTGTCCCAGGATAGATATATTGTCCCAGTCGAAATAGTGTTTCTTTTCATCAGTGTGTAGGACTACGAGGGAGAGAGGGTTTTGCTTTTTTGTGGCTAGCTGGTGTTCATGTATCCTGGTGTCTAACTTTCTTCCTGTTTGTCCTACGTTCTGCATGTGGCAGTCCTTGCATGGAATTTTATAGATGACAATGCTTTTGTCCATGGGTTGTACTGGGTCTTTTAAGTTTGTTAGTTTTTGTTTGAGAGTGTTGGTGGGTTTGTGTGCGTCTTGGATTCCGAGGGGTCTCAGTAGTCTGGCTGTCATTTCTGAAACTTCTTTGATGTATGGTAAAGTGGTTAGGGTTTCTGGTTGTGTTTTTTTTGCTTGTCGTGGATTGTTCTTGAGGAATCTGCGCACTGTGATTTTTGAGTATCCGTTCTTCTCGAATACGTTGTATAGGTGGTTCTCCTCTGTTTTTCGAAGTTCGTCTGTGCTGCAGTGTGTGGTGGCTCGCTGGATTAGTGTTCTGATACAGCTTCGTTTGTGTGTGTTGGGATAGTTGCTGGTGTAGTTGAGTATTTGGTTTTCTGTATACGCAGGTTTGCAATGACATCACCAAAAACAGAAAATGACATCACCACAAACCCCAGCAACCCCATCCAGGCGAAAGCTATAAATAGAAAGCAGGAGACAACAGCTTCTCTTCACTTGGAGGTCGCCACTGATGATGTTGCCTAGCCAGGTAATGAAACGTCTGGATATTAAACCTACAGCTCAGTGAGCAAACCAACATCCTAAACCTCAACCTGAACTGCAAACATTCACACACCTTGCAAAAATTTATTTTTACTCTTTGATTTCTCCTCCTGTTTCCACTTGTGGCCTTGTGACCTTTATAGAACAAAATTAGGAAAAGGCCGAGGATATATTTGTGAAATGCACCAGTTGCCTGATTTTCGACGGATGTTTCAAGCAGAATAGGCATCTTTCCCACTTGTGATCCAGTTATATCATTACCAAGGATAAACCGGTTTCTGGAATGGAGAATCTCTGCACTACTCGAACCATTAATTCGCCATTTTTCACCGGTGTCTACAAACTCATTTACATGATAGAGCACTGTTCTTCAAACTACGAATTCCGCAAGTTACCATCTTTTCCGGCAACAACTCTTCTGAATTGCATGTATCCTAATTTCTCACCCATCAAACAGTGACTTGCTCATGCATCTCTTAAAATCTTATTTACAATACCTGCTCCTACTGGTACGTATGCATAATCGTTTGGCATGCCAATAACTTCAGAAATGAGATATGACACTTCCATCCGCAGTAAAGCTTGAACAGTCAGTATATTCTTTTTTCAGCTTTCTAGCTAGTACTGTACTTTCCTTTACCATTTTCGCAAACTCACTGGTTTGTACTGATTTCCACATCCATCTTCCCAGCGCTTTATGTAAACACCAACTCTGCGACTTAATGTGCCCCAATATGTGCCAGAGAATTCATCGAAAATATTTTACTTGTTTTCTGCCTCAGACGTTTAACCTCTTATCTGTGGTCAATTATTCTTACTACTTTCAAAGACATCTTCTTTTCCATACCCTCCCAAGGATTTCTCTTTGGACCAATTTCGACAAATCGCTGATTGATATTGATGTCGGAAGCCAATCAGTGATTTATGAACTAAGTCATAATCATCAGAGAATTCAATGCTAATTTTGCAAGTTCATCTCTCTGCTCTTCCACATGAATTTTCTTTGATTCAGGCAATACATTATAAATCGTTTCATATTTGTTCGAACTTAACGTTTCAGTTTCAAATGTTACAGATCAAAAGCTCTCTCTTTCTAGCTTTTCTTCAAAGAATATTCATTATGTTCCTATTGCTTTCAATAGTAACTCAAACAGTTTCATTTCATTTCTATATTCAAGATATTTGCTTTAAAAATGAAACATCACATTCATCTAAATTAAAGTCCATCTGGTGCTCTTCGTCATTTTCGCCCATCTGATAAACGCCCCATTGTTCTCAGAGATTGATGTCTTTATTGTCTAAAACAACGTCTATTTTGGCGTCATCGAAAACCTACTAAGCATATTTTTATATTCAGATCCAAATCAGTTATACAAATGTCAAATAATCAATGGATGTATTAGTGATTTCGTGCGGCACGTTATGGTCACAGGCCTCCAATCCGAAAAAAACAACTCTCCACCGCAGTCACCTGCAACCGACCTTCAAGCAAATTTATAAACATCTATCTACTCCCCCTGTATTCCAATTGAGCCAACCTTGCTAAACACTCTACCGTCCAGGAATTTGTCCTTTGTTTTGCTGAATTCCATGTGGACAAAATATGGCTGGGTGAACCACATATAAGAAGTGAGAATATATCATTTAGCATGAAGGGCCAATGGGCAGAGAAGTGACATTTGGAGTTTAATGCAGAAAATGTGATCTCTGTGTTTTGGGAAAGCAAATCATAACAGGACTTATACACTTAATGGTATGCTCCTGAGGAGTGTTGGTGAACAAAGAGACATGGGAGTGCAGGTCCATAGCTCCTTGAAAGTGTAGTCGCAAGGAGATAGGATAATGAAGATGCATTTGATATGCGTTCCTTTATTGGTCAGAGTATTGAGTACAGGATTTGGGAGGTTTGTTGCGGCTGTACAGGACATTGGGCAGGCTTCAGTTCGAATATTGCAATTCTGGTCTCCTTCCTATTGGAAAGATGTTGTGAAACATGAAAGACTTCAGAAAAGATTTACAAGGGTGTTGCCAGGGTTGGAGGACTTGAGCTACAGGGAAAATATGGACAGGCTGGGGCTGTTCTCCGTGGAGCGTTGTAGGCTGAGGGGCGACCTTCAAGAAGTTTACAAGATTATGAGGGGCATGCATAGAATACATAGACAAAGTCTTTTTTCCCTGGGTTGGGGAGTCCAGAACTAGTGGGCATAGGCTTAAGGTAGAGGGGGAAGATGTAAAAGAGATCGAAGGGGCAACTTTTTAACGCAAATGGTGGTACGTGTATGGAATTAGCTGTCAGAGGAAGTGGGGGAGGCTGGTACAATTGCAACATTTAATAGGCATTTTGACGGTATATGAATAGGAAAAGTTTGAAGGGATATGGGCTCGGTGTTAGCAGGTGGGACAAACTTGGGTTAGGATATCTGGTTGGCAGGGACTGTTTGGACTGAAGGGTCTGTTACCAGACAGTACATCTCTAAGTCTCTATGACACTATGAGGGTGAATTTGACTGAGTGAACCAAATACAGATGCACGTGCAATGGAGGTCAAAGAGAATCAGGCGGAAATAAAACTTCCAGAGAATGTCATACCTAGCGCGAGTAAGGTAGAGTTTGTTGTTAGGGACGAATCCACTCAGCCTTTCCCATGCCTGGATTGGTGGTCATGTGAGTGTGAGATAGGTGTTATCTGCTTCATTAAATCAATTTCGTTCTTCATAGGGTAAACATTCAAGATGTCCACTGACATTTGCGCAGTGCTCAGCAGCTGTTAACACCTCACAGACAATGTACACGTGCAGCTGAATGTTTTATGACGTTTTGGACTGAATCCCAGAGCTGACCCAAACGCAGTACTAACTCTGTGACTCACTCTTTCAATTATGGCATCCGTTTCTTGACCCTTGTTTTGAAATATTCGGAATGCATGTCACCAAGGTGATGATATAATTGGTTAAAAAAACCTCATCATTTAAAAGAAAATAAAGGAAGGTTACCAAACTTGATGTAAGAATTAAGATGTTAATACGAAAACAGAAGTAAACCATATTTGAAATTGTACCACATTGTCAGGAGCCACCTTAATTTCATAAAGATAACAGTGGAAGTTTGACTATCTGTCAATTCAAATTTTGGGGTCTGTGAATTGGACATCTGGAAACAATTGATGAAAGTGATTGTCCAGTACCAGTTTTTGCACAGAAATGTCAAGAAAATGCAATTGAAGATTAATTTCATGCAGGTAAGAGGCTCAATAATTTCCAACAAAGCCAGCATGTTACTACATACACACATGTAGTGTCACAGAGTCATACAGAATGGAAACAGCCCCTTCAGTCAAATTAGTTTGGCCGAACATAATCCCAAGATGCACTATTCCCAGCGGCCAGTTTCTTCCCTCCGTCCATCCAAACACTTGAGCATTTCGTACTTATCTAAGTTTCTTTTAAAAGCTTCAGCTTTTGCCGCATCTACCACTTCTTCAGCAAGTGAAATCCACGCGCGAAACTGCCTCAGGGCAAAATAAATAGTCTTGAATGTCTTTCTTAAATCCCTCTCTCATCTCACATTCCATCGAACCTCTCGAGTTTTGAAAGCCTCATATCATGGAAAAGACACCGAATATTAATACAATCTATATCCATTATGGTATAATAAACCACTTTGAAGTAATGTCTTAATTTGTTACAGTCCAGCAGCAAACATCCCAATCTATCCAACCTTAATTTATAACAAACATCTTTAATACCCGGTAAAACGCTTGTATTAAAAGAGGACAGTGCTAAGTTGAAAATCTTATTTCTTCATTCCGGTTGATTCAGAATCAGTGAGTGTTCATTCTAAATGAGGCAGGCTTGTGCTTTTACTTGTCGTCAGACATATATTTGGAATGTAAAACCACTCAGTACAGTTGAATTTCGATGTGTATCTTAACATGGCCTTGACCCTTATGCCATTTCGGTATCTATTCTTTGTAATGTTGTACTCACTCGTACAATAGATTTCAGAACTGATTGTTTCGATATATGTTCACAGGTCAGTCTCAAATGTATGCGGTATGTAGTGACAAATGCATAGAATCATACAAGTCATATGATCCCTGCAGTGTGGAAACAAACCATTTGTCAAAGCAAATCAACGCCGAAGCTTCATAGACGAACCCATCCAGACCCCATTCCCTATCCTGTAACTCGATATTTACCAGTGACTAATGCACTTAATATACACATCCCTGAAGAGTATGGAAAATTTAATTTGGCCGTTTCACCATAACTGCATATCTTTGGATTGTGGGAGGAAACCGGAACAGTTGGAGGAAACACACGCAGATATGTGGCGAATGTGCAAAGCCAACACAGACCACAAATTCTCTGTTATTCTTTATATAGAGGAAACACACGCAGATAGGTGGCGAAGGTGAATAGCCAACACAGACCAGCTCTGTCTTCTTTTAGTAAGAATCGATGGTTTCAGATTGGTTTGTTTGGACAAGTAAGTTTCTCGAGGATATCTGCAATTTTCTTGAATTTCTAGTTTGGCAACTTTTGGGTGTTCAGGTGATAAATTGATATTATGTCGAAATATGGCAAGTAATGCAAACTAAGTTCACGCAATGACATAAAATTATTCTTACTTTTTTACTGGACTCAATAGGAGGGGACAGGGGACAGTATGGTGTATGGTCTCGTTGAAGATTGCTTTTTCATTGATCATATTTCTGCAGAGATGAAGAGAAGGGAATTGGATCAAATTTTATAATTTACAAACAAATATCGACGGGATTCGAGAAGATTTCAGGCAGTGAAGCCTCACATTTATATTTTAAGACACTGTTTCCATATCACTGACGAGGAAATTGGGGCATTCTATTCGGGCATTAGTGGGTCGTCAGGTAGTGAGAGAGATAACTGTTGTGGCAGAGGCTGTTTGGGATCATTTGTGTAGATGGATAAAATGTTGAACAGAGTTATATCTGTTAAGTGTTACGTTATCAAATCTAACAGTGGCTTCCACAGCGCAGTCGTCATTCTTCAACAGTAGACCACAGCGACATTCTCAGAGCTTTTCAGGAAACAGCAAATGCTTTATGCACAGTTAAAACTTTCTGAGAAACCCCTGCAAATTTGCTGCCCACGGGTATTCTCGAGGACATTAAATTTTACCTTCTAAAACGCCCCCAATAAAGTGATGACCAGAAGAAATGTATATTGTTCTGTGTCAAGAATTCCATGACAATAATGACGTATTGCACTACTCTCAATCTTGGTAAAGTGCAACATGTTTTCATTGCAAAGAGTTCTGCAAACTTGCCTCAAATAAATTCAATTACCGTTATCTTTGAATTAAAAACGAAATTGCCATTTCTTTTTCTCAAAGTGGATGACATTACACTTTGGGGAGTTAAGTCTAATTACTTCGTTGGAGTTTGGTCTTCAGTCTAATGATAGTCTGTGTTGAATTTGGCATGTTAGTCTATTAGCTGGATTCACCCAGCCACATGTTATCTGCATTTTCATCCAGATAATTGTTTATCCAATCATCTTTCAGATTCAGTGAAACCAGATTTAATTTTCCAAACATTTATTTGAACATGGTGACTTCTAATAAAATAATGAAAACATGAATGGACTTATACACTAATATTGAAACTGCTCAGAAGCACAGGTCTTCTCAAAGTATCTGATCTTTCCTTAACGCCAGTTGCTTCCGAGGCAGTTAAACAGTCAGGCAAATTAAAGAACAAAGAAGGAACCATAAGGTCAAGTTGAGATAGATTTGAAAGCAGGACAGTTTAGATAACAAAATGTATGTAACTCAATGCACATAAGTAGTTGCTTGCCGTGACAAATACTTTTCAGTCACATTCCATAGTTGGTCTTGGACATGAAAAGCTAGTTGTCACCTGCTTGCATTTACATAATTACCGTAATAGGATACTCAATTTCTTCCTGGTACAGCAAAAGATCAGCAATAGACTTTCGATGCTACGATTTGCCTTGTCTGATCCCCTCTTAAAACTCTGAAATTCGTTCAGTACAGAGGAAAGATAATTGACTACAATAGTTTACCCTTCTAGCGTGCCGGATAAAGTCAGGGAAGGCATCTAATTTAGTGCCAAGATTCTGATATATTTCCTTCAGCACGTACTTTTGTTATGTCAGACTTTCAATGATCAGTATGCCTGCATGGAGTACATGCATTATTAGCACTTTTGTTTCACTAAATACTTTCACTGAAGAACAAAAATAATAACAATGTGATATGAATTACTCAGTAACAGCATCTTACTTTTGAAATATTTTCCAGTATTACTGTCACAAAGCTTATTTTTTACTGGAAGCTTTTCTGAACGACACTTTTTTTTCAGTGGTTTAAATCAGGCCGGCTCCAAAACGGTGAAGCTTGGTACAGAGATAAATAGCCTTTTCATTTATATGTCAACAGATGAGCAACAACCATTCCTGTCCCTGTTGTGTCCATGTCTCCAAAATGGCCACGACATCGAAGTCCAAGGAAGCAACCCATGATGCAAGTTTACCAACCTGATACCGATGCTTATGGCGGTGAATTGGAACATGACACAGCACATTCTTCATGCTGCTATAACTTTGGAAAATTTAAACATTACTCATGGTCTCACCAATCGTACTCTTCTGTACACCGGTGCCACAATTCTAATTCCCACCCCCCGAATAGGTTTAAATCCTCCCAAAGCATATTCGCCAATCTCCCACTCTCAGGGTATTAGTCCTGCTATGATTGAGGTGAGACCATCATGTTTAAAGATTTGCCACCTACGCCAGAATGGGACCCAATGATCTAATTATATGCATCCCTCCCTCCTGTATCATACCTGTAGCCACCTGTTAAACTGCTCTCTCTCCCACTTCGTCGCTTTGCCAGCACATGGCACGTTAAGAAACCAAAGATACCAACGCTGCTGGTTCTCACTCCAAGATTCTACGCTTGCCCCCGAATTTCTGCCTTTAGTTCCGATACCTTTACTTACACATATCGTTTTTGCCGATATGGACCACAACTTGGGCTGGTACCTCTCCCCCTCAGGACCAGAAGATATGATCGAAGACATCGTGAAACCCGGAACTGGAGAAGCAACACACCAGAAGCGTGTCTCTCGCATTCCCACAGAGTCTCCTGTATGTCCTTCTAACTATGGATTCCCCAATGACCAATGTTTCACTCCCCTTCCCCTTTCGAAGACAAGGGAACCCTGTGTCTAAGACCATAAATCTCAGCTGGTGTATTTAAACACAGAATCATCAAACAACTATCAGATTCAGTCACGCTCAAGGAAAGCTTCTTTGCAGCCAATTTCCCAAATAATGCTATAACCTCCTCCGTGTAGGGTTTGTGTCACCATCTGGGCAGGACCTGCAGGTTTGACAGCTCAGTAATGTACAGTAAAGAGGCAGTTGTCCACCAAGTGGTCCACATCGATCCTGAGCCCCATGAAAACTCAAGGTTTCAAGTTAAATATGTTCAGAAAACCTTCTGCTAATTAATACCTCCCACATCGATCGGATCACTCCTTCTGTACTTCAAAACATCGTGGGGGGTAAAAAGGACAGGGATCTAATTTTCGGTGGGTAACATCATTTACCAGCATCAACAGTAGATGAGCAAGCACAGTGATCCGGCAATAGGTGACAGAACCTACAACAAAAAGAAGGCTATATTAAATGGGATAGACTTCAAACAGATGGGGAAACTCACAGCGAGATATTCTTGAGGAATACTGTGCCGTCAACAGCAGCAAACGTACTGTTGCAGGACATGCACAGAATCTGCCAACTCATGGGATTCCATTCTTTAGCATTAACGTCAAACCAGGTGGTAAACACATGTTCAATGCAGGGTGCAAAAGGCTCAGTGGCACAGTTATTAGCACTGCTACCTCACAACTCCAAAGAACCAGGTTCAATTCCCGTCTCAGGCGACTGACTGTGTGGAGTTTGCAAATTCTTCCCCTGTCTGCGTGGGTTTCCTTCAGGTGCACCAGTTTCCTCCCATACTCCAAAAATGTCCACGTCAGACGAATTGCCCATGCTAAATTGCCTGTAGTGTTAGAGGAATGGATCTGGGTGGGTTGCGCTTTGGCGGGTCGGTGTGGACTGGTTGGACCAAAGCGCCTGTTTCCACATTGTAAGTAATATAATCTAATCTAATCAAAAAAGGCTATTCCAAGAGCAGTAGCAGCCAATATAGGAATATGAGGTGCCTCCTGGTGAAGCTGCAACACAGAACGACTTGCACAGGTGAAAAAGCATGAATGTCAAATCATAGACAGATTTGGATGATTCCACAACTAATGGATCGACGTAAGCTCTGCAGTTGCTACATTTCTCATCGTGCGTGCAAGGCTGATTCAAATCGAAATATTCACTATAGGAGGGGCCTTATCGTAACTGATAGGGGAAAACAACCCATCGGTGCAACACATTATGTTGAGCTATTTGAAAAGAACTTCAGCCCGAAATACTGTGTGGATAAATCATCAGAGCCGCCTCCCGAAGTACTCAGTGTCTCCAGTTAATTCCATTCATGCCACGTGATACCAGGCAATCACTGGAATCAATGTGTCATGCAGAAGCTCTTCATCCTGTCAAAGTTCCAACAACGACAAATGTCGCATTATGTTCCAGAACTTGCCAAGCACTAAAAAGGATTATTACGATAAAGGAAGACGATCAATATCTACCCGACAGCGTGAAAACTTTACCAGCTATATCATGTACACGTAAAACAAAATTAATCCATTCTGACCAATTTCATTCCCAGATGTCTTCTCTTGATCATTGATAAAGTGAAGAAAAAAGAACAACAATGGTATAAAGTAGAACTTAATTCACAATGACTCGATAATTGATGCTGACAATGTTTCTACCATCTGCTGACCTCATTACCTCCTTGATCCAAAAACAAAGCAGACGAGCTGACTTTCGAGCTGAGTTCTTGCTATCATCTTCAGAGTTGATTGAATGTAACACCCCAGAACCCTCAGTGAACGACAATCTAAGAAGTTTCTCCACAGTTTCGTGTCATATCTAAAGGAAAATGTCAAGTTGTGTTCATGTCATTTCAGCCCGAAGGTATTTCTTCAGAGTTCGACAGCACAACCTCGCACAACCATTCTCAGCGATTTCATTAATGACCTTCTTCCAACCGTAAAGGCTGAAGTGGGGATTTTACCGTATGATTTCACAATGTTCAGCAAAATCTACCACTGCTCAGATACTGAAGCAAGATTTGGAGAACATCCAGGCCTGGCCTGACAAGTAGCAAGCAATGTTTGCGCCAAAAATGCCAGACAACGACCAAATCTAAACATGCAGAACTGGGCATCGTCCCCTGACATTCAACGGCATTGACATCACAATCTCAATTTAACAGCATTTTGGGATTAGCATAAACCAGAAACTGAACTGGACTCATAAAAATTCAATGACGATCAAGCAGAAGAGAGACAAAGAGTGCTGCAACAAATAGTTCACCTCATCATTCTCGAAAGACTGTAAACTCTTTACAAGACATTCCAGGATTCTGATAGTCTACATCCAGTTTACCTGGATCAGTGCAATATCACTCTTCATCCATGGCCAGACAATTCAGTCGTTTTCACAACAGTTCAAATGTTGTAACAATCCATGTCAAAGTGTAGCAATATCTGGACAATTTTGAGGCTTGGACAGAAAAGCAGGAAGCAACATTCGTGGCACACAATTGCAAGACCATGGCCTTTCTGAACAATAACGAAACATTCTCATCTTGTAAAAATGAAATAGCATTATTGGTTTTTTTTTAAAAAACTCAATTAACAGGATGAGGGCATTGCTCGCTAGGTCAGCATTTATTGCTCATACCTAATTGTCCACAGGACAGATTAATGTCAGCCACATCGCTGAGGGTCCGAAGAAAGAGACAATTCCCTTTTCTAAATTATATTCGTGAAGCAGATGGGTTTTCCACAGCAATCGATGTTGGAGTTATGATGATCATCAGATTTATGACTATGTTTTTTGTTGAATCGCACTGTCTGCCATATTAGGATTTGAATCCAGAGCCGCAGATAATTACCTGGATCTCTGGATTAACAACCCAGCGAGAACATCACTCGGCCATCACCCCCCCTATTCTCATTGTTGGATACCCACTTGCAATTTTCCAGCATTTGTTACTTACCGTAAGCAGAACTGGTTGTATCCCTTTCTTCATTCAATATTTCATAGTACACCGTCTATGCAGGCAATTTCACCCTTCAGTGCGCATGTTCCTTTTGACTTTGAGTGAGCAAAATGTCATGACATAAGCAGCAACACTGTCTCCGTTGTTCGTCCTCCTGCCTCACAGCGCCAGGAACACGGATTTGAATCCAGCCTTGGGCGATTATCTGTGTGGAGTTTGTACACTCTGCCTGTGTCTGCGTGGGTTTCTTCCGGATGCTCCGCTTTCGTCCCACAGTCCAAAGATGTGCTAGTTAGGTGGATTGGCCGAGCTAAATTGCCCATAGTGTTCAGCGATATGTCGGTGAGGTGCATGAGTCAAAATAAATGGCCTGGGTGGTTTGCTCTGCTGACCATCAGTGTGGGACTTGGTAGGCTGAATATGCTGTTTCCACACTGTAGGAATTCAATGATTCCATAAAAACATATTAATGGAGATAAAAGAGGCTCACACAGTTTTTGTGATGGCGCTGCTGGTGAAAGATGATTAGGCCTGCTGTGCGCAGATGTAGACAGTAAAGATGCCGTGCATTCTTAGGATATAGGGGAGGTTATCGAGGAGTGACAATAATTGAAGAAGACATTGGCAAGATATAGACCTTATTGGGTGGAGGTCGCAGGAATGGAGACATTTGGGGGTGTTTCAGAATAGAGAAATCAGTGCCGACCATGTTGGAGTGGAAAATGTCATCAAACTTCTTCCTCTTTTGATGGACGTTCGTCCAGAAGACTAGGAGTACATGGACCAACGGCCAATACTCAGATTATGTTACTAGTGTTACTAACGTCGGTACCGTTTCTGTTTGATGATGAAGTCCCTCCTCTGCACCATCCTATCCAACCGTACGCAAGGAGAATTTCCACACCGTGGACCGCTAATACCGCCTCTTTTTTTAGAATTTCCACGATAGAAAATTCACAAACTGTTCAGAGCAGGTCTTTGCTGACAATTCAGTTGTGCAATAATCTTTTACGTATGGCAGCAACAAATGAAGGGCGTTCATTCTTGGTTATCTTGTCAGTAATGAGTTTGTTTCGTTATGATAATAGGAACATTAGACTCGTATCAGACAAACAATAATTTCACAGAGGAAATGGCTAACGAATAGGATGAAATGACAAGAAAACTGGCGACAGAAAAGAAACCTTCTGGAAACCCAATAAAAACTATATGCAGCCAAAGTATCAGGAACAAAACCTCATTGTGTCTTCAAACTCACACTCAATCCTGACTGCTAAATATATCAAAATTCCTTCACTGTCGTTACGTGAACTTCCTGAACACCCCATTCCAAAGAGAGTTCTTTGCATACCGGCCCTAAAATGGACTGCAATAGTTCCAGAATTGCATCAAACAACCACCTTCCCTACGAAATTAGACATGTGTTACAAATGGTGACCCAACCAAGGATGCTGTCACGCCCTGAATTGAATGTATGTTCAGTGTGACCACAGACGTCCAAAAATATTTTCTGGAATTTACCATAATCGCTACCGCTGCATCGGTGATTGGGAGATTGATGGAACTGAGGTCAAGTGATGTTTCCCTCTTGCTATTTACCCTACATGACAGGTGGCAAATCAATCACATAAAACATGATTGGTGCGTGTGAGATACCCTCCGTCTCTACACAAGCCATCTCAATGATGAACGTCTAAGTCTACAGATGATAATCTGTTTGGTCTGCATTGATTCCTTCAGAGCTTCCTCCGACTGGCGTTCAACTTGGAGAGACGACAAATTCGTCAGTTCAGGAAGCGTGTTTAGTGGGAGTCAGCAGGATTTCTCATTTCCTGCATCTCCTCTTATTTCATGAGCCCTCCCAAAGCCTGTTCTAAACATTGATGCTTTCCAGGCCATGCTAGTCCCAGCTGTATACAACTGTGTTGTTTCAGCTGACGTGCCTAAGCTCCCAATGGGAGAGCGCAGGACGAAAATAAGACTACTGAAGTACAGATGAAAATCACTGTTTCTTTCTGTTCTGATTCCCGATAGATTTCACTTTCTCTGTTTTACTTTAAATTCCTTTTATTTCATTGGTGCACTCTCCTCTTTTCTCTGTCCTTTTTTACTTCAGTGTTCTCTCATTTTGTCTGGCCTTTTCTGTCTCACCATACCGGTCACATCAATCTGCTCAGATCGTTAAACATGTGAGATTTTAAGCTATTTTAAAACTATTCAATATTTGCATCGGAGGCGGATGTGACTGGTGTAATGTCGCCATCCTGTCTCCCATTCCTCAGCACAGTTGCAAGGAATGACCTGTTCCTGAAGATGATCTATAAAATCACTCGCTGTCGGTGGACTTCCAATAAGAACACTCAGTCTAATATACACAAGGGGTCCTTAGAGTAAAGAGCATGGTTATAGTTCTTTGGTCCTACTCGTCCATGTTAACCAGATAGCATAAATTAATCCAGTCCTATCTTTCAGCATTTGGCACTTTTCGCTTTAAACCATTCATATTTATGTATGATCAAGATACCTTTTAAGTGTAGTAATCGCATAATCCTCCCTGACTTCATCTGGCAGCTCATTCCATATGTAGACCACTGTCTGTGTGAAATCGTTGTGACTTGGGTCCCTTTTAAATCTTTCCCCTTACTCCTTAAATCTGTGCTTTGTCTCCATAAACCTTGGAAATTGATCTTGGATATTCAATCTCTCTATGCCTATCACGATTCTATGTACTTCAATAATGTCATTCCTCAGCCTCCGAGTTTCAAAAGAAAATATTCCCAACTTATTCAGCCTCTCTGTCTAGCTCATTGCTTTCAATCTTGGCAACATCTTTGTAAATCTTTCATGAACGCTTTGCTGCTCTCATCAACATTCTTTGCATCGATTTCTGAAAATTCTAGAAAGTGTAATGCTTTCGTTCTTCAAAAACCGACGGAAGTAATTTTTGAAGTCGTCAATTTCAATTATTGACTATTCTCAAATAAACTAATTCCTCCTTGTCTCTGTTTTAAATTGATGGACTGAGCATTTAGATTTGTGCATTTTCGTTCTTCGCTACTCTCCGATGAAAACATTCTCTCAAACCTACACTATCAAGCTCCTGAAAACACATATATGTGCTACAAACTCATATTCCTTTAAAAGTAGATGATAATGATAACGACAGCTCATTCTAACTTTATGAATCAAGATTTGGAGACGCCTGTGTTGGGCTGGAGTGTACACAGTTACAAATTGCAGAACAGCAGGTTATAGTCCAACTGATTTATTTGGAAATAATAGCTTTCAGAGTCCTGCTACTTCAAAAATAATATCCTGATGAAGGAGAAGCGCTCCGAATGCTGGTGCTTCCAATTATACCTATTGGACTATAACCTGATGTTGTGTGATTTTTTACCTTGTAAATCAACTTTGCTAATTTCCGATTCGCTTTGGTAAACATATTCGAAAATATTCCTCTGCTTTCATTCCTTCTGAAATAAAGCCAAGGACCGCCAGAATGGAGCTGTCCAATATGATTCAAATTGCTACAAGAGAAATTCATCCATTCATTATTATATCTAATGAAGCTCTCTATTGTGATTTTATTTCTCTGATCCTTTTTTAAATTCCTCTGTCATCCTGGCGACCTTAAACTCACTATTCAAAGAGGTGATTGGCCCATTTGCATAAAACCTTCATATGTTCATTGTGTTTATCACAGTATTTTCGTTTAGCTGCAGTTACTCATCAACTATGAAGCAAAGTCAAAACAACCAATTCAAACCCATTTTAATGCCCTTTGCTTTCTTCATTGTTTCTATCAGTTCTCATTTTCTTAAATTGTGAAATTTGATTGAAAATTATACTTCTCGCTTCGGTCAGCATGCAATTAATTTGATTCTATTGCATCTTTACATTCTCAGGAAAATGCCACAAACTGACAGTGGACCACATGTAAAAGATGAGATTGCAGAACAGATGAAATAAGTTTTGCTCAAAATTACCAAACAATGGGAGCTTTGAGAGATGAAAAGTGGATAGCACAGGGTAATGATGTTGCAGCAGTAAATAAGAAGACACCATAACTTTACTGTGTCTGACAAATTGGTATTATTAAGCCGATTACTCAAAAGTAAGGACATCACCTTGTATCCGACAACTTTAAAAATACCTGAAAATATACATGTAACAGAAGCTGCAAAGATTATTCACGGGAAGATGTATCCATGCAATGTCATCCGTGATGACAGAACGAATCTGAAGAAAGCTCATCAAAAAAGAGAAATATACTCTTGCAGTCATTCAGAAGTATAGCACGGAAACCGACCCTTAAGTCCAACTTGTCGATGACGACCAGATGTCCTAACCTGATCTAGTCCCATTTGCCAACACCTGGCCTACATCTCTCTGCACCCTTCCTATTCATATACCCATCTGGATACCTTTTATGCAGTCATCGAGTCATAGAGATGTGCAGCACGGAAACTGACCATTTCGTTCAACTTGTCCATGCTGGCCAGACATCCCAACCCAATCGATCCCTACCTGCCAGCACCAGGTTCTTATCCCTCCAAACCCTTCCTATTCATATAACCATCCAGATGCCTTTTAGATGTTGCAATTGTACTGGCCTCCACCACTTCCTCTGGCAGCTTATTCCATACCCGTACCACCCTCTGCGTGAAAAAGTTGCCCCTTCGGTCCCTGTTATATCTTTGCCATTTCTCCCTTTCAGATGTGGCAGGGACAGATGAACTGGCAGAGTGGAATGAAGTTCTGACACCAAAGAGGGAGAAAATGAGGACCCTTCTGGTTAATTCCTCCACCACTGCCGCATCTGAAAACAGTGGGACTGACTCACTCCAGCATATCCAATATGGGTTTTATTTTCAAAGAATAGAATTTTCCCTCCCACATGGTCAACAATGCCCTCCAGCGCATCTGTCCCACAACCCGCAACTCTTCCCTCGAACAGCAATCGTCCAATTGCAAAAAGGTCAGCACATCCCTTGTCCATACCTTCCACCACAACAACCTCCGGAGAAAAAGCAACTTCCTCGCCTTTTAGGCCACCGACAAACAGAACCCTCCATCAGAGATACAGTTACCTACCGACACCTATCTGTGTTCCACAGAGTCCGTATCATCCACTATTCCATTGTGAGGATCACGCCCCACACCAACCCACCCCTCACTATCGGCACCAGCCCTTGCCACCGCAGGAGGTGTAAAATGTGCTTCAAAACCTCGCATCTAATCCCCTTTCAAGACCTCAGAAACCCAACGACATTCGATAGAAATTTTCCTGCCCCTCAACATATGTCATCTACTGTGCTCTTGGTCTCAGTGTGGTCTCCACTAAAGGTGGTTAGACAAAACGTCAACTTGCGGAACGGTTCAGTGAACATCTCTGGGACGCACGCTCTAAAAAAAACTCACCACCCTGCGCTCTGACACTTCAACTGCCTTTCCCACTGCGCCAAAGACATGAATGGCCTGGCCATCCACCGCTGCCAAATGATATCCACACGATGCCTGAAGGAAGTATGCCTCATCTTCTGCCGTGGGACCCTCCAACCACAGAGGATAAATGTCGATTTCACCAGTTTCCTCATTTCCCCTCGCCCCAAACCTATGCCACATCTAACCATCCAAATTTGCACCATCGTGTTAAACTGTCCTTCTCCCATCTCACCTCGTAATTCCATCCTCCACTTCGATCTATCACCATCACCCTCAAAATTCATCTATCTAGCGCTCAGCTAACTTCTCCCCAGCTCACCGCCTCCCATTTATTTCTCAGGCTTCTTAACGCCCCCTACCTCGCCACACCACATTCTTGATGTCGAACTATGCGTGAAACATCGATTCACTGCAACTCGGATGGTGCCTGAGTAGTTATGTTTTTTCCAGCACCACACGTATTGACATTTACAAAACATATGGTTAAGAAAACTATGGGTGTTGGTGCGTTTGCAATGATCATTGCTGGCCAGCCTCTTCCCAGAAATGAAAACAGTGATTTGGGGAAAGGAATGGAGGAGTCAGAGATAGAGCAGTTGAAGGTAACAGCAAGGTCGAACTATTTTTGTTCCGTAAAATGCAGAAAGAAGACGACTATCAAGTTAAGTGACAGCTTGTGAAAGGGCAGGAGGGAGTTAGACAATGGGGTCATTTCAGATCCTTTTTCCCAGGAAGAAGTGAAGAGCTCTGACATCATCATTTTTTTTGGATGGACGTGCAAAGAGAATGCACTTTCATGGTAAGAAAGAGACAATGTATTTCGCGATCTGAACGTACTAACTGCCCTAAAATGACAGCGCAGTGGTGGATGTAAGTGAGACTGGACTGGTTAAGAGGCGATCATGTCGAGACAGGTAGGAATGGATTATTTGTATGCGGAAAGAGCTTGCAGAAACAATAGGTCTGCCCTAATTGCCTTGTTCGTGGATTGTGGGATGGAGGTCGCAGCAGCTATGAACAGTTGGCAGACGGTGAACTTGTAGGCAATAGAGGAGAAGTCACTGGAGAAAATAATCTTTGTGACAATTGTGGAGAAAATCTCCTGATATTGTACAGTGTTATTGTTGCCCATGGGGATCCAAGAGGAGAAATCTGAGACTTATCGGTCCGCTCTGCAATACAGAGGTCACAAAGACAGCCAACATCAACTCCACACTTGTCAGCAGGCTTAATTACAGGGTGAGAGTTGAATCTGATGGCACAGTGCAGTCATGTAACAGGGAGATATGTTGTAATATGGAAGGGAAGGAAGAGGAATTCAGTTGACCAACGTCATGTCAACATTTCCCAATGAATAGGTCGAGTGCAGGTTAAAATCCAGACTTAGGGTTTAGTCGGATGAAGAGTGATGGAAGTGCTTGATCGTGTCTGTGGAACGTGGAGATGATTCTTGTTCAAAGAAATGAGCACGGAGTTGAACCGGTGCATCATGGTTGATTGAAAACTTTGCAATGAAAGAGTTTAACTGTAAACTTATTGAATTTGCATTACTTTTTTGAAAAACATATGCACTATGCCAAGATGAATAATAGAGATGAACCAGCCAGGAAGATAAAGAAATGATCCATCATGAAATAATGGTTGAAGAATGGCAGTTTGCATGCGTATTGAATCAATAGATTTTGTATACAAACACAAACTCCCTGCATCGTTTCGAATTCTTCTATTATGGTATGAGGAAATGTTGTGGTAATACTGAGTGACGTGGGATTCGGGTTTTTTTTATTTTCACGATGTGATTACAAAATGTTCTCTTCTGCAATAAAATGTATACTGAAGGAAAGTATGTGTATGTATGAAATCATGAGGAATAAAGCAGATGGGGGCTAAATTGGTGCAACCAGCTAACTGTCGTGCAGATGAGATGTGTCGTGTTGGCTGTGTGAAAAAAATACACCTGTTAGCAATTAATGCACCAGCGGAAATCCCCTCAGTGGTATATTTCTGTGAATGAAATCACATGAACTTCGATGTAATTTTTAATGGAGTCTTATACAATTCAACAGGCTGGGAGCTGACAACAGAGTTAGGGCAGGAAGTCCTTGCAAAAATTCACTTCATGCAGTCCTGGGTATTTCTGTGGAACATAATGCATTATAGGGAGAGTATATTCAAAATGCAGAAGTATCAGTGAAAAATCAGAGTGTGTTACATCATCACTTTAATAAGCTAGACAATCAATCAACAATCATCAAATATAGTCTGGAATGTTACATAAATCAGGCAAAATTATGGCTGATATTGGAACACAGCGAGTCCACTACTAATGCAGGAAACGTGCTCCATGCCATTATTACTCTCTGAGTAAAGAAACTAGCTCTGACGTCTCTCCTCTATCTATCAACCCTCAACTTAAACTCGTGTCCCCTCGTGCTAGCCATTACCATCTGAGGGAAAAAGCTTTCTGTGTCCACCCTATTTTAACCTGTGATTATCTTATTTGTTTCAGTTAAGTGAACTCTCAACCTACTTTCCACTGCAGAAAACAGGCTCAAGTACCACAGCCTTTCGACATTAGGCTTTTTCCCCAGACCAAGCAACATCCTCGTCAATCTCTTCTGCACCTTTTCTAGAATATCCACATCCTTCTAATAATGTGGAGTCCAGACCTGTACGAAATACTCCAAGTGCAGCTGCAAAGGAATTTTGTGCAGCTGCAGCATGACCTCATGGCTCCTAAACTCAATCGCTCTACCAATGTAACCTAACACACCGTGTGCATTCATAACAACCTTGTCAAACTGGATTGAACGTTTTATGCATCTATGTACATTGACGCTGAGATCTCTCTACGCATTTACACTACAAAGAATCATAAAATTGTCTTAGTACTCTTATTTGGTTTTATTCCTTCCGAAGTGAATCACCTCACACATTTCCGTATTAAACTCCATTTTCCAACTCTCAGACCAGTTCGACAGTTTATCTATGCCCCACTGTCACCTGCAACGTCTTTCAGCACCATTCAGAATTCCTCCGACTTTGGTACCATTTTCAAATTTACTAACCCATGCTTCCACGCACTCATCTCGGTCATTTATAAAAATGACAAACGGCCGTGGCCCGAAAACAAATAATTTTGTTATACCAGGAAAACTGAAGTCCACGATGCACATTTACCATCAACCACCGACATCTATCTTCTATCACACAGCCAATTTCTGATCCAACCTACCAAATCACACGCAATCCCATTCCTCTGTATTTTGTGCAATAGCCTGCTGTGGGAAACTTTGACAAACGCCTTACTGCAATCAGTTCACGCCACATCAATCACTTTACTCTTATCAACTGTTAAGATGGCCACCATCTCAAAGACATCAATGAGGTTGCTGAGGCACGACCAACCTTTCCCAAAATTATGTTGACGATCCAAAATCAATTTATTCCTTTAGAGATTATTACAAATCCTTGTTCTTATAACATTTTTGCAACACTGCAAAAAACCGAAGTAAGGATCACTGATCTGCAATTAACAGGTTTGTCTCTACTCTGTTTTATAGACAATAGACAATAGACAATAGACAATAGATGCAGGAGTAGGCCATTCTGCCCTTCGAGCCTGCACCGCCATTCAATATGATCATGGCTGATCATTCCTAATTAGTATCCTGTTCCAGCCTTATCTCCATACCCCTTGACTCCACTATCTTTAAGAGCTCTATCCAATTCTTTCTTAAAAGAATCCAGAGACTGGGCCTCCACTGCCCTCTGGGGCAGAGCATTCCACACAGCCACCACTCTCTGTGTGAAGTAGTTTCTCCTCATCTCTGTCCTAAATGGTCTACCCCGTATTTTTAAGTTGTGTCCTCTGGTTCGGCACTCCCCCATCAACGGAAATATGTTCCCTCCTGCCAGAGTGTCCAATCCTTTCATAAGCCTATACGTTTCAATCAGATCCCCTCTCAGTCTTCTAAACTCAAGGGTATACAAGCCCAGTCGCTTCAGTCTTTCCGTGTAAGGCAATCCTGCCATTCCAGGAATTGACCTCGTGAACCTACGCTGCACTCCCTCAATAGCCAGAATGTCTTTCCTCAAATTTGGAGACCAGAACTGTACACAGTACTCCAGGTGTGGTCTCACCAGGGCCCTGTACAGCTGCAGAAGCACCTCTTTGCTTCTATACTCAATCCCTCTTGTTATGAAGGCCAGCATGCTATTAGCCTTCTTCACGACCTGCTGTACCTGCATGCTTGCCTTCATTGACTGGTGGACAAGAACACCCAGATCTCTCTGAACAGCCCCTTTACCTAATTTGATACCATTGAGGTAGTAATCTGCCTTCCTGTTCTTGCCACCAAAGTGGATAACCAGACATTTATCCACATTAAACTGCATCTGCCATGCATCTGCCCACTCACCTAACTTGTCCAGGTCACCCTGTAATCCCCTAACATCCTCATCACATTTCACCCTACCACCTAGCTTTGTGTCATCAGCAAATTTGCTAATGTTATTGCTGATACCATCTTCTATATCATTTACATATATTGTTTTGTCAACAAGCGAACAGCATTTGCTGTCCTCCAGACTTCTCGCACTTTTGCTGTTTACAATGACGATATAAAGTTTATCCAAATAAAGTTTCGGCTATCCCCTCCCTCGTTACTCAGAGAATTTTAGTGTACATTATATCAGGTCCAGGGCACTTCTTTTATTTTTACACTTTTCAGAACTGTGAACCTCTCCAAATTGTGACCCTCAATCCCACTTAGTCTTGTCGGCTTTATCTCATTATTCTCCGCGACAGCATTGTCTTTTTCCATTATGAATATTGATGAAAAAGTATTCATTTAGCGCTTCTGCTATCTCCTCGGACTCCACGCACAATTTCCTACCACTGTCCTTGACTGGCCCGAATCATTTTCTGGCCATTCATTTATTCCTGACAATCATGTAGAAAGATTTAGGATTTTCCTTGATCCTGTCTGTCGATGACTTCTCACATCCCCTCTGAGGCCTGCTTATCTTAGTCCTTAGTTTTTTCCTGGCTAACATGAAACTCTCAAGCCCCCGAATTGGACCTACAGGTCTCATTCTGACATAAGCCTTCTTCTTCCTCTTGACAAGACATTCAACTTCTTTAGTAAGCCACGGCCTCCTCCCTCGACCTTTTCCTCCCTGCATGACAGATACATCCTTGTCAAGAATATTCAGTGGCTGTTACTGAATTATTCTTTCAATTTCAATGATTCCCATCCCCTGCAGTTTCCTTCCCCATCCTATTTATCATATTTTCTTTTCCTAGCAGCAGCTGATACCCTGCAGTAGACACCTATCCCTTTTGATTGCTGAAGTAAACATAAATGAATTGTGGTCACCATTGCAAGAGTGCTCACCTAAATCCAAACTAACACCTGGTCAGGTTCATTACCCAGTACCAAATCCAATGAGTTCTCACCGCTTGTAGGCATGTCTACATACTGTGTCAAGAAACCATTCAACCACTGGCTGCAAATGAACTAACTAAGAAATCCAAGACCAGCTTGGCCAAGAGGGAAGGGATGCGAGAAGTTCAAGAGCTCTGAGAAACAACGACCACAAATATTTCTGTCGGTGGAGTAGGCGATTTTCAGGACTTACGAAATGGAAGGTAATGGACATCTCAGAGGACTTTGAACTCAACCAGATTATATATACATCAGGAACACTCAGCAGAATATGCGTCCTAACATGTTATCCAAAGACAATATGGGCCAATACCATATGAAAAAATACTCCCTTTATCATTTCAGTCGGTATTAATTAGATTTTCCGTCTTTGAATTTCTTGTTTAATTAAATCTACTCTTTCAGCCAAAATTGAATATATGTATGAACTGACTTGAGATTAATATGAGTGTTGTGATTATGTGATGCCCTAGAGGTTTGATGCATGTATATATAAGATACCCTTCCATTGACTCTGCATTGGCTCAGCAGAGCACGTGAGCTCTCCAGAAGTCATTCGATGTCATGCAAAATGGGGAAGCCTGCAATTCTGCGAGTGAAAGAGATTTACTACCCAATACTTGCGTCTGTTGCTCTTCCTGGTGAGACAATTTTGTTTACCATATTTTTCTGAATCAACTTGTTAAAAAACATTTACACACTGCATGAGGAGGTGGGTATTTCTTGGTCATGGGATTAATTCACTACCACTGTGTCACTGTAAGTCCTTGTCATTCATTGTAATCTCTCTCCCTTCATCCCTGGCATCACTTTCCTTGGTTATTCGCAAATTGTGCTAAGTAACCAATTTATTTCATGTCAATATTTCAGCAAAACTAATTTGCAAGAGTTTGTGTATCAGTTGTATTTCAATGTATAAGACAACTGCCTCATAATGCGGCGAAACCGATTTCGAATCGAGTATTGGGCGACTCTCTGAGCCATGATTGCACGTTGTCCCCTGTCTGTTAGGGGGTCATCCATCTGCTCTGGTTTCCACACACAAAGATATGCGGGTTTGGAGAATTCGCTATGTTAAATTGCCCAAGATGTCGAGGGATGAGTTGGCTAGACTTTTTTGGTACCGCAAATGCGGGGTTCCTGAGGTCGAGCAAGGATGTGGATCTGTGCAAGGGATTCTTTGGAGGTTGACGTCGACTCAATGGGAGAAATGGCCGTCCTCGAGGATATGGGGATTCTATAATTCTATGTACTTTGCGTTGTGATCTTTACTTTCACCTCATGTTGTTCGTTTGACCGTAACGTTCTTTCATGATCCCGTGTAGGTTTGAAAACGTCGTTATCTGTCCATGCAGAGCTCAGTGCCAGTTGTCGTTTTTTTTATAAATCAAGTAATTTGCATGTAACTTACAGATATTTTCACAAGTCGGGCTCTAACATTAATAGTGTTGAAAATCAGACGTTCGTGTATTATTCACTCTTTTTTATCTGCTTCACAGCGAACTGGGCCACAATTTGGATTATTTCACAAAGGAAATGTGGCCTGTCCAAGTGTGTCACTGTTTACATGTTGGCCATGGCAACAACTGATATATTGATCCTAATGAACAATGTCATACTCTATTACATCATCAGTTATCGCTTCCCTTGGTCATTCCTGTCCCATACTCGTCTTTGCAGTTTCATTATATATCTGACTGCAGCCATTCCTGATTTGTCTGTTTGGTGCGTTGTCTCCTTCACATTTGACCGATTTGTAGTGATCTGCTGCCAGAGGTTTCAAACAACCTACTGTACCAAAAGAACTGCAATCACGCTGGTAACAACAATCACGGTTGTGATTATATTGAAGGAAATACCTGTTCTGTTTGCTTATGAACCTGAGCAAATTATTAACAATGTGCACTGGGGCTGTCGGTCAAGAAACGCCTTTTTTTCGTCTTCTGCTGGTATAGGTTATGTATGGTTTTACAGCGCCTGTGTTGTTTGGATTCCATTTACTCTAATTCTCTTGTGCAATTCATTAATTGTCAAGCGTATTGTCATGGCTAACAGAACCCGCACTGGACTTCAGAGTTCCAAGAGTGGGAACAAAACTGATTCAGAAATAGAAAGCCGCAGAAAGTCCATCATTTTGTTATTCACTATAACAGTAAGTTTTCTCTTGTCCTGGTTGACATTTGCTGTGGCTTTGTGTACTACCAGACTAACAGGGACGACTTATTACCGCGGCAAGTTCACAAACCCTGCATTTATCGCCATGGAAACGGCAGAAATGTTGAGATATTTTAGTTGCTTTCTAAACCCTTGTATTTATGCAGCGACCCAGAATCAATTCAGAGCAGAGCTTAAAATTATTGTAAAATATCCATGGATATTACGTCGGAGATATATTCTACAGAATTCTGTAAATGAATTGAGCCCAGCAAATGATTGTGCCAAATAACGTTTATTTTCCTGTATTTTTCCTAACACTGTTTAATGAAACAAGAGTCATTTCTATGTTCTCATATCTTGGATTTCTCACAGCATCTTTGATTTCATTTTATTGATTCTGTGCTGAGTAAAGATAGCATTCTCTAGTAAATGCTGCACAGTCTTGCAGTCAGATAATAAGGAAAACGTGATGATGATGGAATTAAGCGTCCTTATGAAAATCAAGTGCATCTATTTCAGCCACTAAATTCGATAATGTCTGTTTGAAAACATCAATCAATTTTAATTGAGTACAAGGCAACGATCCAGTTCGACAAGATCTTTTGGTAAATCTATTCGACATTGGATCACATATTGATAGCTTCATGCATAATCTGGGACAGAGCTCATCATTTTTTGTATTATTGTTTTCAAACGACGGATGTCCTATGGAGGAAGCATTCCACTTTCAGTCGGTCAATGCTCCGTGGCTTTTCTGACAAATTGTGTCTCCCAATCATTAGAAAATCCAGTCTTTTACACGTCGTACTTTTGTACAGCGCTTTTTTCACAAAAAATATAAAAATATAAAATGATGGAGACACTCAATGTCAGTGAAGATATTAGGTCGTTTCTAATTCGAGTCCAATAAGCCATCTTCAAAATTGTCTGGAAACGTAACTGCACGAACTCTGCATCCGTCCTAAAGTAAATGTCATAACAATGCATGAACTAAATGTTTTTGGTACAGTGTTATTTAAGTTGTCTGTTCGAGATAAATTAACTGCAATCCAAAAAGATACATAATTAGAAATTCTCATAACCCTAAATTGTCATTAATTGATGATAATAAACGCAAGGAGTGCTACACGAACACAGGAATTCTTGTCCCAGAAGTGGAGAGATAACCAACAAATACTTTCAGACCAAATTCCTTTTCTTCAGCGGTTTTTCACCTAAGACTTTCCATTCTGGTCATTTTCATCAACCAAGGCACTTTCTAACTCTGTAAAGTTATAACGTTATGAGCAACATGCAACTTTCAAAAATGAACAAGTGTATATTTGTCGTCCTCTTCTTTATCTGACAGAATCATCTGAGAAACAGAATGGTTTTACAAAGGAACGGATATGAATGGCAAATATGTCCAGTGAACCGAAGGACCTCGTCCTCCCATTTTCAAAAAGTACATTCTGCAAAAAAAAATTGAAATGATGTGCATGTTTATCCAATACACATCTGCATAGATCACATCATTCTTTTGCAGAGATTAACTGTTGGATTTATCTGTAAAAGAGTGATTAAAATGAATTGGGTATTAAAATACTCCCTTTAGCATTTGTGACAGAAACGTTGATGACAGTAGAGCACTGGATGTGGTATACGTGAATTTTAGCAAGGCGTTTAATTAGGTTTTAGATTAGATTAGATTACCTACAGTGTGGAAGGAGGCCCAACTAGTCCATACCGACCCTCTAAAAAGTAACCCACACAGACCCAGTTCTCTCTGACTAACGCTACAAGCACTGTTTTGTCAATTTACCATGCCCAATTCACCTGACCTGCATTTTCGGATTGTGGGAGGAAACTGAAGCACCCGGAGGAAACCCACGCAGACTCGGGGGGAATGTGCAAACTCCACACAGACGGTTGACCCAGGTTGGAATTGAACCTAGATCCCTGGTGCTGTGAAGCAGTAGTACTAACTACTGAGCCACCGTGCTGCCCCGAGGTAGCACATAGTAGGATCATTTAGCAAGAAGGGATTCATGGGGGACAGGGAAATTTGGCGACATAGATACAGGATTGGCTGGTCCGGAAAATACAGAGGATGGCAGTGAATGGAAAGTGTTCAGCCTGGAGAGAAGTGTCCAGGCTTGTAGAACGGGAATCTGCTCTAGGATCTCTACTCTTTGTGATGTTTATAAATGCCTTGAATGAGGAAGTGGTTGGGTGAGTGAGCATGTTTGCCAATGGCGGGAATGTTCGTGGAATTGCAGAGAGCGTGCAAGGCTGTTAAAGGCACAATGAAACATTGACAACATACGGTGCTGGGTTAAGAAGTGGCAGACGGAGTTTAACCTGGAAAAGCGTGAAGTGATTCATTTTCTAACGTTCAATTTGATTGCAGGTTACAGGGTAAAAGGCAGGATTGTTGGTGGTACAGAGGAACAGAGGAATCTTGGGATCTACTTGCACAGATCTTCAGAATTGCCACTCAAATTGGGAGGGTTGGTATGTGGGCCTATGTTGTGTTAACTTTCATTAACAGTGGGCCTTGACTTGAGAAGAAGTGAGGTAATGCTGCAACTTAATAAAGCCCTGATTAGACCACACTTGTTCTAATTGTGTTCAGTTCTGGTCGGCTCATTACACGAAGGACGTGAAAACTTTAGAGATAGTACAGAGACGTTTTACCAGGATGCTACCTCAACGGAAGGGCGGTCCTTATGAAGGATGACTGAGGAAACCAGCGTTTTTCTCATTGGAGTGAACAAGGATAAGATATAACTTGAAAGAGCTGTGCAAGATGGTGAGAGACATGAATGGAGTGACTAAACAAAGACATTTTCCCAGGGTGGAAATGGCTATCACGAGATCCAGAGTCAAGATTAGAGAGTTGCTGGAACAGCACAGCAGGTTAGGTTGCACCCGAGGAGCAGGAAAATTGACGTTTCAGGCAGGAGCCCTTCATCAGTAATGATGAAGTTCTCTTATCCAAAACGGCGATTTTCCTGTTCCTCAAATGCTGCCTGAACTGCTGTGCTTTTCCAGCACCACTCTAATCTTGACTCTGATCTCCAGCACCTGCAGTTCTCACTTTCGCCTATCACGACGTCCATTATCTCAAAGTGATTGCAGCAATTTGTTGGTAAAATGTCATCGGTAGATTCTTAGCACAGAGAGCTTTAGATGCGGGAATGCACTGTCAGCAGGGCTTTTGCTCGAAACGTCGATTTTCCTGCTGCTCGGATGCTGCTCGACCTGCTGTGCTTTTGTCAGCACCACACTCTCGACTCTAATCCACAGCATCTGCAGCTGCCACTTTTGCCACCAGTGATGTTCGAGTCAGATACATGGGAATCATTTAAGGGAATCTTAGTTCACCAAATGGATGATAATAAAATGAAGGTTCCCTTGGTTAGGTTGATCTGAGAACAGTATAAACTTTCGGCACAACTTCGATGTCCGGAAAGCCTGTACTATTCTGTATTTTGTTGTTATGTTCTATGCTGTATATTCTAAAGTACATGAAGTATAATATTTAAAGATAATGTAATGAAAATATCAGAAACATGATGGCTTTATCAAAGTAAGCAAAAAATGGAAAATTTCGAATAGAAAACACATGATCACAAAACAAAACATTTTAAATATCAGATGCTGTCTCATAAAACCAGAATTATTTTTGTTTCCTAAGAAATTGAATTATTTAAAGCAAACTGCTATTGGGTGCAATGCATGCAGACACAACCATGAAATTTGAAAATTGACAAGGCAACAAAATTAATTTGGAATGTTCTAAGTAAATGAATCTGCTCTCAACCAAATGGATACCTTCGGTAACACATGTCCTCGAACGTAGAAGAGTAAACTTTAGTAGTTGATGACATTTTATCTGCATTGAATGCATTTAGTAGTTATGCGAGAGTGTGATGCTGTTACAGCACATCAGATCAGGCACCATCCGAGGGGCAGGAGAATCGACATTTCAGGCATAAGCCCGTCATCCGACTGAGGCCTGATGTGAAATAATTTTCCAGCACCACACTCTCACCTCGAATCTCCAGCATCTGTTTTCCCAACACTCCCCGCATGTAATGGCCGATTTTATGAGTATAAAGGGCAAGTAAATTGGGGAGCACTGAAATAACATTTTATATATTTTATTCTCCCATCATGAAAATTGATTATCGAAAAGGTTATTGCAGCAAAACACAAGCAGATGACAGCGGTCCTATTTTTAAAGCGAGGCTGGGGTCTATGTTCTGACTGAAAAAACATTGACAATTGCAAACAAATTTTGATCTGCATTGTGTTACACGCCGTATTGACATTTAACATTTTCTGCTTTCAACTTAATCACAAATTGACCCAATGGTTCCTTCTCAACTGTACCTTTTTCTCTCAGCTTACCAGCCTGCAGAACCCAAAGGAACAGTTGCTATTCAGGAGTGTTCAGAGATTTGGAAATGGCAGGTCCATAAGTGTTGAATTAATGTTGAAGTAGTGCAGACTCATTTATGTGTTGATTATGTTACTGCACTAGACAATTGCAAAATAAAAACATTCGAAGTTGAATTTGATTTAAAAATAACTGTTTCTGCAAACTGCAAACGTATACAATTGCAAACGTTCTTCTTTTGCAGACCAAGTATTCATCCATTTTAACCTGTAATTCAAATTCAAGTAATAAAAGGATTGCACGGCAGGATTCAACAACAATTTGTAAAACACTCTTTTGATAATTTGCGACTGATTTAATGCAATAAAAATACACTAATTTAGTGTATCTAATTTCTCACAAACAGCATTGTTATCAGCAGCAGGTAATTTGGGTTTTTTGATGTTAAGGCAGGAATATAAATTGACAATGATACTAATGAGAAGTTCTACAGACTACTGGCTTACTTATTTCCATGGAGCTTTGAACATGACTTGAGAGAGGAGCAGATAACTTATATAAACGAATTATGCAAACAGTCTTTGACGCTGAAATACTTCCTGAGCACTTCAGCTAATATTTATATTTCACTCAAGGCCAACAGTCGTATTCCGAAACACAAGTATCTCAATGAAATATTGGAAGCTGTTCAAAACTCAGTTACGTTCATGTCATGTTACTGCAATTTACATCCAGGACGTACA
Source organism: Chiloscyllium punctatum (assembly GCF_047496795.1). Lineage (NCBI taxonomy): Eukaryota > Metazoa > Chordata > Chondrichthyes > Orectolobiformes > Hemiscylliidae > Chiloscyllium > Chiloscyllium punctatum. The sequence goes on along the minus strand of NC_092789.1, from coordinate 30,425,687 downwards.
GAGTATGACAGAATGGAGATAGACCCTTTGGCTCAAACGGATCCATGCCAACCAAAATGTCCAATGTCGATAACTCATTTCCCTGCAGGAGACCTATATCCTTCTGAATCTTTCCTATCCATGAATTTGTCTAAGAGAATTTTAAACGGTGCATCACATCATTCCTTGCCATTTCTGCCACCTACAAATTAACCCCACAGCAGATAAATTTTCCCTCCACACCAAGTCCAATTTCCATCAGGACTTTTCCCTCCGTAACTCTCTTGTCAGGTCCATGTCCTCTACCATTACACCTTCTCCTCCCATCACCTTACCTTGCCACCGCAGGAATTACAAAACCTTCCCCCCACCTCCATCCAAGGCCCCTCCACTACTGTCAAAGTTTTACCTGCACTTCCACATATGTCATTGACTGTATGTATTCTTCCTCATGTAGTCTCCTCGACATTGCAGAGGAAGGAAGACTACTGCAGCGCGCTTCCATAACATCTGAGGGATACCCACACCAATGAATCCTAACCTCTGTTAGCCGAAATCTTACACGCCTCCTCCGGGACGGACAATGTTATGCAGCTCCAGGGTTTCCTCCAAAACCACACTGTAACCAGCTGACGCCTGTTGTAAGAGCACCTCATCTTCGGCCTTTGGATCCTCCAACCATAATGCATCAATGTGGTCTTCACCAGTTTCCTCATTTCCCCTCCCCCATGTTATCCAAGTTCTAACCTTCCAATTTGGCACTGATCTCATATCTGTCTCACCTGTCAATCCTCCTTCCCACCTCTCTGCTCCACCTCTTTTCCGACCTAACGCAATTACGCACAGCTCCACCTAACTATGAGACTCTCAGCTTCGTTCCCCCAGCCAGACCCAGCCCCCCTTTTATCCACTCCCTCGAATCGCAAGCCTCATTCCTGATAAAGACGTATTGCCTGAACCAACGATTCTCTTGCTCCTCAATGTTGCCTGACCGGCAGTGCATTTCCAGTACCAAGCTCCCGCTTTTTGAACGTTGCTAACTTACCCGCCTCAACCACGTGCGCTGGCAGCTTATTCCATATGTGTTACCACACTTTGTCAACAATAGCCCCTCATCATGTTCGCTTTGATTCTTTCACCTCTCACCTGATGCCCTTTAATCATTTATTCGCCACCCCTGAGAAAAAGACAACTGTACTCACACTATCTATGCCTCTCATGATCTTACACGTCTTATTAACATCCCCCCCACAGCCTCCTTCCCGTTAAAGACCGAAGTCCGAGCTTGTCCAAACTGATAGCTGTAAATTTCTGCTGCACTCTTTCCACTTTAATCAATTCTAATGCAAGGTGACAAAAACGGAACACAATACGCCAAGTGAGTTCTCACCAACATCCTGTACAGTTGGAAAGTAGCTTCCCAACTTCAGTACGCAATACCCTGACAAATGAAATCCAGCATGTCAACAGCCTTCTTCACTTACCTTTTACCTATGTCTCCACTTTCATAGAACTGTGAATCTGAACTCTAAGTTCCCTCTGCTCTACTGCACCCCTAAAGGCCCGAACATTCATCGTGAAACTCCTACCTTAACTTGATTTTCCAATATTCAATACCACACACTCAACTGTATTAAGCTCCATTTGGCATTTCTCGACCAACTTCCCCGTTTGATCACTTTCCTGTTCCATTTTCTGTTAACTTTTGTCAATATCCCCGAAACCTCCTATTTTAATCTAATCTGCAAATTTAATCATTTTGTCTTGGACGTTATCATTCAACTCATAGACATGATGAATAAACAACAATGAACAGAGGACCAACACTTGAAGGCCTGGGATTGCAGGACTCCAACGAGTGTCCTTCTAAAATTACTGTCTGCTTCCACACCAAACCAAACGTGCGTTCCGTTTCCCAGGTCTCCCTGGATTCGGAACAATCTCACCTTCAAGAGCAGCATCCTAAATAAAGCCTTTACTAAGGCCTCACTGAAATCCATAGAGATATATTTCCTTTGATATATTTAAGAACCTCCTTTCGAAACACCCTAATCTTCTCAACCAAGGCTGTCTAGTGCCACCTCTTAATTTATTTCTTCATCGATATCCTGCATCCATGATATCCAGGGATTCTCTGCATCTAGCTGCCAGTACCTGAGCCATATGTCTTGTGTATTTTTCTGATCAGGGCCTCAATTGCCCTTATCAACCAGGGATCTGTATTACTGTCAAATTTGCGTTTAACGCTCCGTGAAACAAACCGAAATTTCAATCGAACAATCTGTCTTTTAAACGTCTTCCACCTGTCACAGTTCCCCTTGACAGCAAACACACTATTCCAATTAACTACTGCACGTTCCTGTCTAATTCCATAAAAATTGGCCTTGCCCCAGTTTAGACCTAGACCCTGTGAAACAGTTTTGTTCTTCTCCACAGCTATTTTAAAATTAATAGAACGATGGTCACTTGACCCAAGGTGGTCGACCACTTCTACCTCCATCACCTATTCTGCATTGCTTTCAAAAGTCGAGTTTTGCATCTTCCGGAGCAAAGATAACTGAAAATTTATTCTATACTATATTACAGGTAGGTAGTATGTCAGAGTGGGTGTGCAGAGATGAGTAAAGTGGCCATCATTAAGCAGAAGCTACTAGAACAATAGAATGACCCTGAAAGTGGATTTATGAAATGGACCAGATATTCTACACTCGAGAGCTCGCACAGTGCTACTGAAGAGATAGTGTGGTCTTTCGTGGTGACCTTTAAGCAATCTCTAGAGAGTCGTCAATGACTCCACAATCGTAACAGTACAACCCTGTTTAGAAAAGGAATAAGGCAAAACGCAAAAAGACAGTCAATTCATCTTTTCTCGATATTGGATACGATTCCGGATTCAACTGTGAAAGATGAGATTTCAGAATACGTGAACGTGCATGGCAAAATAGGACAAATTCGGCATTGTGTCATCAATGGGGGGGGGGGGGGGGGTCATACCTAAAAAATCTGTTGGAATTCACTCAGGATTAAACGCGCATGTTAGCCCAAAGAGAGACCATGGCGATAATGTGCTCGGAGTTCAGCAAGCTGCCACAACAGGAGGCTACTCAGTAACTGTCCATGGTGTCAGAGACAAAGTCATAGCATGGAGAAAAGTTTGGCTGTCTGGCCGAAAGCAGACAATGATTATAAAATGACCTTTCTCACGATGGCAGCCAGTGATTAATGTTGTTCTGTAACAGTTGGTGATGGTAACTACACATTATCATTTTAAACATGAATGATTTCAATGAAGGAACTGAGGCCATTCTGGCTAGGTTTGCAGATGATATAAAGAAAGGTAGAGGGACAGGTGGTTATAGAGGAGGCGGGGAGGATACAGAATGATTTGGACATGTTACAAGAATGGGTAAAGATGTGAGCTGTGGCGTAAAACTTGGAAAACTGTGAGCCCATGCACTCTGGGAGGAAGCAGAGGCAAGGACTATTTTCGAAATGTGCAGAAAATTCAGAAATCTGAAGTGCAAAGAGACTTGGGAATTCGAGTCCAGGATTCTCTCCAGGTAAACTTGCATGTTTAATCAATTGTTCGGATTGCAAATGCAATAACGCCTTTTATTTTGAGAGGACGTGAATGTAAATGCAAGGATGCACTTCTGAGGTACTATAAAGCTCTGGTAGAGACACTTTTTGAACTTTTTGCACACGTTTGGACCGCATACCTCAGGAACGATGTACATGCCCTGGAGTGTGTTCAGAGGACGTTCATGAGTATGATACGAGCAATAGCAACCTTAACTTATGAGGAAGGTTTGAGGACTCTTGTACTATATCGATTTGAGAAGGATGAGGGAGAATCGGATTGAAACTTACAGAATACTGAATTGCCTGGACAGAGTGGACGATTAGAAGACGTTTCCATTGATAAGAGAGATTAGGATCCGAGCGGATAGCCTTCGAATGAAGGGTTAAGGTTTTCTGCACAGATAAAGAGAAACCTCTCGAATCAGACAGTGTTGAACCGATAGAATGCACTGCCATAGAAGGAAATAGAGAACGTTTCATTGCGTGTATGTAGGACATAGAAAGATAGATTCTTGATTGTCGAGGGGAAACAAGGTTTATCGGGAGAAAGCAGGAATGTGGGGTTGAGAAATTTATCAGTCATGACTGAATGGTGGAGCAAACCCGATGGGCTGAATGGTCGAATTTTTGCTCCAACCTCGATCTGATTTCATGTTACTCAGTGATTTCGACTGTTGAATTAACATAAGAGATTCAACAGAACCAATATGCATGTTGTAGAGGAACCTCTAGTGCAGCAATTAGCGTCATTCCCTAAAGTATAATATTACTCATATTTCTGAAAGTGTCTTATCAGCCTTGTGTTTAATTCAAATATATCTAAGATCGTCAATGATTATTCATGAAATTTTCGTCAGGGTCAGGACATTTGAATTTTCACCGGGACAGGACAAATGCAAGTACAGTTGTAACTCTCCCTGACATTTATGCATCTACCTGAATTATTGCAATCAGCAGGAGACTTGACAATCAACTCTATAAGTCCCCGACTATCGGGTGGCGCAACGAGATGCTCGAATCTCGCCGTCTCTGATTTGCTAACTATCTCTTAAAACGTAACCATCACCACTCTTGCTTATCATGTCTTTAACATCTGCCATATTTCAAAAATTGTATTACTAATAAACTTAGATGTCGGACTTTTGGTTGATAAGAAATGTGCCCAACATTGTGTCGTTGATGCCTAATATTCTCCCAAATCCCCCAACCCATTTATATTTGAACAAACCCCTTGTCTTTCGAACTGAAGAAATATTCTGATTCGAACTGTTATCTTTACTGATACTATTCACCATAATGAACCCAATTCCTCCACTGGCAAAGTAAACCTATTAATTTCAGTTTTGAAGTAAAAGGAATTTCATGTAACCAAAGAAATTTTGTCTGCTTTCCTATCGATATTTTGATTCAAAACAAGATTTTCTACCCATACCCACATAAGTTAGCAAACAAAGTATTAGTTTAAATATAGTAGATATCCACAGTTATCTAACTTAAAAAAAAACTTGTTGAATGTAACCAATATGCAGACATCGAATTCTAGCTAAGGAATCTCAGAATATTGTTTTCGGTATTTGGCATAATAAGACTACAAATATTGAGACTGACCTGTGAATACTGACCAAAAAATCAGTTCTGGATCACATTATGTTAATGAGCATTATATCACAGAGGATGCAACAATGAAATAACATGATAACTGTCAATTCCACACTAAAGTTATCTCGCACCTAAATTCTACTTCACATAATGATTTGATGTTGCAGGTATAAATCTGATTACAAGTAACGACACAATCCTGCGTAATTTCAAAGGCACAGGGGATGGCTGTTAATAAATGCCTAATAGGGAATATAATTTTGACCGTTGCGATGTCTTCTGTAGAATAAACTAATTTATATTTATATTTGTAGTCACATTCTGATATTGTAATAATCTATTTTCTACAGTTGCTTGAAAACAATCTTCTACTGTACGCTCATGACATTTTATAGTTAAAATTGGTTCTGGAAGACAAGAATGATGTATTATTTCCAGAAGTTCACAGAACCAACTTTCCACTGGCGTCTTTCAGAGATTTTACTGAGAACCTGACAAAGGACAACATTTAAAAAATGTCCTTGTGCATGTTTTCTGATGAAGAGGGTTTTAGGAACGGAACCATGCATATTCCAAATATTTCATTGCCAGACAGAAGCAATGTATGCAGTGTTGAACTCAAGAGGGTTTCACAGAATTATTACTGATTTACGATCGACTCCAGATTTCGGGTGGGAAAAGTTATCCTCATTTTGCTAGAAGTTTCCAATTTTGTTGAGCTGGTTCCGCTCATGACCATTGTACAGAAGTCAGCGTACATCCTGAATTATTTCCTTGTGATGCAGTGATGGTCTTTGATGTTGCATCCGTGGCATTATTTCTGGAATCATTCCTGAACGAGGCCTGCCCTCATCGGACAACACTTTTATTTCATACACCAAATCAATAAAGCTCTCTTTATCTGCTACAATGCATTTTCATTTTCCATGGGAGTGCACATTTAGAACATACTTTCCCATGATTACCTGCCATGATACCGGAGGGCTGAGGAGATTCGTCCACAACGACCAAAACGCTATTCCTTGGGCTGGGCATGACTCGCTGTATCGTTATGCCTTGGCCTTAATTTTTGTTTTCTTTAATAGGACATGAATCTCTATTTTAATAAAATGGTATCTTCATGCTTAGAAACCAGTTTTGACTGCATAAATGAGTTTAGTTATTTTGACAAGCAAAAGATTGTGCATATTTCAGGAGTCACATAGCACCGGCAGAACACAAGAAGCTCGTCTGCTTGCATTGTATTACTAATCAACTGACATTTGTAACGATATCGAAAAGGGTGACTGATGCAATTGGAACTAGCTACGTATCTTGTCCTTCTTCATTTAGACACGACATAATTGGCTATTTTTCCATATTTCGGCTAAATACCAGGGGCAGTTCTTCTCAGATATGTGGACCACACAGGAGTGCTTTCAGAATGTAACAAGCACGATGGATGAAGGGAAACAGTTGAGCGATTTACACGTGGATTTCCAGAATGCATTAAATGACTAACTTTACAAAACACTCATCCATAAGAAAAGATGGATTAAGTTGCATGGAGTGTACTGGCATTGGGCGATAGCTGTTTAAAAGTTAGATATCAAAGATTTAAGATAAATAGGTATCTCATTTCTTGGGCGATTTTTGGTAAGCACATTGCCGCAGGGGTCGCTGTTGGGCCCATATTTGTAAATTATATATGTAAATGATTTGGAAGAGGAGACCGAGTGTAACGTATCCAAGTTTCATTGTGACATTAAGTTAAGGGGAAAGGACTAATATGCAGTGAATGTGGAGTGCATGTGGAGGTTTATATTCCCACCCACTGCAAAAGACTATCCCTGATGTACTTTAGAATTTTCTTTAAATTAGACATTTATCTATTCAAATAAGATGCCTCCAATGTCTGAGGTAATTTTTTTCATGACTGACTGTTATCGAATTAAGTAGTTATTCCTGTATTCTGTTTAAACAAGAAGTCCTGAACATTTGCATATGTGCCCAGTAGTTTTACATGCTTCTGCAGTGAAAGAAATCTCCAAAGCCAAGGATTTCAAACTCTGCTTAGAATGTCAGGTATAAATACCATTAACTTTGATTTCTACGTCACAGTTTATTGTGAGTCGTAAATTGCATAATATGATTTCAGGTCAACCTAATCAGTTTTAGAATTGTCCTGCAAAATATGCTCTAAACAACTTCTTCTTACATTCCTCCTTTAACAAAGTCTAAAGTTGTATCGAAGAAAGCTGTGCCATGTGCTTGCAAATGCTGTTCCATTCTTTATTGCATCATTTCAAGGTCAGCATTTTAAAACTTATTTTATGAACCTGTCTTCACGTGCAACTTTCCGAATTCCTTAAACTCACTCTTCAATCATTTGTTTGTTCCATTTCCAAAAATGTTTCCCTCGTTTGATTGGGCTTATACCATTTTTTCGCTTCAGCCGCATATCCTCATCAAGTATTAGACATTTTCAAAATGTTCTGCTAATATACATTGTTTCTGTTTCTTTTCTTCGTTGTACCTACCAGTTACCAATTGTTCAATTGATCAATTTCATTAACTGACCATCTTGTCTCGTTGAACACAAATTTAATTGCAGTTGACCTTTGATGTTCCAAATCACACTTGCAGCGATTGACGTGGAAATGTCAAATCTCGCAGGATATCTGCGTTGGTAAATAGGTTTTTCAGAACATAGATTCAAATTTTCCAAATTCTGTTAAACACTTTCTGCGTTGGTTGCTTCTCATAATTATATAGTCAGAGCATGTATTCTAATGATATTTTACAGAAATGGATTTCAATATTGTCCTTTCTCCATTGATGTGGCGATTTCTCAGCCACATTTCACACCCACACTTATTTTCATGGAATTTTATAAAGCTGTTTCTGCCGTGAAGTTTCACTCTACTCCTTCTTGGAACAATTTCACTTTGTTGGAAGGGAGGCTTGATCCGATTGGGCATGGCTTCATTCTCGTGGAAATCCCCAGCAAGACGTTGGCAAAACTGGAATAGATGGACAGCTGAAGAATTAATCTCTTTGTGAGTTTTTATAAAACACATAGACAATTGCACATGCAACATTAAAACACAGTGCATTCCCTTCTGACCTCGATGCCCGGCGACCTGTGAAACAATCCAAAGCCCATCGAACCTATCATACTCCTTCATTTTTTACATGTCTATCAAATGAACAATTAAATGCCCTTACATTTAGCGAGTTTACTGCTATTGCAGGCAGTCAATTCCATGCCCCCACGACTGTGCATATAAAGGAGCTATCTCTGACATCAATCCAAGATGTATCTCCTCTTAATTTAATGCTATGTCCCCTCTTGATAGCCATCACCATCTGAGGAAAAAGGATGTCAATGTCCACCCTATTCAACCCTCTGATAATCTTTTATGTTGCAATTAAGCTACCTCTCAATGTTGTTCTCTCCACAGAAACGATCATCAACTCTCTCAGCTTTTCCGCCTTGTCAGGCAACATTCTAGCAAATAACCTCTGAAACCTTTTCAACGCTTCCACATCCTTCCTACAATGTGGTCCCCAGAACTGCACGCAGTAATCCAGGTGCGGCCGCACCAGAGTACTGTGCACTGCAAACAGAACCTCATGGTTATGGAACTCAATCCCTATACTAGTTAAAGCTAATACAATACATGCTTTCTTAACAACTCTATCAACCTGGGTGACAACTTTCAGGGATCTATGTACTGATATCTCTCTGCTCACCTACACTACCAAAAGTCTTACGATTAATCTAAGGCAATGCATAACTGTTCGTCCTTCCAAAGTGAATCACCTCACAATTGTCCACGTTAAACTCCACTTGCCCCCTCTCAGCCCAGCTCTACAACTTAGCTATGTCCAATTGTAACCTACAATATCCTTCAGCAATATTCACAACTCTACTGACCTCAGTGTTATCTGCATTTTTATAAGCCATCCATCTGCCCACTTCCAGGTCATTGTTAAATAACAAACAGCGGTGGACCTAAAACAGAACGTTGCGGCACACCACTAGTAACTGAAATCCATGACAAACATTTCCAGTCTACCACCACCTGCTGTGTTCTTTCAGCTGTTCACTTTCTAATGCAAACTTCAAAATCAGTATCAATCCCACGCCTCCGTAGGAACCTTATCAAGCCCTTACTGAAATCCATAGAGCACAACCTCAAACTTTTTTCCCTCGTCCACCTGTGTGTTACCTTCTCAAAGAACTTATTAAGGTTTGTGAGGCACGCCCCCTCCTTCACATAACGTTGTTGATTATCCCTAATAAGCTTATTCATTTCTAGATGATTAAAAATCCTGTCTCATATGATCGTTTCCAACACTTTACTCACAACCGAAGTATGGCTCAACGGTCGGTAATTACCAGAGTAATTTCTACTCCACTTCTTGAACAATTCAACAACATTTTCTATCTTTTCGTCTTCTGGCACTATTCCTGTATTTAGTGCGAAAGGATCCCCGTCCTAATTTATCTTGGTTTTTACTTTTCCCTTTGTTGTCTGGGAGATCCAGGGAAATATGATATTGGAAATCTGGGAAGTGTGATTTCTGAAAAGAAAAATAGGTCATCACGCTTTTTTTTTGTTCGAGAGTCTGGTCCCACTGGTTTAATCACGTTTTATTCCTGAGCAAAATGGTCACCAGATGTTTCCGCATTAAGAAAGAATGTTGTGTCTAAACAGGTGGCAAAAGTTGTCTATTAGCAATGTCATTATCTAGAAATTCTTTCCAGCCTGTCTCTAAAATACCTTGATATCAAGAAGACTGGAGATGTTCAATAACATTTGGGACCTTGTGGAGTTGATGATCATTCTGACAGTGAAGAGTCAGTGCATGAATTTGGTGTCAGACTGTATTTTATAAGAAGAAATCAGGTTTTCGGTGTTATGCCACGAAGCATCCCCTTAGTAGCTCTTGGAAGCTTAAAGAATACAGTGTTTATTTATAAGTCAGGCTACCTTTATCTAAGTGAACAATATAGCTAACCTTGTATGACACAATTCAGAAACAAAAATTTCGAAAACTGCATCTATGCCTGTCGAACAGAACCTCTTGAATCCCAAAGAAGAAACCTGACCATCTGTATTACTTTATTTTATTTATCCCTTAATTGGGTTGTTCGGTTACCAAATTTTTGAGAGAGTGAGGATGCAAACAAGGGCTTTTTCTTTGATAGCATAGACCAATTAGATTATGTTAATGCTTAAGTTTACTTCAGCAATCGATGTTTATTATTAATACATTTCCAGGTTTTGATTTAACTGGTGTTGAGAAGGTTTGGACGTGGTTCCAAACGTCCAATTTAAAACCACCCGTGCAAGGACTGTGTGCCATTGAACGCTTTAAGTTTGCCATGTATTAAAACATAAAGGTAGACAGGCTGACAGATATCTGCTGACTGTCTCCACCTCAACATTTCATTAAGACTACGTTGAATGTAATTCACCTTTCTCAGAATTGTGAGAGTTTGGAAATTTATTTCTCTGGAGTTGGTGGAGTATCTGTGTGTTTCAAGTTCTGGAAGGCTGGCCGGGATACTGTTCTGTTAAGCAAAGGTCTCAGCAATTACAAGGCAGTTGAGTGGAGTGAACACGTCAGTTACTATACTCTTGACTTATGCTGGTGTCTCAACCGTCCAAACAGTTCAATACTGCTCTTCTGCTCAATCCTCTTTCGGAATATAACTGAATCAAGACAATTAATCTTAATGAATATTATATTTTTCTCCAAACTTCTCCAATGCAAATGAATTCGTAATGCCTCACGGAAAACTGGCTCGTTACAATGATGAATTTTATGCATTCAAGCCATAGCACATAGTGGAGCCCAGATGACAAATGACATCTCAGAACACATTTAAAAAGCTCAAGAAGGAAACTTGGTCAGAATTATGAAGCAACTGCAGTGTTGAGAGATCTAACGAGACCCACACAGGTCCAAGGTGTTGACACAGCTAAGGAGAAGGCGTCAAAATGTTGCTGTATAATACCAAAGGGCAATTCATTAAGAAAATAAAACAATAAATAAACTTATAACATACAATATTAATAATCGAGGAAAAGATCACATATAAACTCAGCTGCAAAGAATTTTCAAAGGGTGGGAATTGCGAAGCATTATCGCAGCAAATGGGGTGGAAGTGCAAACCGCAGAAAGCATAGTTTGCCTGGAATTCTGCCCGGCAGAGGTTGGCGTGTGGCGTCTTTTAAGTCTGCAAGAGGAAGTGTACTTCAGAGAAAACTATATAGAATCACTAAGGTACAAATAAGAACGATTTATCGGACATTGTTCAAAACTGCGAAAAATTAATGGCAGACAAAAATAGAAACAATTGCTGAAGACGTTAGTTGAGGAAATAAAAAGAAATGACAAGAAAGCTGGAAATCTAAGTTAAATGTAAATGAGAAAATGTAGAAGCGAATCTAAAGAGAAAAATAAATCTCATTTATATACGGGACCAAGTTGAATTTCGACGATTATATTTACAAAACGAAAACAAACACAAATCACAAAGAATGAACAAATTCCGAGAGCCGAGAATGATTGTTATAATAATCCAGAAAGAAATGACAATCCACAAAACCTCCAAAACATAACTTAATATCATCGATCCAAAAAGACAAGTGGAGAATAAAATGGAAGTTAGTGTTTACTTGGTGAAACAGATTAAACGAAAGAAAGAAGTGATTAATAAATAGAACACCGACGAGGGGGATTGTGATTAATGCTTGCTACAAGTGACATAGTTATAACTGGCAGCAATCAGGTAGATTTCCAAATACCAAGGAAAGGAATAAGCAAAGGGTAGACCAACAGGACATGTTGAGACCGAAGGAGTTGTGAACATGAAAACTGATCTTGATTGGCTTTGGTGGAGAAAAGCAACCAAATATTGTCCTGGAAAAATGCGCAATTACACGTACTTCAAGGCAAAGTGTTGGGAGATTATTGTTGTAAGGAAGAATGCATTCCAAATTGCGAAAGTAAATGCAGTTATCACATTCGTCATCTACCAGAGACTGTGCAGACTATTGGAAACTGAAGATCATCACTTTGGATCGATGCTTGTAATAAAGCACAGGAGTGGGTGTTCTCCTTAAAAAGAAGTTGTTTGGAAATTTCTGGCAGAACAACAGGATATGAAAGTTATTTTTATCTATCGAAATAAGTAATAAGAATTGTTATAGACCTCTCGGATTTCTCGATAAGAGCATATAAACAATCAATCTAAGTCCGAAGCAGGGGATGCAGTAAGTGTGAATTGTTGATCCAAGTCCAATTACACCCAGGAAAAGTGCATCAGACTTTACACTTTACACGTGTTGTGGGTGTTCGAACTGAGCAAGTGAGATGAGCACTGCCTCAGTCTCATATGTTTGGAATAACTGCGGAATTTGCGGTTAAAACGTTGAGAAAAACCCTGGGTGTCTGGAAATCAAAAAAAAAAACAAATGAGATACATGTGAATGAAGACCAGGAGACAGAAATCGATTTCTGGACTGGGAATGCGCGCTACAAGTATATGGTTGTTCTGAAAGCATAACTGTTAAAGTGAAAATAAAGATCAAGTGCTTCCTTTATCTGGAGTTTGTTGTCCCACAACATAAAGATTATTTATTGTGTATTGTGTTTTCCTTCACGGGATGATTGTGGCGCTGGCTCGGCAACATGTCTATCTCCACAGTTTTCACGTTCCAGTTGTCACGCGAGAGCTGAGCAGGACATTGGCCAGATCACGTTTTAGAGTATGGTGTTCATGTCTGTTCTCGCTCCTATCGGAAGGATTTTGTCATTTGAAAGGCTTCAGAAAAGTTTAGCAAAGGGTGTTGCACGCTTATGAGGGTTTTACTTGCAGGAAAAGGCTTAATAGGCTGGGGCTCTTTCATGACACAGCAAGCTTGCAAAGTTGAGGAAATTGAAAGCAAGCAATGGATGAATTCCGAGTTAAGAAATCAGCAAAAAAGATCAAGATTACTTTATGGTTGGACATTTTCATTGAATACGAAATGAATAATCAACGAAAATTTGTAAAATAACTTCGTTATTTCATGCATAGAATCAGAAAATAATACGTAGTTGTGAACCACGGCTGAGCAGCAGTGAGGCTGAGAAGGGTTGATGCACGTTAAAAGTCGGGGTGCCTTGATATCAGAAGAAAAACAAACAAAATAAATTCGGATACCGCAAAACCGAACAAAAACCATAAATGTCTGGACAATCTCCTTGTTCTGGCAGCATTCCTGAAGTGAAATCTGAGTAAAATTTTCGGGTTCAGTAACGCTTCTTCAGCACGAATGAAATCTAGGAAATGAATGTTTTGTCCAGAATATAGAGTCGGGGAGAAAACAGCAACGATGAGTGGACAGACAGATAAGGAGAGAAAACAGTTGGACAGACAAATAAGTGGTGAAAGGTCAGTCCGGGGGGAAATGAACAGTTGCTGATAGGTGCGATGATTAGATGACACAATTTAGTGTCTTCGAGTTGCCGATGTGATGATAAAGCTTGGTGTGTACGGTTGTCAGCTAATTTGGGATTGCTACACAATCCCTAAAATTATTGGACTCGATATTAAGCCCAGAAGGCTGCATCGTTCCCAAGTGGAAAATGAACTGTAATCCTTTGAACTTGAGTTGAGCTTTGCTGGAGCACTTAAGGAAGGCTGATGCAAAGATGTTATCCAGTGAAGATGGAGGTATTTTGAAGTAGCAACCACCAGGAAGCATTAACTCTCTATTGTGGCAGAACATCGGTATTTTGAAAGCAGTTAACCAGTGGGTGCTTCGTTTCCCCAAGGACAGCAGGCCAAATGGTGAACAGCGAACATAATGACTGAATGATTTACAGATTAAGCCAGGTATATATGGAGTCTTGGATGTTGAAGAATGAGAAAATAAACAGGCGGGGGTTACACCTTGTGGAATTGAAGGGCATGTGTACGATCCTGTACAGATGTGTTGTGAGTGAGGAAAGAGAGCAACAGGGTAACCAAAAATAAGAGGTCGTTGGAGAATACCGACAACTGTAGGGAGAGGAATAGATTTCTGGTGGTGCAATCCCGCTGTAGCTGCGAGAAATGGCAGATAATCATCTTTTGGATGTAACTGCTAGTAGAATTGTAGTGGGAAGGAAGAGAGTGAAATCGTGCTGAAATGTTAGCGATTATGCAGATTAAACTGAGCACCATGTGATCTGCAGCGCTGGGCAATCCTTGATTGATTAATGAGACGCATATTTCAGAGACACCCCCGTCAACAAAGTTCACATCATCAGAGCAGAGAAAGAGAAACTAGTGAAATAGAAAGTTGTCTTGACAGAAAACAGCTTTGAACATATATAGCGATCACAACTGTGGTTGTAAAGGCTTTACAAAATCATATCTTGGCAACGCTTTCACCAGGAACTGAAGTTCTGAAACTGAGGTAACGTGACTGAAGATTATTGGATGTCAGTGGGATCTGGCTGGATATGGTGAGAAAAGGTGATTCGAGAACGGAGCACATGAGTTCTTTGAAGCTTGACCAGGTAGAAATAACAGTTTTCACCTAGTGATTCTGTTTGTGGACTTTCGGAAAAAGGCTGAAGTGGGCTTTGCATGGTTGATAGATGGTGAGCTTGGAGCCATTTGATGGGAGATCACCAGATGAAACACGGTTAGTGACAATTGTGGACACTATGGCCTGATGTTCCATGGGAGGATCATCGTCTATGGAAGATAGGAGGAGGAGATGAGAGCTGGCGCTCAGCATCTGCAATATAGAGGTAAGTACTCAGTCGAACCAGACTTGGCATCCGGTTTCTTTGTAAAGTCAGACTCGAATCTGAAAGCAAGGAGTGGTGTCTTTACAGATTGAGATATTTTGTGTTGCGGAAGGGAAGGAAGAGGAACTGAGGATATCAATGTCGTGTCGACAGTTCTCCATGAACAGGTCGAGTGCAGCTAAGAAGGTCAAAGGAAGTGCGCCAGGTGAAAAGAGATTGTTGGAAACGGGTAAAGGCATCTGCGAGTGTGGAGAGGCTTTTTTGTGAACAGCAATGGGCGTGGAGTTGAAACGGTGTTTCAGGGTACATTGAAGAGTATGGTGTAGAAGACAAGAATGATCAACATATTCAGTTTACATGACATCATTTGCAAAGATAAGCTGATTTATTATGAGTAACAGAGGCCAACCTGCCAGAAAGTTGCAGAAGAGATGCAAGTAATAGCCGCAATGGAAATCGAATGGCTGACTGAAATGGTTTGGACCAATAGGATTGGTAAACAATCACAAACACAGTGTCAATTGTATGAACTATCCTATCATGCAAGAATAAAATGTTATGATAACGTTTGTAGATGTGCGGTTAGCTCAGAAACATTTCAGTCTTCCATTTCACGGACGCCATTTTAAGATGCTGTCTTCTTCAATAAAAGGTATGGTAAAGAGAAAAGGGTGATTACCAATTCTTTCATGAGGAATACTACAGATGCTGAACGAAATTGTTGCAGCTGGCTAATTTCCTGACAGATGAAGTTGATGATATTTGCTTTATGTGAAAATATGTCTCTTTTAAAGTGAAAACAGTCGCGGTAACGCACTCAGTAAGATGTTTCTTTGAATGAAATCATGCGGCAATCTACATAAGTCGCCTTTTATTGTACAAGAGCCATTTTTAAACCATGTGAGACTATTGCTTGAGGCAATATCTGTTAGTTACAATCAGTATGCTCTGAAGTCCATCCAAAACAGGCTGTTCGGTATCACTGCTATTAAGACTCCTCTGTAATAAATGTCCAGGACAGCGTAACCTTGTACAGAAGCAGCATCGTCGCACGACCTGCCTCGTTGAAAAGAATGACCCACAAATGTCCAAAGACAACTTCATTTTGAAACCACTCAGTCTTAAATTGCAAGTACACTGCAACACAAATATACATTCCATCGACTATAAGCATGCAAACATACACTACTACATTCTGCTACTCTCCATCTCAATCCTGTCACCGAATGCCTCCGTTTCTCGTTGAAGTCTTGACAATGCATTGGCAATCACGTTTTCTCGTCCTGTCACAATCACATTTTTCAATTGAATGTCTGGAACCACAAGCTTCATCTGAATAGTCTGTTTTTCTTTGGTTATAATTCTCCACAACATTCAATTGGTTATGGTCAATATATATGATTGTATCAGATGCATGGCTGGTAACATAAATATTGTAGTGCTGTATGGCCAACACCAAGCTCAAAGCTCCTTCTCAATTGCCTAATATTTCCGAAGATGGACTTCAAGTTCCAGAAGAAACAGTCGATATGTCTATCGACGTCCTCTTCGTTTTCTAACAAGACCGCAGCAAATTCACTTTTCCCCAAGTTGATCGTGCCTCCCGAATTCGGTCGAACAATTCTCATAAATGTTGCAAATGTTTCATCCGTGTGTTACTAAAAATCACCAGCTCATCTATACATACGACAAAGGTAGGTAATAAGGAAATGATCGTATTGGTTCATTCCTGAAATTGAACTGGCAGATTTTTCGTACCAAATGGTATGACTTTCAATTGAAAGAGTCCGTTTGGCATTATTAAAACCGAAATTGCCTTCATTCTTTTGGACGCAAGAAATGGCCAGTATCCTCTGATTAGAAATATAAGGTTGTGTTTTTTTGTCCCAGATTTTCAACACAGTCTACAAAATGGGAATTGTATGTGCATCAGTGCTTGTAACTACATTGAATTTGCAATCGTTCAATTACAACAATTGGGTACTTTGTGGTTTTGTCACCATTACTATGGGTGAACTCTTGTTATTGGAACACATTTTGATTGTGTCGTCTTAGCAAATGCTTTCAATCTCCTTTTGAACCCGTGCCAATTTAAAAGAGTTATGCCTATTAGGATGATGCTTAATCGGAAAAGCTTTTCCTTTACATTGATCATGCAGGATTAAGTTAATGTATCCCAACTTATTTCAAAATATCTCCCATGTGACTGTAATACCTTGTTCAAGCCCCTCGATTTTTCCACAAGTGCAAGCTCAATAATTTATCGCAATTTTGACAACTTCTTCATTGTCCAATTACATGTGAGGAATGTCCAATTCAGAAATCTCTGAACTTGTTTCCTCCCTCTGTGATGTAGTCATTAACAGATTCTCCTTTGTCTTCCTTACCTGTCAAAATACATATTGAGCATTTTCATATGACACACTCCATGAGATTTCTTTCTGTCCGGACCTCTGATAAAATAGTTCATCTCATTCAATTTTCGGTCCCCTGTGATCTACTAAACTTGCTTTTGAGAGATAACCTATTGCTGCCTTCAATACCAACTGCTCATCCCCAATCGCAGTTTGGTCAATTGACTTGGTGCATTCCTAATCAGAAAAAGTACAAACCCAATTCCCTCATTGCAATCTTCTGGATAGTTTTGATTGTAATCCCTCAAAATGGCCATAACTGTCTGATGCCACATTTCTAGTGCTCTTTGCGAATCTGGGTTTTACACAAGAGATTTGAGTTGTTGTATTCAGAAGCTGTCAGTATTTTTATTAATATTTTTATATGTAATGTTTGACCCTTGATCTGATTGTATCTCGGGAGAACGTGAGGACTGCAGATGCTGGAGATCAGAGTTGAAAATGTATTGCTGGAAAAGCGCAGCAGATCAGTCAGCATCCAAGGAGAGGGAGAATCGACGTTTCGGGCATGAGCCCTTCTCCTGCAGCACATTTTCAACTCTGGTTGTATCTGTGGGCACAACAGATTTGGTGAAAAATTTGAATAACTCTTTTACAATCCTGTTAGACATCATATTGCGCAATGGACCAGTCATTGCAAATATACTGGAAACATCCATTACTGTTCGTAAACAGTGGTTCTCACCTGTGGGTTTCATAGAGGTCCTATGCTATAAATTAAGACTCTTGTGAAAGGTTCGTTAAATACAGCAAAATGTATTAAAGGTGGGGGTTTTATTACTCCCTGTAGTTTTCTAATTAACTGGCAAAAATGACATGTCTGGCAAAATTCAATTGCATTATTGTGTAGTCCAGTGCAGCAAAGAAACATTTTGGCATTTTTGTTGGCGGTTTTCTCACATCTGAATAAGTCACGTCCAATAGCCCATGTGCCATCATACCCCTCTCTTCTATAACGATTAGGGTGGTACGATGGCTCAGTGGTTAGTACTGCTGCTTCACAACGCCAGTGATCCTGATTAAATCCCACTCTCGGGCGACTGTCTCTGTGGAGTTTGCACATTCTCCCCGTGTCTACGGAGGTTTCCGCTGAGTGCTCCGGTTTCCTCCCACAATCCAAATGGTGTGCACACTCGTTGAAGTGGCCATGGTAAATTGTTCAGTACTGCTTACGGATGCGTAAGTTAGGTGCATTATTCAGTGATAATTGTAGAGTAACGCGGACTGAGTTTGGGAGGAACACTCTTCGTTGGGTCGCTGTGGACTTGTGGTGCTGAAGTTCGTGGAACCACTTTGTAGTGAATCAAAGAATGTTTCCAAAGAAACCACTCTCAACATGAAATGACCATCTATCTATTTCTCAGCTGACTGAATACGTGATGATCTCACTTTCCTAAAAATGACATTGTTAATAAATAGCAACATTTGTGGATACATTCGGATTTTATTTCCTGTATGTCGCTTAATGCAATCATATAACATAGAACATGGAACATTACAAAGCAGTACACGGCCTTCGGCCCTCGTTATTTTGCCGACCTGTGGAACCAATTGGAACTCGATCTATTCTCTACTATTTGATTTTCAGCCAGATCTTTATCAAATGACCATTTAAATAGCCTTAAGGTTGGGAAGTCCACCACTGTTGCTGGCAGGACATTCCACACCGCTACTCCTCTCCGTGTAAATAAACTACCTCTGATATCTGTCCTATATGCATCTCCCCTCAATTTAAAATTGACTTCCGTCGTGGTAGCCATCACCATCCGAAGTAAAATGCTCTCAGTGTCCACCCTATCTGTCTCTCTGATTAGCTTATGTTTCTCATTTAAGTCAAGTCTCAACCTTCTTTTCTGCAGCGAAAACAGGCTCAGGTTCTTGGCTTGTCATCAGAAGCACTTCCCTGCATGCCAGCCAGGTAACATTCCAGTAAATCACCTCTGAACCTTTTTGAAATCTTCCAAAGTAGATTCCAACCTGAATCTTTTTACTCATTTATCTGTACTAAAAATGTCTACGGTATTACCTGTATACTCCTCATTTATGTGGATTATGTGTTCAAACAGGATCTCTAATAATTCCAGTTCAATCTTGTCATCTTAACTCTTGAATGTCTCCTCTTTCAACTGGCGACTTTACGACCTCGTTACCACACACTCGGAAAAATACACCGATCTGTGTCCTGCAAGATTTTAGTTGCCTGAGTTTCCACTGGCTTTCCCAGCACAGCAGGCTGCATTCTTCCCTGTGAACCGGCCATATGAATCGCAAATACAAATTGTATTATGGAGCTGAACATTTATTCAGTACTCTTAACATGACTTCTCCACGATTAGCAGGGCACTCTCACCTATTTTACATCAGTGCGCTATTCTTGTTTCAGCATGAATTCGTGTTACTGGCACCTTTTCTGGCAGTAGTCTTCAGATGTTCATATCTCCTCATCTTTCAGTGTCACATATTGAGAGGATGCTATATTTATTAATCTTGTAAAAACTTTTCCTGCTGCTCTTAGACTATGCAAATACACATTAATATTGTAGGCATCTGATGTGATAATATCTGAAACGTACTTCTTAACCAATCCCCGTCCAAGCTATACATTCCGGTGAAGCTTTCTAACCTCTACAGTGCTTTCCATCAACATTCCAACAAAATTCACTGCCTTATGCTTTATTCCTAAATCTGGCTTTACATTGCTTCACCTAACACTGCAACATTGTAATTTCTTGTGGCCTATATTATTGTAGGGTAAACATCGCAAACATTTAACATTTGTTTCCATTCACATGTTTCGTTTTAACCTGTCTTAAGTCATTCTTATGATTTTCAATGAGAACTACATTTTCCTATTTCTGCGAGGATTTGTCTTATCCTCAATGTATGGACTAAAATTGATGTTGGAAGCCAAACTTTGATTTTTAGACCAACTCTTAAAAATCAGCGACTTCAGCTGCTAATCTTGCAATTTTCTCTCTCTGCTCTTCCACAATAAGAGTTCTAACTAGTTCAGAATTTTTGAACTTTTACGAAATAATCATCTCTGTTCGAGCGTCCTAGGTTTGCTCTCGATTAATGTCCTTAACCGCCTATTAAAATTCACTTGGTTGATCCTTTTGCTCTACAATTAGCTTTGACACGGATCTCTTCATAGATTCTTGAAATTCTTCCTTTCGGCTTCTGGCCCAAACTCATATTCACTTAAGATGGCTTTCTCCGTCTCCTTATACGCCCCATATATCTACTCTGATAGGAATTGGAATTCCTCACTGACTCTATCGACAAGTTGTGTTTGGATCAGCAATACCGACATGGTAACTTCTCACCAAATTCTTTTAGCCATCTTTGAAAAGAAGTTGAAGTCTTCCACGTCGTTCTCATAAAATTTACGCAATTTTTGAATATCTTTAAATACTTCCTCAACAGGTCTTTTGCTACCATGCGCCTGCTTATACTCACTCTCTTCCTCACCAAGTTTACGTTCATCCTTCACCTTCATTGTTTTAACCAGACTTTTCTCTCTTGGTGCTCATATCCGAAGTTCAAACTTCGTCTCTGTCTTCCTTTCCTCTATCTCTCTCGTTCTCTCCCTTCTGCCTCTTGTTCTTTTTCTTTTCCTTTCAGTCATAATTCAAACTGTTTCATTTCTGCTGCCATCTCCTTTTTATTTGCCTCTCACTCTTCCTTCTTTATTTTAAAATGAAGTTCAACCATCTTTAAAAATTCTGAAGGTCTTATCAGCAAGACTGCACGAAATAAAACAGACGAGAGAAAAGCTTAGCTGGGAGAACTGGCCACCCCCTTTGTGGTCCTTTTTTTTAACACATGATTCTGTTTTTTGCTTGAGAGCGTGTCTGTTAGCTATAATCAAGTTGACCCAAAAACCAATCAAAGCCAAACGTTTCAGACATCTTTTGCGACACCTCAGGGGGGAATAGCAGCAAGATTGATTGTACCGTTTATTCTCTGAGAGCATTTCAGGGACAGTGAGCCACCCGGTAACTGACACAGTCGCTTATTCGTCGATTTTTCTGGGCTGATTACATCAAACAAAAGAATTAGTAAAGTTACATAGCGATACAGTTTCACGTTCGAAGATGATATATCCCGAAGGACAGATTACTGAAATTCAACACACGGGTAACCCTGAGTGCAGCTTGTCCTAGCGATCGCAGGAGTAAGATTAGTTTTTGAATTCCACGGAATGACAGCCACCGATGGTTTTGTGAGTAAAATGGGAGATTCTCAAGGTGCAAAAAAATGAAGATCGTAGTTATTTCAGAGGAGTTCAGACTGAAGCAAATCTTTGATCCTGAAAAAGCATTAGAATGATTTGGGTACCCAGCCGTTCGCTGAGACAGTCACAGTCTAATTCACATGATAAAACCTGCTATTGTCACTTTGGTAAATGTATTCGAGATTTTCTTCCCGTTGCATGATCTGTTTCTTTCAGTCTGTTGTATCAGATAAACACATTTTTACATGATCGTGTTTGTTACATAATTGAGACTAGTTTCATTGACGTAATTGTGCAATACTTTGGATGTTTTTATTAATGTATAAATATAGATTCCCCCAATTACCTCGTTCTTGGATAATCAGGATATTTCAGACCTATGGAGATCTTTCGCTGTCACATAGAGTCATAAAGTCATAGAGATGTACAGCATGGAAACAGACCCTTCGATCCAACCCGTCCATGCCGAGCAGATATCCCAACCCAATCTAGTCCCACCTGCCAGCACCCGGCCTATATCCCTCCAAACCCTTCCTATTGATATACCCATCAAAATTCCTCTTAAATGTTGCAATTGTACCAGCCTAAACCACATCCTCTGGCAGCTCATTTCATACATGTACCACCGTCTGCGTGAACCAGTTGCCCCTTAGGCCTTTTTTATATCTTTCCACTGTCACCCAAAACAAATTCCCTCTAGTTCTAGACTCCCAGACCCGAGGGAAAAAGACTTTGCCTATTTATGCCCCTTTATGCCCCTCATGATTTTGTAATCCTCTATAAGGTCACCCCTCAGCCTCCGACGCTCCAGAAAAACAGCCCCAGCCTGTTCAGCCTCTCCCCGCAGCTCAGATCCTCCAACCCTGGCAACATCCTTGAAAATCTTTTCTGATTGGTGAAGCCCTCAATTCGGCTGATGAAAGAGATATTCAAAGTTTGGTAGAAGATTTGTAGCTCGGGTGCTCGTTGTTGTGGTTCTGTTGGCCGAGCTGGGAATTTGTCTTGCAAACGTTTCGTCCCCTGTCTAGGTGACATCCTCAGTGCTTGGGAGTCTCCTGTGAAGCTTGCAAGACAAATTCCCAGCTCGGCGAACAGAACCACAACAATGAACGAGATATATGAACCGATACTTGTTTCTATTGCTCTTTCTGGTGAATCGATTTATATTAACCTCATTTTCCGCATCAACCTGCTCTGTTATGTTTTACCCAGCTGTAGAACTGGAGGGACTTGCTCCAGGGTTTCTCAGTCCAGGTTTCAAGGAACTGCCGCTGCATCACAAGAGCATTGTATGAGTCGTTATAACCTCTCTATGTTCAGTCCTGTTATCTTTATCATGGTTTATTTCCACTTTCATTCATGATAAAATTCTTAGCTGTTAACTTGTCGTGATAACTAATTCTTAAAATCCAGTTAACCAACAGCACACTGGATCCGAGGTAACTACTAAAGCCTCAAAGCACAACAATCCTGCCTTCAATTAAATCATGAGCGGCTGTTTGTGTGGAGTTCGCATGTTCTGCTGATGTATTCGTGGGTTATTCTGCTTGGTCTAGTCTGCTTCTCTCATTCCAAAGATGTGTCATCTGGGTGCGATAGGCAATGTAAGTATAAGCATGCACATAGGTCTCGGAGAGATGCGCTTGCAGAATCAGTATAGATTCGAAGTACTGAGTAACCTGCTGCACATTAAGTATTCTATGAAACTTGTGGACTAATTTCTGCATTCGCTTTATGCCGTATACATGTGTCATGCCATGTTATCCTTAACTTAATCCCAGTATCAGTTGAATAAATACAAATCATAAATTTTTTATCTCTTGAAACTGACACTCATTATTATATTCTATTTGAATCAAACATCTGTATATTATTCACAGCTCTTTTTCTGCCTCCTAGCGAACTTGGCTGCTGTTTGGATTCGTTCACGCGGGAAATGGGGCCTTTCCAAGTGTCTCATTTTTTACATGTTGGTCTTGCAAAAACAGATCTACTGATCCTGATTAACAACGTTGTACAACATCATATCGTCAGTGACCACTTTCCTTTGTCATTTCTCTCCTTTACTCTTGCTTGTAGAGTCATTCTGTATATGACTACTGTCTCACCCGATTCGTCTGTTTCGTGCATTGTCTTCTTCACAGTTGACCGACTTGTTGCGGTCTGCTGCCAAAAAATCCAATCAAGGTATCTACCCAAGGAACTGCACTCATGCTTGGAATAGCCATCGTGGTTGTGATTTATTGAAGACAATACCAGTTTTGTTTGCGTATGAAACTGAACAAATAATTAATAATATGCAGTCGGATTGCCAGGCCAGTGCAGCATTCTTTTCGTCTTCAGCAGTTGTAGGAATAGTCTGGTTTCACATCACCTGGATCATTTGGATTCCCTTTACGATGACTTTCTTTTGAAATTCATGTTCTGTCCAATGTATTGTATTGGCGAATAGAAACCGCACTGGACGCCAGAGTTCCAAGTGGGGAATCAAAATGACTCAGAAGTAGAGAAACATAGAATGTCCAACATTTTATTGATTTCAATATCATTAACTTAACTTTTGCTGTGGTTGACAAATACCATCTGGTTATTCGTTAACAAAAATAAGACTTGAGTTCGCAAACCCTGAATTAATCGCTGCTGAAGTGGGAGACATCTTGAAGATTTTTAGTTGTTTACTCTCCCCTTGCATTTATATAGTGATCCAAAGAAAGTTAGAACAGAGCTGAAAAATAAAATGCAAAATCTCCATGGATTTTTTTCGGAGATAGATTCCACAGAAATCTATCAAAACGGATGCAGCTCAGCACATGGTTCTACCCAACAAAAGTTTAATTTCACCTCTGAAAACATCCATCATAAACCTCTTTGTTTCTGGAAACATGAAACATACTTCATTTTGATAGGATAGTGTTCACCTGTTAATGACGACCTTGATTCTCACATCACCAGTGTGGTCTGACCTGTATGCCTCGCTCAATATAAGCACCCTGTTATCTATATCTCCTTGCGAACAATGAACTGCCTGCATTGCTCACGAGAAATAGACTTTTCAGGGAGACATGGCGACAAAAAATTAATATATATTCGTTTACCTTGGATTTCACATAACATGTTTGATGTGTATATTGTATGATTTTCTTTTTCATGATTCTTTGTTGAGTAAAGACAACTTACTCCAGTTAATAGACAAAACTCTTCATTCAGAGGCCAAATATAACTTAATGATGGTAGTTTTAAGCATCCATGTGGATTCCACAATAAGACCTGAGATCGAAGACTTTTGTTTGAGACCATCAATCAAGTTTTAAGTGGTTCTTGCTAACAATACGGTCTACACGCAGTACTTTGCAATTCGTTTGGTAACTGGACCAGCACAGCAGAAGCTGTATGTATATTCTGAGAAAGCTCATTAACAAAATAATTGAGAAGACTATTTTCTTACTACTTATACCGTGTGGAGGAAGCGGTCCATATGCAATCCATCAATGTCACATCTCATTTCTGGATTCTTGGAGATTTTTTTTAATTCCATATATTCCATTAATTAAAGCTACAGTGTCGTACCATTCGTGATTTGAACAGTGGCGGCCTGGGCAATGTTATAAATGCTGGAGCAAGTCAGTATCTGTGAAGACGGAAACGATTAATATTTTGAATAGAGTGACTATTGAATTAAACAGCACAACAATGCAATAACGACATTGTATCACATTATTAAGAATTCCGTTTTATGTCAGTTAACTAGAAACTAAAAGGAAATCGCCAGATAGCCTGATGAAATAAATCAGATGACAGTTACCTGAAAAAATCCAAACATTGCTGGAGGCACTCAGTACCTCTTTAAGCATTTGTCGAGAGATAAACACATTACCGTTTGCGACCAATTACGTCTCTTCATGAGCTTTCCTACTCAAACTATCGACTCATTGAGAAGCATTGCTTTCATCATCTGAGGCGCCTTCTGAAGTCATTTTCACTTTGTTGATTTTAACCTTACTGCGAATCAACTTCCAAGAATGCTTACCTTGAAGAGGTTATCATCCTCTCTCTACAAGGATCTCTCTGAGTCTCTCTCTCTCTCTCTCACTGTAACCCTCAGATCATCTACTGGGCGAACGGATGCTGCCTGACTTGCTCTGCTTTTCCAGCACAACTTTAAGCTTGATGCTGCGCCTTCGAAGTCTGTAAACGTATAAATTAAAAATTGCAGTTGCAACATTGGAAGAATTATACGTCATCTTGACTTTTATGTTAGGAACATTTGATAACGAGAATGGGATCACAATGGAAATTATGTGAATGTAAAAAATTAACAGTGATAACTAGGAAAGCAGGAATATCAGACCAGAAAATACATTCTGAAAATAACTCTGTGAAGATGTCTGCATTTATTTAACAGATATGCGCGCAAACTTTGAAAATGAAGATTTCATGAGGAACTCTCGGAGCACAAATATGCACTGGAGAAAGGACCTTATATCCAAAATCTCACTTGCAGACATCAATAGGCTCATAGGTCACATTGAACATTTTTGTTTGATTGAATGTTGGGTTTATCCCTAATGAGCGAGTCTAAACTGAATGGAATATTAACAGATTTCCTGAAATTCGTGAAAGTTTTTATAAGTGTGAAAAGTGATCATTTAATTTCCAACTAAGTGTATCAATATTTCAGCAAATGAACAGAAGAAGTCGTGTTCCATGCTTGCCTTCACTTAAAGGCATGATGTGGAAGAACTGGTTTTGGAATACAGTGGACCAAGTTAAAATCATGCAAAATCAGACGATAGTCCAACAGACGATTCATTTGGAATCACAAGCTTTTGGAGCACTGCTCCTTTGTCAGGCCGTTGGAGAATATAAAGTCAGAAGACACAGAATCTATTCAAAATGTATTCAAAAGAAGACAGTGCCACGCAACTGAAATGATATCTTGAGCACAACTAGACTCTTGTTAGGTCTTTCATCTGTTAGAATGGGTTGCAGGTTTCAGTTCATAAATATGTAAACTCAAAAGCCCTTGTAAGCCACCTCCTCGATAACATAAGGTTATAGAACAAATACCGACATCTCAGTTCAGTCAATGCATTAAAGGTACGAGGTCGGACTCTGCCTGTATCCCAATGTTCAGTCGGACTGACTGTAATTCCAAAGTGGAATTTACAAATGATCACATGTATTGACTGCCCACATTGCCTAAAGATTGTGCATTTTTTGAACAATACTGAATGTATCTGCAAATATAACATATCATAATTCTGCAAATGAAAAGTTACCCAAGGAAATTTGTCTGTGCACATGCAGGAAGTGGAGAGAGCAACAGAGAGAGAATACATCTGAATGAGTATTTGTGTGCCAGAGTGCTCATCTGAGTTAGTACTTGTGCGTGAGAGTGTCGAGAGAGCATTTGTGTTTTCGTCTGTGAAAGCATGTTAATGTGCGTAGATGGATGCGATGGGGTATTAGCCTGGGAAAGTGTGCATGGGGGTGAATATGGGGATACATGTGTCTGTGTGTGAAACACAGCGTGTCTGTGAGAGAGGGTCAGCCTGACTGTGTGCGTATGTACTTTGGAGTAGTTACAGAAAAGGTTTTCGGTATGTTGCCTGATATGATGGAATTGTAGCCATGTCGAAAACTCACTGAAAGAAGCGAAAGATAAAAAAAAACACCTGAGGTGACTGCATGAATTTTTGCAACACTTTTAGTCAAAGATGACATTCCAGAAGTCTGTTGTGCCCTTATTTTAAAAAAGCCAAAAAAAATCAATTCTGGGAAATATAGACCCGTAAGCTTAACATTTCTGGCAGGCAAGCCACTAGAAAAGAATCTGAGCAATAATATGCACGTGCATTTAGAAAGAAAATTATTGATTATGAGTACTCAATAGGGCTTTATGCGTGTGAGGTCATACCTAACAAAGTTTTTAGCGTTCTTTGATCAAGTGACAAGATGTGTTGATAAGGGCAGCTCAGTAGAGTTGTCCATATGGATTTTAGTCAGGTATTTCATAACGTTCCATATGGTTTACTGCAGTGGAAGGTTAGATGCTATGGAAGTTAGGCGGAGTAGCCAAATTGGATACAGAACTTACTTCATGGCATGAAGCAGAGTGTAAGAGATGAAGAATACCAGTTGGACTGGAGGCCTTTGACTGGTAGAGTGCCAGGGTTGTCGGGGTAAGCCCATTGCTGTTTGTTACCTATATCAACGATTAGCTGAGAGTGTTTGAGGCAGGATTAGAAAGTTTGCAGTTGACATCAAAACAGACTGCACCGTGTACAATGAGGACTGTTAGCAGATGTTGCAGCAGTACAGGAACAAAATGGAGACTTGGGCTGAGAAATGGCAATTGGAGTTTAATAGAAATAACTGTGAGTTCTTGCATTTTCGAAAGTCAAATGATGCGCAGAATTTCATGGTGTATAGTAGGGCCTTAAAGAGTTTCGCGGTATATAGTGGCCACAGAGTTTAGGTGCACAGTTCTCTCAAAGTGGAACTACAGGTAGACAGTGAAGTGAATGAACGTTTGGTCCTCTTCAGTCAGGGTAATGAGTATCGAAGCTGGAAAGTTATGTCGCTTTTGGGCTGGAGGTTGGTAAGACCGCACTTGGAATGTTGTTGTTTTAGTAAGGATGTTATTAAACTGGAAGGAGTACAAAAGAAATTTACAAGGGTTTTGCCAAACTTAAGGTTCGGACTTAGAGCGAAATGTTGGATTATCAAGGATATTTTTTCTTGACACTGTCAGATGCTGAGGTGGGATCTTATACACATATATCACATCATGAAGGATTAAGCTGCTAGAAGAAGTGGTGAAAGCTGGTGCGATTGCAAGCATTTAAAAGGCATCTGGATTGGTATACGATTAGGAAGAGGTTAGAGGGATATCTGCCAACTCCTGGCAAATGGGACTAGATTATGTTAGGATATCTGGTCGGCACGACGAAATGGTCGAATGATCTATTCATGTGCTCTACATCTCGATGCCTCCATGATTCTGTCAGAGGCATGGGTAGATTAATGAACTCAGTCTTCATTGCCAGGATTAGGGAAGGGAGAACAAGACAGTATTAAGGGCAGGAAGACAAGAAAAAAGGAAATGCTTGCAGTAACTTTCTATGCAGATGGTGGGATTTTGGATACACTGCTTCCTTTCATTTTGGTTTTACTTTTCAATAGTCTCTCCGCGAATTTAGAAGGTGTGGAAAGGACGTTAATGCATTTGAATATTTTTTCCTGCAGAATGTGGGAGGGAAGATTCAGCACTCGTGTCTTGGCTGACTTCATCTGCGGGAAGTGCATCCAATTCCAGCTTTTTAAAGTCAGCATTAGAGAAATGGAACTGGGTCCGGATGTACCTGTGATCAATCGAGAGGCTGAGGGACTAATTGAGAGAAGTTAAAGAGAGATAGTCACAAGTCAAGTAAAAGAAAAATATAGTTGGGTCATATTAAAGGGATAGAAAGGTAACACGCAGACAGTGCAGGGAACTGATGTGGCTGTTGCTCTCAATAATAAGCATACATTTTTGGATACTGTTTGGGATGACGTCATAACAGGTGTAAGCCATGTGATCCAGATGTCTGGAACAGACTCTGTCCTTGTCGCTCAGAAGGGAAAGGGCTGAGGAGCAGAGCTTTAATCAATGGTGATTCGATATTTAGGGGAGAGATACGAGGTTCTGTGAGAACGAGGGAGACTACCGGTTGGTGTGTTGCCTCCCAGGTGCTAGGGCTCGTGATGTCTCGGATTTGTTTTTGGGATCCTTAAGCGGGAGGGAAAGCAGACCCAAGACGTCGTCCACATGGGCACCAACGACGTGGGTAGGAAAAGGGATGAATGTTTAAAACAGATATTCAGAGAGCTAATGTAGAAGCTTAGAGCAAGAACAAACAGAGTTGTTACTTTTGTTTTGTTACCCGGTCCATTTGCAAACGATGCATGGAATAGGGAGACAAAGGCGATAAACA
This sequence comes from Chiloscyllium punctatum, assembly GCF_047496795.1. NCBI lineage: Eukaryota > Metazoa > Chordata > Chondrichthyes > Orectolobiformes > Hemiscylliidae > Chiloscyllium > Chiloscyllium punctatum. The sequence continues at coordinate 30,396,117 of NC_092789.1, read as the reverse complement.
CATGGAAAAGAGATAGTGCAGGAGGGAGGGGATAATTGCGGTTCATTCTGGGATAGTTGCGACTTTTAAAAACAGGATGATCTAAAAATCAACTTTAAAAAGTTACCATAATCCTGAGAATTGGGGGGAACGAGGTAATTTTTCTGGATCATTAAACTAATTGAGCCAACAGATGGGAACCCAAATTGAAGCTCCATGTCCAAGAGTTTGAGAGTAGTGAGATATGTTTTCAAAGTCATAAGAGTGCACAGGGAAGCTGAAATGTAGTTTGAAAAGTGTCTACTTCAAAGGCAGGAGCAAACGAAGAATGTGGGTGAATTTGCAGCACGGCTTGGCACGTGGGATTTCGATGTTGTGGTCATTTTGGAGACATGGATAGAGCAGGGACAGGGCATCGTTGCTGCAAGTTTTGGGACGTGGATGTCTCATAAGAACAGGAAATATGGTTAAAAATGGTGAGATATGACATTTTTAGTCAAGGAAAGAAGTACGGATGCGAAAAGGACGTTGAGGACCCGACAACCGAGGTATTATGGTTTGATGTTAGAAACAAGAAAGAAGAGCTCACTCTTTTCCGGGTTTCCTCAGGCCTCCAAATGGTTCCAGCAAAGTAGAGGAAAGGAGAGCAAAGGTGGTTCGGAATAGGAGCTAGAGGAAATGGGTACATGTTATGGGGGCTTTAACTTTCCCAATATTGACTGGAAATACTCTAGTCCCAGAACTTTAGACGGGTTAGTTTTTGTCCAATGCGTGCAGTAGGGCTTCCTGACAGGGTATGTGGACACGCCAAAAATGGGAGAGGCCACTTGGATTTGGTACTGGCTAATGAACCCGGCCAGCTATATTGTTTTAATTGTTGGTGAGGACTTTGTTGGTACAGATCGCAAGTCGATTATGTTTACTTTAGCGATGAAAAGGCATAGCTGGCTAAAGGCAATTATGATGCCTTTTGGCAAAATTTTGGATGCATCGGCTCGGGAGGGATACTGCAGACGGTGCCCAAAATTGAACTGGCGATCTTATTTTCGTGCAGCTATGTCGTGTCGTTGATAAAAATTCAACTGTCAGCCAAGAAGGTTTTGTCGAACGAGGGAGCCGTGGTTCACGAAAGAAATGAATCACTTGTCAAAGCTTAGACAAGGAAAATGTAAGAACCAGACATGAAGGCTCAATTCAGTCGCTTTCGAGTAAGGCATTAGCCTGAAACACCTAAAGAGTGACCTAAGAAGAGCCTGCGCAGTACGTTAGAAATCGTTGGCAGGTTGGATCAAGGAAAACCCTTAAGCTATTTGTCAGTCTGTCAGGAAAAATAAATAATGACTCGGTTAATATTAGGGCCAATCAAGGATTCTAGTGGGAAGAGTTGCATGAAGTCCAGGAGAGGGGAGCAGTGATAATTGAATATTTTTCTTCAGTATTCACACTGGAAAAAAGACAATGTCATTGTGGAGAATACTGAGATATGGACAACTAGATTAGTCATGTTTGAACTGGACAAAGAGGAGGTCTTAGCAATTGAGCCAAGTGTGAAATGGAAAGGTCCACTGGGCTGAATGGACTCTATCCAAGGATTCCCTGCAGAGGAGATTGCAGAGCACTTGGCTTTGATCTTTCTGTCGTTATTGTCTTTTGGAAGTGTGCAACACGATTCGAGGATAGCATATGGGCATGGGTGTATTACTATATGTACACTACAGAGGATAGGTGTGAACTTGTTGGGCTGAAGAACACTTTTCCATACTGCAGAGATCCCAGAACACCCTGATCAATCTGCACTGCATGCCCTCAGTGCAATCACTTCCACCCAGATGCAAACAGTGCTCCAGCTGTGACCGAACTAAAGTCCAATTCATCTTCAGCGTAAGCTGACTGCTTTTGCAATGGATGGCACGGCTGAAAAAGCAATTGGCTCATGAACCTTCTTGAAATCCTTTTCTATCTGTCGCCTCCAGGGAATTTTGGATTTGCACATTAGACACTTCAGAACAAAATATTAAAATATTGTTTTTTTTCTGGAAGACAGTAAGAACTCCAATTTCAGATCAAATCACTTTGTTTATTTACGTAGTGTAGCAAGTACATCAATAGAATATTTCAGTCCATTCTTTAACTCCTCCCTCAATTTTCTCTGGGTCAGTGCATAAATACATGTGTTTGTACAAGAACTCAGAAGTCGCAGCATGAATCCAAATTATTGAAATATAAATATTGGATGATTATATGTCTTGTCCTCATAGTTATCATAACATTTTGCCAGCCAAGGAATGTGCTGTATTTGTCATCCACTACAATATGAAATTAGCATCTAAAAAGAAGGGCAAAATTAAGGATTTTCTATGGATTACAATTTCAGGATCGATTCTACCGTCTATTTGTGTATGGTCCTGAAGACGCAGGCCGACTCTATTGGTGACTATTACATTCCTGACAGTGAGAACGTTGAACACAACAATCAATATAATTGGAAGCAAAGGTGTAGTAATACTATGCATCTACTCACAGATTGTCCAGACTAATGCAGTATAATATTCTGGTGCTAATACAAACCCATGGTACATTATTATTAACAAAAGCAGGGACAAATACAAAGTACCAGGGAATTGAGCTTAAACGGTTGACAACTCTCACAGCTCCAACAACCGATGTCAGCATTCTCATGTTGCTGTAACGTGACTTCAGTTTCTGACAACAAATGACTATAAACCAATCAAATGTGGAAGTAACCGTGAACCAAAGAGAACAGTCCTTGGTCCTAAGGAACAGAAAAATTCTAACTGCACACAGAGGAGTGATGTACAGAAATGTAACTGGAAAATGAATGTTGTTAATCCTTTTCAATGGGACATTGAAAATTACCAGTGATAGATCTGCTGCTGACATTGCCAACAAGTAGAACATGATGCATTTACAGAGGCCACAATTTCCACGATACAAAATTACGATCGCCACTACGGTAACTGAAAGAAATATCGCAGAACGTTGCCATTCATTTGGACTGCTGCCACAAAGAAAGCATCAATTGAATATGATTACAAAAAACCAACAATCACTCCAGCATAATCAGAACTATGGTTTCATGATATACTCCACAACTGAATTGAATGAGATAAGTCATTAACATCTATCATTACTTGATTTTTTGGAAGGAAATATGTCAGCACTTATTGTTTCACAAGTTTGTTTCCCAGATTTTGAGTCATTTCTGAAGTAAAAATAATCTTATAAATAAGGGTTCTCATGTAGCGATGGACGCTGGGAACCGATGAGAGGATACATGGACAGAAAAATGTGAAATACAGACTTTGAACATAAGCTACATTGCCAAATGCACATAATTTCACTGGACGTGATACAACGAGGAATAATATTGAAGAACAGGTAAGAAGAAACACAATGTTTAGGTTCTGTACCAGTTATGACACTGAGCAGAATCTGTCAGTGCCTTGCTCAACTTAGAGGAAACTCACGCAGACACGAGGAGAGCGTGCAAACTCCACACATTCAGTTGCCTGAGGTTGGGCCGAAGAGCCTGTGTCCACACTGTAATCTAATCTAATTTATGCTCATCACATGTTTTCAAACAATTTTAGAAGTGACAGACAAAAGGTTGGGATAGAAGCACATAAAAAGCATTATGGAATTGGGTATATCTAATAATCCATTTGAAGTGCAGAAGTGTAAAACGCTTTCGTCAACAAAACTAAAAATATTCAACTGGAAGAAACAGGATAGTGCATAAATAAAAAATACTGCAGTAGACTGAATATCGCTTGGTTTCTATGATTTATTGAAATAATTATTCTCTGATCTTGTGTATGGGAAATGTACTTTCTGAGAAGTTGTGATTTAGCAAGAAAGGAACGACCCAAAACTCAATAGCGATGTAACAAAGTTCTTGCTGAAGAAATCAACGTTGCTGCAAATTTTGTTTTATTCTCTTTTAAACGCAGAGGAAAATGAAAATTATTGAATGCAATTTAACACAAGGAAGAAAACAGAGATTGTGGTGAATAGAAATATGATTGCATTTAATACATTGTTTTAAGTCTGAAAGAGTCTAAAGTCAGAGACTTTCTCCAAGGCTCATGTTAGGTGTCACGTGGCTACGTTTACCAAAAGATTCTCTGAAGAGAATTAACTTTCATTACTTCTTACTGTCCATTACACAGACGACATGATATTTACTCTGCGTGCCTATGCAATACTCTTCAGGAAAGTCATCTGCACCTTATTGAAAGCAGAAGCACTCAGGGACAGAAAGTCATAGTGAATGAAAATAAAAACAAACTGTATCTTTATGGCTAGACAATGTTATACGCACAGCCTGCTATTAAACATGGATAAAGATGAAGGTAAATGCCAGATGCTGTACACAAACAACCGTAGATATAACATAACACATCTTGCCTAAATCATCGGAAGATTTTTCTCACCGTCATATTGTGCAGCTACATTCTATGTCGGAACAGATATATTACAGAATGAAGGCTTGCACCAGTGGAAACGAAACATCAAATCGCTTGCACGATGCATCTGAACTTAACTTGCTCTGTGTCACATTTTCGTATACCAGAATAAAATATGTTTTCACAGGATGTTTATCAGTGTACTCAGATTGCAGACAGCAAAAATCGCGCCAAATGAGAACAGGTTCAATGGGCCACCAAGAATCGAAAGTACATTTGTGCATCGATATCACTCGACGTCTAAAATAACAGTATCAAACAAAAGGAGATAATCCACTATTGGCATTTATTTCCAACAAAAAATATTGGGCACCCTAAAAGTCATTTATCGTCGAATTCAATTGTTTTCACCAATAGATGCCTCTGTATTCGACACAGAGAGGAATTCACAAGAAATGTTTTATTTTGGATTCAAGACCATTTCGAATGTCTTTGAAGCTACTTTGATTCATTGAGCAAGAAAACGACTTTCTTTCCAGATTCTGGCAGAAAGGATTAACTTGGAAATAATGCAGTTTGGTAACTATGTTAAATATTAAACATAAGCATGACCTAACATGTTAAATATTACCTTATGTAATGAACACTGGAGTGAAGTCCGTACCAAGCTCCGGTGTGACTATTATTTAATGTGAGTAACCGAAAAATCAGGCAATAAAATCAACTTACTCCAAATTCTAATAAGCGCTTAGCATTTTTTAAAAATTTGAACAACGCAAAAGAAACTTATACTTGAGTGACAGACACTGTAAAAGACATAAAAATAAATGTGCTGTATCTTGGAAGCATAGAAATCGGGGATATCGGAGCAGGAGTGAGCCATGTAGCCTCCTGGGCGTGCTCGAACAATACAAATTTCCATAGCTGAACAGCCAAATCTGTATTGTGATCCTGCATTATCCGAATATGTTTTGCGATTTTTTGCAGGTAAAATAGTTGCACATATCTTGAATGTAAAAATGTTTCGATTGCAAAAGTTACCTGTTGTGGATAATTCCACAAGCTCTTCATTTTCTGACTGACATAATTTCTTCTCATCTCAGTCCTACATGACCTACCCCTTATTATTAGAACATAGTATTCTCGCACTACATTCCCAGACATAGGGAGCATCATTTATGTGTCTCCCCGATCAAATCCTGTTAGAAATATTAAAGGGTTCTTGCACATCCATCCACTCAATCTTATAGAGTCCAATGAATATAATGCTCACTGGTCCAATCTCTCCACATTCGTCTGTCCCGCCATCTGACTACTGCAACAGAGAAAGCAATTTTGAATTATAAATGATTAAATATGCACATTAACGACTATCTACTTAAGTAATTGTACACAGTCTTCAATTTCGATTCGGAAGGGTGTTGTATTTGAGTTGAAGTTACCGTTTCATTGCCGTAAATTGCAAACATTATTCACAAGAAGATGTAAGGAAAGAAGTGTAACAATAAGTAGATCATTGTCTGCCTTATCATTGATTTTGTTATCTGCTGCAGTTGCTTCATTGCAAATAACGGCCAGGATATTTAGAATAGACTGGAAAAGCCTTTCATGGAATGGTTTACACACGGATTTGTAACATTGATCCGATTGGAATTTCACGAGCAAATCTATAGCAATTGACACATTGGCATCATCTTTCTACTACTAAAGTATATTATATGAAAGACGCAAGCTCTGGTAACAGAGTATGTATATTTGCTTTAGGAAAACGATGGAAAGAATTCACGACAATATTGCATTCTCACATTATGTTTCAACTTCTCCCACCACCAACGTACTTACCAAGCTGCAACTCCCAATCATAACTCCACAAATGCAGAGTGCCACTTGAAGTCGTCATTGTCTCAGGAACCGAGTTTTAAATTCCACGAAGTACGGACTAAAACCTCTATCAAACATGCAAAACCAAGTGGCGTGTAATGTTACAGAAAAAAATATATCCACTCCAGGAAAATATATTTAAAATTTCTAAAAGTTGGTGTGGAAGAGCAGTCAGGTAGGTACTACTGTTCACTGTACATTTCCACTCCTTGCCATACTTCCAAATGCAGAGAGTAATGGAGATAGACATACTGATAAAATGGTCAGTGTTGAATGGTGGACAAAGTGAAGTGAGAAAGACAATAATGCATGTAGTAGGAATGTGAGTAGGAAATGACCAAAACTCTGGACCTGGTGCTCTGGAACCTGGAATGGTCTACCCACAATTGTATCCATAAATCTACACCAGAATAGTTGGAAATACTCATCAGGTGCACTAAATTCACTGGTGTGAAAAAGAATCCAGTAGATAACCTTTTACTGGGACAGTATACATGGCTTATTTCAGACTTCCAGCATTCTCAGTAATTTACTCTTCTGTTGGTGTTTTAGACAGATTTAGAATACAAATATTCCCAACGCTAACACTACCAACTCAAACCACTAACCTCCCCGATCTTCCATTTTCTCCATAGCCTCGACAATAACAATAACCCAGGTGCAAAGATAATGGAATTGTATAATTGCCCGTTCAAACTCAGTGGGCATTAGGCAATCACTGGCAGATTGTCAGTTTTGGAAAAAAAAGATGAAAAGTGAAAAGAGACAGAGGTGTCGTGTTAGATGGAAACATTGTTTATTATTTCAGAATCCCTGCACACGTAGAAAATAGTCAAATATATTTGGACCTGGATGCAATGACTGTACTGAAATTAGGGCCGGGTAAAACATGTTGGCACAACCAACTGCCTATATCCTACGAGTGACTTTTTAAAAAAAATCTCTCCCATGTCTCTCTTTCTGTGAATCTTAACCTAACCAGACCATGTAGAAATGCTCATGAATCCACTTGAATATCACGGCTGAGAGTCATGCTTACTTAGTTAAGGAATACAAAACCGTTCAGAAAATTTCAGCAGTGGTCCGAATAGAGTTTTTAAAGTTTGAACAATCGGCCTTTACACACTGTCACTTCTGAAATATCGGCTTACATTCTATTCACATTGTGCATTACCCGATGAAATTGAATGCTTAACTTTGAACTCAACAAGGAGAAATTCTCAAAGCCAGAGTGATATGAGGAAAACATTATTCAATCAATGAGGAGTCAGTGTGTGAGCTGCAATACCCACAAATATGAAATTTCAATTGAGAGCTTTAAAAGTGACATTGAATTGTGATTTGAACAGACACGATATGCAAGGGATATGATGATAAAGAGAGGAAATTGGCACTGATGGATAGTTCATTCATTCGAATGGCTCCCTACCACACCGTAACTGGGCTTTAATTTAGTAGATCTGTGTCAGTCGCCACTTTAAATGGCGGGGCATGAATCCGTGGCATTCATTTCTATCGCATGAGCAGAGTTTGAGAATCACCTCGGACAATACTTGAAGGATGAATGGCTTAGAACGAGTGTAATGATTACAACGAGTTCGGCCAGACAGACCTCAGAGAAGGAAGTTCCCTGAATGGGGTTTTTAATCTGGCTAAATTATGAGTCCTGACAGATAGAGTCACAGAGATTTACAGAACAGAAACACACCCTTCAGTCCAACTCATGCATGACGACCAGATAGCCGAAGCTAATCCAGTGCCATTTGCCAGCAATTGCCACATTTCCCACTCAGCCCTTCCTATTCATATACATATTCAGATGCTGCTTAAATGATGCCATTCAACCAGACACCGCCACCTCATGTGGCAGCCCATTCCACACAGGCACCACCCTCTGCGAGAAAACGTTGGCACTTATGTTCCTTTTATTTCTTTCATATCTCAAACTAAAGTATGCTTTCTTATTCCAGACTGTCTCACACCTGGGAAAAAGAAATTGACTACTTATTCTATCCATGCCTCTTATGATTTCATTAAGCTCTCTAAGGTCATCCGTCAGCATCCAACTCTCCAGGGAATACAGCCCCAGCCTATTCGTCCTCTCCCTCTAGCTCTAATCCTCCAATCCTACCAAACTTGTAGATCATTTGTGAACCCTTTGAAGTTTCACAACATATTTTCGACAGGAAGGAGAACAAACTTGGACAAAATATTACAAATGTGGCCTAGTTAACGTCCTCTACAGTCTTATCATTACCTCTCAACTCCGAAACGCAATACTCTGACCAATAAATGAAAGCACACTAATAGCTTTATTTCCTGTCCTAACTTCCTGCGATTCTACATTTAAGGAACTATGAAGCTGCACTTCAAGATCTCTTTGTTCAGCAACACTCCCTAGTAACGGACAGTTCAACTGTTGGATTATAACCCGGGATGTTGTAATTTTTGACATCGTTGCCCCACCCCCCACCGCCCCCACACAGGACAACATACGCGACACCAAATATAAATTACAAAAAAACAGTATGTACTCCTGGACAGAACTGGTGTTCAGTTCTCATTCTTAAGCCCAGGTTTGGTTGTTTGTTAATTGTATCAAGTAGTTTCTATGAACAGTTTCGCTTCGGATCAGAAAGGTTAGCTTTGTGCAAGATTTCGATATGTCTTCCCATGCATTGAAAGGCTGTTCACCTTATGTGCTTCTGCTAGCTCTTTAAGACCAATCAAAATTTGGAGTACCTTTCTTGTTTTATGTGGAGATACACTTCTAACTTTAAAATGAAAATGACAGGATATTGAAACTTCGTTTTCTTACCGTTTCAGGTAACCAGCATCATTCACTGTGACAAAAAATAATCTCCCTATCTTCTCTGTTCGTTTCGCTGGTAACTGTCTTAATAATGATTTGAAGTTGAGTTCATGTTTCACTGAGCTTTCTTTAGACTTCCAGGTCTGGTTGTGAATCTTCTGTGATGTTTGTGGAAGGGTGAACAGATTGACACGAACAAAGGAAAACTAGCAATCTTACATTTTCAAACGGCGACACCTTGCTTTTATTAAAATTAACCTTCATCTGCTATTGTTCAGATCATTGTTCTGTCTTACAAGGGAAAAATAAAAAGGTTAAACCAGTAAAGACATCCATGATCTCCTCACAAAGGTTAAAGGCCCGACACACACATTCAACAGGACAGATGTTATGTACTGAACACAGCGCAAAGACTGTGAAAGCAAGGCGACATTGGACAACTGGAAGAAAACAGTTCAAACAAGTACATAATCATCGACTTGTCACTGTCAGATACAACCATTACACTTTCATTTCCGAACACACAGACAGTGAATGACACGAGTTCAAATACGGATAACGTAGCCATCCGGGATCAGGAAAAGAGAGGGCATCAGAGTCGCTTAGAATTGTAATCACTGGAGATCTCGGAGAAAGCTACAATACTCCAAAACTCCCTAACAGCTTGGATGCAGAAGTATGTTCCCGATGGTGACAGAGTCTAGAATCAATGGTCAGAGTTTAATGATCAGGGAAAAATCTTTCAGGATTTACATATACTCAATCACTTAGCATTCACAGCCTTGTGCAGTAATCCACTCCATCGAGTCAGTACCCGCTGGCTGAAGATATAGTTAGATCACGGGGAAACCCACTCCTTAAATTAATCCAGCAACACAGAAAAGATTTAATGCTTGTTGTGAAATGCGAAAATTTCGAGAGGACAAGAACTATTTAAAGTAAAAATAAATAACTTTATTCCTTAAAGTATAATAGAGAATAATTAACTTGCAGCTATTTACAACTCCTTCATCTAACCAATATTTTACTTACCTTCTATAGTACTCGTCCAATAAAACCCCGATAGAGACTTGCTAAAAAATCGAATTCAAAACCAGCCAACGGTTGAAAATTTTCTGTATATATTCCTCTGTAGGTTTGCTCCTCAGGTCGGTGCCGACTTTATTTTTTTCTCTTTTTGCCAAATCCTTCTGGAGACAAGTACGTTTCAGAGTTCCCACGAGCTGCCAACATCTGTTGCTGTCTTTGGCATTTCTCCCCCAGCTGTGGTATTTTTATTCAGTTTCCTACCGCAGGGCATCAGATGATTTCATTGGTGTTAATGTTGTCCAACTACCCAATTCGGAATTGCTTGGAATTTGATATTTTGGGGCATAAGTTAAACTGAGTGGCCGAATTCGATCTTGATTTCTTTTTGTCTCCAGTCAACCAGCTACACAAGTCGCTGGACTAAATGTCACATTGTAAATTGTTCAGAACACTTGATGCTGTCAGGTAGTTCAACTAGCTTTTACGTTTCTTAAAGGTACTGGACACTTCTCCACTTTCTACCAGTGGAAACAGCTTCTCATGGCCACTCCATCGCACACTGTCAGTATTCTCTATGTCTCAACCAAATACGCCCCATGTCTGATCTAATTCTAACCTAATTCCTGTGCACTCGCAATGAGTTTTCATTCAAATGGTTATTCTGAATCCATGAATCCTTCTATCTGTCCGTCTGTCTGTCTGTCTGTCTCTCCACAACTCCTCTCTCTCTCCGCCTCTACCACATGCAGTTCCTGTTAGGTTTGCTGAGTTTAAGTCTGCCGGGGAGTCGAACGAGACAGGGAAAGTAAACTCGGCTTCACTCTCTCACTCACTATTAGGGATGTTTACTCTCGCCCAGTGTTTTCTCAGCGTCTGATGACAAATGGGTTCTGGACAAGAAATGGTAAACAGTGCAGCCGGTTTGAACGGGTAAGTTTCGGAGTCAGATCTCACACAGCCTCCATAATCAATGCAAGCATCAAATGTGGTAAGTTTTCCGTGAACTCCGAGATAACCCTCTCGCCTGAGATTGCAGATTCTGACAATGGCGTTGTCCGGACAGGCACATAATATCCCACCAGCAGGCGATTTGACACTTCACAAGAAAGGAAGGAAAGTGTTATTCCACTTTGCTGCTCAATGATGGCATACATATATCGGTGACAAAGTAACTTTTCAAAGTCATGGAGTGTTCCAGAGACGTTATGGTACATATTGAATCTATTGTGACTGTTCCTGATCTTTGACATCATGCCAAACTCCTGCCTATTCAACATATTCCAAACCAGTAACTATCCAATGACCTTCAGCCAATACCTCACTTGAAAGTGTCGTCACACGATTTCCAGCCAGTATTTTCTACACACTGTATACTTGCTGGGAGAAAATAAATGTCTTCCTCATTTTAGCATTGCTTCTCTTGTGCAGCAATTTATATCTGTGCCCATCTTATTCCTTATTGAGTAAGAACAAATTCTTGCTGTCTACTCAGTCTGACCCTGCTCCCTGACCCTTTGCCAGATCTCGTCTTCACCTTCTTCTTACCCGGGAGATTAGGCCCAACTTCTTCAGTTTATCCTCATCGCTGAAGTTAATAATCACTTAAAACATCCTTGTCAATTATCTGTGCAAGGTGTCCCTAAGGCGATGTCGATGTTTCGCCGATTTGTGGAAGCAATCTGAATCGCATCAAACCAACATTATTTCATTTACATCCAAATGTGCATCAAATTACCATTTAAAAGCTACGAAATTTGGCGAATGTACTGTTGTTGCAATCAAGGTGTTCCACGTCCCGAGCCTCTGAGTGACAAAGCTACTTCAGATATCTGTTCTATGTCTATCATCGCTCAGTTTAATGTTATGTCCCCTAATAATAGCTATCATCATCTGAGGAAAAAGCGTCTGACTGTCCACACTATCGAACCCAATGATCATCTGATATGTCTCAATGAATTCGCCTCTCACCCTCCATCTCTCGAACGAAACAGCCTCACGCCCCTCAGCCTTTACAGCTAAGAGCTTCTCCCAGAGTAAATCTGCAATGAAACCTTTACAATGCTTCCACATTCTTCTAAAAAGACGGTGACCAGACCTGTACGCAATATTCCAAGTGTGGCTGCCCCAGAGATTGTACAGCTACGACATCACATCATGATTCCAAACGTTTTCTATTCACCAATACAAGTCAAACTGCGTATGCCTTGTCGAAAACACTATCAACCTGTGTTGAAACTTTCAAGCTTCTATGTACATGACAGGCGAGATCTCTCTGCTCATCAGCACGAACAGGAACATTACCATAAGGCAATAACTCTGTTGCTTCTTCAAAAGTGAACCAGCTGACTCTTTTCACATTAAACTCCATTCACCACCTCTCCGCCCAGCACTACAGCTCACTTATGTCACTCTGTAACCTGAAACATTCTTCATCACAGTCCACAACTCTACCGACCTTTTTGTCATCAGCAGATGTACGATCCGATCCTTCTCCACACTTATCCAGGTTATTTACAAAAATGAATAACAGCATTGGCCCAAAAACAGATCCTTGTTGTACACCACTAGTAATCTAACTTCAGGATGCACATTTCCCACCACCCAGCACCGTCTGTCTAGTTTCGGCTGGCTCATTTCTGATCATCACTCGCAAATCACCCTCACTCCCACGCCTCCGTATTTTTCGAGATATTTTCCGAAAATCTCCAAAGTTTGCAACCCAACCTCAATTTTCTTCCCCTCCTCAATATCGTCTCTCACTGAATGTTGCCCTTTCTCATACATTGTGCAGCCTCCCAAATATTCCCCAGTCTCTAATTTTAATTCCATCAAACATTGCGTCATCAAATATTTTATCCAAATCCAAATGAAGTTTAATCTTGGATTCGTACCTTGCCCTTCCATCCAATTTCACACCACTGTAAGATTTCATCGTGCACAATAGTTCCTCCAACTCTCGCCCTGTTTTGATAAAAGCCGCACTATATCTAGACACATTCGTGACAGCACCCGCCTTCCCCTCACTGAGCAGCAGACAGAAAAGTGAGTGTGAGAGAGAAGGAAAGAAGGGGGAATCAAAGGGCAGGCACAAGGAGAGTAGGACACAAGAACAAACAAAGACAGTGAAAGGCAAGAAATAAGGTGAACGCATTGGTGCTGAGAAACAGAATGATGAGTACAGAATGAACGGCAAATAAATCGCGGGGACAGAGAAAGTCCCGCTGCTTATGCTCGTGGAAAACCTCGGTTTTTACATATCATGCATAGTGTGCTGTACATTGTCCATGACACATGCTCTGTTTTGCCTTCCATTTCTATTCCCTTATTCCCTCCCACTACCGCGCACTTCCTGTCAATTACACTCCTAACACCGACTGTCTCTGCCCCGTACACCCCATTGATATCTCTTAGAAGAGGCACTCAGCATTTTCGTTTTGAATGTGACCAATGCTTTCTCATATAACATTGTATAAAATGCCATCAGGATTCTTTGCTGTTCGGCCATAACCGTACAAAAATCCAGTGCACCTATTTTTCTTCCATCTTTCTCATGTTGCCTGCACAGCAAATGATAAGTTGCCCAACACTATATGAGTTGGAACCCTGACACTACCACCGAAAATCACAGGCAGTGTTGTTGCTGTCAGCTTTGGCAGTTTTGAACAAGATCTCTGTGACGACACAGATCTACAATTCTTTCAAAAAACAAATAGAGAAACTGCTGAAATAGATCAGCAGGTCTGACTGCATGTATTGAGATAAATGTGAGCTAATGCCCTCCAATTCTGGCTGCATGATCTTAGGTTTCAGTGCAGGCGTGAAGTTTGAAGTAAAAGGCGGACAGAATAAGATATTATACGCACCGTTTTACACTGGAATGTGGTGTCCCAATGTAGCTGGTTGACAGTCTGGTCTCTCAGTAGATTTATGGGTTCATGAATGAGACTTTGGTCTGAATCGCTAGATCAGTGAGTGGCGATGTTTTTCAAATGGACACATGCTTCAGGTGGACACCTGCTTGAGCAGTACATGATGCCAATGTATATGAGGTAGGGAAGTGATTAGTTCTGTGAGGTACCAGCTTAAGGACAAGACTGCGTGCTCAGCTGGGAGGTGTTGGTGGATATTAAGTAATTAAATCGTGATTGGACTTGCCCAATGTGTTATGTCTTATGTTCAGACGGGTCTGGGGAGCAGTGAGACATTTTATCAGGACACATATTTTTGGTCAGCTGAAGGAAAACGATCAGTTAAGTTTACAGGAGAAATGGAGAGAACAGCATTCCTGATGAACACGTTGCAATCAAGGAGGCAGTGATTGCTCGAGATTTCACTCATTCTGGTTTTGGAACAGTCATTTCAGATAGACGTGCTCGTGGTTACCACTCTGTCAGGACGTTTGGGGTGGCATCATCTTTATTGTTCATTTAAAACGCTCGGCATAGTCGAATAGATAAATCTGAAATCAACATGTGGAATATTTTCAAGGTAGAAAATCAGTTAAGTCCTCTCGAATGGTAGTAAGCCCGTAATGATCAGATACAAGGCAATACGGGCTCAATGAACATGCACTAGTGATCTTATCTATGCCGAAAGCATTAGCTTATTTTCAGAGCTTGACACCTTGTCAAAATGTACTGCATGTCCTTTCTCCGACCAGGATTTTAAAGGAGTCAGAATCCGTTGGAATTGAAGACTCTGCAGCCAAAAAAACACAATTATCGAAGTTTTTAAACAGAAGCCAAACTTGCGAAACGAGAGAAGGATGAAGAATGAACTGACGAATTTTTTTACTCAATTATGTCAGATACTGAAAATGGTGAATGTGGAGAAAAAAAATGCTTCCACTTGTGGAACAGCATGAAAGCGCAAAGCAGCTAAGATTGTCGCTTAAAAATCAATCGAGATTCAGGACCAGTTTCTTTATTTTGTCTTGACAATAGGGAAATAGTTATGACATTTTTTTGTTGAGAGGTCACACGCATACATTTTAGGAGGAAAGTAGGAAAATAGCAGAAATGGACAGACATCACTGGGGCAAATTACCATTCCTAATTCAGGGTTAGAATGATATTTCAGATGACTCTTAATGCCATTTTTGTGAAGTAATATCACATGTTTAAAAATTCCATAACAATCACTGAATCGATATGATGTTTAAAGTTCCCTTGCATCTTGTGTGAAAGTTTATGCGTGAGTGATGGTGTGTGAGTGCATGTGTGGATGTTTGTGTATGTAAGACCTTTTGTGTGAGATCATCTGCGTGCACTTAAGTGAGAACTTGATTATCTGAGGTCGAGTTGGTGTGTGCCTGTGCCTTTGTGTGACGATTGGTTTGTATTTGTCTGGAAAACTCCATATGACATAAATCATTTCAGAGAATAGGAAAATTTGATGCAGTGCATTTCTCCTGCGAGACTCCCTCACGTTCTTAACACAGTCTCCTTGCAGTAACAGACAAAATAGTATCTGTCCTCCTCATTGGCAGCGCCGTCATCTTAACTTGCTGATCTTTGCACAAGGACACTCTCATGCCCGGGTTTTAATGCTCAATGATTTCTCATCATCTACGAATAAAAAAATCTGCGGTGTTTCTTTTGTTCCAACAACTCCGAATCACATTATGTTTCATCTCCCAGTATTCTGAACATAATTCATATAATACTGACAGCTGAGCATATGATATGATACGATTTAGCAAATCTTGTTTCAGTTAGTATATTCATGTTGTTATGTCATAATATCCAGTCAGAAAACGGCCCTCACACAGGGAAACAATGCCAATGCATCTGTAATGTGGATTGCGCAGTGAAACGGGGATCATAGACTTTCACTGAGATAGTTTGTAAATCGCTGCTGGGAACAAAAATTCACTCCTCTTACGGTGCTAATCCTTCAAACTGATGCGCCATAAATTTGTGATTTGTTAGAAGTGAAAACAGCAAAATTCTTTCTACCTACTTTTGCGACTAATGTGACTTACATTTCTGTACCAAATATTCCATCTGCAAATTGATTGCCCAGTTCATGAACATGCCCATATCTGTATGCAGACTCTTGGGTCTTCTCCTTAGATTTATGTCCCGCCCAATGCGTTCTTGTCAGTGAACCTGGAGACATAACATTTGTTGAACTTATTTAAGTTATTGAAGTCGATTGTAAATGACAGCAGCTTTAACCGCGACCTTCTAATCGAAGCTCGTCATGCAAAATATTAGATTACTTACAGTGTGGAAACAGGCCTTTCGGCCCACCAAGTGCACACCACCCTGCCGAAACGCAACCAGCCCACACCCACTACATCTACCCAACACTCCGGGCAATTGAGCATGGCCAATTCACCTGACTTGCATACCTTTGGACTGTGGGAGGAAACCGACACAGACATGGGGAGAATGTACAAACTCCACGCAGTTACCTGAGGCGGGAATTGAGCCCGAATCTCTCGCACTGTGAGGCAGCAGTGCTAACCACTGTGCCACCGTGCCGCCCACAGTGACCAGCTATACTCTCCAGCATCCATATCTTTATCCAGGTTAACTGCATAACGTCAAAGCCATGAGGACTTTTGTCGTGTGACAAATTTTCATGTGATTTATGGAGGAAGGGCGTCAGTGACTATGCCAGACCCACAAGATGATCAAAATATACTTATTCCACATGTCATGTAAATTCATCTAATTAATATATACAATAGTTACAGTTCCACTTTCAAAATCGAAATCATGACTCATGCCAGTTTACTGCCAGATCCATTCAATACTACGATTCCTGTCAGGAACAGGCATCAGAGGGAAAAGGGCTCTGTGATTGGAATCACAGGGAAACATGTCAGTGAAGAAGATTTTGGCACCCTGGCATTCATCAATCAGGACATTAAGCGTACAAGTTGGGAAGTTATCTTACAGTTATTTCGGATGCTGGTGAGATTGCAGATGCAATATTGTGTTCAGTTATGAACATCTTGTTCCAGCAAGGATGCTAATAAAATGCAAAGGCAGAAGAAGAGGTTTACAAGGTTGTTGTGTGAACTCAATGGTCTGTGTTGGAGGGAATGTTGGACAAGCCAGGAATTTTTTAGAACATTGCAGACTGAGGACAAGGCTGAACTTCATAAAGAATAGGGTGAATGCATTCAAGTCTTTTTTGAAGATTGTAGAATTGGGAACTGGAGAGCATGAGTTTGAGTTTAGAGTGGTGGGAATAAAAGGGAACCTGCGATCAAATGTTTTTTTTTCCACAGAGAGTGGTACGCAAATGGACTGAGCTCACAGTAGAAGTGATCGATGTGAACATAGAGAGCATTTTAAAGTAATTTGTGAAAATACATGGATAGAAAGGGATTAGAAGGATATAGACCAAATTCTGGGAAATTGGGAAAGCGTAGAAGGATGTTTTGATCCACATGGAGCAGCTTGGGCCAAAGGAACTCTTTCCGTGCTGCGAGACTACATGATTCACTGACTCTAAGGCCGCAAAGACTGTGAAGTGTGTTGTTAGTATAAGGGATCGAAGAATAGTTGCTGGAAAGAACGAATGAAGTAGTACATTTGATTCTCAAACGGGATATAAGCCGTTTTGTGGATTATTGGGCAATATTACAATGCATGGAATTTGGCATGCAACCCAGCAGTCAAAAAATGGATTAAGAGCAGACGTTTTTGAATGCATGGCTCTCAGTGTATCTGAGTAAAGGTATTATGAGTGTGGTATTATGAATGTACAGTAGTCGACATCCGCGTTTCTGAAAGGGCATCCCGATGCACTGTAGCAGTATGTGGCATATTATCCTGATATGTGGGCGTCAATAATATGAAAGTATGTGTGCTTTTGTCCCAACCACGAGCATGTCATATTGTCTCCTCCGTCTTCCAACCCCGACACAATTAAAATATAAAGAGAGACTGGTTAATAAAATTGTGTTGCTGATCAAGGTGGAGATACTGTAAAATAATGTGAAGTATGCTGATATCTCGTCCATTTGAAAGCTGTAGAATTGCGTGGCAATTTCAGCTCGATGTGTATTGGATGTTATTCAGGTTGTACTCCATAAAGATGCATTTGGCACAGTGGTCATTTTGACACCAAAGGTTCCATGGAAACAAGAGTGAGATATCAAACACAATTGTATCAGGTGTTAATCCAGGAACGCTTATCGTTAATTCCTCAGAGATGCACGTTGTAAATAAAAGCCTGGAACTGCTCTTAACAAATATGGAAGAGCAAGCGGTGTGAGCAGAGCAAGGTAAAAAAAACATGGGTGCTGGTTTAGAAAGCAAGAGAAGTACAGTTCAGCTGGGTAGCTGTGATGGAAGCACGCATCATAGCAATAAATCAAATGGATACCGTGACGTTTCTGCAAGAGCAATTATGATTAGATTAGAACCCGTACATTGTGGAAACAGGCCCTTCGGACCAACAAATCCACACTGACCTGCCGAAGCAGAACCATTTTCCTCTTCACCGAACACAATAGGCAATTTAACATGGCCAATTCACCTGGCCTGCACGTTTTTTCGATTGTGGGAGGAAAGTGGAGCACCCGCAGGAAACCCACGCAGATACGGGGAGAATGTGCAAACTCTACACAGAGAGTAGCCGGAGGCAGGAATTGAATGCGGGTCTCTAGCGCTGCGAGGCAGCGGTGCTAACCACTGTACCACCATGCTGCCCAAAACCATGTCACACATGTGAACTATGGACAGCAGGACAGACGTGACACCGACTCAACCAGATGCATAGAGATTGGTACTTGACTGAACTCATACCAGTCAACTTCAACAAACAACATAGACTAAGGGGAATCTTGATGACTTTCCATTGAAAGCCCGAATAAGGGTTAAAATGACAGTGCTCAATAGAAGACAGCAGCATTAATTTTAGAGGATAACTTTTGAAGATGTTTGATAAGCCCGGGGCCCTCTTGTAGAAGGAAATGATTTGCTTATGAAAGAAAAGAACATTCTTCCAAACTACAATGCAAGCACAAATGCAAAACGTATGAATAATAACGCACATTGAATATGTCTTTTCGGGTTTGATCAGAAAGATGAACATCGCTATATTCCCAAATCCACGGGGCAGGAAAGTTAAGACAATGCAATTTCATTTCGTGCAAATGTCTGTTCTGGAATTTACCTTTGAACCCTAATTCCCAACAAACATTTCGCTCAAACTGTGAAATAGATGATGATGCAAATCAACTACAGAAATATCATATGAATCTGCAAGTTTACACTGTCCCATCACATAGCGCAATTTGCGCTTCACTTCATGCCTGCCATTTGATTCAGAGCAAGTACGGATGATGCCCGCCTCACAACAAGTATTTGGAAAGTTTAAGATGTCTCACACGATCCTCAACCATGGACGATGAGGGAGTAGAACGAATCCCCAACCGACACTGACAAGTGAAATTGAGTGAACTTAGACAAAAAAGGATTGAGAAGCAAGTTCTATTATTACTCGCATTTGCAATGAGGCATTCTTGAATAAGATACAGGCAGCACGGATGTGGACAGAAAAGTTGGACGTGGGTAGAACATCAATGGACACTCTTGAAGAAGATCTATCACAAGTCAGGATAATATCACGCATACAAATGGATGCACAACTGTTATTGGATCCGATATGATGACCAACCGCTCAAATTGGATCAACAAGATATTCTGCAAAGTTATGTTAGATTAGATTAGACTAGATTACTTACAGTGTGAAATGGGCTCTTTGGCACAACAAGTCCACATGGACCCGCCAAAGCGCAACCCATTAAGAGCCATTTCGGCATGTTCTGTTGTGAGGTTCTAACTCATAACCGCAGAAATTAGTAATTTAGATGATCATAAGACGTGAAGATAGACGAATGAGGGAAGATTGCTCAATTTTTCGAACTAGCGTTTACATTCAATTGACTAACATCCCTCATGGCCACTTGCCTATTTTCCCCCATTAAGCAAGATTTCACTACTGATCGGAAATCCATGAATCTCACCATAAATAATATTCAATGAACTCCTCCCTCCCCCAGCTCTCTATGCTGAGTCGATTCAAATCTGAATACACACACTGGCATATTCAAGATAAGTTCCTTCCCTGCCGTTATTACATTGAGGAATAAACTTTCTAACTAAACTTCACGTTGATCTTGTTCAACTTTACCTTGCCTCACGCATTTTCTGTGTAGTACAACCTGCATGTCTTCCTCTGCCGAAGTTATTTTCTCATCTATGATCTCAGTGTCCTTGTTTTCAATGATCTGCCTGCACTGTTCGCAAGCAAAGCTTTTACTGCACTTAGATACATGGGACAATAGCTCAAATCAAATTAAATCAAATGCTCAAATCTGAGAGAAGAAATCCTTCATCAGCTCAGTCTTAAATTATCACTCCATTCTTCCGAATGTCTTTGACTTTCCAACGAACTGGAAAATACTTTGAACATTTACACTGTGAAATAACCTTTGAATACATTCTCTTACTTTGAAGTAATCTCACATTACGGAAACTCCAGAGATAAATGTCTCCATCTGTTTAGATTTTGCTATCAAGACAATGCCTCCATAACAGCGATAACCCCAGTCAAATAACCTGAAATGCGCCAATGAAATGGTATCTTTCAATCAAAGACTGATTTTGGTATTCGTTCATCGAAAGCACCAATGCCCCATACTCTCCTCTGGAGACAGTTGTTTCCTCAGAGACCTGTAATGGAACTTCCTCGATTTTTATCAAGAATGTGGACAACATGATACACATTTCCATTGAAATCTTTAATCCACACTCGGAGATCTCTTGCTCACATTTCCCGCACTGCTCACCATCGCCAACTCATTACTCCTTGTCGACCCTATAATCTGCGTTCAGCACCACGCTGTGCTTTTTTCGGTTGTTGCTTCATATACTATTTCTGCTAATATAATTCATTTGAATCCCAGTTCTGCAAATGCTGGCGGGACAACGTCATTTCTAACTCAAGGTATTTGTTTTGCTGTTGCCTGAAACTTATCTTTCTCTGTAGGTTTTAATTGCCCACATGGCATCGGGCCTCATGCGTAAAATTAATTCAGGAACAAAGTTCCTCTGTACATTGCAAGAAAGATTCACAAAATCGCGTTCTGTTTGACACCACACTGTAAAGAAGTCACTTCAACAATGGAAATGCCTTGAAATTTAAGCTTTAATTCGAGAAAGTTGATTACAATGTTTTTGTGTTTTTTTTGTTCTCATTTTCTGGTGAATCTGATAAATAGCGTACAGGGCAAAAATAATGTATTTTTCACTTGATCCCTGAATAACTTTTGGGTCGCTGCATAAATCCACGGGTTCAGCGAGGAGCTAAAATATCTCAAGACAGCTGCAACTTCAGTTGCGATGTATCCTGGGTCTGTGCGATCACCTCGGTAATAAGTTGTGTTTGTCAGTTTGGTCATTACTAATGTCACGGCATGTGTCAACCATAACAAAATGAAACTGCTTGAAATAGCGAAGAGCAAGCTGATGGATTTCTTTCGGTTCTGCATCTCGGCATCGCTCTGATTTTCACTGCTATGACTTTGAATTCTTCTTCTCGCTCGATTGCTCAACACAATTTTTCTGATGGTTAAAGAGTTAAATGTGGAAATCAAAATGAAAGGGAACCAAATGAGGGAAGCGCTGTGAAACCAGACAAAAGATTCACCAAAATCTGAGGAGAAGAAAGATGCCTTTGCCCGGCATCCCCACTGTATTTTATTAATTGTTATCTCAGGATCAAATGCAAGCAAAATTGGGACGTCTTTCAAAAAGATGAGGAGAATAAGAATTGTAACAACCACGACTGCCATTCTTTCAGTGCAGTACCTCGTCTTAAACTTTCGGCAGCAGATCACCACATATCGGTCGAAAGTAAAGGAAACAGTGAACCAAACGGAACAATCAAGAGTAACTCCTGTCATGTATATAATGAATTTACAAACCGAGGTCTGCGAGAGGAATGAGGTTGGAAAGTGGTAACTGAAAATATAGTATATTAATACATTATTGAGCATGACCAGTAGATCTGCTGTTGCTATGGCCATCATGTAGACAGAGATACACTTGGAAAGAGCGCAGTTTCCTTGGAAAAGAACCACAATAGTCAGCAGGTTCGCTGTAAAGAAATAAAACAGATGGTAATATTGCATTTTTCTCCTTAAGATTGTGATGGATACAACTGTGCGTGGAATGTTCCCTCTATAGGCGACATCACAAAATCCCCTATTGGGGTTTGATTTGTGAAAGCGATTCACTGGGAACCCTACCTATAATGAATCATGACCTGTTTGAAAGCTGACCCTTCAAGAGGAACTGAATAAAAAATAATTTGCTCAAATTGTTCTGCTAAAATGTCGAGTGGAGTGCCATACAGTGTAAGTAAATTGCGAGTAAACTTCACGTAAGACATGGCCAAATAATACAAATAACTGATAACAGTTCAAATAAAATAAAGAATTGCTGCAAAGAATCACGAGTCCTGAAATATTCCCGCTGATTCTGTCTTCACAGATGCTGTCAACATTTTTGGAACTAGCATTTTTGCATTCGTATAAATATCTTCTATTATTCTACATTTCGAATGAGATGGAAGAACAAACAGTTTTCATACGATAAGAATAGAAAACGATGCAACTCACCAGGCACACCAATGGCTGCCAAAACCGGATAGTAAATTTCTTTCATTAACAGAATTGCAGTTTGTCCCATGTTCTGTTATACCTCGAAAATCTTTCGCCACTAGAGGAGTTGTCCATGGCTGAGGCAGTGGAAGTTATCGTCTACTTATACACACATAAATCCTCCTGTGATAATTTCAGTTTACATCATCACTAACGCTATTTACAATTGTTCAATTAATGTACTCAGATCAGTGTAGTCTGGGTTCAATGCCTTGAAAACAAACCAATTTTCATTAAATGTAAGAAATACTAACCGGCCATTCTGAAATGTCATAAATGTTCCATGTCATAATATAATGACTGCTTCAGAGACCCTGCCAGCACTATTTCAATTCAATTCACTCCATATCACAACTCATTATAATGAAGTTCACAAAATAAATTAGCCAACGAAGTTTTCTGCCAATGGTAGTGAATACTCCAAAACCTGACTTGTGCGAAACAATGCCTTTTTTAAACGACAACAATGGCATCTACATAAGAATGGAGGAAATTTCCTTGTTATATCATTTGCTATTCAAGCAGGATACATCCCAACCAATTAGTAACCTCTAGAATAGTTTGCACCTTAATTGTCAAGAAAGATGTATCTCGGGTCATTGGCAATGCCATTCACTAGCATTTGCACAACAAATGCCCTGCTCACTGGTTAGCATTTGGATTAATCGCAACTACCTATTTTATTTCTTGCAACAATCTTGTTTTAAACTTGAGCTGAGGGGTGTTGTCAAATTTATCCAACTGTTTTCTTACCCAACCGTTCAATAGAACATTGGATAGTGGACGGTAAAAACTGTCGTTCACATGTTACTGTGTTGGCATTAGTGGGGATACCAGAACAGTCACTCATGAAACCGCTGCACTGTAGAATCAATATTAGTGATTTAGACAAAGGGAGCATTAATGACGAGGGCACGTTGTGTGAGATAACGTTGAGTACTACCAAAACAACAGAAAATAGGTGAGGACGGTTTCATTGAGTGGACAAGTATTTGCCAGGTGGAATATATAGTAAAGACATGCCCATGTTCAGATGATATTTGAAAAATAACTTAGTGATGTATTAAAAATCACAATTCCAATCAAATCTACATTTCCAGTATCAATGAGTTATTGTCCATGAGGCAGGGCAATTTTCTTACTAAGTATTATAACATGGGAATAAGAAGGTACTGAATGTAACTGAGACTGCTACTTTCATTGTACCACCGATTTTATGTCTACGCCTCATGAATAACTTTTAAGAATTGAAATTGGAATATAACACGACGAACGGTAAGTTGTGTTAGTAGCAAGAATGGAAAAAAGTAAACAGAATGCTTCTGTTCAAAACGGTGAGAAATTATTTATCGTTATGGTCCTTGGAAGGTGGCTTTTATAGCACTGAAAATTTAAGATAACGGAGCAGTCAATAATTCGAATGATAATTGCTTCGCTTCCGATCATGGCCAGGAAATTCTATTATGAATTGTCAGAATTGATGGGACTCATTCTTAGTCAGAATCCTGTGGCATTTAAGATATTAGCATTCATTTGGATATGCTCTTCACACACATAGCCATAGCAATATGTAGATAACGGCAGACACTCAGTCTGTCACATGCGCATACGTCCACATCCACAAATATTCTGCCATGTATTCACACACTTACAGTCAATCGCACATGCTTACACACACACACACACACACACACACACAACAAACATTCACACACACACACTCACCCAGATGCAGGTTTGAAGGATACTACTCATCATCTCACTGAATGACACAATTGCACACGTACCTCTCACACACATTGAAGTGCAATCTCTCACTTAAAATAAACTCATCCACAAACTCTCACGTGTTCCCTCACCATCGTACTCACTCTCTGACATGCATGCTCTGTTCCTCACAAATACCGCCAAATAAATAATATGTATCTCTGGTGCTGGAGGATTTATGTTCAACTTTCAGATCTAGCTTATGTTATTTTTACACAGCACAACATTTGAAGTCTCATTTGGTACTTTATAAATTCCTGCTTTCTGGATAAAACAAGCCTAACTTCGGTTTTAAACACTGAAAAATTCTGAAAAGGCTTCCACATCTCCACTTGAGCGGTTAAAATTTAACGGCATATTGTTCAATTTCAATTCACACGATCTGTTTCGAATTTTTATCGCTAGCCACGTAATGCTGAAGCACTTCATTATCTCAGGGAATTGATTTTAACAGGTTCTGCAATTAGTGTCTTCATCCATGTATGTCCTCACAAGCTGAAATATCCATTGACTGTTTCTGCAAACAAACTGCCATTTCTCCAATGCAGGGAATAATCAATGAAAACAGCTTTTTATTCATTGAACTCTCCCTGCTGCTGAAAGAATCGCTGACCCAAAAATAAGCCTTTTCCATTTCTTCATCCAGTTTCATATTGAAGCATTTAGTTGATGTTGCCCTTCCACAGTCTAACATCCAAAAAGCATCACCTAATTTCAAGCTCAATTTCATCTGCAGGTGGCCGAGAGACATACAAAGAGTGAAGTGTGGTTGAACCTGCAAGGCAGAGACGATGATAGAGCAGGCCTGACATTAACTTTTGAAACCAGGAAAGTCAGGAGCCGGTATGTGGCAATCCATGTCAATTTGAATACGCAGTTGATTCACCAGAACGACTGTGGGAAATCAGACATTCAAAAGTGAAGGAGTGAAATGACACAAACACAGGTTCAATTTTAAATGATTTTAGCTGATTAAATGTTTTCAAGAGATTACTAAGACTGATGAAACAGATATTTAGTAATGATTCATGCTTCTTCTCGCACTTGAATGACCATTTAAAGATCTAACTGGAAAATCAAAACCATTACGACAGTCATGAAATAAGATAATATGACCTTTTATTCAATTTTATGTTGCACAGTCTACTTCTTGTAACTTCCTATGTGGAAATAGTAGCTGATGAGTGAGGAAAGTACAGTTTCGGTCATTATTCCTCACTGGGTGCATCCGTCTCTATCCAAATGCAGAAAGATGTGTTCATATTGCAGCCTGGGCTTGCAAAGGAAAATAAAGCAACCAAGTTAAACAATCGACAGATGTTGCAATGGGGTTTATAAACATCGCCTTCTTCTGTTCACCAATTTGACCATTGATTGCTTCTGAAAATGAATATACTGGATGGTCATTATTGAACTGAAACTATATTAAATAAGCGAAATAAATATTTCGGCTACAACAGCAGACCGCAAATAATAACTTTGCAGCCTCATTCATGTTTTCATTTTTATTGTTAAGAATTCCCCATAATGCATTATGTCACAAATCACAGACATACCTGAAGGTTATGGTTACCATTAGTCAAGAACATGTCTCCAGTTGGACCTGCACAAGTGGAGAGTTCTGGAGCGTGCTGCTGGGTGCATTGTGTTTTTTGGGATATTCTAATATAGATGTTATAATTAAGACATTAGTAGGTAAGAAGAAAATGGTTTAAAGAGCGAAGTGGATGGAGAAAACGAGAAAACTGCAGGAGGATATCAATTGATTGTCCAAATAAGAAAATCTGTGGGAAATGGAATTCAACCCAGAAAGAGTCAGTGACGCGAGAAAATTCAAAGTGTTCATAACTGAGCAAGGGAAAATAACATTCAAACTAAAAAAGGAGCTCGGGGGTGTAGATTGGGAACAGATATTTGAGTTTTCAATTGGAACTAGTATGTGGGTGGCTTTTAAAGATCAGTTGATTAAAGTGCAGCATATGCATGTGCCTGCAATACTGAAGAATAGGATTGGCTGTCTTCAGGACCCATGGGAAATAGTAAACATAATTAGATGGAAAAAAAGAAGCATACATTTCCGTCCGAGGTCCTACAAATTGACGAAGCCCTTGAGGACAATAAAGACCTTAGTAAGGAAAGTAAATGCAGAATTAAGAAGGCTGAAATGCAACATGAAGTGTCGTTAGTAAGCAGGATTATGGCCAATTCCAAGGCTATTTGTACAAATTATGTCATGGATAAGATAGACAACGAGAGAATTTTTCCCAGTTTTGACATTTCACATAATTTAAAGAGACATAATGTGAAAGAGACAGCTTGGAAGATGTCGTGCGAGCAGGCATTTTGGCGACATTTACGAGGCATCTGTGTGGTTGTACGAATAGGGAGGCAATAGAGCGATACATACTGAGCAAGGAGAGATTTTGTTTTAGTTCAGTTAGGACATGGTGTTTCACACAGGTCTGGAAGGGCGCTAGGCCTCTTTCTGTGCTGCACTGCTCTTTTGTTCTTTGTATGAAGGCAAGGGAATACATTTTCAACGAAAGAACAATGAAAGGTACAGCAGAACAGAGTGACAGTGGTCTGTCAATATGTAGGTCTCTGAATGCATAAAGGCTGTTGAATAAGTTGATCATTATGGCATGTGAAATATGTCATTTTTAATGTATGACATTGAATGCAAGTGTCGCAATTGTCTGCTGCTACCGCACAAACATTTGATCAGTTCAAAACTGAAGCATTGTGTGCAATTTTGTCAAGTGAAAATTGAAATTAGGCCAACCACTGAAGAGAGTGCCGAGAAGATTTTTCTGAATGCCATTTGTATTTCGCTGTCTGAACGATGATGAATGCTGTGAAGATGGCTGGAGCAGAGGCAAACGATGTCACTGCTAAGAATTTTGGCCACTGACGAAACAGCACGAATAATACATTCCAGACAGTAAAAGGGGAGAAACTATTTAAGTACACAAATTAATATCATGAAAAGAAAGCACAGCCCACATCGTCACTTCATATAAATAGGCAGACACTGTGTGGTAATATTTAATTTTGAATAACATCAGAAATAAGGTGTATCTAAACTAAGAAACGGTGAGCGGACTCGAATCTCGGTCGTTCATTCGGATTTGTCACGTCCACTCAAACAGGCAATACATTGTTTATGAAATACCTCTTAAGACAGTTTTTTGAGCTCATGGAGATTGAACGTATTTTTATGGGCAAGAATATTGTTTGTATATTTCAGTTTTTGATATCATGGAAAAAAATGTCTATGATATCTGAGGCATAAACAATATATGAACGGAAGTCAGAATTTATTGAACCAGTCTGCTCTACCGTTCGAATAGATAATTTATTCCGAAGCTTTTCTTTTTCCCTAATATCCCCATTTCACTTATAACTTTTAAAAAAACTGATCTGTCTTGAACATGTTAATTGACCTTCCACAGACGACATCAGGACAGCCTTTAAGCCGTTCACCCGATGTGCAATTAAAAGCGTTTTCACATCAGTCCTTAGTGGCGAGTCCCTTAGTCTGGAAACTTTCACTGAGTCAGAGACAGAAATATAACAAACACTACATTGCACAAGACGGCAGAAAACTAGCCACCAGGATGCATGAATATCAACTAGCTACAAAACGACATGACCCCCTCTCACTAGTATCCGCACATACAGATGAGGAACGACACCACTTCGAGCAGAACAACACATTCATCCTCGGAGAAGCCAAACAGAGACACGCACGAGAATTCCTAGAAGCGTGGCATTGCAACAAGAACTCTGTCAACAAACTCATTGACTTGGATCCCATTTACCACTGCTAAAAAGAACAGGAAATGACATCTGTAACCCAAGAAATCCAAACATGAAAATAGAAACCGGGCTACACAACCAGTGATTCATTCGGACGCACACTGAAGATTGTACCTAGTATGGCGACTGGAAAAGGAACCTCCCAACTCAGCGAGCAAGCCTACATCCATTAAGTCACAATCATGATCATTCTGTACCCAAGCCTCCGTAATGGCACGGTGGTACAGTGGTTAGCACTGCTGCCTACCAGTGCTAGAGACCCCGTTTTAATTCCCGCATCAGTTGTCTGTTTAGGGTTTGTACATTTTCTGTGTAGAGGTGTGCTCCGGTTTCCTCCCACAGTCCAAAAATATGGAGGTTAGATGAATTGACTGTAGCTTTCGCTGAAGGGGGAATGTGGTGTGGCAGGACGGTGTGAGTTGTTGGGCTGAAGGGCCTGTTTACACACTATAAGTAATCTAATCTAAATTATGTTCATCAGGTCTGATTTGTGCCATTCATTCTTCAGCCTTCTTACTTATGCTTTCAACATTCAGATAAAGTGTCTGTATATTTTTTACATCATTCACATCTTCTCTGATATCTCCTGAGCTGTTCTTCCTTTTGACACTTTCATCGTCTGCTTTGATCTTAAAACTTCTTCCATGCATGATAAACTGCTGTGTACATTTTAGTTTTTGTAATATTTCCTATCGCTTTTCCTTTCCCTAACACCCTCGCGGAATCACAAGTTTAAAGTCCTAGTGAACACACTCTTTGTTCTTCTCGCGAGAAAACATTTACAGATCGGTTAATGTGGAGAATGTCCCATGTGTGCAGATCCCCACGTTTCCAAAACTGATGTCAATACACCAAGAAATGGAACCCGGCTTTCCCACACCATTTTCTTTGCCATGTGTTTACATCCTGAATTTTCCCTAATTGATGTCGTGTCAGTGGATTTCAGGAAGCCGTTTGATAATGTTTCCCATGGTAGGATTTTGGAAAAAATCCGAAGGCATGAGATTAAGGGTGATTTGGCAGTTTGGATCACAAATTTACAAGCTGAAAGATGAAAGAGCGTAGTTAATGATGTGAGATATTCGTCATGGAGTTCAGTTACATATGGTGAACTTAAGGATTTGTTTTGGTGTCACTGTTATTTGTCATTATTATAAAAGACCTGGATTAGGGCGTGGAAGCATGGGTCTGTAAAATTGTGTGTTCACATGCGTGGGGGAGGTGGGTTGAGACAGAGAGAAAGAGAGAGAGACAGTCAGACTGAAAAAGAGAAGCCGCACAACACCAGATTGCAGTCCAGAGGGTTTATTTGGAAGTACGAGCTTGCGGAGCACTGCTCATTCATTGTGTATCTGTGGACCTGGGCCATGGGACACAGAGCTTCTAACAAGGACTGTGTCCTCATGAAACTGATACAATGTGTTGAACAAAGCTCGATTGCTGTTGAGTCTTTCATCTTTTAAAATGGGTTGCAGGTTGGCTGCAAGATTTCAGGCTTGCAAGTTGCAGCCATCGGGAATCCTGCAGCCAATTCCAAAAGATGGAAAAAGTAAGAACAATCAGGGTTTGCTCAGTTTCTCTTGTCAGTTACATAACAGTGCAATATTTTATTATAAATTTTGTGTCTTATGAACCTCTTCCACAGCTATCCGATGAGTGAGTAGACCACGGCAACTCATGCTTCCAAATACCCAATTAAACTGCTAGAATGTAACCTGGCGTTATGCAATTTTTGAATTAGCTCTGTGTAATACCAAACTATGTGATCACAAAGCCTGCTGTGTGGGGTTGAGTGATGGAACATTATACAGTTCAAGCCTTAAAGTTATTGAACTCTCTGTTGTGTCCTACAAGCCGGATCATCCGAGAACACAGGTCCCTCCTGACCATCGGACTTCATTGTTTCTTCACTCCCACATCCCCACACCACCTTCCCTAGCAGTCGCCCAACGTGGGCAGCTATTCATTTAGCTGTTCCATCCTCAGTATTTAAGAGCGGAAACATGCCTTCCACGTGAAGCTGTACGTTACCTGCACTTCGTATAATCTTGTCGACCTGTTTTCACTGCTCATATTTTACTTTCCTCTAAAGTGGGATAACGATGGTAGACCAGGTGACCACTTCGCAGAATACCTGTGTTCTGTCCTAAGCTTGCAATTACCTGCCACTTCAAGACACCATACTGTACACTGGCCGATACGTCTTTGACAGTTTAGTTGCAGTGCTCCAGTGATGCTCAGCTTCAGCTGCAAAAACGATACAGGTTAACCACGCTATCTGAAAGTTGAGCGTTCCTGTGAAACCTTTCGTCTGCTAAAATAGCACAGAATGAAGAAGCAGTTAGGGTCATAGAGTCATAGAGACTCAGACCCTTCGTCCAATCCGTCCATGCTGATCAGGTACCCCAACCCAATCTAGTTATCATTAATTTACATGAGAAAAAAAAGATTGTTTCAAGACTTCAAACAAATTATTAAATCATACGAAATAACACAGAAAACCCAAAAATAACGCTAATAAAAGGTAAAAATCGGAATGATATGATAATAACACACTACAAATAAGGTCAAATAATTTACGTTTAGTGGGTTTCGCTCAGCAGAACCGGTAAGGCAATAAGCACAGTAGAAAGCTGAAAGGTAGTGGTGGTGATCATGGTATGTTCGGCCGAGTTTTCGGAGGTTGGGATTGTGGCACACGCAGGATCCTGAATGGAGGACAGACAGGAAGAGTGCCATTTTCCAGGGAATACAATCGGCGGTTCTACTCTCACTTTGCGAGCTTTTTCATAAAAGGGAAAAACCTTTTTCTTTCAACGAAAACAGCGATTCTTTCATAAAAGGGGATAGGCGTGATTCAAGCATTTGAAAAGGTGCGGTGCATACATGTACCTCATTCTTCATTTAGCTGCACTGCAGCCTTCAGCATTCAATGTCGAGTCCAATAGCTTTCGTGCTTGAACTCAGCTATGTCACTGCTGTCAAGCCTGCACACCCAGCCTTGTGATGATTCTATCTGACAATACACTCAACTCATTGACAGAAACCCAACATCAACAATAACAGTCGCCATTAAAATCTATTCACTCAAGTAGCCAGTTCATTGCCCATTCTGTTCAACTGTCCTCTCTCTCTTTTGGCTCTATCTGCACAATTTTTAAAATTGAAACCCCCGTTCCCACACAATACATACTTCTTAAAAACATGCATGTTCCGAGTTACTCAGAGTTCTGAAGGAGTGTCACCAGAACGGAAATATTAACTCTGATTTTCATCATGGATGCTGTCTTTTCCAGAAATTTCTGTTCTGGTTACAAGACATTATAATTTGATGAAGAAAGCGAACAAATTTCGAGCATACAGAATGCAGTTCAGGAAAACGTGAACATATGTATCTTGGATAATGAAAACGAAGCAATCTATCTAAATGCTGAGAGCTGTGAAATGCAGCGCTGCCTGAATGTTCTCCATGATTCACAATTGGTTCTGCTGTGGTTAAAGAAGACAGCTAATGAAAGCAGAGGGTATATCTTAATTTGTCAAGATGTGAATTCGCGAAGTTGTGATTCAGTTATTTGTGATACTGCTGAGACTAGATCTGGAGTCCATTGTGTAGTTCTGCTCATATGATTTGGGGAGTGTTCAAAGCCATTAGATGTAGGCCACATACGTTTTCTAAACCAGTATTTGGAATGAGAGGATTCTATTATGGTACACTTTAGACAGGATCCATTTATAACCCCCAAGTTTTTAAATTTAGATGTTTCCTGAAACAAACATGCCGTATTCTGATGGAAAATATGGATTTAATGTTACAGTCAGATCAATCATAACATTATTGGATGTTTGAAGAGTATGGAAAGTCTGAAAGATCCACTCCTTCTCCTAACTCATGTGTTTGTTCACCAACTTCAAGGTTCAATTATTCTTCTTCTGTTTGTGGGGTCGATCTTCCGGTTTTACCAAACACTTCAATATTAAGCATATTTACTATATTCCATAGGATGGATGTTCTACTCGGTCGAATTGTTTTATATTCTTCATTCGTTAGAATTTCAGTATTTGTCCATTCCAGGTTAAGAGGTATAATTTATCAGCATTCAAATTCTTACTTTGCTCCGAAGTGAGAAACAAATATTGACAGGTGAGAAAGTTAGAATAACGAATAAACACCTCTTTCAGTGCTTCACTAAATACCCTCACTTATCCAAACTCTAACTCTCTTTCCAGCCAAATGACACTTATTTTAAAACCAACAATACCAACAATAAGGCCGCTGGGTTGAGACTGTCTATTGCTCAGAAACATCTACTATCATACAGAAACCATGGTTTAGTCGAATCACAGAGTTAAATACTTCCAAACGCTGTTCAGTAAAAAAAAATTCTCTTTTCATGCAGAAGCTTTGGTGTACTCCTTTTTTCCCGAACTCACAGCAATTGAATGAGCATATTGGAAAGTTAACTAAGAGTGAGAGCTGCGCAAAGACTGGAAGGTGGTAAGTATCATATTTATTACTACGGAATGCCTGATATTATATATTCAATATTAATTATAAATATTGTTTGTTCGACAAGGCATTTTTTTATTCATGCTAAATCAACATCATCATTAATATCTCAGTAAAAGAAGAAAAGCCAAGAAATAGTCTGTGCATGGTAACAGTGTCATCAGTAAACCTGCTAACAAGCAGACAAAATCTTCTTCTGAAGAAAGAGGATATTTGGGAATAACTAAGGAAGACCTTTGAACGAGCAGGTGAAAGCTAATGAACTCTGATATGAAGCGATTGTGAAAAAAACAAACAATAGCATTAAAATGATTTTTAAAATTAAGTTGCTGGAACTACCCAATGAGTATCTGAAATGAACTATCTATGCCTGTGCTGGAATATTGTGATATGAGAACACTGTTAATTAAGCAACTGAGTGAGTAAACAAAGGAAGAGCTTAGCACTGGCAAGCCAGATGCATTCTGTTATTCATATGCAGCGACGGCACGTGTGTGATTAAACAAATAGATATGAAACTATAAATGATGATACTCAGATACAGAACAGCGAATACAAAACTCTTAGCAAGTATCCGTGAGAAGAAACTCTAACTCTGTGGATTCACTCATCAAAGGACCACTAGTGAAATCAATGACATAAAGTCATGTGTTGAGAATCGGCATCCTGTTTTTGATGGAATACTTTTACTTTTATTTACAGTTGGTTCCAAGTTAGATTGTTACCTTAGTATGATGGCATCTGTCCAAAGTAACCTCAGAAATAAACATATTTCAAAAGCTGGGAGTTAGTTATGACTTGTTTTCACATTTTCGTTCAACTTTTGAGAAAGAATAAGCAGCTGAACACGTGGCTGCAAAGATGGTGCAGGAGGGAGGGTTTCAGGTTTTTGGCTATTTGGGGCTCATTGTGAGACTTGTACAAATAGGACGGTCTTCACTTGAACCAGAGGGGGACTAATATCCTGGATGGGAAATTCGCTGGTGCTCTTCGGGTGGGTTTAACTTATTCAGCAGGGGGATGGGAACCAGGGATGTAGTTGCAGTGTACTGAAGGATGAGAATAGGAAGGACAGGGACAGGATTTCAGGGTGACAGGAATGTGCTGGCTGACAGTAAACTGGTTTGAAGTGTGTCTACTTCAACGCCAGAAGTATCCAGAATAAGGCAGGTAAGCTTGCAGCATTGCTAGATACCTGGGACTTCGATGTTGTGGCCATTTTGGGGACATGGATAGAGCAGGGTGAGGAATGGATGTTGCAGGTTCCAGGGCTTCGTTCTTTCATTAAAAACAGGCAAAGTGCTAAAAGAGGGGCTGGCCTGACCTTGTTAATCAAAGATAGTATAAAGGTGGCTGAGAGAATTTTTGATTAGGACACAGTACTGAGGTAGTGTGGGCTGAGGTTAGAAGCAGGAGAGGAGTGGTCACACTGTTTGGAGTTTTTCATAGGCCTCCGCAGAGTTCAAAGGAGGTGGAAGAGAGGATTAGCAAAATTATTTTGAGTAGGAGTGAAAGGAACAGGTTGATTATTATGGGGGACTTTAAACTCCCCAACATTGACTGGAAATGTTTTCGCTCTAGTACATCGGATGGATCAGGTTTTGTCTAATGTGTACAGAAGGGTTTCCTGACACAGTATGTCGAAAGGCCGACAAGAGGGCAGGCCAAACTGGATCTTCTGCTTGGTAATGAACCTGGCCAGGTGTTTGATTTAGTTTTAGGTGAGAACTTTGGAGAGAGTGACCATGATTAATTTACGTTTAGTTTAGCTATGGAAAGGTACATGCCATAGGCCAAGAGTTATCGATGGCGCAAGGACAATTATAATGGGATTAGACAAGAATTATGATGCGTAGAATGGGGTATCAAAATGCAGGGGATCCAGACAATCGAAATGTGGAGTTGGTGTAAGGAACAGATATTGCGTGCCCTTGATAGGTATGCCCCTGTCAGGCAGGGGGGAAGTGATAAGGAAAAAGAACCATAGTTTAAGGCATAAATTGCATCTCATGTTAAGAAGAAGAAGGAGGCTTATGTGTTGATGATGCCAAGATAGTACAGAGGCGATGGTGAGTTACAGATTAGCTCGGAAAGCTTTGAAGAGAGAGTTAAGAATAGCAAAGAGAGGACACGAACAGTCTTTAGTAACTACAATAAATCAGAACGCGAATGCTTTCTACCGGTAAGTGAGGGATAAAAGGATGAGTAGGGTAGGATTAGGGCCAGTCAAAGATAGAAGTGAGAAGTTGAGTGTGGACCCAGTAGAGAACAGAGAGGTGCGAAATGAACATTTCTCATGAGTGTTCAGTCAGGAAAAGGAGAATTTCATAGAGGAGAAGAATGAGGTACGAGTTATTTGCCGAGAAAGGATCGCAGTTAGTTGTGCACAGGTGTTACCAATTTTAGAATGAGTCAAAGTAGACAAGCCCCTTGGTCTGGATGGGATTTATCCGATGATTTTCTGGGAAGCTACGGAGGAGATAGCAGATCCTTTGGCTTTGATATTTGAGTCGTCATTGTCTACAGGTTTAGTACCCGAGGACTGGAGGTTTGCAAATGCTGTCCCCTTGTGCAAGAAGGGCAGCAGAGATGATCCAGGTAATTATAGTCCAGTGAGCCGTACTTCTGTTGCAGGAAAGGTTTTGGAAAGGATTATAAGAGACAAGATTCATAATTATCCAGCAAGCAACAATTTGATTTCAGATAGTCAGCATTGCTTTGTCAATGGCAGATCGTGTCTCAGAAATCGCATTTAGTATTTTGAGAAGGTGTCCAAGCATGTAGATGAGGGTATGGCAATTGATGTGGTATACAGGGACTTCAGTAAAACATTTGATAATGTTCCACATGGTAGGCTGATGGACGAAATGCAGAGGTGTGGAATTGAGGGTGATTCAGCTGTTTGGATTAGAAACTGGCTTTCTGAAAGAAGGCAGCGATTGGTGGTTGATGGAAATATTCAATCTGGAGTCCAGTTACGAGTGGTGTGCCACAGGATCTGTTAGGACCACTGCTGTTTGTCACTTTTATAAATGATTTAGACGCAGGCAGAGGTGGATAGATCAGTACATTTGCAGATGGCACTCAAGGTTTTGGAGTAGTGGACAGTTTGGAAGAAGGTTACAGGTTGCAGAGGAACTTGGATATACTGTAGGATTTGGCTGAGAGGCGGCAAATGGTGTTCAAAGAAGTTAAATTTGAGGTGGTGCACTTTGGGAAGAAAAGCAGGAAGGCAGAATACTGAAAAGCTTTTTTTTCATTTTTTCGGTTGCTGACAATTTCAAATGTTGATACACTATTCAACCTTTTACAAATATCCAGTTTGTGATGTCATTCAGGCAAATCAAAACACCTAAATTACCTGTGCAGTGTTATTGTGTGGCTTTCACTTACTGGATTCTCGTTGTATTCCATGTGTTCAAATGTTGTAAATTTCGAAACAGTCAAGAAGTCAGATAGTTCACTGGTGGAAGGAATGAATTGGAGTTTCGTCATTGACGAAGTGCAACGGGTTTTGAACACTGGTAAATTCATTTTTGCATCCACAATGTTTAGATCATGATTCAAGTATTTGATATTGCCGATTTATATTCAGTATTGGGCACGACTTATTTAAAATAACCCCATGGTTGTTCTAAATAAGTCCCCGTAAGCAGGTGGAATTGGGATGTCAGTTCCTTGACATGCGTGGTTCCAGGATTTCGTTTATCATCGCTGTTAAGTTTTCAAATTTATTTTCTTGTCAGGGGAACAATAAAGATGTGAATAATAACTGCCTCTTTCGCTTAACAGTTTACAAGATGAAGAAACAATCATAGTTGATTTAAGGTTGCGAAAAAAGCAATCAAAATCCTTTGATAAGTGACGAGTCTGTCTGCAACGATGTGCAATAACTGTGATTTGTTGCACTTGATTCATTTTATTATCAGTAGTAATAATAACACTTGCCTCCTCTCTTGGAACCGGATTCTAAGTAATCTGCTACATTCTCCTCTTCCACTTCAATATAACATAGGGGTCACTTCGTTCGCAGTTCAGAAAGTGCTTGACTGAACATAATTCCCCCTTCAGACCATGTCTGCCGGCTGACGTCCGAAACTTAGAGTAAACTAGAGCGCTCTTGATACTTACATCAGACTCGTACAAACCCGAACCATTGCAGAAACGTTTCCACTGCTCATTTTCTCTGAATGGTCCCCCAATGCTAGATTCTAAAGATTCAACTTGGAATCGATCATAGTAATCTGTCAGCGCATCATTCCCCCATTGGATATGCTTCCTGGAGCACAGGAGGTGCAGGAATGATTTTATAGAAGCTTATAATGTCATCGGAGGCAGAGATAAGGTGATTAGGAAATGTCTTCTACCGAGCAAATGGGAACTCAAAACTATGGCACAAAGGTTGAAGGCAAGAGGGAAAAGATTTAAAAGGGATATGAGGGATAGCTTATTTTCTGATTCCTGTGTGGATTAACCATTCAGAGGAATGGGTAGATGCACATACAGTAAGAAAATATGAAAATAATTTGGAATTGATCACTAAAATGAAAGGCTTGCATGGTTATGAGCCAAACACAAGCAAATGCGGATAGTTCAGTTTAGAAACTTGTTCGCCAAGGTCAATTTGGACCTATCTCTCATCGAGCCATTGAGTTAACAACATGAAAACAGTCCCTTTGGCACAACCAGCCACTGTCAACTCTAATCTCAAAATGAACTAGTGTCATCTGATCCTTATAATATATCTGTAAACTTTTCTTATTCATGTACCTGTCAACATGTCCTATCAATGTTGCAACTGTAACTATGAGTTAGAGGTGCAAGTTGATGCTTAGCTTGAAGATCTAGTTCGGCGCACATCCACGGAACCAGGGCACACACCAGGGGAGTCCACATCCTTTTCCATCACGTACGGAAACACTGATTTCTGAGGAGTGTCATCTTTCACCTTGCCTTGCACTTCTTTGAGATTTTACCAGATGCATTTCCACTTCGATGCAACCAAATATTTTTTAAAAATATGTTGTGAAAAGGTTGGGATGATCATTCCTTTCTTAACTGAATGAAACATTCTCTCCAAAGCATTCCAGAACTTTCTTGTCTTCCGTTTCCTTGACAATATTGCCCTTTTCTCTGGATCAATCACTGGTTCATAAACGGTGACTTCTTATATCTACCAATACTAATGACAGGTCATGGAGCTGAAAACAGAGTCACTTTATTTCATGGACACATCCTCACCTATGAACAGAGACTACAAAGATGTTTGATTAATCCTCCTAGTTCAGAGTTGAGTTGTTTGGGCCATCTGTAGGTGAGGAAATTCTGCCAGTCTGTTTACCTGATTGACGTAAAAATTGAAACAAATCAACCTTTCAAGTTTATTTTGGTTCCATGTTGTGGTTGTAATCACCATTCTCAGTTATTCCGGCCTGAATGCAGGATTTACGAGCTGGGCCTTCAGATCAGATGTAGCTGTCTGGGAGTCCTCAAAACCATGTCTGAGACAGTCTATAACCAGACCGTACCAGGATTTTATCTGTAGTGGTAG
Source organism: Chiloscyllium punctatum (assembly GCF_047496795.1). NCBI lineage: Eukaryota > Metazoa > Chordata > Chondrichthyes > Orectolobiformes > Hemiscylliidae > Chiloscyllium > Chiloscyllium punctatum. The sequence goes on along the minus strand of NC_092789.1, from coordinate 30,357,651 downwards.
CAATCTGCCACTGCACCAGTTGATCCTGGTTCAATTGCAAAATGCCCCAGAGGAGGGTCATAACTTATCAATAAAATTGTTTTCACATTGTGAATAAAACACATCAGGAGATTGTATAGGTATCTGAAAGGTAGATTCGCCAGATGGGTCCAGATTAAAAAGATTAGTCCAATATTATAAGAGAAACAGGAGCATCTTCTATTTCTGGGGAATGTTAGAGTATGGAATGGGCACCACTAACAATGGAAATTATGAATCCAGGTACGCGATTCTCTATAAACAAAACAAAGAATTGTTATGCAAGGTGTGGGGCAAGGATCTGCTTTTGGTCCACTGCTGTTTGTCATTTTTATAAATAATCTAGTGAAAGGATTAGAAGGATAGATTATTAAATTTAGGAATGGCACAAAAACTGGTGGAACTGTGGACAATGCAGAAAATTATTGCATATTACCATGGGACGTTGTATACCAAAGAGGTGAGCTGAGAGCTGTCAAATGAAGGTTCGTATGGAAAAGTGTGAAGCGAATCATCTTGGAAGGAGCAACAAGAATAAAGAGTTCTGGACGAATGGTAAAATTCTTAGCAGTGTAGATGAGCAGTGACATCTTGGTGTCCATGTAAGTAGATCCCTTAAAGTTGTCAGGTTGTTCCGGTTGTTATTAAGGCAGACGACTTGTAAGCATTTATTGGTGAAGGGATTGAATTTCGGAGCTGCGAAGTCATGCTGCAGCTGTACAGAGCTATGGTGCCGTATCACTTGGCGTGCAGCATGCAGTTCTGGGACCACATTTTACGAAGGATGTGGAAGCTTTGCAAAGTGTTCAGAGAAGATTTACTGGAATGTTGACTGGTATGGAGGGAACATCTTGTGAGGCAAGGCTGAGAGGTTTGCGGCTTTTTTTATTAGACAGAAGAAGGCTCAGTGGTGAATTAATTATGACATTTAAGATAATCAGAGGGTTACATCCAGTGGACATCTTGAAGCCTTTTCTTCTACTGATGGTGATGGGTAGCACGAGGAGACAGAGCTTAAAACTGACCAGTGATAGAAATAGGGCAGATGTCAGATGAGTTTTCTTACTCAGAGAGTTGTAGAGGCGTGGAACGCCCTGCCTACAACAGTAGTCGACTCGTCAAATTTCAGGTCATTTTAATAGTCATTAGATACACAAATGGATTAAAATGGCATAGTGCAGGATATATGGGCTTAAGATTGGTTCCACAAGTCGGCGCAACATCGAAGGCCAAAGGGCTTGATTTGCGCTGGAATGTTCAATGCACTTCGTTCTTTGAAGGATGGTATGTTGAAAGAAAAAGTTGCTGCAGTAATTCAGCCCACAGTGTGTATAAACAAAGCAGAGTTAACTCACGAGTGCACTGACTGTTCTTCAGAACTCATTTGCAGAACTGGAGAATGAACAATGAAACGAAGCGTTCACCCTGCCTTCGCTTCACAAATGCACCAGACCTGCTGAGTTTCAAAAACAATTTTACTTTTTGTTGAAGTTTCTCTTCTCCATACAATGCGAAAGGAAGAAGACAGATAGTTTCGAGTGTGAGAAGCATGATGGAAACAGAGTGAGAAGCCATTATGTCATCATAGTGTGAGGAATGGTCAACCATCAAGACAGGGGTCTGTGTCTATACCATTGCTTAACATGGAGAGTTGCTCAATTCTCAGACGAATTATGCCATGACGCAGCACCATCCTCAGGGGGATGAATACTGGTAATTTGGCGACAATTTGGGACTTTCTTAGTCCAGATAAGAAATTTAAAAATAGAACATGGTGGACGCAGTCGGAAAGGGCTTAGTGGTGGCTCAGTGGTTAACACTGCCTCCTCGTTGCACCAGCAAATATGTTTCGATTCAAACTTGGGGCGACTTTCTGTGTGGAATTTTCACATTCTCTTTTTTGTCTGTGCGGGATTCCTTAGGGTGTTCTGGTTTTATTTCACATTCTAAAGATGTCCAAGTTAGGTGAATTGGCCACATTAAATTGCTCATAGGTTTCAGGGATGTTGTAGCTACAGAGAACTCCACAGGGGAGATGTGAATTAAGCGGGTCGAATAATAGGTCTGTGTTGGATGTACATTGAAGGATCAGTGCAGACTTTTGGGGACACTGATCGTGAGTCTACCTGTCACATACTTAAATAGATAACACGACTCTACCCAAGCAGTGTCTATGGTGAGGTGTTCTAAATGTGCATACACACTCCCACAAGTTCAATAACAGCTTTTTCAATGCTGTTAATAGATTGAGGAATAGTCCTTCAAATTTAAACTTTGTCGATCTTGTTTAATATTTATCTGGCCTCAAGCAAGATTTGTTATTTGTGACCTGTATACAATTGGCTGTCTCGGTTTGTTTTTCACTCTGTGATGTGCATGTCCTTGTTTCCAATGTTATGTTTGTACTGTTCCCAAGCAAAGCTACCACAATAAATTGAAACTGTGGATCAGGGCTGACTTTTTCCATAGTTATTTTTAAACTAAATGAATTGTGGTCACTTTGCCAAAATGATTCTCCCACAAACAGCTGTTACACAAATCGACATCAGGTTTTACCGCTTTCTCCAGCCAGACACTGATATTGTGATTGAGAGTTTTCGAGAACACACTTAACAAACTCTGCCCTTCCAAATGCTTAACACTGTGGCAGTCCCAGTCTCGATTTGGAACGCTTAAAAACCCTGACACTACAACCTTAATTATGATTGATGTTTGAGATCTCCTGACATATTTGTTCATGAGTTTCCCACTGACTATTATGGATGAGTAGTACAGTCGTAGCAAAGTGATGACGTATTCTTATTTCTCCATACTATTAACATAGCGTCAATGGACGATCCCACAGGAATATCATCTGCCCGTACTGCTGTGACGGTCCCTCATTCAAACCCACCAACACTTCGCCTCTCTTCCGCCTATTCAACTTTCCTTTAGCAGATGTACCCTTGCACAATGAACTAGCAGTCCTGTCCCTCCCTTAGCTATGTTTCTGTGATACCGGTAATATCCCAATCCAATATTCCCATTCATGTCCTGAGTTCATCTGCCTAAGCTGTCAAGCCCCTTACATTGAAAAAAATGCAACATCCTTTTGATTCAGGTCATCTCTTCCTGTCCCTACAACTCTCTCTGCCGGTAACCTTGGCCTGAGTGAAGATACCTTGCTAACTCTGCAAACCTCAGTATTGCTAACATCATCCTGTCTTGACATCCGTCCCGATCTCTGCAATTGACTGGAGGCTCCAACACCCTGCCTGTTGCTGTAACCTTCTCCAGTCCCTCTGATACAGACTATCAATATAACCTGCTCTCGTTCTTACGCCATACCCTTACTCTATCCTCCTCCTGTTCCTATACCGCACATCGACTGTTTTATGCATCTGTTTCTATAACCCTTCTGAACTTTGTGAAATTGTTCAATCATTACAATGCTCTATATTATCGTATCTTCCTCAAAACAAACATCCTTATCTCTTGAAATCTGCCTGTTCCTACTATTCTCCTGAACTCTGAAAACAGTCTGTTATACGCTACTTGCCGGCGTAAGCTTCTGCAATCCTTACAAAGCTCCATATGACTATCAATTCTTCCTGCGCTTGATTCTCCCTGTGATTGCAAGTTTTGAATGAGTAAGCTGTATTGTGACATGTACTCAAATGAGTGGAGTGAAAAGCTTTTGACTTACCCACTTTGAACGCCATCTGATTCGCAAAGGTAACTAATCACTGAATCTTCAGTTACAAGAGTAGGTACAGTGCAACAATGTCACCAACACACAGTGCCATCTTAGGTACAGAGTACCCTGGTAAAATCCTTGCTTACAGAACAGAGAGTTGAAGCAAAATCAGTTACTTTGGCGATCTGCTCCACTGCCCCCATCGCAGATATTGCCTGCAACACCTGTATAAACTGATCTGGGTTACATAGACATTCCTTTGACTGTCACTTACTCAGTAGCCCTCCATAGCAAGAAAGCCATTAACTCTAGGCATACGTAACGATCATTGAAATTTCCCCCATCACTGCACTGACTATCTTGATAACCTCTTCCCAACTCTCCAGACCTCGTTATGGCTGTAATCTCCTTTTTTTTTTTTTATTTCAAAATATACTTTATTCATGTAAATAAATCTCTGGTACTTGTACAAATTTCCATGTTGTTCATAGTTATATACATTGCATGTCTTAGCATTACAAAGAACAAATTGAATTAATCGAATTCACAGTTATCCTATTAACAGTTACCTTTATTAACTATCCAGTCTCTTGGTATTTGGCTGTGGCTTCAGCGGAACCCACCTACTGAGTGGGTGCCCTGTTATATGAAAGTAAATGCAACTTCTTTAACCCCCAGTTTATGGGGTTACCATTGTCCATTTGACTGTCCTGTCTCTGGGGTAGCTTGTCTACATCCCCATGGTAAGCACGAACCGCTGGACCTTCGCTGGGCTGAGGTAGCTGTTCAGCTCCTCACTGGGGTCATTTACCCGCTCTGGTGTCATTGAGCCAAGGCAAGAGTCCTCACTGTCCAGTTCTGTGTCTGACAATGGGACTGTCAGAGGATCACAGCTCTCGGTTGCCTGTAGTTGTGGGGCAGTGGGTACCTCCTGGTTCTCACTGGGTGGAGGGTGGACCTCGGGGGGTCCGTTGTTTCCTGGTTGGGAGGAAATGCCCTCCTCTTTACCGACGGCGCTCTGTCTCTTCTTCTGGTGGTGATGGCCTTCTTTGCGTCCATCTTCCCCCTCCGAAGAGCTGTCCGTCCCTCCCTCGTGCAGCTGTCTTTTCCCCTTTTGCTGGGAGGCTTTGGGGGCTTTTTCTAGATTTCCTCTTCCTGTTTTTAACAGGTATCCACTCCTCTGCCTGCTTGAATACCTCCTCCTCCTCCATTTCTTCCACCTGCCCGGCTAGATCAAGGATCAGCTGCTGTGACTCTCCATTGGCTGCCGCCTCCTCCACTCCAGCCTGTTCTTCTTTCTGGGTGTCACCAGACTCCGTTTCCCTGCTGTCCGGGTGGACCTTACTGGTCTTTGGTGGTCTACGGCTCACATTGCCATCTCCAGCCATCTGTGCGTAAGTGGGCCCCCCCCGTCTTGGGCAGGTCTTATACATGTGGCCCGCCTCTCCGCACAGGTTGCAGCTCTTTTCTTCCTGGCAGTCCTTAGTCAAGTGACCCTCCTGTTTGCAGTTCCTGCAGATGGTCACTTTGCAATCCGCCGCCACGTGTCCCGACTTCCCGCAGGTTCGTCACACTTTCGGCTGCCCTGCATATGTCAGGAAGCCTCTGCTCCCTCCAATTGCGAAACTCGAGGGTGGGTGGAGGATGTTCCCACTATCATCGGCCCTCAGAGTTACCCTGACCTGCCGCTTACTGGTCCAGATGCCAAAGGGGTCGATAACATCAGTGGCTTCTCCCTCAACTTGGACATACCTTCCCAGGAAGGTCTGGACATCAGCCGCTTGAACGTAAGGGTTGTACATATGGATTGTAACAACCCGATTCCTCTGTGCAGGAAACACGCACAATGGGGTCGCTGACAAGATGGAAAACAGCGGCTCCCCTTCCTTCTCCTTGAAGACCTTCAGGAGCTGTTTGCACTGCTTCACGCTTCTGAAGGTCACATCAAAGTAGCCTGCCCCAGGAAAATCCTGCAAGCAGTACACGTCCGCTGCAGCGAACCCACAGCATCCCAACAGTACCTTCTTAATAAACAGGGTGCGATCAAGCGGTATACGATCCTCAATCTTCTTCACAGTCACCCTGACTGTGTTCCGAACCCCCTGCCCAGGACTGCGGGCAGCTGTCGAGGCCATAGCTCTGAGGTTGGCTGGTCCCTGAATTTGCGTTAGGCCGAAGCCAGCATGAAGATCCACCAAGAGCAGGTCAGCACAACCAAACGATCCTCCAACGTCCAATCACGATCCAACGATGATCTCTTCACGAGCTCTGATGACTCGCAACTCGACGCTTGTCCTGATAAGAACAGACACTTGATCTTAGCCAAAAGGCCGAGGAGTAATCTCCTTTAGTTCCGATAATTTTCTGTTTGTAACCTATTCTTGTCCACAGAACAATCGTTTCCTCTGTCAGTGTCTCCATTCAAGAACACTGTCAATATCATTGCAAACTTTTCCATTAATACAAAGTTCTCTCTCCACGTAAATAACCATTAACAATCCATCTCCCTGGAAGATACTTCTACCGAAACAATTGGCCTTGCCCGTGTATTTGTTTTCAATACAGGCATTTTTCATTATCTGTGTTATTTACTCAAGACCATTGAAATTGCCTTATCCATGCAACATGTCCCAGTCTCCTCCGCGTTCCTGTCAATATAATCTCCCTTAAAACTCCCTTAAACTTCTCAACTCAAACAACTCACAACATCTGTAGCCTGCTATTCTGCTAAAATCCTCCCTTTCTCTGTAAATTGCTCTAACCCATCCAAACCTCCCAATCTCCATAAACTCCGTCACCTCCGACAACGTGCCCAATCAGTGTAACGTCTTCCAGTCTCAATAAAAAATATCAATCTGTTTAGGCCATACTATCTCGCGAATTCGCTCAGATCCCTCAAACTTTTCCAGTCTGTGTAACCGACTCTAATCCCTGTTACTCTCACGTTTCAGTTCCTAAAAAAAGACTCACTGTCTATGTAACATCCTCCCATTGGAATCACCCACCATGTCAACGTAAGCTCTCCCAGACTCCACAGCCATACGCTCATCTCCATAACCTCCTGCTCTCACAACACTATATGTGTAATCGTCACCCTCCCTTTCAATCCTCCCTCCTGCAGTAACCTTCTTCATCATCAACAACTCTCACAATTCACGAAATCTCCTTTGCTGCTACAATGCTCCTAATGCATGCAACATCCTCACGTCCTGATATCCCTTCCCGTCTGTGTAACCATCACCATCCTTCAGTGGTCGTCTCGGGAACATTTCAGAGGAAGGAATAGTTGTAGAGGCCGGACCATGTTACGGAGATTGGGCGGACTGTAGAACCGAAGGATGGTAGAAATTTAAGAAGGAAGGTGAATCCTGCAGGAGATAAGAGGTAGCGGGATTCACGGAATAGCAGGATGGGACCGAGAATGGGTTGTGAAATCTGAAGGAAGGTACAATCTTGATCTGATTTGTTTGTGGGATTCAACGGTAAAATATTTTGTTTCTGTAAATACACAAATTTGGTTCCTTGCTGAGCTGGTCCTGGGAATCTTTACTGGAATGGATGAGCACAGCTTCAAATTCCCAGGCGGGGAGATGTGATATGAGATGGCAATCTATTTACTCATTCTGTCTATGTGTCTGGTACTGATCTGTTGCTCCTCATGTGACCTCGAGATCTGCATAAACGACCAAAGCTCACCTTATCAAAGCCTTCAATTGGAATATTCTTTATTGTTTTCATTATTTTTAAGTGGCAGTTCTGTGATATGCAGTAATCGCTGGTCAAGTGCAGAGAACGTCAGCTTTTTCATTAAGCCGGACTTATGCAATGGGGTTTTGTGGATTCTGTCCTTTTCTGTAGACAATCATTCAGAGGATTTTATAACCAGGGAATCTGAGTGCTGATATTCTTTGCTGTGTCGAGTTAGTCGTCATGTGACTGTAACAGAGACGGATTGTTTGTGGCTAGCCTGTAACACTGTAAATACCGATACTGGGTCAATGTTACTGCACTGGCCTCTGAGCATCAGGAGCTGGAAAACCTCATGCTGTTTTTTATGTGGGGTCTGTCACTAGATAGGGAGAGAGCAGTTCACTGAGTAAATGACATATAGAGATTTTGGAAACTTCCTGTTGTCTCTAGCCTTGTGCCATATAGTTATCTACCTCTCATGAAGCGAACCTTTTTCGTTCTCCAGTCCCTTCTGCTGCTGAACGCTTCACCTCTTTTTAACCAATTTCAGCTCTTACAGCCTGGCTTTCGTCTGCAAACTCCTGTAGTACGCAATGACGTTGTTCTTTATTGTCCTGTCAAATGCCAAAGAGCTGTGTAGAAACAAACTTGAAATAGGTTTGCGTCAATGAAAATAAAACACTGTTCCCTTCTCCATATTATACAGGAAGTCTCTTTGTCAAACTGAGTCTCCTTGTTTGTGTCTCCCAAGAGAAGAAGGTCACATCCTTCCAGGATCCACCCTAAACATTCCCTTGTGAATCCGTACCAATGAGGTCAACTCTTATTCTGATGACCCTCAGCGGGCACAGAACACAAGTGCCCAAGTTGATATTCCTCTAGCTTTCTGCAATAACTTTCTGTTGCTCGATTCCTTCTTAATTCTGAAACCTGCAAGAGTCTGGACACTGCTCCAAACCACTGATTACTGGGAGTGCTGCACACCTCCATATGTCTGTAAATATCACACACTCCTGGAGGTCGCCTCATCTCTGCAAAATCCTCCACCTTCCAGTTTGTTTCTCCTCTTTCTGTTTTCTCCTCCAGCCATCGCCATCTCTGTATCCACCAATCTCTACAGTTCTCCCTGGCTCAGTTAACTAACTGTCTCTGGAAGTGCCTGCAGCTCTAACAGCCATCCCTATCTGCGAAATTTACTCTCGACACCACAACCCTTGCAATGTCTGAAAACTCCAAAAGCTTTCGATATCTCAGTAGCAACCTTCTGTCCGTCAACGCTTATTATATTTTATCAAATGCTACAACCCTCAGATCGGCGTAAGCTGCACCAGGCCTTCCAACATTCTCGATCTCTCTGACTGTCTCCATTGATTTCCAGTCTCTGGAATACTCCCACTTCTTTAACTTCATTCAGACTCATGTTATAGTGAGCTACTCTAGTCCGTGAAACTCACATGGCAGTGGACATCCCACAATTGAGACGATTATACTCATTTTTATAATTTCCTGCAACCTCTAATACCATCGCTATTTCTGTAAACTTTTCTTGCCGCTCGTACTCACTCTATACTGTGTGAATGCCCCAATCCACTGCAAACTCCCTTCCAGACCATACAGTGATCGCCATCGGTGTAATCTACTTCAACCCTTTATCCACCAAACTGCGGATACCTTCTCTATCTCTCGCAGCATATTAGCATTTTTCAGTCTCTAAATTCATCCCAATCTGTTGAAACTCCTTCAGTTGTTATATGTTTCCCTATCGGTGTGACGAATTTGAGGCCATTACATCCTCCTTCTCTCTGTAAATATCTCCTCTTACTGTAGCCCATCCTAATATCCGAAGGGACTCTCATCTCTGACAACCCTCTCTGCGATTGCAACCCCCTTTCAGTCACAAGAAACCAAGCTAACCCTGTCACATCTTCCAGCATGCATAAGACTCACTCTCTATGAAATATCATCCAGTGCATAAAATCCTTTCACTGTCTAATATTCTGCAGTCCATGTTACCCTTCCTGTCCCTTTAATATTGTCCAGTTCGTACAATCCTGAATGTCACTGTAACATTCTCCACGACATGATACAATTCCCATGTCGGGAATGTTGTCCAGTACATATCACGTTTCCTGTCCCTGTAATATTCTCCAATCCATACCACCCTCTCTCCAGGTGTTGCCAATTTCCCTTTCCCTCTAACATCCTCGAGTCCATACCATGCTGCACGTCCCTGTACTATTTTCCAGTCCATGACCACTCCCTATCCATAAAACATTCTTCAGTCCACTGCAACCCCACCGCCCTGAAACATTCAGCAGTCAATTCCACAGTCACTGTCGCGACAATATTGTCCTGTACATGTTATCTTCTTTCTCCCTGTAATACTCTGCGGGCTCCACAACAGGAATTAAATGTTCTGCAACCTTAATTCCCCTGAATGTCCCCACATCCTGCTCAATGTAGTCTCTTATGATCTGTGAGTTGCACACCCATTCATATGCCTGAAATCTAATTCAGTCCCCTCCATCTCTATAACTTCCACCAATGCTACAGCACTTTCTCCCACGGACATTTACCAGCACCTGCGAGCATCTTTCACTCTTTTCGATCGTCCTGAAACTGAACGCCTCCCTATCTCTGAAACCACCATCCATCTTTTTAACCCCCATTAACTCTGAAACAATCCCCGCATTTGAAACAAGGCATATGGAATGACTGCATTAAGTGAAGTGAACACATTTGATCGAACTGTCACGACGGAGGTGTGCCTGCATAATGACTATGGGCGGGAAGTTTTCAAAGTTTGTCTTGATTTAGGCAGAATGAGCGTGAAGGCAAACAAGGTCAAGTTATGTTGTGAAGAAGCGATGCAGTGTATGAATTAGTGAGACAGCCAATTAAATATCGGAATTTTATAGAAAATGATATTTACATAATGAGGTTAAATTTAGCGTTGATTTTGGTGAAACTGAGAAGCCGTAATCTGCAGTAACAGTTTCAGGAGTGACCATGTAGACACCAAATAATTATGCTCATGTAAATACGGTTACAGACAGCAAATTGAAAGTACTTGTCGCACGGACAGTACAGTAACTGTGTGTGACATTAGTGTCCATCCCGACTAGATAACTAATGATTATAAGGGCTGTATTTGATGGAATCCTGGATTGTAAATGAGATAGTTTTCAGTTGTAGCATCTCGAATAATCATCAAGAGAATCGTTTATTCGAATTCAAATACTATACAATGAAAAATATCTTATGATCTCTTACTGAAGAAGGTTTGTGAACAGAGAACCATGTCACTATATAATATTTTATTGAGTTTGAAACTGATTAATAGAAGACCATGGGATGTCACAGTGGTATCAGGCCATTTGGGAGTTTGAGTATTTCGGCCATTTAATGAGATCATTTTGGATCTGGTAATCCCCAATTCTACTTTCCCTCCCTTTCCACGTAACCATTTTATCCCAAATGAATTAAAATCCGACCATTTCTGCTGCAAATATGCTGAATTACCCAGCCTCGACAGCATTCTGAAATCAGGAATTCATGCATTCACCGTGATGTGAGTGAATAAATTCCTCTTCATCTCCACGTTGAATGTGGGAGATCTTGGTTGGATTTTATGCACCCTGGATACAGATTCGCACACAAGCAAAATCAAAGTGAGTGTCAAAGATATGTTTGAGAGACGACGTGATAGTTAGTGGCTAATGAAGAAGGATAGCAAAGGCTGCAGCAAAATACAGAGCAAATGGAAAGGTGCGTGGAGAGATGAGAAATTAAGTTGAATCCAGATAAGTGTGCTCTGATGCAATTTGTGATATTAAATGTAAGAGGAAACAGAGATGAGGGTCAACGATATTCAGAGGGAAGTTGGGGCACGCCCACAGCTGCCTGAAAGTGTCCATACAACCCTGTAAGTTAGAAAAGAAAGTACATACCATGCTTGCCCTTGTTGGTCACAGGATAGAGTGTAGTTGTTTGCACATCGTGTTGTATTTCTATGAAACTTTTGTTTGACCGCAATTGCAGTACTGTAAGTAGTTCTCATCGCGAATCGATTCTCAGAAGGTGGAGTATTTTTAATGCGTGAAAAAGCAGATTCCAGGTTGCCTGTTTTATGTGAGTTAAGAGTATGTTAGCTGTAAGGCGACATAGAATAAAATCTTCGATTGTTTTTTCTAGAGTGTCAAAGACTGAGGGGCAACTAGGTACAGAAGGATAAATAAGGAGAGGCAAGGATAATGTTTATGATCGAAATCACATTGACCCCACCGAAATGTTAAACATAACAATGCATATAATTAAGGGGAGATGGGGAAAGTTTAAATGAGGTGTGCGAATCAAGTGGTTTTAAATTGAGAGTGGAGGTATGAGCAAAGTTTTTAACTTGGCATTAGACAGAAGCATAAACATGCAGAGATTAGAGGGATAACGACCACTTGTAGGCAGATAGGATGAGTCGACAAATGCATGGTAGGCCGCAGGGCCTATTGCTGTCCTGTATTCTTCTATTTTCTAAATTGGCAGCATCTACCCTGTCCAAGCCCCTCAGAATATTGAATGATTATTCAATTTCTCTCACATTCTTCGAAATTCCAATTGGTTCAAACAAAATATACTCCGCCTGTTGTCATTATAAAATTCCTCCATTGATGGGATCAGCACATTGAACCTTCTCTGGTTTCCACCCAATGCAAAATTATCTTTTCTTAGGGCACTCAGACTGTTCATAATATTGTTTCTGTGGTCGGATTCGTACTTTGCAAAGTTTTAGCAAGACCTCCCTATTGTTAGGCTCCATTCCCCTTGTAATAAATGCCAGCATGTGATTTGCCTTCTTTATTCACTGAAAGTTACTTTTCTCAGAGTGATACACAAGTATGTCAAAACCTTTTGTGGAGTCAGTCTGAAACCAACGGTGTTAGCTTGAAAGTCATTCAGGAATGTGCTGCAACGTATTGTAAATTTTATGGCATTAAATACTAATTGCATCCTTAGAATCAAGGGAAGAGACGTTTCATAGAAGAGAATTTGATTTTGAGCCTGTTAGATTTTATTTGTTTGTATGAATATCATTGGAAAAATAGATAAGAGTATGGCTGAGGAGTGTTGGTAAGAGGATATGGTTTACTTGAATTTTCAGGAGCCTTTAAACATGTTCAGTAAGAGTTAAAGAGTAACTCGGGAAAGAAAAAGATACGATGAAGATCAATGACGTCGTCTTTGTGACAAACCAAAGGAGTTGGACGAGTTATTAAGCAAAACATTCCCTTGAATATTTACAGTGGAGAAAGGCATGGAAACCCTGGAGCTTTGGGAAATATATCGTGATGTTTTGGAAATAATCCACAATAGCGAAGAAAAAGTTATGGAATCTTAAAATGAACAAAGTTAGATCAATCATTGGGAGCTCATTAATTCTATCCCGGGACATTGTGCGAAGCTAGGGAAGATATTGCAGGTCTCCTAAAAAAGGCATTTATATGATCAATAGAAACGGTATGGTACCAGAAAACTGTTGGGCGGCTCATATTGTTCCATCACATAAGGGTTGCTTGGAAAAGCCAGGAAACTACAGACCAGTGAGGCCAGTGAGAGAGGAAGTTGTTAGAGGATATTCTGAGAGAAACTAGCTCCATGCATTGGAAAAGGCAAGGGCTGTTGTGTTTCTGTTCGCCGAGCTGGAAATTTGTGTTGCAGACTTTCGTCCCCTTCCTAGGTGACATCCTCAGTGCTTGACAGCCTCCTGTGAAGCGCTTCTGTGTTGTTTCCTCCGGCATTGATCGTGGTTTGTCTCTGCCGCTTCCAGTTATCAGTTCCAGCTGTCCGCTGCAGTGGCCTGCATAGTGGGTCCAAGTCGAGGTGTTTGTTGATATAATTTGTGGATGAGTACCATGCTTCTAGGAACTCCCTGGCTGTTCTCTGTTTGGCTTGTCCTATAGTAGTAGTGTTGTCCCAATCGAACTCATGTTGCTTGTCATCTGTGTGCGTGGCTACGAAGGACAGCTGGTCGTGTCGTTTCGTGGATAGTTGGTGTTCATGGATACGGATCGTTAGCTGACTTCCTGTTTGTCTTATGTAGGACAAATGCAGGAGGAAACATCACAGAAGCGCTTCACAGGAGGCTCCCAAGCACTAAGGATGTAACCTAGACAGGGGAAGAAACGTCTGCATCACAGATTTCCAACTCGGCGAACACAACCACAACAACGAGCACCCGAGCTACAAATCCTCTCACAAACTTTGAAGGCAAGGGTTGTTTATAGATTGACAGTATGGCTTTGTGAGAGGTAAATTGTGTCTCACAAACGTGATTGACTCTTCGAGGAGGTGGCCAAGAGGTAAATGAATGCAGAGCCGGCAACCATGTCTACATTTCCTTCATAAGTAATTTGACAAACTACCAGGGAATAGGAACAGATTACTGTAAAAGTGTTTGGGATCCAGTTAGAGCTATTCAAGTGGATACAAAATTGGCTTGATGTTTGGAGACAGAGTGTGACGGAAGACGTTTTAGTAGGTGTCATTTGTCGATGTCATTTGGATAAATGATTTAGATGAGAATACTTGTTTCATGATAAGTAGGTTGTGGGTGACACTAACATTGCTGGTATATTGGATAATGAAGAAGGTTACCTGTGATACAACCGTATTATAAGTTCTGCTGGGTTAACGGACTGAGGAGCTGCAGATGGAGTGCCAGATGTTGCATATTGATAAGACAAAATGGCGTGGGACTTGTACACTTAATATTAGAGCCCCACGTAGAGAAGTCAAACTGAGAACTAGGGCTGTAGGTACACAGTTCATGGAAAGTGGTGTCACAGGAAGACAAGGTAGTGACGCAGGTGTTAACACCGTTTGCCTTCATTATCTGGAGCACATTTGTGGCTGTCCAAGACGTTGGTGCGGCCAAATTAAAACTGTTTGGATTAGCAGGATTAATTCATCTAGTTCACTTACGTCCTTTCAGGAAGGGCAGCTGACATTCTTACATGGTTTGGCTCAAATGTGATTCCAGACCCACAACAATATGGCTGAATCTGACCTGCCCTCTGGGCAATTAGCATTCGGCAACGTATGCTGTTTCAACCCGTGACACCCTGCATCCCAATGAATGAATAACTAAAAAGATATATTTCCTTCCCTTCATTTGCAAACACCTCTAGCTGCAGCAATTTCGACCTGCTTTGTAACACATTTCAGGTCCTGGCCACTTTCTGTAAAACTCAAACTGCCTCCATCACCTTCAGCGTCTCTGTTCCTATCATCTCAGTTTTCACTGACAATGATTCCCCTTCCCACTGCCCTCCTGCTAGGATTTTCGTTCAAATCCCTTTAATACTTACTTTCAGAACATCCTCTCGCTTCAGAATTTTTAGAATTTTTTAGTGATCTTCGAAGTCTCTTAATGTCATACAATACACTTTGTACTGAGTGAGGAACAGCTGGGAATTTTTAGTGAGTTTTTGCCTGTTTCAATAGAATTCCCTTTTGTTGGGAGTTTACACCGTTTACTGTATACCCTGTTTACCTTCGTCACTTCTCTTTTCAAACTCATATCTTGAGTCTGTTGGTAGCGTGTCCATTCTGTGATTCACGTTAAAACTTTATAATTCATTTAAATTTCATTTAATAAAAAACTCCCAGAGGATCTGTCCAATTGAGATCACCCATCCACTCAGCCTTATCACGCAATGATCAATCTGAGACAGCTACATCCCGAGACAGTTGTAGAAATGTTTTTCCAAATATATACTGACAGAAACATTCTCCAAAAGTCACTTCCAATATTTGCCAGTGTGCTTGCCCAAGCTTACAAGAAAGTTATGTCTCCCAAAACTATCAAAGTGTCTTTGTTAAAAATTCCAATGAATTATTGTTTAATCCAATGATGAGCAATGCAATGCTGTCAGATGGCCTAAAACTATCTCCCCCAACTCTTTTTGACACTGAGTACCGACAATTTGCATTCAGGCTGATTCTACTGTATAATCAGAGGCCAAATGCTTTCTCTGTAATGCCTGTGTTATCCATTCCTGTACGGTTGCCCATTATGCTTTCCCATTCTGCGTAAGAACCAGCAAGTTTGTGTCACATTGAACATTTATGTTCCATCTTTTACTCGTCCTGTAACCATGTCTCTCTGGCAGCTAACGCTCATTTATCTCTGTGTCTCAATTTATCTACCTTATTACAGTTACTTTGTCCATTATAAGAAAGAATATTATAATTGACTTTTCTGCCACGTTTTCCTCACACAAACCTCTCAACTGATGTGAACTTTTAGTTAGTCTCTGTCTGTTCTTGTTGCCTTCTGCCTGTCCTCAGTCATATCCCCGTGCGGTACGGAATTGTCACATATTTTCTTGGATTTGGAAAGCTGATGTCAACTGAATCCTGTTCCTGTGACCTCACTGTCAGTTTAAAACCCTGTCCATCAATCTAACGACATGATTGGCCATGCCACTGGTCCCAGCACGGTTCTTTTGTCACCCAATGCAATGTCGTTTGTATTTTTCATTCGTGGCCTGTGGGTGGGTCTGGCTGGCCTGCATCTCTTGCCCACCCCGAGGTGCCCCTAAACTGTGTGGCTTGCTGGGCCATTTCAGAGGGTAGTTGAATGGTAACCACATTGCTGTAGATGTGGAGAAACACTATGATGCCTCCATAAGGTGAGGATGGCAGATATTATTCACTAAAGACACAAATGCGTCAGATCGATAATGTGTAACATCAGCAAAGATTTAAAGCTAATTTGTAGATTGTTAATTAAGTATTTTCAGGAGCAGGGAATTCAAATTCAACGTTTTGTTATGTTGGGATTTGAACTGAGGCCCCGTGAACATGAGATGACATTTAGGTATTATCAGGAGGCCATAACTTTGCGTGTTCACAGGTTGCTCTTCCTCGTGCAACATGAGTCAAAACTCGTTCTTCCATGCAATTGTTGAATCTTGAAATCTTCCTGCACTCTTGTGATAGCACGCATTATCTCAACATTTGATATACCTCACCATGTTGGTCTACTTGTTGCTTCTGTCGCCTGTCAGTCTGACAGCTACTCCAGATCCTGAATTGAATTGAATTGAACTGAATTTTACTGAGGCACAGTGAAAAGCTTTGTCTTTCAAGAACCACAGGCAGATCCTAGAGTTAAGCAGCATAGATAAGTAACTAATAGGTAAATAGCGGCAAAAGCAAAATCACTGGTACAGGAGAATGTTAAGAGTCGGTGAGTCCATTCAGTATTCAAATAACAGTAAAGTTGAAATTGTTTTGCTGCTTGTGTTCAGGCGTCTGTACTTTCTCACAGATAGTAGATGTGGTTGAACAACAATGCTGGCGGCCTTTCCTTGACAGGGGACCTGGTCGATGAATTCCATAGATGGGAGATTGGTTATTTTGATGATCTGGGCAGTGTTCAACAAGCTTTGTGACCGTCTCCAATCTTGAATGTGACAGTTGCCAGACCAGGTAGTGGTATATCCAGGCAGAATGCTCTCGATGGAACCTATATTGGCCGTCACGCCAAATTACCTCAGCTGCCTGAGGAAGGAGAAACATTGTTGTGTCTTTGCAAAAAGTGCTTCCTTATGAAGAGTCCAAAAACGCTTATTGTGAATGACCACTCCCAGGAACATAACACATTCTAGTCGTTCCACCACTATGCTAGTAATGTGTGTGAGTGTCTTGGGGAGGGGGGGCGGGGGAATGAGGGGTATGGGGGGTTGGTATGAGTAACACACTGCCGAAAATTAATAATGAATTCCTCGGTTTTGCATGACATTGGGAGCTGGCTTGTTCTCAGTGCACCGTTTTGCAGGTCTTCCACCTCCTGTATTAGGGTCATAGGGATTTACAGCATGGAAACAGACCCTTCAGTCCAACCCGTCAATGCCGACTGGATATCCCAACAAAATCTAGTCCCACCTGCCAACAGCCAGCCCAAACCCTTCATATTCATATACCCATCCAAATATCTCTTAAATTTTGCAATTGTACGAGCCTCCACCACTTCCTCTGGCAGCTCTTTCCATACCCGTAACACCAGCTGTGTGAAATAAATGCCTCTTCGGTCTCTTTAATATCTTGCCCCTCTAACCCTAAACCTATGCCCTCTAATTCTGGTCTCCCCGACTCCAGGGACAAGATAATGTCTATTTGCCCTATCTATGCCCATCATAATTTTGTAAACTTTTTTACCCTTGGCTATTTCTCCTATTTAAGACTTGCATGTTTTCACCAACATTTTATAACGTCATCTCGTAGCTTCAGTTTTCCAAGGGATATATTGAAGGCAATGTCACAAATATCTCCAATCCATAGACTTAGTGCTCTGAACAAGGAGAGCAATGAGCCAAATTCTTCTTTCACCACGCTGTCCACCTGTGATGCCACGTTCGAGGAAACTGGACCAGTGGGCCAAGAAATGAAAAATGGAGTTTCATTCAAGTATTGGATTTTGTTATGAGAAACTAGGGTGGATTAACACATGTAAGGTTCGGGCTCTGTGCAGTGATGTCGAACACAGAACGGCCAAGGATCAAGACCCTCTTTAATATCTGTATTCACTCTCTACTGAATCACTAATCTTGGAATTCACAAACGTACGAGCAATTACTCCTTTATTTTCAGAAAATCGCTTTTTGTAAATGATGCACAGCAGTGGACCCAGCACTGATAGTTATGGTACGCTGCTAGTTACATCCTTCCAGTCTAATTAACACTACTCCACCGCACATTTTATGTTATCTACTGTTAAGCAAATTTTGAATCCAGTTGGCTCGCTCTTTCTAATACAATGTGATCGTCCATGACTAAACAA
Organism: Chiloscyllium punctatum; assembly: GCF_047496795.1. NCBI lineage: Eukaryota > Metazoa > Chordata > Chondrichthyes > Orectolobiformes > Hemiscylliidae > Chiloscyllium > Chiloscyllium punctatum. The sequence goes on along the minus strand of NC_092789.1, from coordinate 30,339,427 downwards.
AGTACCATGCTAAATCCTGTCTAAGGCATTGCTGAATTCAGAAACGGCGTCTATTGTTCTGCCTTCATCCACTTTCCTTGTCACCTTTTCAAAAAATTCAGTTTAACTTTGTGAGACATGATTTCCCATGAACAAAGCCATACTGACTACCTGTAATCAGCCTTCGCCGTTACAAATACACAGAAATCCCATCTGTCAGGATGGTCTCCAACAAATTACCTATCCTGACTTCAAGCTAACTGCTCTTCAGATCCATGGCTATTCCTCATAGACTCAACATCATATTCATTGGCACAGAATCATACAGCACTGGAACTAACCGTTCAGTTGTAGCCAACGATAATCTATAATTAATCCGTCCCACTGATTAGCTCCTGGCCCATTTTCCTCCAGATCTTTCCTATTCATGTTCTTATACACATGCTTTTGAATGTTGTAATTGTGACCACATCCACCCCTCATTCCATAAGTTCATTCATCACACAGAGCACACCCTCGAACAATTTGTCCCTCGTCTTTTTTTTAAAATCTCTGTCCTCTAATCTTAGTCTCAAAACGCCGCTGTTACTCGGAAAAGACAACTACCATTAACGCTATCACGAGCACACATTATTTTATAACCTTCTATCAGATCGCCAATCAGCCTTCAGGTTGCAGTGATAAAAGTTTCAGTCTATGCAGCCTTGCAGTGTAAAACAGATCTTCCATCCCGGAAACATCCAGGTATAATCGTATCTTTCCTGAAACTGGGTGAGCAGAACTAGACGGGCTATTACGGAAGATGCTTGAATATTCTCCTCGACAGTCGGAACACGACTTCCAAATTCATATACTTAAGGGACTGAGCAACAAAGGCAGGATTGCCAAGTGACTTCTTAAACACCATGTCTGTACGTGATGCAAACATCAAAGAGTTATGGAAATGAACCCAAGAATCCCCTGTTCTGTAACACTGCATCAGACTCTCCTATTAATTGTATGAGCTCTCCCCTTGTTTGTTGAACCAAAATGCCTCACCTCACATACATTAGTTTGAACTCGATCTACAGTTTTCATCCATGTCACCCATATCATCATGATCCCTTTGTAATCTGAGAAAACCTTCTTCACACTCCATTATCCCACCCTCCAGTCTTTCAGGACATCAGACGTGGTTCTCAGTGTCAGAAACAGCTCTGCTAGGGAGTCTGCATTTATTTTTCCGCAGCTACCTACAATGTGCTGTGGTACACATAATCAATTTCTGGGGATTTATCTAACTATTGTTTATTAAAAAAAATAAACCTCCAGCATCTCCTCTTCGGTAATGTGGATGCGTTTCAAGACGGAGTGGTGGAGTCATGGCAATAGATGGCAGAGAAACAGACTTAGCTAGCCCATCCATACTGCACAGCTAACCTCGAGACATCTAGTCCCATGGACCAGCATTTGGCCAATAATGACATAACCAACCGGATAGCCCTGAAACGTTATAATTGTATCAGTCTCCGCTACTTCCTCTGTCCGCTCATTACATCCTCTGTGTGACAAGGTTGTGCCTTTTAATCTCTTCCGCTCTCAACTTACACCTATGTCACCTAAGTTTGCACTCCCAACAACGAAAAAAAGCCTTTGTCTGTTCGCCCTATCTATGCCCCTCATGGTTTTATAAGGTCACCCCTCAGCTTCCGATCCTCCATGGAAAATATCCCGTGCCAATTCAGCCTCTCCATAATGCTCAAATTCTCCACCCGGGCAACATACTTCTAAATATTTTATGAGTCCGTTGAAGTTTCATAACATATTTCCTAAAGCAGGGAGACCAGACGTGCACATAGTATTCCAATAGTGGCTGAACGTGTCACTCTTTATTTCCCCAATTTTCCTCTGAGTACTTTCTGAAAAACATTCTTTCGGATCTCAACGGTAGTTACATACATCGATGGCCTCATTGATCATTAAAGGATCCTTTATTCTCCCTGGTTACTCTTCTGCCCTTAACATACTTGTAGAATGCCTTTGGATTTTCCTTAATCTCCTCTGCCAAATCTAACTCATGTCCCTTTTTTCAATTCCTGATTTTCAGGCAGAGTATTCCTACAGCCCTTATGTTCCTCAAAGGATTCAATTGATCCAGCTGACATGTGTCCCCCTTTTTGGCCAGAGCATATATAGACAATCAGTGTTTCTGAATTTCGGCAACATTGCCCTGCACAGTAATAGGAGCATGTTGGCCCTGAATGCCCATTTTGTCTCAGTTTTAAAAATATTCCCACATGCTACTCTTCCCTTCTCATGCAGATAGCCTTCAAAATCAACGTTTTAACGTTCCTGTCTCATGCTACTAAATTGATCTTTCGTCATTGTATGACTCGGCTTTGAGGACCAATCCTATCCTTTTCCATAGCTATTTTGAAACTCAGAATTGTCGTCACTTTGTCAAATTGCTCCCTCAGGACCACCTCAGTCCATTTCCTTCCCTTGATTTCAAAGGGGAGGTAAGGTTTTGCCCCTTTCTCCAATCGGGTTGGGAGTTTTCTGGAACATACTTAACAAATTTCTCCAACCCAATCATTTAACGCTGTGGTAGTCGTATTCAAGATTTGGAAAGGTTATAAAACCACATCATTACAACTCTGTTATTCTTGCTGATATCTGAGATCTCCTGACATTAGTTGTTGATCAGTCTCCTAGTGATAATCAGGAGGACAGTCGTGTCAACGTGATGACCAAATTTTATTGCTCCTTCCTCCATGATAGCCTCAAAGGATGATCCCACAGGAATATCCTCTTCACGTACTTCTGTAATATTTCCCTGTTCAAAACTACCACCATTCTTCATTTGCCTCCACTGCTATCCTTCCTGTAGCATGTGCACCATGGAACAATGAGCAGTCAGTTCACTCCCTTCCTTAACGACGTTACTGGAATGCCAGTAATATTCCACTCCCATGTTCCAATCTGCCCAACTTGTCAGGCCCGTTGCAATAAAATAATTACAGGTAGTACATCAGTTTTTCCTCATTGTTTGCTGTGTTGCTCCTGCGAAGTCGATTCAAACTGTTGTTTCCAACTTCTGTATCAGCCCCAGTTTCCTTTCTGGACTTAGGACTGTTTAGGATCTTACACCCTTGTTAGTCTAGCTTAAATCCTCCGGAGCAGCTCCAACACTTCTCCACCTCAGGATATTGGCCTCACTCCCACCCGCAGTTGAGGTGTTTTCCTCAATGTATCGACCTGTGCTGACTCCGTCAGGGATCTAAGGACTTTCACACCAAGGTCCCTCAGTACTCCACAGTAATCAGTGCTGATTATCCCCATTCAATCTCTGCATTTCCAAGATTTAATTTATGGTGTACTTAGGAATTGTTTCCAATTATTTCCCTCCCACCTATTTCAGAGTATATGCCCAACCGATTTCAGAGTATCTGCTCTGTAATTACCTGGCCGCTTCCTGCTGCTTTCCTTGATGAAAGGATCAGCATTATCTCACCTTCAGTCTTTCGGCACTTCTCCTGTGGCCAGGAAAGTGGTAAATATATCTGCCAGGGCCCCTCATCACTTACCTCCCATTGAAGACTGTGATACATTACATTGTGAACTGGGGACTTCTTCATCTTCCTGCCTTTGAAAACATATAATGTCTCCTCTTTTTGATCTTTACATTTTCGAGAACCTAAGCATCACCACTGAATTCCTCTACGACAGCATCTGTCTCATTTGAGAATGCAGATAAGACGTATTTTTTTAAGAAATCAACTGTTTTCTCTGGCTCCATGCACAGTTTGGCGCTTTGGTTTCGGAAAGGTCCAACTCTTTTCGACGGAATGGTCTAACTCTGTATTTATTACCTTAAAAAATCACAAAATACAAGGTTATATGCCCACAGGTTTATTTGGAAGTACTAGCTTTTGGAGCGATGCTGTTTCATAAGACAGCTATGGAGCAAGATCGTAAGACACGGAATTTATAACTAACAGTATCAGTGTCATGCAACTGAAGATATATATTGAACAAACCAATAATTCTTTCAACTTTTTGGATGGCGAGCTGGTTTTGATTCATAAATACGTTAATCCCACAAATGTTTTCCAGTCTCATTCTCAAGATAACGTAAGTATTCATAAAAAGAAGTGACATCTCACCTCAAACATTGCATTTAACTTTTGAGGTTAGAGGGTTGTACCCCAATCTTGAGCCAGATTGGTTCTACTTCCAAAGTAGGAATTTGTGAAGTGTTACATGTACTGACTGCGTGCATTGACTGCCTGCAGATTGAAGACGTATTGAATGAAATAAAATCAACCTGCAATTGCTATTTCGTGAATGAAAATTCACGAAATAGACTTGATTCTGTGTGTATGCACGTGACGGGGTGCGGTGGGGGCGTGAAAAGAGAGACAATGCTTGTGGGGGAAGGGGAAGGGTGTGGATGTGCGCGTGAGTGCGAGTGAAAGTGTGTGTTAGAGTTTGTGAGTGCTCAGTAGAGTGTGTGCGTGAGAGTGACGGAGTATAAGCCAGTGAGAAGGTTTATGCGTTGGTTTGAGTGCATGTGATAGTATATGCGCGTGCCTGAGAGAGGGTCTGCGTCTGTGTGTGTGTATATGTGTGTGTGTGTGTGTGTGTGTGTGTGAGAGAGAGAGAGAGAAAGAGACAGACAGAGAGAGACAGAGAGATTGAGAGAGACAGAAAGAGAGAGACATAGGGAGAGTAGTGTATTTGTTGTCACCTGCATTGCGACATGAACCCCATTTCCGTTTGAGACTCCATAACATTATCTGCCAAAGATATTTCGTGAATATTAGAAAAAAGAACAAAGACAGCCCAGGAACAGTCCCTTCGGCCTTCCAAGCCTGAGCTAAACCAGATCTACTGTCTAAACTTGCCGCCCTATTCCTTTGAATCTGTATTCCTCTGCTCCCCACCTAATCATGCATCTATCCAGACGCATCTTAAATGATATTTAAGATATTTACATTGTTTGCCTTCCATTTGCAGCCCCTCAAACTCTGGGCGTTAGAAGGCCTTCGCCTGTTTTAATTGCACTTTATTTCCTTTCTCAACTTCACTATATCACTTGATCAGTATTCGCTAGAAATGCCACCTTTGAAATTTACACTGACCCTGAATTGTCACTCGATCACTTTAAAATAGCTAATTTTCTAAAAGTTGTCTCACCTTCGTGTAGTTCCTTTCAGTCTAACCCTGTCATTGATAAACTAATTCTATGCGGTCATCCAAAAATTTCGGCACTTAACTTCTGCATTATCCTTACCTCTTTTCATCGTGACGTTTAAGCCAAGAGGTATGGTCTGTGCACTGTAAAAAAACAAAATTATTTTCCTCTGTCATCTTCTTCAGTTACTACAATTCACCCTGTCACTGTAACATCCTTCAGACCTCAACAACCTCCCCATCTGTGCATCTTTCTTCAGCCTCTACTGCACATGATATCACTGTAAACTTCTCAAGTCGTCATAGCATTCCTCCATCCTGTCCTACACCACCTCACTCACTCTAATCTTGCATTATCTCAGCAAACATATCTGTCTGTTTAAAACCTTCCAGTTCCGAGACACTTCCGTGCCAACCATTCCTTTGTGTAACATTGTGAAGCCACTTGAAATCCTCATATGTGTGTAATCTCGTCAAATCTCTGCAATACATTCTGTGACAATGTTCTATCACTAAAATAGTCACTATCACTAACTCCCTACTGTCAGTACTCTCCTTCATAATTCTGTAAGCTTCTGCAGCCACTAAAGCCATCCATTGATGTATACACGTCCCCTTAATTGCTGTAACCACTTCCAGCCCCCGAGATTGACTCTCGTTAAGAATGGCCGGTGAATAAAACTTGCTGACTCTGTATGCTCGGTAACTTATCGATAGTATTAACTTTATTAGTTCTCAATCGACGTCCCTATTTGGGTCATTGTCTCCAAGGCCTGGCTGTAAGCTGTGAAAGTGCTGCAATGTAATATTCAGTGTAATACATTCAGCTATAACTGGACCATTGAAAAAAATGAACACTCATTTTCTAGAAGAGAAATATCTGGATGAATATGTTAGACTTGATTATTTGCTGTGGTTATAAATTGTATATTAAATAAATTTGGGAGAGGGGAGTGGAGGTGGGATGAAATGGTTGATTTCACTTTTCAGAAGTCTTTGGATAAGGTACATCAAAGACTGAAGAGCCAGTACGGAGAGAATAAGGCCCGTTAAATATCAACCAGATCGTGTGTGTGTGGAACTAATGGAAATGGATGAGATCGTAAACAAAATCGTTTCATGTCAGTATTTGTTGTGGAGAAAGACATGGAAGTTCGGGAACCTCGAGAAAAAAAATACTGAAGTATTTAAAAAGAGTTTGTATTAGATAACATGAGGTGCTGGACGGTTTGCAATGAACTTCCACATCAGGTGTGTCCCAGGACATTGTGGGAAGCTAGGGAAGAAATTGCTCAATCTCTGTCAGTTTTATTTGTATCTGGATTAGAGGTGCTGGAAGAGCACAGCAGTTCAGGCAGCATCCAAGAAGCTTCGAAATCGACGTTTCGGGTTTCCAGCATCTGCAGTCATTGTTTTTACCTAGTTATATTTGTACCGTCGATCACACTGCATCCAGGGAAATCTCGCCAACCGGATACAACATTGACTTGACGATAGGAAACAGAGAGTGGTGGGAGACGTTTATTGTTCTGACCAGAGGCTCGTGACCAGTGGTGTGCCACAAGGATGAGTGCTGGAACAATGTTGTTTGTTATTTATAGGAATGAGTTGGGTGAGTATGTTGGAGACAGGATCAGTAAGTTTGTGGGTAATACTAAATTGGTAGAATTTTGGATACTGAAAGAGATTATTTTAAAGTCTAAAATCGGTTGGGCAGGTGGTCTTGGGAATAGCAGAGAGACGTTTATTGAGATTAGTTGAAGGTGCTGCGTTCGGACCGAAAAAGAACATGGCAGGAATTCAATCTTCAGTGCTAGGACTCTGACTACTGTTGTCAGACACAGAGGCTTGGGCTGCAGGCATATAATTTGTCAACAGTGGCTTCACAGGTAGACAGGGAGGTGGCAAAGACATTTGGCACACTTGCCTTCAATGGTCAGATAATTGAGAATAAGTGTTGGTTTGTCATGTTGGAACTGTGCAAGACATTGTTGAGACTACTATCAACGCATTGTTGATTATCTGGAAAAATACTCAACTCTTTCTCTGATATCCATTATTGAAGGTCATTCGGTATTTTTTCCTGGTTTGGCCAAACTGTAACGCCCAACTCACGGCAATATTGGTGATACTGAGCGGCCTATGGGCAAGTTCCAGTGAGCAAAGTTTGATCGCCCATCCACTTTAACCCTTACTCTAAGAATGGATGTGGACATGTTTCCTCTGCAAATACCTCAAGCTGCAGCAATTCGTACTTGCTAAAAACACCATTGAGGCCCTTGCCACTCCACATATCGACTCACCACTTCCAGCACAGTGAACCCTCCCTGTTCCTCTCATCTCCTTAAAGTTTGACAATGTGTCGACTTGGGACTGCACTCCTCCTGCTCGGAGACACATTGCATCACCATTACCACTACTTCCATATTTTGGTAGCCCATTGTCTGTTAATAAAACAGAAGTGTTCTTTAAAATTGATCGTTTTCTTTTCAGAAGCGTTCTGAATCTCTCTGGTTTTAACCCGATCCTTTCTGTCCTGAGTGATCCTTACTGTTTCAATAGGATGTATTTTTGCTAATGTTTTGGTTCTTCACATGTATTCCACAGTTCACTTAGAGGAAACTATTTATGTATGCTTATCCTGTTTACCTTGACCAGTTCTCCTCTCAAACTCAAGCAGTGGGTTTTGTTTCAGTTTCCAATTTAGCTTGTCCTTCCTCTAGTCATTTTAAACATCGTAACTGATTTGAATTTCATTTTATCACAATTTCCCGGAGGATCTCCCGATGTGGCACGGCTTACTCACTCAGCTTCATCACCGAAAGGACGACCTGAGGTAGTTACGTCCAGAACCAATTGCGTAATGTTGTATTCAAAGAGATGCTGACAAAACCGTTCTCTGAAATCCTTTTCGAATATCAGTCTTGCCAAGTTGAGTATCCAAGATAATGTGACGATTGAAGTCTCATAAAATTATCACAATGGCTTTGTTACGAATTCTAAGTAATTCCTCTTCAATTCAGTGATGATCAATAAACTGCTGTTCGTACTCCTAGATCTGTTCTGTTACTTGTGCTTTTTACATGAATTTCCCAGAATCTGCATTGACATTGATTTGACTGCATAGTCTGTGTGAAAATACTGTTTCTGTAATGGCTTTGATATCCATTACTTTCAGCGTTTCCCATCATGCTTTTTTATTCTGCCTGAGAGTACCTTTGTATATTAATGTTCCATTATTTGTTAACCGTGTAAGCACGTCTCTCTGGTGATTAAATCTCATTTATCTCAATGTCACAGTTCAATCTATCTCATTACAGATGTTTTTCCATTCAAAAAAAAGATGAAATATTGCTTTTGACCAGAATTTCTTGTTTGTCTTCACTCACATCCCCATGCTGTTCCAAAGCATCACCTTTTCTCTTTAGATTTGGAAATCTCCTTTCAGATGAACACTGTCCCTGCAATCTCTCTGTCAATTAAAAGCACTGTCCACAAACCTAATGACACGATTGACCAGTACACTGGTCTCTGCACTGTTCGAGTGGTGTCAAGCCAATGGAAATATTTTTTATTTATTCGTGGGATTTGGGTGTCTCTGGCTGGTCAGCATTTCTTGCCGACTTCGAGCTGCACTTGAATGGAGTGGCTTGCTGAGCCATTTCAGTAGTCGATTCAGAGGCAACCACATTGCTGTGGTTGTGGAGATACACCGTGATGCCCAGAGCTGGTGAGGATGGCAGATGGCCTTGCATAAAGGGCAAGATTGCGTAAGATGGATTTTTTTTAACACCAGCAGTTGTTTAATACTCATTTGCAGATTTTTAATTACATTTTCTTTTCGAAGTATTTAATTCACTAAAAACCACTTGTAATAGTGGGATTCGAATCAACTGAGTATTTGTGTAAATTGTATGGTGATAATACGACTCGGCCACCATTTCGCCTGCTCGCAATCTGCACATCCCAGTGCACCCTGAATCAAAACCCCTTCAACCCGCACAATTATTTAATTCTGAAATTTTCCTGCACTGTTTTGATATCACTCAGTCACCCTCCATTTGATGTTCATCACTATGTTGATCTAAATGCTGCCACTGGCAGCGCATCTCGCTGTTACAGCTACTCCAGATCCTGAGCCAACAGAACACTGCAATGCAGAGACGAGGCTGCACAGGTCAGGGATGGAGACATGGACTCTCCAGGTCACTGTGCGACGAAGTGTCATTCTCCATGTGTAACGTTCACGTCATCAGTTTAATTTCAGATTTTGTCTATTTTACTGTCTCCCGTAGGTAGAACAAAGAACATAGAACATAGAACATAGAACAATACAGTGCAGAACAGGCCCTACGGCCCTAGACTTGTGCGGTAGTCAGTAAGCTACTGAATCAATTCTCTTCCAACTGTAGGAAGATCTAGACATTTCAATAAGTCCTGCAGCGAGGTGAGATCACTTAAATTTCACAGACCACAGAGCAATATGAGGGCTCCAAACAATGACTAACAGACTTGACTTAAAAACCGTGCTGGAGGGGGTGCACAGTTGAAAAAATACCAGGCTCAATCACCAACCGTACTTGAAGTCTTATTATAAGAAGACAACAGAGGGACTTCGCAGTTATCAATCAAGGCCTGTGCAGTAATAGTGAGGATTAGTACAAAAGAGCTCAAAGTAGAACTTCCACAATAGTTTGATAAACTGCCTGGGGCCTTCCTATACTGTGTTCCCTCTCCATCACCGTATTTATGGCATGTCTTGTGAATAGGTGTCGTCAAACATTCTAATACCGATAACAGTTCCTGTTCCTGTAACCTAATTCCGTCTCGACAATCCCTCCACCTATTTGAAACATACTCCAACCTAGACGACACTCGCTGAAACTTCTTCAGTTTCTGCAACATGCCTAATCACAGTAGGCTGCTCCTCTGATAACTGGAGACATAGAGAATGTAGCATGGAACCAGACCATTCGGCCCAAGTCATCCACGCTAACAAGCTTTCGAACATAGAACATAGAGTGATACAGCGCAGAACAGGCCCTTCACCCCACGATGTTGCACCGGTGTAAACTATTCTTAGGTCGTCGCCTTACACTATCCCAAAATCGTCCATGTACTTATCTATGGGTTGCTTAAATCTCCCTATACTGGCTGAGTTCACTACTTTAGCAGGTAGGGCATTCCACGTCCTTACGGCTCTCTGCATAAAGAACTTGCCTCTGACGTCTGTCATAAATCTATCACCCCTTAATTTGTAATTGTGTTCTCTGGTACAAGCTGACATCATCATCCTAGGAAAAAATCTTTCTGTGTCGAACCGATCTAATCCTCTGATCATCTCGTTTGTCTCTACCAAATCCCCACTAACCCTTCTTCTTTTCGATGAGAACAGACACAAGTCTCTCAGTCTTTCATCATAAGACCTTCCCTCCAGCCCAGGCAACACCCTGGTAAATCTCCTCTGCACCTTTTCCAATGCTTGCACATCATTTCTGTAATGGGACGACCAGAAATGTATACAATATTCTAAATGTGGCCGCACCAGCTTTTTGTGTAGTTGGAGCATGATATTGCGATTCCAGAATTCAAGCCCTCTACAAAGAAGCAGAACGAGGCGCATTTGCGTCCTTTTGACATATACCCCTTCAAACCTGTTCCTCTCCATGTTCCTGCACTCATGCCTTTTGCATGCTGCAATTGTACTTGTTTCTCCCCATTCCCTCTGGCAGTTCATTCTATTTAAGCTTCATCCTCTGGAGAGAAATTTGCCCCTCAGCTTCCATTTTAAATCTTTGCTGTCTCACCTCATATTATATCCCTAGTTTTGGGTTCGCCTACCCTTAGCAAATCACCTTACTTACCCCACAACGGCATGGCTTCATAAATCTCTCGAAGGTCACCCCGTAGCCTCCTCTGTTTAATGAAATATTGAGGACAATGTTACAAATATCTCCAACTCATGCAGTCTCTGCTCTGACCTATGAGGGCAATCGTGCAAAATGCTGCTTTCACTCCCCTGTACACATGTGATTCCACTTCCAAGTGGCAATGCAACCACACCCCTTGATCTATCTCTGTTTGACGACACTACCCAGGACGTACAATTAACTGTGTTCGACCTCCCTGGTTTGTCTTAACAAATCTAACACCAGAATTAAATTCCATCTTTAATTTCTTGACCCAATGTCCAAGTTGATCAAGAGTCCCTTCAATAATTGTACTCACTGGAACTATGCCACTAACTTTGGCATTCACCGTTTAACTAATCGTGGCTGCTACATGGTCACCAAACGTGTTTCTTTAGATGATGTCCAACAATGGTCACAGCATCGATAATTTCGGCACACTGCTGGCCGCAGGAATGCAATCATAACAACAATCCTGTCTCTCAACACCTTCTGTCTCCAACGTCAATTTAATTGTGTGTCTATTTGGCCAGCTCTACCTGGCCGAATGTGATCTAAGCTGACTGACAACTGTGCCGTGCAAACCTCATCAAAGGCCTTGCTGAAGTCAGAACATCCGCAGCTCTGCCTTCATTGTGCCCTGATCCACACATAAGCAATCCTCTGCGAAACAATTTGCACTTTGTGTCTTTTTAAAAAATAAATCTCTCTCCTCAACCTTAAAAATGTGGGTCCCCATTTGAAATCCCCCAATGGAGGCTAGCGTGTCACATATATTTTCTATCCACCTTGTCTGTATGTGCTGCAAGCTTGAAAGACGAATGCACCCGAATCCTGCTCTCACATGTTCTGTAACACTACGAAAGACCCTACCATTAATAATATAAGCTCTATCCCTATTTGTTGTACGAAAATAAATTACCTCAGATTTACCCAGATTGTCTCTAACATTTGCATTGAACTCCATGTGCATATTTTCAGCCTTTTTCACCCAATACATTAAAATCCATTTCTTTTGATGCACATTGCGCCAGCCTCCCGCATTCCAGCACATCACATATGGTTCTCAATATTCAAAATATCTCTGTGAGGGTCCCCGCAGTTTCATGCTGAAATTCTCGCTATGTCCTGAGATACACTTGATCATTTTCTGTGTACATATCTACATTTTGTGTTTTAACACCAAGAGCAACGCCTCTTCTGGAATGTGATCTGTTTTTCAGACATAATGTCTTGGAGATGTACAGTACTAAAAAAAAACCTTCCGAGCCAACTCGTCCATGCTGACCAGATAACAGTGATAAATATAGTCCCATTTTTCAGCATTTGGCAAATCTGCCTTTACATCCTTCCTATTCACACACCCATTCAGATGCCTTTTGAATGGTACAATTATAAAAGTCTCTGACACTCCCTGTCACTGCTCATTCCATATATGCACGACTCTGCACGTTAAATCGTTTTTGCAAGAACCCTTTTCTTCGCCCGAACATCTGAAACATATGCCCTCTCATTTTGGAAGCAAACATATTGTGGGAAAAAACCTTTTCTACTTAAATTTTCCATGTCCTCCATGATTTTATAAAAGTCTATGAGGTCATCACTGAACCCTTGATGTTCCAGGGAGAACAACCCCAGCGTATTCAATTTCTCCGTGACGATCAAACACTCCAACCAGGAAACATCCTGGTAAATATTTTCTCAAAGCTTTCAACTGCCACAAGCAGATCAAGGTTGCACACAATATTCCAGTAATTGTCGCCATTATCGCTGTTCCATTCAGTGCGTTCTGATTTTTTTTTCCACAGGAAGTTCTGAAATGAAATATTTGCTTAGGATCTTACAAAACCCTTGTGGATCCACTTATCGATGACCTCATTGATGGTTAGGCCCCCTATTTTCTCCCTTTTACTCTTGTGCCCTTAAAACGCTTGTACAATCACTTGCGATTCTCCTTAACTTTCTCTGCTAAAGCAATTTTCATTTCACGTTTTGCGTTCCTGTTTTCCCTTCAAGATGCATTCTTATGCCCATATGCTGTTCAAGGGTTCACTTGATATAGTTGGCTACACTTGACATCTACCTTCTCTATCTTTACCAGAGTCTCAAGAGTCATCCAAATATTTCTATCCCAAATTTTCTATCAGCATTGTCCTGCACACAACAGGAACATGATGGACATGAACGCTTATTCTAACTCACTTCTAAAGTATTCCGACTTGCTAGACTTGCTTTTACCTGGAAAACTCACCAATCGACTTTACAAAGTTCCTGCCCAATGCTATCAAAATTGTCCTTGCCACAGTTTATAACATGACTTGTCGACTAGGCCTGACCTTTTCCATAATTATTTTCAAACTAAGAGAATTGTGCTCACTTTGCCAAAGTTTTCCTCCACGAATACTTTAGTGCCTCTCTCTACCTTTTTTCGCAAGGGGAGGTCAGGTTTTGCCCCTTTGTCCAGATGTGCCATTTACACCTTGATTGAGAAACTTTCCTTGAATACGTTCAACAGACTGCTCTCAATTAATTGCATATTAGTCCCAGGTAAAATGGAAAGTCAAAATCCTCAACCATTCTAACCCTATCATTATTACAGATATCTGAAATCTCCTGATGTATTTGCTTTTCAATCTCCCACTGACTATTGGCAACCTGCAGTACAATTCCATCAATGTGTCGAAGCATTCATATTTCTCAAATTCATTATTACAGATTAACTGGGCGATCCTGCATGAATATTCAGTTTCTGTGATGATTCCCCAGTCAAATTCACCAACATTGATCCTCTCTTGCCTTCTGATCAGCCATTCCTATTGCATCTGTGACTTCGAGCATTCACCTGCCAGTCCTGCCCTTCCCTCACTGTGTTTCTGTAATACCTAGAATATCCAAATCCCATGTTCCCATTCATGATCTGAGTTATCTGCCTTAGATGTCAGGCCTCTTCCTTTGAAATAAATACAGGTTATTGATTCAGTTTTTCCTCATTGCCAGCTGTGTTCTTTACTGTCTTGTTTATTTAAATTGCTCTATTTAACTTGTGTATCAAAGTTAACCTTCTTTCAGGCCTTACGACTGTTTAAAGTCCTCCACCATTGCAATACTAAGTTAAACCCTCTCAAGTAGCTGCAGCATCCCTCGCCACCATGAAATAGAGCCCCCTTCCACTCCCAATTCTGATTTCTCCCCCACCTTGTCAGCTTGTGCAGGCATCTTCAGAAATTTATGGACTTGTACATCAAGTTCTCTTCTTTCTTAAATTCATTAAGTATGTTCTTCGCTGATTAGATCTTCCAAGGTATAACCTCACACTGATCCGAAGTAAACTACACCTGCCACTATTCTCCCTTTCTCATCTGATCGACATCTGACTGTAATCTGACCCCATTCCCCTCAGTGTGGACAAAATCCTCACCTTCCATTTTATCTGCAAACCTACAAGTTATACCATCTGCTTTCACATCTAAGTCATTAATGTAGATCTGCAAGAACAATTGTTCCTGCCCAGCTCGCTCTGGTACATTCTGGGTGAAAGGCTTCCAATCACAAAAACAACCCTCCACCAATTTTGGATCTTTTTCGGACCAGCCTTCCTGGTGAGCCCTTGTCAAAGTCTTTAATGTAATCTCTATCATCTGCACTGCCGTATTCAATATTGTTCATCACCATTTCAAAAATAGGCGACTGAATTCATCAGACAGGATCACACTCTATGAAAACCATGCTGACTATCGTTAATTGATTCCTCCCTTTTTGAATTTTAATTCTTTCTGTCCGTCATAATTGTTTCCAATCATTTCCCTCTCACTGACGTCATACTGCATGGACTGTAATTACGTGGTCATCCCTGCTGCCTTGGTGAACAAAGGAACAAAGGAACTAGATTAGCTCTTCTTCAGTAATTCTGCAGTTCACCTATGACCAGCAAATTATTAAATATATCCAACAGGGCCCTTTACCTCCAGTTGCTGCTTGGGACACATTTCATGGTGCACTGGGGACTTATATATCCTTATGCCTGCAGAAACATTTAATGCCATCGCATTTTTAAACTTCACATGTTATCGTACCTCATCATCTCAGTATCTTTCTCCTGTGTGAATACAGATGAGAAGAATTGTTTAGTGTTTGCTCCTTCATTGTTAAGGACCCCCTTGCAGTCTTTATACTATTGAAGATATTCTCCTGTTATTATTGTATGTTATTTTCATTATCAAACTCAAGATATTGCTTGATCAGTATTAGGTGGATTTGCTGCCTTTGTCATTCACTCTTCACGGCACAGACTTGCCCCGAATTCTCGCTATCACTTTAAAATACTCCAAATTTCCGATTTTCGACTCAACTGAAGATAGTTCCTTCAAGTTCTTGTTTGTCAGATCTAGTGTAATGATCATGGTAATGGCCAGTGATAATGACATGCAATTTAAGTGATCTTCCTCAAATTTAGAAACTTAGCTTCTGCACAATCCTTATCTTTTTCCACAGTGTCCTTGAAACTGACAGAATTATGTCCAAAGTAACAACTAATCCTTATATCTGTCATCATGTTCAATGTCTGCAGCCCAAACTATATCTGTAACACCCTCCAACATTTACCAATCTCTCTAACTTTGCACCTTCCTCCAGACTCTATGGCATACGCTACCTCTCTAACCTTCTCCAGTCCCTGAAGCACTCCTCCACTCTGTCCTGCAGCATCTGACTCCCTCTGAACTTCTCCCAGACCGATATACCTCATAATCTTTAGAAACACCTCCAGTCCCTACAGTCTTGCCTGACAATCCTCCCTTTGTGGAACATTATGAAGCCATTTGACTCTTCCCTTGATCTTTAAACACGCCCAGTCTCTGCGATTTCTGTGTCTTTGATGACTCCTCCGATAACTGATAGACATCTTAAATCTGCAACCTTCTGCAGTCTGTAAAACCGTCCCTCAATACGTAAAATCCTATTGATATCTGTGACATCTTCCAGCCCATCTCTCTGTAACATTGGCGAGTCTGAAGAATTTGAAACCTTCATATTGCGAACGTAATTTCGTCTCTACAACTGTCCCTGTCTTTGTAATCGACGTGAGTCTTTACCGCCCTCCCTATTACTGTAACTTTCTCCAGTCCCTCATATACATTTATCGATGTAACATGCTCCCGTTCCTATACCATACCCTAACTGTATCTTCCTCCTGTTCCGATAGCCTTGTGAATTTTGTGAAACTTCTCCAGTCTTTGCTATGTTCTGTGTCATTTGCTATGTTACTGTACCACCTACAGTCAACCAGCCTTATCTCTTGAACCTTGCCTGTTACCTACCACTCTGCTTAAGTCTGTAAACAGTGAGTTATACACTGTTTACTATTGTAAACTTCTTCAGTCCTTACAAACTTCCACATGTCACTTCATTCTGCCCTGAGGGTTTGCCCTATCCCTGTAACTTTCGAATGAATGAATGACTTAGCTTTCTTGTTAGGTGTACTGAAATGAGTGGAGTGAAAAGATTTTAACTCGCCCCCGATAGCGTCATCTGATTTGCAAAGTTCCTTAGGCACTGATTCCTCAGTTAAAAGATAAGGTACAGAGCAAAAATGTCACCAATATACGGCGTCATCTTCGGTACAGAGTACCTCCCTACAATCCTTATGATTAGAATAGAGAAATGAAGAAAGAAAGTTACTTTGGCATTCTTTACAGCACACCCCATCACAATGGCTGCCTGCAACTCCGAGAATCATTCATATATTTGTGTAAACTCTTTGGGATTGTAGAAAACCCCTTTGACTGTCATTTTCGCTGTCCACCTCGATAGCGCTACTTCACTGTAATTTCCCCTCATTTATACAGTTTCTTGATAACCTCTTCTCAACTCCACAGCACACTCTCTGGCTGCTATCTACTCCAGTTCCTATAATATTCTGTTTGTCACCTCCTCTAATTCATAGATCACTTGCTACATCTGTCAACTTCTTCAATCCCGAACATTGTCTTTACAAGTGGAAACTTCTCCAGTAAACACAACCTTGCCGCTCCATGTAAACTCCCATTTGCAGTCCCAATCCCGGGAAGACCCTTCTGCCCAAAGGATTGATCATGCCTGTGTATTTGCCTTCGATCCCCACAGGTTTCATTTTCTATGTAATCTTCTCCAGACACATCAGATCATATTATCAATGAAAAATCTACCATAGTCATGAACAGTCCCTATCTATGTGATCTCCTCCACAACTAAAAACTCTCCTTCAACTATCTAAAACCACACAACCCGCACGAAATATATCCTGCTTCAGTCCTAAAAAAATTCCCTCTCTCTGTCATTTGCTTCAACCCATCCAAACCTCCCTATCTCCTACATCTCCTACAACGTGGCAATCGATGTAACCTCTTGCAATCTCAATAACAATGTCAATTTGTGTAGATCCTACAATTCTCACTATCTGTGTCATCCTCTCAGGTCCCTGCAACACTGCGATCTTTACAACCAACTCAAATGCCTGTGACCCTCCCGGTGCAGTTTCTAAAATCCGACTTATCTTGTAACATCTTCCCATCGCTCTCAGACACTCTATTAAAGCAAGCTCCTCCAGTGTCTCGATGCAACTACTCACGTCTGTAATGTTTTCCAGCTGTAACTCCCTATTTCTGCAAACGTCACTCTCCCCTTTCACCCACGCTTCCACAGGAGAGTTCTGTATTGCCATGAAACCTAACAATTATTACAGCATACTATTGCCATGCAACCACCCTAATGACAGCAAAGCCCTGCCGTCCCGATATCCCACGTTGTCTCTTTAACCTCTACCACCATTCAACGCTCTTCTGGGGAATATTACAGAGTAAGGAATTGTTGGGGATTCCAGGCCATATTATGGAGTTATGAGGTGCTGCAGGACCTTGAGGATGGTACAAATGTGGGAAGGAATATGGATCCTGTAAGAGGTTCGATGTAGCGTGATTCATACAACCTGAAGGATGTAGCCAAAAATGGGTTGTGGAAAATAAAGGATGTTACAATTTGAAACATTGATGTTTCTCATTCGACCACGGGTTTCAACAACACAACAGTGTGTGTCTGTACATCCACAAATCTGAGATCTTAAAGTTCTCATTCTGGAATTTTTCACTCGAATGGGTGACCACATCTTGAGATTTCCAGGCTGGTATATCTAAGTTCAGATGTGAATCTCTTGCCCATTCTGTCTATGTACCTGACACTGACCTGGCTCTTCTCATGTGACCTCCAGATCTGCATGACTGACCAGAGCTCATGCCATCAAAGACTTTGAATGGCATATTCTTCACTTCTTCGTTACTTTCAAGTGGCAGATTTGTGAGATGCGGGAATTGGTTTCCAAATGGAGAGAATGAAACCTTTCACATTAAGACTTACTCAGACAGCGAGGTTCTATGAATTCTCTCTATTTCTGTCTACTGTCATTCAGAGGATTGGAGAAGAAGGGAATCTGAGTCCTGACTGTTTTTGCTGTGAAGAGTGAGTCATCAAGTGAATAAAACAGGGATGGCGTGTTTACGGACAGTCTGTAAATGTGTAAATGACTATCCTATGGTATCGTATTAAGTGGTTTAGAGGTTAGTGCACTGGGCCCTGAATACCAGGAGCAGGGAAAAAACATGGTGTTTGTATTTGGGGCTTGGCCCCACATCGAGAAAGAGCAGCTCACTGAGCAAATGACAGAGAGAGCTCTTGGGATCTTCCAGTAGTGTCTGCCCTATTGCCATGTCTACCTCTGATTAATTGTGTTGTCTACTTCTCATTAAGTGACCCTGTTCCGTTCTGCAGTCCCGACAGGACACCGTTACTGTAAACCTCTTCTGCTGTTGAACATCTTTATTCTCTCCAACCTCAACAGCCCTTGCACACTGGCCTTCCTTTGCTATTTCCTGCAGTATAAATGATCTTGTTTTTTGTTATCCTGTACCATTCATGAGTGTTGTAAAAAAACAAACTTGAAGAAGGTTTGGGTGACTGAAAAACAAAAGAACTGCCCCTTTTCTCTATTGCATATGGGAAGTCTTTTTTGTCAAATTGACTCTCCTTGCTTGTCTCTCCCATAAGAGGAAGGATTCATCCTTTCAGTATCCACCATATCAATTCCTCTGAGAAACCGCTCAATTTCATAAGATTAACGGTAATGCTGATGACCCTCAGCGGGCAATTGAACCAAGTGTCCAATTCGATATCAATCTTTGTTTTTGTAACCACTTCCTGTTGCTCTGTCCGTCCTTAATTGTGAACCTTGCCCAAATCTGGACAGGACTGCAAACCACTAATTACTTGGAATGCCACACAGCTCCTTTTTTCAGAAATCTTCACACACTCTTAAACTCCACCTCATTTCTGTGAATTCCTACACCGTCCACAATGGTCCTAACTCCTAGGTTATCCTGCAACCATTATAATCTCTGTGTCGTCCAGTCCCTATATTGTTCCCGGTGTCGGTGAACACCCTGTCTTCGGAAGGTTATGCATAGCCCACAAAAAAAACTATCTTCGGAACGCCCTCTGAACGCCACAACCTTCCCAAGGACTGCAAGTTCCTACAATGCTTGCTATCTCTGTAACAACTAACTGTCAAGCCAACCCTCCTTACATTTTATCAAGTCTGCACAATCCTCCTAAACTGTGGAGGCTCCACCAGACGTGACTCCTTTCTCGCTCTGTCTAAATACCTTCAGTGATTTCAAACATCACCAAATTTATGACGGCTTCCAGGCTCATATGATGGTGAGAGGTTGCAGTCTCTTAACGCTCACCTGCCTGGGTACACCATCCAATTGGTTAAACCCCACTCAGTTCTGTCATCACCTGTATCCTCTACATGCCTGCTTATCTCCGTAAATGCTGCCCGCTACTAGTAAACACACTATCTCTATCAATAGCCCCAGTCACTGAAACATCCTTGTCTGGATCATCCCCTCTGGACTCTGCAGGTATCGCTATCTTTGAAAACTGCTTCAATCCCATGTCCTCCAACTTGCAGAAGCCTTGACTCACCATTGCATCCTCCTTATTACTTAACATGTTTCAGACTCTAAATACATCCCTATCTGTGTCATCTCCTCCAGTCCCTATAACACTCCCATTGTGTTTAAACTATTCAGACATTGAGAGCCTCTAACCTGTGTAACTCCTTCATTTACTGTCTACCTCCCCATCAATGAGACATTTTGCGGCCATTATATCCTACTTATATCGGTGCAGAGCTCCGCTCACTTCAACACTCCCTGCCACTCCGCCAAGGACATCCTGGACCTCCTCCATCGCCACTACCTAACCACCCGTCAGCTGGAGGACCGACGCCTCATCTTTTGCTTCGGGACCCTCCAACCCCATGACATCAATGTAGATTTCATGAATTTCGTCATTTCAATACCCCCACCCACGATATCCCAGTTCCAAACTTACAAAACTGCACAGTCCTCAAGACCTGTCCTACCTGTCCGACGTGTCCATCTTCCTTTCCACCTATCTTATCCACCCTCCTCTCCGACCAATCTTCATTAACCCACATTCATTTACCACCCCACGCCCTCCCTTTCTTTGTTATTGCCACCTCAGCGCACTGCTTCATTCCTTATGTTGGGCTTTGTCCGAAAAGTCGATTCTCCTGCTCTTCGGATGCTGCCTGACCTGCTGTGCTTTCCCAGCGTCAGAGTTTTGACTCTTCTCATTGTAGCCCATTCTAATATCATAAGCGACTCTGATATTCCACAGCTCTTTCGTTGACTGTAACTTCCACTCCTCAGAACGAGCCGCGCTACCTTTGTCTTCCTTCATGCACGAACTTCAGTCTCTCTGAAATATTTTCCAGTGCATAAAATCATTTCACTCCACAACAATCTCCAGTCCATGCCACACTCAATATCACTGTGACATTCTCCAGTCATACCACACTTCCTATTCCTATAATATTCTCCAGTCCATACCACCTTCCCGATATCTGTAATACTTTGGTTCTGCTCCCATTCTCCCTATCATTTTAACGTTCTCCACTTCATACCACCCTCTCTATGCCTACAATACTCACCAGTCCATACCAGCCAGCGAGAGATGGGTAGTGAGATCTGGACACGTCTGTAAATCCTGCAGCCGGTCCGATCACTCGGATTAAACAGCACGGAATTAGTGGACTTCTGTATTCAGACCCAGAAGACAAGGCACAGATATAGTGCTGAGCAAGAAACAGCAACATTCTAGGTTTAATTGCCACCATCTTTTGAAGGACCAGCTTTCACCTCTGATGCACTGGTCCTCACTGCGACAGCACAAGTGTTCCCAGGCTTCCTCATCCTGGCCCAGATTCCCTTAGTGATCTCTAAAATATCCTTAGATTTTTCCTCTGTTTGTATACTCTCCAGTTCTACAGAAAGCTCATTATCTTGGTCAGCTTCTCCAAATGCAAACATCCTAATCTCTAATCTTCTCCAGTAGATTCTATCTTTCAGTATCTCTTCAAAGCACTGCAGTGCTCTCTTTACCCTTAAGCTTGTCTTATCAATGTCCATGGCTGTATGTAGAACTCTATTAGGATGAAACAAAACATATTACTCATTAAAAAGTACGGAGGCATGAAATTCAGGAAAATATGGCTGTCTAGATATAGAATTGGCTGACGAATAGAAAACAGAGAGGGCTAGTAGATGGAAAGCACTAAGCCTGGAGCTCGCTGGCCAGTAGTTTTCTGTAGTGATCGGTTCTAGGACCTCTGATCTTTGTGATTTCTATAAATGATTTGGATGTGGTTATGAAAGAGTGGGCTAATAAGTTTTATGATGATACAAACGTTGGTGGAGTGGTGGATAGTTTGGAGGGTTATTGTAGGTGACAAAGGAGAATTGACAGGATGCCGAACTAACTTGAGAAGGGGCAGATGAAGTTCAATCTGGTAACGTGTGAAGTGATTTATATTGCAAGGTTGATTTTGATAAAGGGAAGATTCTTGGTTGTGTGGAAGAAGAGAGGGATTTGGTGTCCATTTCCATAGATCCCTCAAAGTTGCCAGCCAGGTTAATAGGATTGTTTCGAAGGTGCATGTTATGTTGGCCTTCTTTAGCTGGCGGATTGAGTGTAAGAGCGCTGAGGCTTTACTGTAGCTCTCTTTCGAGGACTGGTGAGACCAAACGTGGAATATTGCGTTCAGTTCTGGCCCCTTCATTACAGGAAGCATGTGGAAGCTTTAGAGAGGGTACAGATGAGATTTACAATGATGCTGCCTGGCCGAGAGGGTATTTCATGTGTGCAAATATTAGGGAGCTAAGGCTTTTCTTATTGGAGTGAAGAAGAATGAGGGGTGACTTGATAGAGGTGAACAAGATCATGAGCGGTATAGATAGAGTGAATAGTCAGCAAACCTTTATTTACCATGTCAGAAACGGCTACCAAAAGGGGGGAGGGGTGCAATTTTAAGATGACTGTAGAATGTACAAGGGGAAATTAGAGAGGTCGGTTCTTTACACAGAGTGGTGGTTTGGTGAATTGCATGTTAGTTGAGTCAGATCCATTAGTTACATATAATAGACACTTGAATTGGCGGATGGATGATAGTAAAATGAAGTGTATGTAGATCTGAGAGCACGAGGAAAGTTCGAAACAACATCGAGGCCTGAATCGCCTGGTGCTGTACTGTTCTGCGTTCCCTGTTCCACGTTTCGAATGGTAGACTGGCTAATCAGTTCAGATCAATGTAAAATGAGACGGGATCCAGGTACAGCCAGTGAAATTGATATAGAACAAAGAAAATTACAGCACAGGAACAGGCCATTCGACCCTTCAAACCGTTTCCTTTTGAGATCTTCTATTTAAACCTGCCACCTATTTTCGAAAGACCTATATCTCTTTGTACCCTGCCCAACCAGAATGCTGATAAAATCACTGATATCCTCACCCATGAATGAACAAATAAATAAAAATACATGTGACTCTCACTACCTCCAGCTGCAACAATTCGTCAAGGCTTTGTAACACCATTCAGGTTCTGGCCACTCTTTGTCGCAATCTCCCTGCTCCTGCACCTTCAACGCTCCCTTTTTCCAATTGCTTCATTAAACCCTAATAATGATTCGGCTTCCTGCTCGGACACAATTTGCAATCCCTTTAGAACTTAACCTAACACAATCTCTCACTTCAGAACGTTAAGTACTTTTTGGTGATCTGCTAAGTCTTATATTCTAATATGATTAATCTTGTCCTCAGTTGGCGACCGGTGAGAACTTCTTGCTGAGGTTTTGTCTGTTCCAAATAAATGTCCTTTTGTTGAGTTTCTTTTCAGTGTTCCTTTAAATGTTTTCCATTGTTCGTTTACAGACCTATATTTCAGGCCGTTTAGCCTGTTTACCCTGGCCAGTTCTCCTCTCAAACTCATGTAATTGGTTACTTTTGTTTCTAGCTGCAGCTTGCCCGTTCTGTCTTTCAAAACTTTATATTCTTTTAAACTGCACTTTATCAAATTTCCCAGAGATCTCTGCCATTCAGCTTCATCATAAAATGGTCGATCTAATGTAGTTATATGCGCAGTGCATTATTAAAAGAAACACTGACACAACATTCTCCAAACACTTCTTCCAATACCACGATTGCCAGTGTGATTGCTGCAGAATATTGAGGTTGCTCAAAATTATCACAATGCTTTCTTTACAAATTTCAATGAAATCCTGTTTAATGGAGTGATGAGGTATAAAATGCCCTTAGATCGCCTAAAGCTGTGCTGCTCTTGTTTTGCTTACATGTGATAGCCTGATTGTACAAATGATCCTGATTGTACTTCATGATTCGGGACCAGTTTGTTTCTCTCTGTATGCATTTGTTAACCGTTATTGTCAGTGTTACCAGCTTTCACATTATACCAAAGACGCTGCGATTTTGTGTGCCATTGATTATTTCTGTCTACATATTGTTTGGCCTGTAAACATGGCTCTTTGATGTCTAAGTCTTATTTATTTCTCTGTCACAAATCTATCTTCCTTTCTGCAGACACTTAGTCCATTAAAAAATACTCTCTCCCACATTTACCTGTCACAGACCTATTCACTGATCTACAGTTTGAGATAAACTCCGTTCATTCCTATTCCTTTCTGCTTGTCTTTAACTAAATCCCCATTTTATTCCAAAGGTTCTAATTTTCTCCTTGGATGTGGAAAACTGTTTGCATCTAAACATTCTCCCTAAATCCACGCTCTCGAATTGAAGACCTATCCATAAACTGACCGACATAATTGGCCATGATACTGGTCTCTGCACAGTTCCAGGGGGCCATCCTAATGGAATATTTTTAAGTCACGCATGGCATGTTGGTGCCTCTGGCTGACAAGTCCTTATTGTCCAGCCCGCGCTGCCCTTGAATTGAATAGCTAGCTCGATCATTTCACAGGGAATTGAGAGGCAAACACGTAACAGTGGGCATGTCTTGCAGACCAAGAGAGAATGTCAGATGTCCTTCAGAAAAGGGCAAGTGTGCATCAGATGGCTTTTTTTTTTGTAAACATCATCAATTTTTTCCGAAGTGTTTACGATTGGTTAAATTTTGATGTCAAGTTCTACCATTTCTGATATTGGGATTCAACCTGTGTTCCCTCAACTTTATTTGAGGTCTTGCATAAATGCTCCAGCGGCAAGAGCACTCAGCCATCATTTTGCCTGCTCAGAGATTGCTCATCAATGGACCTTGATCCCACTGTACCATGAATAAAAACCCGCTCATCCTACACAACTGATTGATTCTGAAATCATCGTGAAATCTTTTGATATCACTCTGTATCTCTTCATGTGGTATCCCTCGCAGTGTGTGTCTAATTGCTGCCTCCATCAGTGTTTCACTCTTTCTTGTAGCGACACTAGCTCCCAAGCCAACAGAATTCTCCACTCCAGAGAGGCAAGGCAGCACAGGCCAGGGATGTAAACTGGCATTTTCCCTACTTTTGCGGTACTCAGTGCCATTCTCCATGTGTAACACTGACTGCATCAGTCTGATTTCCCATTCTGCATATTTCTCTGTCCCCAGGAGGTGCGCACGAAGTTCTTGACACAGTAGACTTCTCGGTGTGTCGTCCATCACTGCATTGAAGATGGTTGGTCAGCCAGGGAGACAAAGGGTAGAGGGTTCTGCAGCCTTCAATAAAACTTGCACTGAGTTAAGATTATTCACACTGCACAGAGCTGAGAACAATCAGAGGGCTCCAACCATCGGCTGAAAAGACATGACGAAAATGCAGTGCTGGAGGGGGAAGCACACTACAGACAAACACCAGGCTCAATCACCAACCCTGCTTTAAATTGTGTTGTGATAAGACAGCACAGGGACTTGACAGTTAAGAATCCAGACCTGGGATGTGTAAGTGAGCATCACTACAACACAGGTGAAGGCAGGCCTCCCATGAGAGGGTGGTAATGCTGCCTGGGATATATCCTTTCTGTGTTCCCTCTCCAACCCTCCATCTATGGCATGTCTCGTGGATCAGTGATCTTCAATAATTTATAACTCCTGTAACAGTTGCTGTCCTTGTAATCTCCTCCCTTAACTATGGTCCCTCCACATATTTGACACGATACACAATCCATACTAGTGTCCCTTCTGTTGTCACTTGCTTCACTGTCGACAACTTGCCTTATCTAGGTAATCTCCTCCTCCAATTTCGGTAGACAGTCATGCTGCACGGAAGCAATCATTTCACTCCAACTCATCATGCTGATCACATTTCCAGAACAGGACGTATTTGTCTATGTTTGACCCGCATCCCTTCAGTCCTACTCTGCTCCATGTGTAGGGCCACACGTATTTTACATGTTACAAGTGTAGTTTTCTCTACCACTTCGCCAGCAGCACATTGTAAGTGTTATATCATTGTGTGGAAAAGTGTTCTCCTTCGATACTGTCTAAGTTTTTTTGCCTCATGCACCACATATTTGTGCCATCTAGCTATTGACTCCCATATGCTGGATTGGAGACCTGGTTATTCACGTCAAACATAGCCTTCATGGTTTTAAAAGCCTTTATAAGGGCACACCTACATGCCCAATGGAAATATGAAGGATAGTAATGCAAAAATCACTTCTCAGGTCCCTGTCGCTACTTTGCCACAGAGTGCTGAGATGTAATGGTTCAGGAAGTAAGGTCTTCTGTACCTTTGTTTATAAGACGTCCAGAATCAGCTCTTCAGTCATGGGAATCCCTTTTCAAACCATCACTCTTTATTTCCCTTTGTTTCCTTGTCTTTACCCACAGCACGTTGTGGCATGAAATATTCATTTAGAATCTCGCCCATTTCTTCAGGTTACAAACATAGATGGCCTTGTTGATATTTCAGGAGCGATGTTATCTCTCCAGTTGCTTTGATGTATTTGTATCTGTAGAATCTCTATGGATTCTCCTTAGGTTCACTGCCATAGCTTTCTTATTCTCACGTTTTGCTTTCCAGTTTACCCAGTCTGCCTTTGTCAGTCGCATCCTCCAATATCGATAACAAACGTGTCAATCATTGTTCCTTTTGCAGTTTCAGAAAATACTTCCCATAGCAGGTGATCAGAATTCTATGCCGTGCTCCAAATGGCGACGCAACAATGTCTGGTACATCCGGCTCATAAGGTGTTAACTCATGCACTCAATGCACTACCCATGAGAGCAAGTGTGCCAAGTGCTGTTTTCACCACCCTGTCAACCTGTCATGCCACTTCCTAGGGAAAATGCAACTGTACCCTTTGATTCCTCGCCGCTCGACAACACTGCCCAGGGCCCGACCACTAACTATGTTAGTTTTCCCTGGTTTGTCTTAACAAACTCCAAAGTCAGAATTAAACTCCATTTCCATTGCTTGGGCTACTGGCCCAGATGATCAAGATACCCTTTGATCACTGTATTCACTGTCCACCATAACACTAATTTTGATATCCACAGACTTACTACCAATGCGTTCTATGTCTGAATCAAATCGTTCATGTATATGGTGCAGCTTGTCGCAGAGCTGCAGTCTGAAAAACAATTGTCAGCCACCACGTGCTGTCTCCTATTGTAAAGCCAATTTTTGCATCCAATTGGCTTGCTCTCCCTGATCCCAGGTGATATAAACTTGCTAACCTGCATAGCTTGCTAAACCCTGTCCAAGGACTTTCTAAAGTCAGTATGGACAAATTGCGCTGCTCTGCCTTCATCTACATTTTCGTCACCTCTTCAGCACTCTCCGTAACGTTTGTGAGGCATCACGTTGTGTGCACAAAGCTGTGATGGCCATATCTCGTCAATCCCTGCCTTTCCAAATGCATGTAACTCCGATCCCACAGAAGCGCATCCAACTACATCTGCACCACTGACGTTAAGCTAATTGTTCTTGAGGTCCCTGATTTACCCGTGCTGCCTTTCTCAAATTCCCAATTCGGCATTCTCCAGGCTTGCCAATCATCACCCGTGGCTATCAGTGCGAGAAATAGCTCGTTAAGTGGCCCCACACTTTCATTACTAATTTCCGCCAATGTAACTTGATAATTTCCCAGGGATTTGTTGACGTTTTATGCTTTTCTTTTAAACAGAAACCTCCAGCACCTCCTGTTCTGTAACGCAAACTCTTCTGTTGATATCACTGTTTATTTCTCTGAATTCCCCAGTCTTTCTCCACTGTATTCTCGGACGTGAAAACTTCCTTTAGGATCTCATCCATCTCCTGTTGTTCCACATATTGATGGCTCCGTTGATCTTTAAGGGGTTATATTCTGCCTTTGGCTAATCGTGTGTTGTTAATATATTTGTAGAATATCTTTGCATTTTCCTGAACATAATTGGCCAAGGCTTTCTCAGGCCCACTGTTAAAACTCCTGATTTCTCTCTTAAGTGAAACACGCAATTTTCTTCAAGGGATTTATGTAATCCAGCTGGCTTCATTTTCTTGACCAGAGCCTCCATATGCTCAGTCATCTATTGTTTCTTAATTGTGTCATCATTGTCCATAAGAGGAACAGGAATATGGTGACCCTGAACTCTCATTTTACCTCCCTTTTGAAAGCTTCCAGTTTGCCTAATGCCTCTTTTCCTGAAAATAGTTTCCACAAATCAAACATTGAAAGCTTTTGACTAATAACTTCGGTATTGGGGCCAGGGCAGTTTTGATATTTAAATTGTGGACCAGGCCTATCGTTTTGCATAACTGCTTTCAAACGAATAGATATGTGGTCACTTATCCAAAATTATCCCTTCCGAACACCTTTGTACCTTTAGCTACCTTGTTTGACAAGGGGTGGTCAGGTTTTACGCCTTTCTCCAGTCGGGCCGTTTACATTTTGACTGAGACATGATTCTTGAATAGACTGAACAAATTCCTCCCATGCAAGCTCTGAGCACTATGTCAGTCCGCATCTGGGTTTGGAATGTTAAAATCCCCTCCCATTACAAACTTATCATTCTTACAGTTATCTGGTCTCCTGTCAAATCTGCCGCAACGTCCGACTGTCGTACAGTCATGTCAAAGGGATTATCTATTATATTTCTCAGTTCCACTAATATCATTTCACTGGACGATCCCCATGAATATCCTCTCTCAGTACTGCTGTGATGTTTTCAATGATCAAAAACTACACACTCCCCCTCTTCTCTCGCCTCCACTTCTATCATTTTGGGTCATCAAGCTGCAAGCTGCCTGGCCTGGCATCCCTCACCTGTATTTTCGTAATGCCTGTAATATCACAGCTCCAGGTTCCTATCCATGTGCTGAGTTCATCTGCCTTACAGGTTCGGCCTGTTACATTTGAAATTTAATTGCTTAGTTTTCCCTCATTGACTGCTTTGCTCTTGACTGCCTTGCCTTTTTTAAATTACTCTCGTAAACGTCTGTCCCAGTCTCAACCTTCAGATTGTAGCAGCCGTGGAGCACGACAGTCGAAGTTTCAGGCAAAAGCCCTTCATCAGGAATGAGGACGTGAGCTGAGAGAGTGTTGAAACAAATGGAAGGGGAGTGGAGCTGGTGGTAGCGTAGCTGAGAGTGTGATAGTTAGATGGAGGTGGAGGTAAAGTTGATAGGTCAAAGAGATGGTTGAGCGGAGAGATGGGAAGGAAAATGGACAGGTTGGGCAGGTCATGAAGTCGCTGCCGAGTTCGACGTTTGCGTCTGGGGTAACGTGATGTGAGGGGAATTGGTGGAATTTACATTAATGTAATGTGGTTGGAGGGTCCCGAGGCAGAATTCAAGGTGTTCGTCCTCCAGAAATCGGGTGGTTAAGGAGTGACAATGGAAGAGGTCCATGACCTGCATGTCCTTGGCGGAGTGGGAGGAGACCTGAAGGGTTCGACGGAGTTGATTGTTAAGCGTGTCCCGGAGATGTTTGCTGAAGTACTCTGCGAATAGGTGTCCTGCCTCCCTTCTGCAAAAGAGAGCAAATCGGGAGCAACATATTCATAAATGGCATGTGTGGAAGTGCAGACGAAAGTTTGATCGACGAGCAAGACTCATTTGGTGCCTTGGACGGAGGTGAGGGGGCCGGTGTGTCCGCAGGTTTTGCAATTCATGGGGTAGCAGTTGAAGGTACTGGGCGAGGAGGGTGCTTGGTTGAGGACAGGGCATGACGTAGGATTTGCGGGAGAACAGTAATTATGAAACATGTATAGGAGTGTTTCGGGTAATGCATGTCTAGTGGTGGGGTCTGTTTTTACTTGGCGGAAATGGCGGAAGATGGCGTTAAATGTACGGAGGAGGTTGGGTTGTTAGTGTGGAGGATGAGGACTGGGGTTTTCTGTCCTTGTTTCGGTTGGAGGAATGGTTTTCAACGGCGGAGGTGCAGGAGTGGATGAGACGTATTGGAGGTAATCATCAATCACGTGGGAGGGGAAATTGCCCACTCGAAAGAAAGAGACCATTTGGTGTGTTCTGTGATGGGACTGGTCGTTGTGTGATAAGATGAATAAGGTGGTGGAATTGCGAATAAGGGATGGCATGTTTACAGGAGGCAGGATGCGAGGAGTTGTAGTCCAGGAAGTTGTAGATGGTGGTTTGGACAAAACGTCAGTGTTATGTCGGTCAATGTCAATGGAGATGGATGTCCAGGAAGGGGAGGAAAGTGCCTGAGATGATCCAGGTAAATTTTAGATCGAATGTGTTTTGAAGTTGATGAACTCCCAACCTCCTCTGGGAGGACGAGGTGGCGCTGATGCAGTCATCACAGTATCAGAGGAAGACGTGGGGATTGGTGCCAGGTTAACTACGGCAGGTGGATTGTTCCACATAACCCACAAAGATACAAGCGTTACCGAGAGCTAAGCGGGTGCTCATAGCTACCACCTTCGTCTGGAGAAAGCTGGAGGATGCAAAGGAGAAATTATTAAGAGTGAGGACCATTTCAGCCAAACGCATGAGCGTGTCAGTGTAAAGGTACAGGTGGGGACGGAGGGAGAGGAAGATACGAAGGGCTTGGAGTCCCTGGTCATGGCGAATTGTTGTCTGTGGAGACTGAATGTCCATGGTGAAGATGAGGCTTTGGGAGCCAGGGAAAGAAAAGTCGTGAAGGAGATCGTGTTCGTGTTTGGTGTCCCGAAAGTATGTGGAGAGATCCTAGCCTGGGGGTATAGAACAGAATCGAGGTATGTGCAAATGAGTTTGGTGGGGCAGGAGTAGGCCAAGACGATGCCTCAGCCGGGGTTATCAAGCTTGTAGATCTTGGGTAGGAGATAGACCAGGCAGTTGGGCGTTTCCCATACAATGGTAATATGGCCGATGATCTTGGTCTCAGACTTTATCACAGTCAGTTTTAGCAACAAGTCGGACAGATTCCCTTAATATTTTAAAATAACAAGTTTATGAGCTGAACAAAGTTATTTATACGATGATGCAAAGATGAATGACAAATAGGTTGAAAATTGCAGT
The DNA here is from genome assembly GCF_047496795.1 of Chiloscyllium punctatum. Classification (NCBI taxonomy): domain Eukaryota; kingdom Metazoa; phylum Chordata; class Chondrichthyes; order Orectolobiformes; family Hemiscylliidae; genus Chiloscyllium; species Chiloscyllium punctatum. The sequence continues at coordinate 30,308,514 of NC_092789.1, read as the reverse complement.
TATGTGCATTGATATTTCCATTTCTGAACACACTGAGAAGCACACAAAAACACACAAATACGAACACACAGTCTTATTTAAACTCACACAGACACACAAATAAACACGCACACAAACACATGTGCATGCAACCACACTCATACAAACACACTCTCAGACACATGCAGACACACACACACACACACAGACATGCACATGCAAACATACTCAAAGATCACTCACAGATGCACCCATGCACATAGACATATTAAAATATATACACAAACGTAAAAATAGAAATACAAATAGACATAGAAACACAAAAGCATGCACACACAAATTTATACATGCCATAGGAAGTATGAAATTTGAGCAGTATTATGCGATTTGGCCCATCGACACCACTCTGATATTCAATCGTGGGTCCCACCTTTTTCATACTAATCTGCCTTCTCCTTGCATGAACGTGTGCGTGTATGCACGCGAGTGTGCATGTGTGTGTGTGGGCATGCGAGTGCATGTCTACTGGCTTCAGATAATATTGCCAAGGAGGGCTGTGTTTCGGACTGGAGGCTTTTTATCAGCGGGTTTCCACTGGGATCTGTGCTGGATCCATTTGTGTTTGTCATTCAATAAATGATATAGATGAGATTTTAGAAGGCTCCGTTATTTGGTTTGCATCTGATACCAAGATTGGTTATGTAGTGAACAGAGAAGATTACACAGAGGCCTTAATCAATTAAATCAATGAAGCTTACGGCTGTACAGCATGGAAATAGGAAAATCGACGTTTTGGGGGAAAGCCCTTCATCAGGAAGAGAGTCAGAGTCCCTGCAGGGTGGAGAGATATGTCTCCACCCTGCAGGCACTCTGGCTCTATGCCCAATGAAAGGCTTTTGCCCGAAACGTCGATTTCCCTGCTCCTCGGATGCTGCCTGAACTGCTCTGCTTTTCCAGCACCACTCTAATCTGGAATCTGGTTCCCAGTATCTGCAGTCCTTGTTCTTATCCAGCATGGAAACAGGCCTTTCGGGCCAAATATTCCATGCAACCAGACATTGTAAATTAATCTAATCCCATTTTCCAGCATTTGTTCCATATAGTCTGAACCATTCCTATTCAGCAAACTATCCAGATGCCCTATTTAAAAGTTATCACTGCACCAGCCTTCAACCCTTCCTCTGGCAGCTCAATCAAATCACGCACCACGTTCTGCGTGAGGAGGTACTTTTGAAATCAGTCCTTTCTCATCTGAAAACTCGGCAATCTAGTTTTGGGCTCCCCAACCCTTGGGGAAAATATATCGACTGCTCATCCTATTCATGCCCCTCTCGAAGGTTCAATTTGACGCCAAGAAACACGAATGGCTGTGCTTTTAATCATTCCGGACCTAAATTCTCCAAGTGAATACTGACACCTCTGCCTTCTCCATCAACTCACAATTCTAAAACATTTTAAATTAACATGTTCAGACATGCTATGAAACGCCTCTTTGAGATTTGAAACTAGGCCTTTAGGCCCAGAGGTAGGACACTGACACCACATGCCAATAGCCCATAAAGCTACAAAGTAGTACTTCTGTGTTTTAGTTCAGCAACCTGTTCTATCATACTGTGAGCGACCTCCGTGACATTGAGCCCAGAGGTATGGGCACCATCACAACTTCCACATCTCTAGCTCAGAGGCAGGAGCGCTACACATTACACAAGATCTTGTGTCACATTTTAAGGAAATCTGTAAGCACAGTTTGGATTTTTCAAAATCTGGTTGATTTTACTTAACTACACAGGTGACATGTTTCATTATTAAACAGGTGCAAGGGATTTGCGTCAATTGTAGGATGTTGCACATGCTCTACACCAAGATAATCTATGAACATCATTAATTGCTTGGGTATGATTTTCAACCTAAATAGATATTAACTGTATTCTGCAACATTCGGTAAACTAAATCCGGCCATCTCACTCTGCGCTCAGAAGGATCTCTAATAAATATTAGTACTGAGCACCGGTGACGATGATCGAATATAATTTCTGGCCCCAAATGCCACTCACTATTTCCGACTTTAACGTGTATCCACCCTCTGCCCAAAACCGTTAAGTGATACAAAGCAGCTGATTATTTCTAGCCTCTCATCCCTATTGTCGTCTACAAACCTCCCCGCCCCCTTACTGCCACACAAGGCAACCCATACTCAGGCCCTTTTTGAAAAGCCAGGTCCGAATTTGTAGGTGTACTGGAGAGGGTCATGGGGTCTGTTGAAACGGAAAGGGGAAGTGGAGAGGGCGGTAATATCAGTCACGGCATGGATCTTTGCATGTGCCTTTTCCCATGGGTGGGGAATTTCAAGACAAGGGATACATAATAATATGAAATGTTTTTTTTTGGAAATGCTTAAGGTAAATGCTTATGTAGAGACATAAAGGTGTGCAACATGGAAAGCCACCTTTAATTCCAAATCTTTTATGCCAACCAGAAATCCTAAACTAATCTAGTCACATTTCACAGGATTTGGCCCATGTTGGTCTAAACACTACTAATTCATATGCACATCAGTTTCCTTTTAAATATCGTGTTGCACCAGCCTCCACCACTTCTTCTGACAGCTCATTCGATACATGCAAGACCCGCTGTCTGAATAAACTTATCTGTTAAATGACTTTTACAATTTTGCCTCCTATCATTAACCAAGGCTGTCTAGTTTTGGACTTTCTGAACATGAGCATATTGCTCTCGAAGGGATTCGTACAACGACAGTCCTCACAGTCCACTCCACACCGCGTGTGTGTGTGTTGGGGGGTGGGGTGCAGTATACGCCATCAGAGAGTGACAACAAGAGAAAGCTCAGGAGGTCTGGCACCACCTATGCGGAGAAATGAAAATAAACATTTCGGGTCGCGTGACTCTTTCTCGCACCTCGTGTCAGAGGGATATTGCTTCACTTTAAACATCGCAGAGACTGCCAGATGAACCCCAATCAGAGCGACACGCTAAGACTCTGGCACGAATACAGACATGGAAAATCGGTCAGTATTTCTCTTGCTCCATGTGAGTTCGCTAATATTTCACTCGCTGTGTCTGGTGTGTGTAAATATTTCATTTTCTCCTTGAGGATTGTGTCAACATTGCAATTGCATACACTAGTAAGTGTGTCAGTATTTCTGTGTCGATTCTGACGAGTACAAATTCAATATTTGCACACACAAAACCTGGAAACATTGTCAAGTGCGTGGAGGATAATGTGGAATTCCAACAGGACAGTGGCACACACGTACAGGCACCACACACACATACACACGCACACACACACGGTTGGCGTGGAGAGGATTGTTGATGTAGTGAGGCCGTCAGAGTGGAAAACGTTCATGTGAAAAAATGTCTGCAATGTGGAAAAGATTTCCCTTTTGGCAGTGTTCCAGGTACACAATTTATATGTTAAAGTGTAGTTCCCTTGCAATTATATCCCAGCAACCCCAAGTGAACTATTGTGAAAGGAGATGAGATGAATTTTATTGCAATTTCTGTAACTTGCGATGTTCATTGAGGTAAACTTACAATAATAGCGTTGAATTCCAGGACAGCGAAAGTGTACAGGTCTGTGACAGGTGAGGATCAAAGCAGGACAGTATGAGGTGACGCACTGTAGTCGGAAGAATATTGAAAGATAATACAAAATAGGCTGCATATTTATGAAGGGACTGCAGGAGCAGAAGGTGCTGGGTGCATATGTTTCCATATTATTGAAGTTGTTAGGGCAAGTGGGGACAGCAGTAAATTTCGCAGATTCGTTTCAGAACCTGAGCTGTTCGCAGGAGAATACGTTGGAGGGACCTACTATGCTGGCGTCTTGGTAGGTGTTGAAGGCGATGTGTTGTGAGCCCACCATCCTGCCCACCCTAACCGTGAAAATTCCATTTTTTCAGCTCGCCAGAAAAGGGAGATGTCATCACGGATCCGGCTTCTGTGTTCTGCCAGCAGGAAATGGAAATGACAGTGAGTTTAAAGTGAGACTTATACTTCACAAAACATTGCTCATTACTCGGTTGGGGGGAAGTGGATATTTCAGAATCTCCACACAAGTGGTACCCGTTTTTCCAGCTTGTGCCAGATTCCTTCCCAAATGGCCGGGGTCTGGGGCTGAGGGAACGGATATCGGGCACTCCATTACCCGGCTTGTCCCTTTCTGTTGTATTACAGGCTGCTTGTTCTGAAATTGGATAAACGGAGGTAGGGAGTGAGGGTGGGAGTTGGTGTTCCTGTTGCTGATGCTAGTGAAGGTGAGGGGGAAATGGTAAGGTGCCCGGAGTGATTCAGCTGGCAGTATTTAATTAATACAATTGTCAATTTGTGGGATTTTTGGAGGTGAGAGAGGGACCCTGAAGGTCCTGCATGCAGCAGTGAGAGTCTTGGAGCATGATCATTATTCGTGTGTCGATGCTATCACAGATAGGCAGTGAGTGCGAGGGAGCAGTGAGAATACGATGACACTTATCCTGGCAGAGTGGAGTAGTTTCTGGATACGTGTCCTGTATTGCTGGAGACTTTCTCAGACAGCAGACACTGCACTGAGCTGAATGGTGAGCTGCGACCATGCTTGGTAGGTCTGTTCGAGGTGCCCCTTCTGCAAAATATTTCTCATCTTCTGTAATTTCCCTTACACCAGGAGCAGTGCACCTGTAGACTTATCGCGGTGCAATTGCTCTTTATCTGGCATGCTCCTGTTGGGCCCATTTGCCTTTTAAAGATAGCTATAATCCCGGGGATCACAGGATATCTGTGGTCATCCGGGCGATGGTGAGTAGCCCCAATCATGATGGGTGGGAGAATTGGGCTGGCTCTGAATGAGAGGGACACCTTTGGAAGGGAATAGTTAATGAGGTCATTTCGATAAGAAGACACAAGGAAACAAGCTCGGCCTTGTGCTAATTATTCTTCTGTCACATTCAATGAAAATGACACTGAGACAAAATATTGTCAGATTCAGCCCTGTGACGCGACGAGTCTGCTGAGCCCACTCCAAGTTACAAAACAGCTGAACAAATGTTCACCCAAATCTCTCCATCATTTTGACTCACACTAATATCCCATTCAACCATTATTCCTGGAAATAATGGCCCGTGTTGCACGATGCTATCAGCATATTTTCATTTCATTATTCATTAAACTGGAAACACATCCTTCCATGAGAGTCTCTCTCAGTCTCCCCCTATCTATTGAGAAGCCAAATCCCTCCAATTTCTTGGTATTTTAACTGATTTCCCGGATATCTCACTCTGGCAGTGATTGTTCACACCCACACAACCCCTTATCGTAACCCAATGGAGAAACGGAGCTGTAAATGGTTGGTAGAAACACATCCTGCCAAGAACAATATGGGCTTCAACTTTCCACAAGCTGGACACTGGTGTAACACAGCGTTACCAAGCAATGCTTTGGTGTATTCCACATAGCTCCACATAGTGGAGGGAAATCTCGTCTGGTTTAAGGATAAATGCACTGGTGTCGTCTACATAACATCCCGTGCAGGAGAGACACTTGATCATGTCTTATCAATCAATGTAACGCGGTGATGTTGCACACTTCCCCATGATGGTCAGATATTTAGTCCGGTTTGGTTTATAAATGCACTACTCTCGTCAGCACAGCGTTACACTCTGGAATCTTACCATGCTGTTTAGCGCAGGACACGGGCCTGGTCTCCACAGAGCTCCATGTACAACAGATAACCAATCTGGTTTAAGGTGCCTTGGATGGTTCTATGAGATGGTTTGAGAATGTGATATAACTTATAATTTCAATGATTTGGCAATGTCTTTATTTCATACTCTCATTCTTCTGATTGGATCTCCAAATTCTGATACGTCCAGCGAGTCCGACCCCTCTGTCTACACCCATATTTCTGCAACTTATTGTCAATTTACTGATTTTCAGGTTTTAATGTTAATAACTGGATTGTATATTTCTCTATCCTTTGGTGTTGCGCACCATGGACCATCGGATTCTATCGTGAAGAATCTCAGAAACAATAAGAGAAAAGCGTAGACTGCCCTTCGTGCACGTCGCAGTATGGTGTGTGTTGCTCCTTGTTTGATATGGGGCTGTCAGCATCTGTGAGTCACGCCATTGAAATTTGTTCTCTGCCTTTTCAGTGAACGCCAGTGTGTGCCATAATCTGCACATCATGTCTTCAGTAACGTGAATGATTGAATCTTAATGATTGAGACTAATCTTTCAATGTGGAACTGAGAGGCGATTGACATAATTATTGGATTGGAGAGCTAAGTGGGAATGCTGGGATTGTTTTCTGGAGGTTGTGTTCTAAGCTGCTGTGGAAAGTTAGAAGACTAGAGGCTTTGGTGATCCATTCTGGATTAGTCGTGTTGACTGTAGTTACAGCATTTGATTCTGCATCATATCCAGAGCTGCGGAGAGGGGAAGCTCAGTAAAATTGGATGAAGAGTCATACACAGATGTTTTTGATTGCAGGATTAGTGTTGAATGGCCGACCGATGTAATTGATTCATACACTTCTGTTTGCAACAAAGCCAACTTATTTTCTTTCCCATTGTACCATACTGATCAGGAGTGAGTCGCCATTTCTGCTACTGTGTAACAGACTGAAGAGTCTGAACGGATTCCTCCTGTCCCTCTCTTAAGGGCTCAGGAGGCTGAATGGCCTCCACCTCGCCCTGTGTAACAGGCCTCAGACATTACGTGACATAGCAGCCCGTGGATTGTGAGCATGTTTTAAGCCATATATGATGGAATTTCCTCCCTTCCCATTTACTGAAACACAAGCAACACAATGTACTCCAGGTACCCTCTCAGCGACACCTCATAAAGTTGCGGATCCACTTCTCTATGCTTTCAATGATTCCATTTTGCAAAATGTACAAACAATTCGGCTTTCTTTTTTTCAAGAGGTAATCGTCAAATGTGCGGTGAATGGCCTCCTGCTTTCCATCTATAAGAGGTACAAGGGAGATATTGCCTTCCTCCTGTTCCAGACAAGCAGTCTCAAAGCTCTGAACTGTGTCTCAAGTTTATTAAAGGGTTTGATAACAGGGCACTGTACAATCGGAGTAACATTACACATTTCAATGAGCAATACGTATTGTTTTCCTGGGTTATGATCTGTAGAAACTTCCCCACCACATTTTATGTCGCTGTTCAGTTTCCTTTTCCCTGTCTATTTTTATAAACAAGGCGGAACAAAAAAAACCTCCGCAGTGTTCTGGCATGACTCTCAGGTACACGGAAGAAGGAGTAAAAAAATTGATATATTAGTTGGTCCATCCATTTGCAACCCTCATCTATCCAGCCTAACCGAGTAAATGCTCTATTTTATTGTGATATGAAAAGTAATAGAACGAACAAGTTAACTGAACATGTTTGTTTATTGACTGTGATTAATAACTGTCTCCTTGGATTCAAATGTTCCCACTGGAGGGTTTCCAGTTTCAATGATAAATGACCTTCGTTCAATGTGTTATCCCATAATATGAGCAGGAGCATCATCGGCAGCACTGACAGGGATCAACCCCTCGAGACAGAGGCGGAGGAGAAAAAAGAATCTGAGAGCAACAGATTGGAATGTCCAAAAGATAGACGAGCATCTGAGAACAATAGACTGGAATACTGCAAAAATGGACAGGAGCTTATCCTTTTATGTTTTGCATGTCTCCAGATATTTTCGTTGGATGTCAGTTTCATCCCGTATCAACAATGTTCTTTTCATTGTTCAATATTTTTATTATCCCATCATGGCTATTGTTGGTGTCCCTGGTAAGTCTCACTGTCCAGTTATTATATCTGTAAACCACGTACGACTGTATACTGTTCTTTTCAAATACTTTGATATCTTTGACCGTGTCATTATTATTTTTGAGACTATGTATGTAAATGTTCACTCTAGAAACCGCTTCTAACTGCTTAAGTCCATCCACTCTCTTCATGTTTGCTTCTGGCAGTGTCCCTCGTGGGTCTCTGAATTGACCTAATTAGTTTCAGCTGTGAATAATCTGCCCTTATTTTTAATATATTGGCAGCATTAAGGTCACTTCCTCTGCTCTCGTTAGATAATCCATTTTCATCCTCTGATTGCTTCCCATCCCTGACTAATATCTGAGGCTGAAGCAGATGAATTAAAGCAATATGTATCCCCTGCCCATGAGCTGATTCCTGACACCAGAACATGACCGTTCCAATAATTAACAATTAAAACTTACAGAATATACTTCACTGGATTATCCAAACTGCTATATCAGTCTTGAGCTATGAAATGAAGCCTTAATGATGTCAATAAACTGCTGCTGACATCTCCAGCTTCAAACCTGCAGGATTAAATTATACTCCGGATCTTTCATCCAAACTCACACGAAAATCACATTCATTCGTCATTCATGTGTGCACTGATCTATGTTGCTGTTGGCTATGGCAATGCCTTTATTTTAATATTCTCAGGCAGATAGTTTAATTTACCAGCATAGCCTGCACAGCACAGCAAAGAGCAAAGTACACTGGCATCGTCTGCACAGCCCTACGTCCTGGTCTGTCATGTTCTCCCACTTTATGATGTCTGGGCTGGTACTGTGAGGCATATTCAGAATTTGATGTCAGGAACCATTCGAGCTGGTCGAACAATGTCTTTATTCAATATTCTCATTCTTGGAATTTTGACCTTCCAAGGTCACACTCCTCCACTTAGATCCAAAGCTCCCCCCATTGTTTTCCACAATTCATCCACAACATGGTCTCAGTTAATTAATTGTCTGTTGTTATCTTTAATGTGAACCTCTCTGTCTCTCTGTATCATTCCGTAGCCTTGGATTTTTGGCTCCCATGTGTATCGAGTGCCGACATTGTAAGGTACGAAACAATACAGTAGAGTGTGTCTAGCTGTTGTTAATTTCTTGGTGTGTCCCACGTAGTGCTCCGTGTTTGACAGGAGCATGTGTTTGACACATATCTTTAAAGCCTGGTCTGTGCCTGTCTCCTGAAAGCCTGTATTTGTCCCTCTCAGCTGATCGTGTGGTCAGTAACACACGTAAGCCCTTCAGTATTATTGTAAAGGAACAGACTGTTTTCTCCCAAGTGTCTGCTTCCTGTTTGATTATCAATCTTCCTCCCTTCTTGTGTAGCACATTCGAAGGACTGAATAAAAATAGTAAAGTCAGTCGGCAGTTCACCCCTTGGCTGTGCTCCACCATTTAATAATACCATGGCTGATGTTATCTCGGCCTCTGTTCCGCTTTCCTGTCTGCATTCCATCCCCTTCATTTGCTCAATGCTCCTGCATTCAAAGCATTCTGGACAGTGAAGTAAATTCTGCTCCTCGCGTTACAAATTAGTGCTGACCTTATCCTAAAACTGTGATCTCTTGTTCGAAACTGCTTCACGTGTGGAAATATTGACTCCACATCGAATTTGCCATCACCATTAGCATCTTACAGACCTCAGTGAGATCTACTCCCATTCTGGCTTCTTGCAATTAGCTCCTCATCTCTGTATCAAATCTCGTGAAGCTCTTCTGAACTTCCTGCAAAGCAACTACATCTCACCTCAAGTCAGGGCACCAAAACAGTGCTCTAGTTGCAGTGTCAATAATGCTTTGCATAGTTTTAGCAACACATCTCTATTTGTACATGTGATCGTTTTAGAAATAAATGTTTGAATTGTACTTGGCTTTTTAATTATTTGCTGTACTGGCCTGCTAGTTTAATGTGACATTTACGAGGACACCTACATAACTCTGCACTAAGCAAACTGCTTTTTCACCCCATTTAGATAATAGGGTACCTTTCTGTTATTCTAACTAAAATAAATAACCACATATTTAGCCACCTTAAATTTCATATGCCAAATATTGGATCATTCACCTTAATTATCCACGTCCATTTGTATATTTCTTACATCTTCATACAACTTACTTTTCTACCACATTATTCGCTATAGCAATTTCTATCCCCTGAACCAGGTAATAATATAGAATACAAATACTTCTGATCTGAGGACCGAACTTTTTGACACACGATATGTTATTTTTTGCCAAGGACCAAATGATACATTTATTCTATTTCTCTGTACATGATTTGTTCATCAATTCTCTATCGAAGCAAATAGATTACTGCTGACAAAAAGTGCTATTGTATGATGGATTAATCTTAAATAGTCTGCATTAACCTAATAATGCCTTCTGAAGGAACACATATATTACATCTCCATGACAGCCATTATTCACCTTGCTTGTCACATCTGTAACGATCACGAGCTTCATAAACGATGTTGGCTCTGATGGCTTGTGGTTTAACTTTGTAAATGTCCAGTTGTTTACTCTTAAATCCCAAGAGGTTACTCAATATTATATATTACCCAGTGAATATTAGTATTCTAGGTTATTCTACATTCCCTTCCAATTCCTGTGTTACGGACACATGGCATTAAAAGTCTCCTCCGATTGCTGTGGAAGAGGCCTCAGTGAATGACTGAAACCGTTGTGTTCCTGGTTACAAACTCGTTCGTCTGAATGTCCTCCTGGCGTCCCGATATTATCGTCTAGATGGCTGCAGGACATGTTCATACTTGAGTAGGAGCTTCATGATCTGCTCGTCCACTTTCTGTTTCTGTGTGTGGTGAGCTTGTATAGAATAATTGCAGATTTGGAGGCAGGAAGTTAGAACTTGGTTCTCATAAAATTGTAAAATGCTGGGGGTGAGAAGGTAATTGTCTTCTCTCTTTAAAGGTTGCTGGGGTTTTCTGTGCTCAGAGATTTGAGATGAATATTTGTGAGTAGCAGCTTGAAGGTTTGCCTGTACACAGAGAACCCGAACTGAAACATTTGTTTCGAAATGCCGTACAGTTAGCAGGCCAAGTGTCAATTTGTCTTTTTTTTGAGGAAAGCGGGCTTTCGAATTTAAACAATCAATTTGAGACAGGTACTCAGATACGAGGGAACTACGAAATTTCAATCTGACGATTTTGACAACATAGGAGCAAGTGTATTGTAAGAAATGTTGATCCACCATCACGGGCAATAAAATGGCGCAGTTGGATAATGGCTGCAGAGAAAACTGCCTTCCACTAGAACAAACGGCCCTCAGCTCTCTGAAGAGAATCACTGGCTTTCACATCCCCAACTATGCATTCGAGAAAGCACCTAAATAACAACGGGACAAATGATTGAGAAGGCATTCCTGATAGAATAAACTATGGAGGACGCATACCTTAATTTCGAATGAATGGAGAAGGCACAGGACATTCCAGAAGGCTGTTGTGGTTCTGTTCGGCGAGCTGGGAATTTGTCTTGCAAACGTTTCGTCCCCTGTCTAGGTGACATCCTCAGTGCTTGGCAGCCTCCTGTGAAGCGCTTCTGTGATGTTTCCTCCGGCATTTATAGTGCCATGGCACTCATCCACAGACTCTATCAACAAACACATCGACCTGGACCCAATATACCGGCCACTACAGCGGACAGCTCGAACTGACAACCGGAAGCGGCAGAGACAGGCCACTATAAATGCCGGAGGAAACATCACAGAAGCGCTTCACAGGAGGCTCCCAAGCACTGAGGATGTCACCTAGACAGGGGACGAAACGTTTGCAAGACAAATTCCCAGCTCGCCGAACAGACCCACAACAACGAGCACCCGAGCTACAAATCTTCTACCAAACTTTGAACTCCAGAAGGCATATAATCTTGCTGTAATCTCGAGGGACTAAATCGTATATCCTTTATATGAGTGGGACTTGTATTTATAAGATTAGGGTAGCATTCGACTTTTTAAATTCAAAAATAGTGAATAGTTAGAAGAGATTCTTTCGGATTGATGTTAGTTAATTTAATTTGTTCACTTTGGAGTTACATAAAGTGTTACTTGTTGAGTTTATTATATTTAAAGTATATAAATTGCTGAGAAGTGGGTTACGCACCTTTTCACATTCTTTGTACCGATTAGAGCATGAGGTGTTTCTCTGTGGGTGTTTCAGTTCCCTGAAGTGGGGTGGGATCGAACTCCGCTTTATGGGAGAATGGTGGCTCAGTTTCAGGATTTGAACAGATTTGAACATTTTTAGGGAAGCAAAGGTCCCAGCAGTTTTAACTAGATTTTCGGACAAGTATGAGACGTTTCTAAGTCAAACTTATGTGAACATTAGAAGACCTGTTTAAGTTCAGACACTTGTTGTTGGTTAAATCAAATGTGAGGAAATTCCTCTAAACATTGCCGAAGTGGTTTTGGACGTCGTAGATGCTTCGCAAATTTGACAAGACAGGTTAAAACGTCAGAAAACGGTGACACTTTTAGAATTAGCAAATAGCCGAAAATTGGGTTTATCTGGGGATAACAGAAAAGCTGAAATTGTAACAACATTTGAAAAGCATTATGTACATCAGAGAAAATGTTAACTGTCGTGGAGTTTGGAAAAATAAATTGCAAATGATGTGTTTGTAGTTAGAAGATAAAGAGAGGAAAAATGTTCTGGTGGAAATGATGAACCTTCAAAGTTTGGGAGAAGATTTGTAGCTCTGGTGCTCGTTGTTGTGATTCTGATCGCCGAGCTGGCACTTTGTCTTGCAAACGTTTCGTCCCCTGTCTAGGTGACATCCTCTTTGCTTGAGGATGTCACCTCATCTGAGCTGGCCAGAGAACATGTGGATGTTTGCAGCGCTGTCAGAGGAGGTGACAGGAGAATATGAAGAAGTAAAAAAACGATCTTTTAGTGACTACGAATTTTATCAGAAGCATATAGACAACGGTTCAGAAAGATAAGAAAGGAGCAACGTCAGACTTTTTTTAGATGTCTTACAGTGTGGAAACAGTCCCTTCCACCCAACAAGTCCACACCAATCTGCAGAAACGCAACCCACCCAGACCTATTCATCTACATTTACCACTTCACCTAACACAGCGGGCAAATCAGCATGGCCAATTCGCCTAATATGCACATTTTTGGACAGTGGGAGGAAACTGGAGCACCAGAAGGAAACTCACGCAGACACGGGGAGAACGTGCAAACTGCAGACAGAGTTGCCTGAGGGCGGGAATTGAACTCGGGTCTCTGGCGCTGTGTGACAGCAGTGCTAACCACTGTGCCACCATATATCAAATTTGAAAAAATAAAACAGAGCAACTTTGGTGGATGGATGAGAGCAATAGAGTTGGAAAAAAAGATATATATTTCTTTGAGAGGTATTCTTCTGCTAGAAGGGTTGAGAAGCCTACTTGCCGAAGTGACAAGAACACATACTAAGGAACAGGAAGTTAAAACGGCAAGAAGAGCTGCAGAGATTGTGAGCGAATAGGCATTCGTGCTGAAATCGAAATCTAACGTCTGACAGCAATTTCATCCCACGAGGAATAAAAATTGGGCGGCAAAGAGATCTTTCAAAGAAAAGCAAAATCATAGCACTCTGGGAAGAGTTGGCTACATTTGACAAAAATAAAGGCAGACAGGATGGTAAAGAGTTGGAAGATCTCATGTTTTTACTGCAATACGGTGGCACACACAAAGTCACAGTGGTAGTGGTTTAAGAAAGACAAAGGAAGCAACCAATATATTAAAAGTGTCGAAAACAGTCATATTAGTTAAGGTCAAGGTAATCCCAAGAGAAGGCAAGGAGCTAGTCAAGGATTAGACAGTAAATAGCCCCTGATATTTTCAAAGACTTCACCTGCGTACTTAAGATTTACTCAGGAAGAACAGGGGCTGTAGGAAAATAGGTTAAAATCTTGAGAGATATGGAAGCTATTTAGTCTCTAATAGTAAGAAATGTAAAGTATTCGCACTCCTTCTGAAACATTGCCTGAGAGAGTGGCAATCTGTTAAAAAACATGGAGAGAGGGAAGTAGTGTTCCCCTGCTTAATATAAGTTAAATCTACATTGAGTGGGTGATCGTGCGATTGATGGAAAACGTGGCTATTCCAGGTAGCCAGTTTATAGTGGAACTGATACAGCAGATTACGAGGCAAGGTGGGAGTGATGCCCACTGTTGTGGAATACTAAAAAGTAAACCAGGGAACTGAGGAGTTACAAAAATAAAACACTCGATATTTTTCAGTCTGTTTGGCGACAAGATCTCACAAAAATAAATTAAAACATGAACAGCGATCAAAAGATAAAAATGAAGCAGTTGAGGTCTAGTTAGCTGATATTCTGCTGAGATGATATGGTAAAGGAAAAGCAGATAGAGGATCACGCAGAAGTGTTTGGTTCTGAAAGATGAACAGAGTTACAACCCAAATAATAAAAACAATTAAGGAACCATATCATAAAGTCTAATTGGAAAGTAATCATAGTGCATTCCAGAGTAGTATGTTGTCAAGGATAAAGTCTTCCAAAGGAAATGGAGATCTTAGCAGATTAGTGCAGATGAGAAATGAGCAAAGTTCACCAGATTGTGTTGATGTTAGACTCAAGACAGGAGGTTTCATTGGTATCTGTTTCAACACAGCGATGAACACTTCTTTTAAATAAATGAAACACTCAGAAAACCTCACCTCGCACCGTAATCTGTTAAAATATAAGTGACAGAGAACTCCCAGTATGTACAAAAATGCTATTTCATTATTTCTTTCGAAAAGGGAACATGAAGCAACAAGTATTCACAACTCTAATGCCCCCCTTCTCTTAATTGCTTATTACCTGCTTCTGACATTATCATATACTTTTACAATAAACAATTATTTTAATTACATCAACTTTATTTCAAAACCACACAGCCACTGTCATCTTCAGTGTCTCTCCTTCTGGCTGAATGCCTCCTTGGGTTGGTTTTTTTCCTTTCATTGCGAATATGTTTCACATGAAAAGTACATTTGATTGAGCTGTTCCAATGTCGTATATCTCTGTCGCTGGCATCTGTTGCATCTTATTCTCAAAATGCTGCCTTTCTTATAACCCCAACTTCAGATTGACTCATTGGTTCGATGTTTGAAAGCAATATGTTCACTCTCAATTGTTTTTTTTTTCGTATCTGGACCATAATTTGAACTGATTGGTTAAATTAGAAGCATTGTCAAAACAGCACCTGACTCAGCAATCTTTTCCACAACTTATAGCTACATATTTTTAAATTTTCCAGTGCATGCTGACACTGCTCTTGTATGCTGTAAGAGGAAAACAGCATTCACTGTCTCTCTGAGGGAAAGTATACATGTCCAAATTCATAATACATTCCCAATTAAGAAATAAAATGACCATTATAATGAAAGCTGCCTTCATTTTTATTCTCTAACTCTTCATCTCATTACAATGAAATACAGAGTTCATTAATCAGAGTTCATATTAATTAATCACATGTATGTTTCTATATGTCATTGCAATCTTTTCAATGTTATCTATATTTTTCCTTTAAATCCACAATAATGCACCTGCACCTACTATCACATTTTTACAACCGACGTACAATTTGTGAATTAAAATCTGTAACCTGAAACTTCACCGAAATAGTCTTATACTTTTGTCTTTAAATTTTCCCAAGAATATAAGAGGTTTATGGTCTATGTACAGAACTGTCTCTGACAGATTGTTCATCACATAATTATTAATAAGTAGAATCGTCAGTACCAAACTCAATAATCCTTTTTATTGTAAGGTAGATTAATTACTAAATTGGGTGTTGAGTCTCCCTCACAATTAACCAATTGGCTGTTGAATTCCATCATCACCTTGCTGTAGCAGTACAGTTCCAACTTCTATATCGCAAACATTGATTGCAACTTTGAAGTGTTTCAAACACTTTTGTGTGTAATTAAAACTGGTATGGTGGCAAATACTGCATTTAAGTTCTCAAATGCCTCTTCGGATTGTTTTATATCCTGAAATTTTGTGTTCTTCTTTCGTAAATCTGTTTGAGGTTCCACCAGACTGCTGACGTTGGGAACAAAATTCTGGTAGAGTCCGCTTCATTCCAAAAATTGAAGGGCCTCTTCCAAAGATGCTCATTGGTTTTTGTGTTCATTTGAGGAATGTTATGCTTCAAGGACATCACCTCTGCTTTCGCAAATTCAGTTTACATTAAATTTATTAACAGTTGTGTTTGTCTTAATTGTTCAAAGAGCTCAGACGCACTAAAGATCATTACACCGTCCAGATAAATTGCAGAATTTGTTAATCCAGCCACAATTTTGTTCATGAGTCTTTGCCGTGTGACTGATGCGTTCTGCATTCAAAACGGCATCACTTTGAATTTCTATAGACCATTTGTGGTAACAAACGCAGAAACCAATTTAGCTTTTTATGGTAAAGGTACGTGGCAATAACTACACAGTAAGCCCAATTGGTTGTCCAACTTTATACACAGAGTCTACGACTGGTAAAGGACATGAGTCAGACTCTGTTACGGCGTTGACATTCGAATTGTATGCACAAAATCGTTGATTCCCATCAGATTTCGTAATTAATATGATCATCTAACAGCATTAACTCTGACTTGGTTTGATATCTTCATTGAGCATCGCATCCACTTACTCCTGTGTGGTATTGAAAGGATAATGTTTGTAAGTGTGCTGTATTATTGGAACAACAATTCCACCCATGTACAGTAGTATTAGTCATTGCCATTTTATTCCTACAAATGTCTTCATACTACTGCAAGAAAACTTTCACTTGGGTTCTTTGCTCCTGAGACAGATCATTCAATAAAGTATTCCATTCAGAAACAACTAACTCTTTGTTTAACTATTTTGAGTGACATCAAACTCCCCGACATCTGGATTTAATTTATCACTCTGCGGAGCTGGAACTAGCAACTTTTTCTCCAGTTCTCTCTCAAGTTTATAGTAAAGTTTCAAAATGTTCAAGTGGCATACCTGACGCAGTTTCTTTCTCACCCACATCTTTGCCAGATTGTTTGCCTGCATTAACTATTCCTCAGTTTGATAGGGACCACGAATCCTGTCCTTGATGGGATCTCGTACCACTTTTAACAATACTAATGCATAATCCCCACGGGGAAAAGAGCGAATTTCAGTGTTTTTATCTGCCTTGTAATCCATTCTCTGCTGTGCTCTTTTTAGGTGCAGTTCAGCTAGCTCATCTACTAAATTTAATCTCTCCCTCACCTCAGTTGCATAATCCAACAGGGACATATCCGATCTGGTCCTGTCAATTTATCTTTAATTAATGTCAAGTGCCCTCTCACTTCATATCCGAACATTACCTCAAATGGAGTAAACTGAGTACATTCATTTGGGCATCTGACATGAGAAAAAGTAAACATGGGATACCTTTATCCCAATCATAAGGTCCTCATGCAGTGCACGTTTAAAATGGCCTTCAGTGTCAGATGTCACCTTTCCAAAGCTCCGTGAGATTCAGCATGGCGCCCATTTGACTTAAAGTGCTGTATGCTTCAGCTGTCTATGACATCGTTAAACAGCTGAGAAGTACAAATTTGAAACATGGTCTGACTGTACCTCTCTGGGTCATCCATACCACGTACTGAAAGCTACTAACACCTCGAACACACTTGTTGCCTTAATAACTTGTCATGAAGTTTCCACCGGAAATCTGTTAGACCCATCTATTATGGTTTGCAAGTATTGGTTCCCACTTCCAATTTAATGAAGGGGACTCAAACAAGCAATCGTAACCCGTGTGAAAGGTTCATCGAATGTGGGAATTGGCAACAAAAAATGTTCGTTTTAATAATGCCTCTGCCTTACATTTGGCACGTATGACACGTACATAATGAATTAACCACATCCTTGTACAATCTAGGCCAATAGATTTACTTTTGTACATTGGCCCGAGTCTTCTCTTTACTTAGGTGACCTCCAACTTGTAATTCATTTGCTACCCATAATTTGACCTGTCTGTTATGCTAGTGGCTGCATAGCCTGGTTCCCTTGTGTAAATTTCTCCTCTGGAATAAGCTGTCATGGTGTCCGTTTTCATCATTGGATTTTATCTTTAAGGTAATTATTGTCAGGTGTACATTCTGATTCTTTGTTTCATTAGGCGTGTTATATATATATAGAGAGAGAGAGATAAAATAACTTTATAGCCTTTCTTCTGTATGCCCAATCATCTTTCAGTACTAAATATTTCTGCCTGAGCGACTGCTTGTTTCAGTTTTTTTTCCTGCACCGTAATGCCAAACAGCGTGTTCACGAACTAAACCTCAATTCGTTCAACTTTCTTTTTAGACTTTTGCATCTTGCAGTGACAAAGGAGAGTGGGATCTTGTTGCAACACAGCCTTGAAAGGTTCCAGTCTACTTTTCTTTTTTCGTCCTCAGTTGCCTGGTCTTCTTTCACTTCCCAATAACAAGGGACATCATTCCCACCTTGGATCCTGCTAAAACGTTTCCAAGAACGAACTGCATCCCTGGATCTGACATTCATTTAATCACTCCCAGTGTCACTTCCCAGTCTTGGTTTGGTTCTCAAACCTGATCTCACAAAGGCAATGCTAATGATTTGACCATATCATCCACAAATTTCCACTCTCTCGGATAACATGTCAGAAAGAGTACTAAGATATTCATCTCTTACTATTAAAGGCTGATTAGATCCCGCATCTCCCGAAATTCCAACTTTTTTCCATTCTATCTTGTTCTTCCTGAGTACCCACAGAGATGAAGTCTATTTTAGAGATCGTGCAAAACTCAATATTCCGTCACTACCAAGGCTGCGCACTCTACTCCAGCTCTCTGACTTTTCCTGGGATTTCCTTTCCTACTTTCAGTAATGCCACTTGCTTAGCTGCTTTTACAACATATTACCCGACAGTGCCGTCCTTCACCAGCCAGCACTGTATCAACCTTATCATAATGGAAATACCTGAGGTCTTTGAACTCTTTTTCAAAATTTTTTCACCTGTGGTAAATTATTCCCAGTGTGGTCTACACTTTGTTTTGTGGTGTAGGATCACCCCTGCTCCCAATTTCTATCCCTCACAGGTTTTATCTCTCCTGGTCTTCGACATTCTTGAACGTTCTGTTGATCCACATGAATTCTTACCAACTCGGAAAGTGAGTTTTTAAATTGCTCCACCAGAATACCCTCTCTCTAAGCCTAATAATTCTTATCAATTTTTGAGGCCCGCACCAACTCGCAAAATTATTAAGTTTAATTCTTTCGAACTCAACCATCTGACCTGTTTCCTTCTTTATGTTTCTGATCGCTGTCTATTCTCTCCTGGTATAAACTCATAACGACTGAAACTCGTCTCTTTGTCATCCTCATAATCTTCTGACCCCTCATCTGACAGAGCTGAAAATCTCTCAGTGTCTCTGCCCACCAACATAGAATTGCTACAGGTTCTCTGATCATTCCATCTTCTTCGTCAATTATTCAAATGAAATAAGGGACTCTGCCACAGCGTCCACATCAAGACAATATTTTAACACCACTTCCTCCTCTCTTCATCAGAATTCTGTCAACTTGACGTTCCTGTCGAAATTGCAACTTTTGAAGTTCGAATTCTCATTCTTTCTCTTTCTTCTCTCTGGCTTTGTTGAGCTAAACTCCTCTCTCTCTCTTTCCTTTGCCTCTCTGTCTTTCTTCTCTTTCACTTTAACTCGCTCTCTTTCGTTATCTTCTAACTCCATTTGGCTCCATTTGACTCACTTGCAATATAAGACTTTCTAACTTTGTTGCACTTGTCTATTTTTCTGATTCACATAAGTGCTTGAAAAACTCCGTTACAATTTCGGTTTTCCTTTTTTTCCTGATTAAACCCAATTCTCACCGATTTACTAATTCTAAAAGTATATCTTTTTTCTGACTTCCTAAAGTTTCTTGGTGAATTTGGGAAAAATCTTCAAACCCCATAACTTCCTTCGTAATGTTAAGACTCACTTCTCTCACTTTTAATTTAACAGATCCCAAGTGATCAAAATTAAACGAATCATCTCACCTATGGTTTATTTAAAGATCTAGGACACTAAGCGGCAATGTTTAAATCTGCTGAGATCTTTCATCTCCCCCATCTGTTCAAGTCTGTTCAAATCTCAGAGTGGACCTGTCTTAAACTGTCCAAATCCCAGTTGATCCCAAACTTTCACGACCTGGCAGTAAACGCTTCTCTTTCATAAAGCAAACACCCAGAAATACTCACACCCGCCTCATAATCTGTTAAAGTATGAGTGGCAGGGAAATTCCAAATTCTGCTATTTAAAGAAAATAATATCAATTTATTTTTGTTTATCCATAAGATTGAACATATTAAAAAACAACTTTCATTAATCTAAGACTACTTTCTCCTAACAGTTTATTAGATGCCTCCAACTCTGTAACAATGTGCTTCTCCAATAAGACATTTATTAAAATTACATCAACTTAATTTCAAAACATAAAGCGCCTGTTGTCTTTGGTGTCTTTCTTCTTTCGGCTGACGGTCTCCATCGGTTATCTTCTTTATTTTACTGAGGATATCTTTGACACACAGTGTTTGAATGCCGTGGGTCTCTCTCTGATGGCATTTGCTCTGTCTGATTTTAAATATTATCTCCATTTTTACATCCCCAACATCGGATCATGTCATTAGCTCATTGTTGGCTGAACAATAAATTCTAAAAGCTTTGACTTTCCTGTTGCATAATTTCACCTGACTGGTAAAAATTGAATTGTTGTCAAAATAGCAAACACCTCAGGGATCAATTTCACTGCCAATGTTACGTATTTTCAATTTCCAGTATACTCTCAAACTGTTCTTATGAGCTGTCAGTGCAGAACAGCTTTCCCTCTCTCTTAAAAGTATAGTGCCAGCATTCAACGTCATAACAGTAGCACATCAGTTACGTAAAGGAGATCATCCAGGATTCTGAAGATTCAGGATAAAAAACGAAGCATTTTTATTGGCCTGCGTTATTTCAAGATGTGGATGAGTTTTGTCGTACCTGTTATACATATCAGATGGTAGGAAAGTCACAGGAAGTGATAAAACAGTGCTGTTGTTGCTAATTCACACATTTCAAGAACCTATGAGCACGGGTTACAATTTGTTGTGTCGGTACATTCCCTGAAACCAAATTGGGAACTATTGTTCACTCAAGATAATGGAAATGCCTATTGGTTTTCTGGAAGCAATATCATTATGGAATGTCAAAGCAAAAAATGTTGTGGAGGAATTTTTTTTGCTTTATTTCCCCATTATGGATTCCACAGGGTGATTCAGTCAGAACCAAGGGTTCAATCTTACTGCCAAATTTATTAAGAAGGTCACGAATAGTTTTGGAATCAAATACTTTACATCACGTACATAGCATGCTGAATACCAGGGAGCATTAGAAAGTTGTCATCATGCCTGAAAGACAATGCTGAGCACTTATTTTCCAGATTTCCCACAGGATGGGGATAAAGGTTTCGCATTAATAAGATTTTCTGTGAGAGATGTTCCAAATGCATCTACTCATATTATTTCATTTCAATTACTATTCGGACACAAAGGAAGAGGGCATTAACAGTTGCAATGTTAATGTGTCCAATAAGAGTGAAGTCACTGATTATGTATCTGACGTGAGATAAACATTAAATAGAGTAGGTAAATTACATAGACTGCACTTGAAGATGACACAGCACCCAATGATGCAAAGAAGCACACAAGAAATCTTTTAAAAATGTATGTTTGTTCATGGGGGTGTAAATTGGTGCTGCTCCCAGTGGTAAGAAATGTCTTTTAAGAATTTTGCACTGTTCACTATCAGATTGAAAGGAAGTGAAATCAATGAATTGTTTTCTGAAAATGCCAGATAAGGAAAAAAATTCAGGTATGATATGCGAGCATGCTGAAACAATACTATGATAGGAAAAAAGAATCAGAGAAATCAGAATTGATTCCTGCTATTCAGAGAGTGGAATCAAATCCAGATGATTTGAAATTTATTGCACCTTAGAATAAATTGAATAATAACAAATTTCTGAAGGAATGGGATAGGTTAGTGAGCTATCTGTCCGACGAACAGAGAACTGCATTGAAAGACATTTTCAATGTTGTGAGATCTTACATAACAATGCATTGGGGAGCACTAATGCCATACTACATGAGGTTGACGCAGGAAATGCTTCTCCGATAAAGCAACACCCCTGCAGACTTACGTTACTCGAAGCAGCACAGATTTTGAAACAAGGAGAAGGGATGCTGCACGAAGACATCGTAGTGACTGGGCAAAGTGAGTGGAGTTAGCCAATCGTTTTGGTTCCAAAACATGATTACAGTCAACGATTCTGTCAGATTATCCGAAAGTCAATGCTGCAAATAAATTTGACTCATGCCCAATTCCAAGGCTGGAGCGGTGTATAGAAAAAGTCAGAAGAGCCTGTTCTCTCACTGAGTTGGACTAACTTCACCGTTACTGGGAATTACATTTGTCGTGGAGATGCAAAGAAATGTCTGCTTTTATCATCCAAAATACCCTATATCAATTCAAAGTAATAGGCTTTGGAATGAAAGATGCACCAGTCACTTTTCAAAGGCTTATAAACTAAATTGTTGCAGAATTAGCTAATTTTTACTCGAAATAGATCTTTTTGTGATCTTCAGGCATTCGTGATAAGATCACATGTAGCATTCGCCAGCGGTGTTTGAGAGCCTACGGAGTCAAAGTACATCATACACTTTGCAAAACATATATTTGCGTAGGTGGAAGTGACATTCTGAGGGCACAACAGAGATTCGGATAGAAGGCCATCAAGAAATTTCCATGAGAATCTTCGACAAGGAAATGCTACTTTATTTAGGATTGAGCGAATTATACAGGTGTTTTTAAACCAAAATTTAGCATTGTTTTGGCACCGTTGACGGATTTGTTAAAGAATAAAAATTTCGATGAAAAGCACAATGCTAGGAGGCACTTGATAATAAAAAAAAAGTGTTAACTATCGCATCAGTTTCAGTCACGCCAAATTATTTGAATCCCTTCAAAATCGCCATTGACTCATGTGATGTAGGTGATGGAAGGTATTATTACGGGGGATGATTGTGGAATTGAAAGGCCAATCAGTTATTTAAAACAAAAACAACCATTTGAAACGAATTACTGAGTTTGCAAATGGTCTCACAACATATTGATTTTTACATTCCAAACAATGCATCAGAGATTATTGAAAATGCTGATTACAATCATTCAACATTTCTGAAAAGACTTAAGGACAGGAACACCAGAGTTTTTTTGTTATAGTGTCATGTTACAAGCATTTAATTCATGGATTGTGCATGTTGTGGGTCACGGAAGTATCATCAGAGATGCTTTATTGCAAGTTTAAAAGAAAATTTTCTACGGAGTAAAGAAACTGTAGTGATGAATCATATACATAAATAGAATTATCATAAAATATATAATTTCACTCTAATGAGCTGTGAATCCAGTAATATAATCGAGTTAGAATTTTAAGAAATGAAGATCTTTTCATGATGATGGTTCATTTTATTGTCAAAGAGGGGAGGTTTTGCCAAATTTGATAAAGTAATTGTAGATATGGAAGCAGAAAAGTTAGAATTCTGTGTTTGTAAAATTGTAAAATGCTAAGGAGAAACTTATTATGTGCTCCCCAGATCAGCTGTTTTTCCCCCGTGATCGTACACTTAAGATTGATGTCTGTGACTTGCATCTTGAACGTCTGCCGGCTCACAGAGTGCCCGAAATGAATAACTTGTATCAAAAGGCCATGCAGTTAGCAGACCAAGCAGCAGATGTTTTTCTTTTATGAAGATAAAAGGCTTTTCCATGTAGACAAAGTGCACCGGGCACTGAGATGCCCAAAATTATTAAATATAAATCTGGTAATTTTGACAACATGAGAACCATTCTATTGTGAGAAATACTGATTTAAAGGGTATAAAAGAAGGGGCAGTTGAACAAAGGCCACAGAGCAAGATGTCATATGTTAGAGCTAAAGTCTCTCAGCTCCCAAGAGATAATCGCTGGCTCTCACAGCCTCATCGATGTATGAGAGAAAGCATAATCTACATAACAATGGTACCAGTGACGGAGAAGATATTCTGCACAGAGGACTCGACAGAGAAGGCAATCCTGACATTCCTGACAAATGAATCGACGGAGAAGGAACAGAACACCCTGGAAAAAAAAAAGACCTAGCTGTAATTTTGAGAGACAACATTCTATTTTTCTTGTAATCGTGGGAGGCAAGTTGCCTTCAGTGAATTGTTTTATGAAGGTATAATGGGTACAATACATTTAAACAGTTAAAGCCTAGCTGAACTACCTGACAACACCAAGTTTTCTGAACATGATACAATGTAAAATCTTGTCTAGCAGCGAGAGTCGCTAGTTGCTTGAAGACAAAAACAAATTCGAATTCGGCCAATCAGTTTGAATTATACATCCAAAAACTCCCACACATCAATCAAATTTCAATTTAGTATATTGACAACATCGAAATCCAATGACACATCCAATGCTTTAGCGTATAAAACAAAGAAAGCGTGAACAGGTAAGGGAGACGTACCAAGTTACTAGCGGGAAAGGACTTTTCGAAGCATAGCTTTATTCAATATACCTTCATATACAAATGCCCTCTTAACACAAATCCCTAAGGAGAAGAAGATCTACAGAGCAAGATAGAGCAAGATTAGACAAATACTTAGCTTAGATTTCTTTTGGAAATCTTAATCACGGTGTTTTATTTGAACAGCATTACAGAAAGGAAAGAAAGATAGGCTCGAGGAAGGAGTGGCAAATAGTTGCTAGCTAATTATCCCCTGTTATACATGAAGAAATACATATTTAAGCTACTTTAAATAATTCTTTCCCTCTCACATTTTCACTGATTACTGATAAATATTTTCTGTATTGTTGGTTTAAACTAAGTCAGCGGTGTGCCCGTGTGGTAACAATTGGAAAAGCAAGATTTGAAAAGATAGGATTTAATGGATGACAAGCAATGGCTCTTATGAAAGAAACTTTGTGATGCATATCATACCCATATGTAACTCCAAGGTGCAAATATAAACGGGTAAAGTGAATGAACGATGGTTAGGAGTACAAGTAGGAAATTGTATTAGAACAAAGGAAGTGGCGCAGGAAATGCAGATATTGTGGTCGGCCAGTGGATTCAGAAATTGTGGATAGCGCAAAGGAGGACTAAGACACTTGGAAGAAAACTGAAAAGGGAACATGAATGCAAACTAACAAGAAACAGAACAAAAAGTGCCGAAAAGTTTCTATTGATATTTGAAAGGAAAATGAAATCAATTGTGGAAATGAATGTGCAGACAGGATAATTTTTTTTTGTTGAGAACAGAGAAAATGCAAGCAAACTAAACATTCACTTTAAGTCTGCCTTCATGGAGGAAAATCCAGGAAATCCCGAGAATAAAATAACTATGGGACTTCCACGATTAAAGACTAAAATCACCAATATTAAAAACGAGATAGGATTTCGAAACACAGCTGAGGATTGAGCATTGAAAAGTCTGACAGACACGATGTATTTCGTACTATGATATCGGAGGAAGAAGCAATATACATGCTGATTGTAATGGCGATCATTGCGTTATTTTCAAATGTATTGTGCGAACTTAGGAAACCATTCTGTGTAAACAAAACACAGATGATAAAAGAAAGAAAGAAAATTGAGAATGATGAATAAAGACGAGTTTACTTGTCATTTGCAGGAGTGAATCTGTTGAAATCTATAATACGGATAATAATAGATTATCTATTATAAGAAATCTATGAAAAGAAAATCAAAACAAAATTGGGGAGAATACTAACGCATTTATGAAAGCAAAATCATAACGGATTATTTTACTTCGGACTTACTTGAAGATGCTTCTTGCAGCGGGTTACTCTGGTAACCAACTGAAGGTAGTGCTGGTGTGTCCAACCTTACTCCATCCTGGAGTACAGAAACACACTTCAATGTTTCTCTCAACTCAGGTGACCAGACGGATCTCTGCGATGACCAGCTTGTTGTGGAAGCAGAGTTTGGATCGACTGGGCCTTTATTCCATGGAGTTTAGGAAAATGAGCGGAGATTTTAGTGAAACATATTGAACTCTGACAGGGTGAGACAGATTCAAAAGAGGGATGATAATTCCCCTGGCTGGAACATCTAAATCAAGGGCGCACTGGTTTAGGCACAGACAGACCACTCTGCATTGAATCGGGACTAAATGTCTGCACTCAGCAACTGGTGAACCTTGGAATTCCATACCACATAAGGCTGTGGAAGACAAGGCACTGAATATAAAGATTACTAGACATTAACTAAATTAAGACAGAACAGGTTTATGGCGTGAAGACAGAGAATCAGACATCATTATCTTGAACTGGAAGGCAAAATCGATGGACCACATGGATTACTGCCGTTTCTATCTTATAGTTTTCTGACGTTCAATCATAACAATTGATACATGGATTCTGTAAAAACCTTTAATGAGTCCATCTAAACCTGTTCCCTCCAGTAGTGCCATCATCTGTGTTTAAAGTAAACGTGTTTCCCTCTGTTTCTCTCCATGACTATGATAAAGAGCGATGTAGTGTCAGTGATACACGGCTTATGTAGTGCCAGAACCATTGAATTTAAACACATTGTGTTATCTTTCACTTCCCAATGCATGGTGCTCCTACTTTGGCGTGGTGATTGAGCAGCTTTGACACATGGTTTTGGAAGCATTTCAGTAAGTGACATTGCTGGAGAATCTAAACAGATCTGGCAATATGTACAGAGTGAAAGCAGAGTTAATCTTTCGAGTCCAGCAATCATTCATCAAAGCTTCTTGTTTCTGCAGCAATTTCTATTTTTCGTTGAGATTCCATAACACACAGTTCATTGTTTTATTGAAAATAAATTCGATGTTTATTCATTTATGGAGAAATTTAGCAGGTCTGGTACTAACAGTAGAGATCAGAAACAGAGTAAATCTTTCAAGTCCAGTGTTACACTTATACAGAATTGAAAATGTTTGGAATTTGTTTTCATATTCCATGGACAATGGTGGAGGAGTGTGACCGGATACAAAAGATTTGAATACCTAATACACAAAACAAAGGTGGTTTAAACTGTGGTAAAAGAGAATTAAATGCAAAATGTGTTTAAACTCAGGTTGAATGGGGGAAATAGAATTAACAAGATACAAACAAGACATGGTCATAGGGAGACCAGGAAGGGGGAATACTGAAAACTGGAGAATAGTCATAGTGGGTCACGCGGTGAAGTTATCCAATTGTATATTGACTCCGACAGGCTGTGTAGTACCAAAGTGTAAAGTGCGGTTGAACTGGAGCTTGGGTTATGATTCACCAAAACATTACAGCATCCCAGGACCGAAACGTGAGGGTTAAAATTGTGTGTGTTATTGAAATGAGAATCAAGGTGAAGGTCAGGATTATTCCTGCAGACAGAGTGGAATTGCACCTGAACGCAGTCTGTGTTTCGTCTTCCCAATATAAAAGAGACTGCATTGTCAGCGACAATGATATGAGACTGGATTGAAAGAATACAAATGAAATCCTGTTTCGACTGTAAAGTGTGATGTGGGCCTCGGACAGTGAGGAAGGAAAATACAAGTAGACAAGTGTTGCAGCTTATGCATCATGGGGAAGTGCCATGAGGGAACGCGAAAGTGTTCGGAGTGATGGAAGGTGTTACAGAGGGAATGGTCCATGTTAAATGCTGACAGTAGAAGGGACGGTAAGCTGTGTTTGATGGTGCTGTCCTTTTCGGAGGTTGTGGAGGTGGTAGAGGATGATTCTTTGATTGTGGCACCTAGTGCAGTACGACGTCAGAAAGTGGCGATCTGTCACGGTCTTCTGGCAAGATATTGGTCAGTTATATCTGAAGGTCCCGTTATGGTCCAGGCCAGACCACTCAAAATGTTCTTGAACAGGCAATCCAGACCATAATTTAGCAATTATTTTTCTGGCACTGCACTGTGAAAATTACCCAGGGTAAGCTGGCTAGATTGACTACCTGGTTTTAAAACAGAGAAAACATTTATTCAGGAAATTACACAGAATTTTTAAAAACTACACAACTCATTATATCCAAACGACACAAAATTCTGCTCTTCTGATTGTGTGCAACAGTCCCAATAAGCAAACATCCTTAAACAACGGTTTAAAAAAATGGAATACATGCTTACGGTTCGAAGATAGAAGGGCAGAAAGAGAGAAAAAGTCTGTTTTCGCGCAGCTCACTGTTGAACCCTCAAATAGTTCTGTCTTGCACTGAACTACTCTGCTAGAGAGCTGACAGCTCCACTTTCATTATACAGGACACTTCTAAAACATGACCAATTTGGCCTGAAACCTCATCTGTTGACATATAAACAAAATTGCCTCTCAATAACCTTTAATCTCTGAACAACACTAGTCTAATCAGACCCAGGAACGTTCATGAACCCTTTGAAAAAAAAACAAAGGCATAGTATCGCTGCGAAAAAGAACATCTTTTAGAAAAAAGCAATCAGTTTTGTGACACCTCCCTTGTAAAGAAAATAACCATCAATACAAAATGGTGTATTCATTTCTATAATCCTTCAAAAACCCGGTTTGTCATCTAAACAGACATATGCAACATACTAACTGTCAACATGCAAATCTGCACAACCCCATGCAAAATTAGGCAGTGGCAAACCCACCACCGAACGCCTTTATATGCCATTCGCATCTCAATAACGTATCGGCAATCACGTTTTCAGCACCTGCCACATGCTCAATTGTCAAATTGAATGGCTGCAGCCGCAGTCTGGCATTTGTGCCCTTAAATGTTTACACACATGTCAATGGATTCTGATCAGTGTTTATGATTGTCTCAGATTTTTTGCTGGCAATATTAGCACTGAATTGTTGTAATGCCAACACCAAGTTTAAAGTCAGTTTCTCCACCGTTGAATATTTCTGTTGAAGGACGTTCTACTTCCTGGTGAAATACTCGTTGGTCTTTCTGTTCCCTCATCATCCTCCTGCAGGAGCATCGCACTCACACCTACATCAATGGCAATGATACCCACCTTAAACGGTTTCGTGAAATGCAGTTTGGTGAATACTGGTGCAGTGGTTAACGCAGTGTTTCTGCTTTACAGCCGGCTGCCCACAGAAACTTCTTGCCCTTTCTTAACAATTCGGTGATTGGAACAGCCACATGGCTAAAGTTCGTCACAAAGTTGTGGTAACATCCAATCAATCCCAGGAACCGTAGTACAGCTGTGTGTTGTCGATCATGTGGGAAATTCCCCAATTATTTTTGTTTTCGCATCCCGTGGTGCCATTTATCCATGTCCAATAACATGGCCTGGAAGGTGTCTTGCGTTTTAGCAAATTCACTGTTTGCAACACTGGCTACCAAGACTGCCTTCCAAAGTCGAACGAATAAGCCCACTACATGCTGTAAATTTTCCTTCTACGCAAAACTAAAAAATCCCATGTCACTAATTTTCACCATACAGTTGGCAAATCCCGCTATGACCTCATTAGTTAGTCTCTTAAAGGTGGCAGAATCGTACTTCATGCCAAATGGTATGACGTTGAACTGATGTAGTCCATTCGGTGTTATAAAAACCGAAATTGTCTTTTTCTCTATCTTACAGAGTCACTTGCAAGTAGCCCCTGAGGAAGTTAAAATTCGAAATTGAAGTTGCTTGGTCCGCTTTTCCGATACGGTCCTCCAACCGTGGAATTGAATATGCAGAAGTCATTGTAACGGCGTTGATATTGTGATAGTCCACACGTAACGGTTGGGTACCACCTGGCTTTGCGAACATGACTATGGTTGAGCTCCAGTCACTGCAACTCACTTCGATTACGCCATCTTGGTGCATGTACTCCATCTCCTTCTGAACTTATACCAACGTTAGAGGGTTGTGTTTCCAAGCATTTTGCTTAATTAGAACACATCCTCTACATCTACAACCTGCACAATTACGTTCGTACTGCACAGTTTATTTCCACATAGCTCCTCATGTGATAGCAAAATATCTTTCAGGTTATTTCGATTTTCTTGTGAAAGGTAACTCACTAACTTATCCCAGTTTTTGACAGCATTCTCATTGTCCGATTTGAATTGACTACTGTCCAATTCAGTAGCCTTTAACTTTGGTTCTTCCCTCTGTGCTGTGGTCATTAACACCTTCTCCATTTGCCTTCCTTCGCCACATATTAAGCATATTCTCCAGACACACACTTTGCGATTTTTTTCGTGTTTGGAGTCCTTACCACATAGTTCATCTCACTGAATATCTGCTCAATTTGGTACGGTCACGAAACCTTGCTTTTGAAGGCTCACCTATTACTGAAAGTAACACCGAAACGTTGATCCAATTGCGAAATTGTGAACTTGTGATTTCTGATCCGCTTCCTGTTTCATTGTATGTGGTAATGCGTTTAAATGCTGTCCGGCCAACTCTGTCGCTCTATGTAACACTTTCTCTAAAATTTGACACATAGTCCTAATGGGTGGTCTCCGAATTCTGACTGATTAACTTCTTCTAAATCAATTTTAACCTTCCTCTTACTTCATGTACACGAATTAATCAAGTGAACCTAATTTGGTTAGTTCATTCAGTGCATCACTGATCGGAAGAGATGCAAGTGGAACTCCCGTATCCTAATCATCTGGACAATCCTGACTATAAACCCTCAACATGGACTTTCGTGTTTGTTGCCATCTCTCTGGCGCTCCCTGCGATTCCAATGGTTTGCAGTAAATTTGAGTTGCTTTATTTCCAACTTATCCATAACCTCCTTGAATACTTTGGATGTGGAGTTTGATACTTGTTCTGACTGTTTCTATTTTGGTAGTCCGCATTTATCAAACAGAAATAAGTCATTCTTCTACAACCCTTTAAGCTGTGATGTTAAGTAATGGGATTGCCTCTGTAAATCTCGTAGACACATTCATTACTGTTAGTAAATGCTTATTAAAACGTTTTGTTTGAGTAGGGGATCGATGCAATCAAGATTCTGGTGAAAGGTTCCTCGAATGCAGGCATACGTATTGAAGGTGCAGATTTTATTACTGCATGTGGTTTTCCGAGTAGTTGACATGTATGACTAGTCTGGCAAAAATCACTGACATCCTTGTGTAGTTCATTCTAATAAAAATGTCTTTATATTTTAACCTGTGTTTTCTCAAGCCAAAATGAACTCCAAGTGATAGCGCATGCGCCACTCGCAGCACCTCCTTTCTCGAAGCTGCTGGCAAAGCACGTTGATGAATTTCTGCTCTTTCTCTCAGATGCTTGAATGTGTGATGGGGTCTCCATTTCCTTATTAAGACATCACTTGTTAAATAATAAAATACATTCAATCCCCTTTTCTGCATATGCTTTTTGAGATAACTGTTTTAACTTCTCATCTTTCTGCTGCAACTCAATAAGCGTAGCAGAGCTAAAAAATACTTTCATGTTTCCCTATTTGCTTCTGCTCTGTCCCACTTCTCTGATCTAAAAAAAGTCTTGGATAACGCTGTGCCAGCTTTCTTATCTGTGCTATTTGATCTGTCCTGCTTCAACTTGTGCCTGTGTGATCCTATGATTACACTATCTGGGAAATTTCCCTGTAAAACATCGTTCATTTCTTCATTTGTCTGCGTCTTCACTGGCTTTTCAACAAGAGCAGGCAGCACACCTACGAGTGAAGCACGGACAAATTGCATTACTGAAACTGAGAGTTTGTCCACTAGTCCTACAATAAAATTCTGCAATCTGCACTGATCTCTTTAGCCTCACTTTACATAGTTGAGCACTTTTTGTCTCACCATGAATTCCTGTTATCATTACCTTTTCTGGTAATAGTCCTTCAAGAGTCCACATCTCTCATTCTTCAGCATTGCAGACTAAGAGGACCCTGTGTCCTTAATAATGTAAACTCTTGTCTTGCTACTCCTGGCCTACAGGAATAAATTTTATCCTTGCATGTGTTTTCTAAAAGAAGATCTGCCCCTTCCTCCTTCATCAACCTCAGATCATCTGGTACACTCCGAGGCAGTTGCCTAACACCCTTGTGCCTTTTGTTACTGGCCTAAAAAAAAGTTGGATCACTCTTATTTACACTATGGACAATAAACTTTTCCTGGACAACGTTACCCTCATCCTGTGAATGAAGAAAAAAAATGTAATTCAAATATCCAGCCAACACAAATCTTCTCAATTCTTCTTTGTAAATTATGTTATTTTGTGAATTTCTCCACATCTTGGTTCTGAGTGAGGTTGGAGGGGCATATATTTCCTTTTCCAACCCCACTCATTCACAGGGTCACTACGGATTTGAAATAGAACATAGAACACAGAACATAGAACAGTACAGAACAGAGCAGGCCCTTCAGCCCACGATGTTGTGCCGACCACTGATCCTCATGTATGCACCCTCAAATTTCTGTGACCATATGCATGTCCTGTAGTCTCTTAAATGTCCCCAATGACCTTGCTTCTGCAACTGCTGGTAGCAACGCATTCCACGCTCTCACAACTCTCTGTGTAAAGAATCCGCCTCTGACATTCCCTCTATACTTTCCTCCAGCCGGATTAAAACTATGACCACTCTCTTAGTCATTTCTGCCCTGGGAAATAGTCTCTGGCCATCAACTCTATCTATGCCTCTCATTATCTTGCATACCTCAATTAGGTCCCCTCTCCTCCTCCTTTTCCCCGAAGTAAAGAGTCCTATCTCAGGCAGCCTCTCTGCATAAGTTAAGCCCTCCAGTCCAGGCATCATCCTGGTAAACGTCCTCTGAACCCTCTCCAAAGAATCCACATCTTTTCTATAATAGGGCGACCAGAACTGGACGCAGTATTCCAAGAGCGGTCTTACAAAAGTTTTATAGATCTGTAACAATATCTCACGACTCTTTTATTCAATACCCCTGTTAATGAAAGCCAAAACACCCTATGCTTTCTTAACAACCCTGTCCACTTGGGTGGCCATTTTAAGGGATCTATGTACTTGCACAACAAGAACCCTCTGTTCCTCCACACTGCCAAGAATCCTATCCTTAATCCTGTACTCAGCTTTCAAATTCGACCTTCCAAAAAGCATCACCTCGCATTTATCCAGGTTGAGCTCCATCTGTCACCTCTCAACCCATCTCTGCGTCCTGTCAATATCCCGCTGCAGCCTACAACAGCCCTGTATACTGTCAACGACACCTTCAACCTTTGTGTCGTCTGCAAACTTGTTGACCCATCCTTCAATCCCCTCATCCAAGTCATTAATAAAAATTACAAACAGTAGAGGCCCAAGGACAGACTCGTGTGGAACATCACTCAAGACAGACTTCCAGGTAGAATAGTTTTCTTCTACTACCTCTTGTTGTCTTCTGTTGGCCAGCCAATTATGTATCCAAACAGTTAAGTTCCCCTGCATCGCATTCCTACTGACCTGCTGAATGAGCCTCCAATGGGGAAACTCATCAAATGCCTTGCTGAAGTCCATATACACCGAATCAACAGCGCAGCCCTGATCAACTTTTCCAGTCACATCCTCAAAGAAATCGATAAGGTTTGTGAGGCATGACCTGCCTCTCACAAAGCCGTGTCGACTGCCTTTAATCAGGCTATGCTCTTCCAGATGGTCATAAATACTATCCCTCAGAATCCTTTCTAATACCTTGCAGACGACACACGTGAGACTTACTGGTCTGTAATTGCCGGGGATTTCCCTATTTGCTTTCTTGAAGAGAAGAATTACATTTGCCTCACTCCAATCCTCAGGTACGACTCCAGTGGAGAACGAGGATGCAAAGATCTTCGCAAGTGGCGAAGCAATCACATTTCTCGTTTCCCAAAGCAACCGAGGACAAATCTGGTCCGGGCCTGGCGACTTGTCAATCTTAATGTTTGACAATGTTTTCAGCACATCAGCTTCCTCTATCTCTATCCATTCCAGAATGCACACCTGCTCTTCCAAGGTTTCATTCACTACAAAGTTCGTTTCTTTCGTAAAGACAGAAGCAAGAAAAACTCACTTAGGGCTTCCCCTACCTCTGCCGTTATGGCAAGCCTTTCTCGTGCACCCTCCTGGCTCTCCTCAGACCATTTTTGAGCTCCGTCCTCGCCTGCCTGTAATCCCCTGGAGCTGAGCTTGACTCTAGCTTCCTCCACCTTATGTAAGCTACCATTTTCCTTTTGACGAGAAGCTCCACTGCTGTCGTCATCCAAGGTTCCTTTATCTACTAATTCTTGCCTGTCTCAGAGGGACATATTTATTCATCACTTGGAACAACTGTTCCTTAAACAGTCTCCACATGTCTATAGTGCCTTTTCATGGAACAACTGCTCCCAATCCATGCTTCCTAACTCATGTCTAATCGCATCATAGTTTCCTCTTCCCCAATTACATATCCTCCCATTTTGCCTAATCCTCCCCTTCTGTATAGCTATGTAACCAGGTTATTGATATAGCCAATGATGAAGATCTCAGGCAGAGTCAGGTTCAGTGACAGTAACAATTAAGGCAGATTACTTTAGTCATCTACAAATAACTGGCTTCTTCCAGAAATAAGCTTCCTCAACAGGTACAAACCATAATGGCAACAGATTTGGACGATACACGCATCTATTGACTGTCCTCCTTATTCACGCTCCTCAAGATCTCGCCTTAATAAATGGTATCACCTCTCATTTCCTGGGTTACCAGTTAAACCTCAAAATATAAACACTTCATCCTCTGGAAAACTGAAGTTAAACATCTCTGAACGGTTTCAAATGTAATCATAACCTTTCTCAAGTAAGGAGTCAAAAAAAAAGATCACTGCATCCACACAGTTCTACCGGTACATTCTCAGTCAGACTGGGCACAACTGTAGCATCATATCTTTCTAAAAAAAAATGACCGAAGTTCAATTAGCGGGAGTATTCAATGCATTATGTCCTTCCTACACATGAGATTGAAAGTTCAGCTAGTCGACGTATTCAATTTAATTTTATTTCCTTTTGAATCATCTTCAATTTATTACGGAGCTGATGACATTTATTTTCTTTTTTAGGGTGTTTTGTGTCTTGAAAATTTTCTTCCCTCAAGAGCATTGGAGGGAGAGTCAGTGAATATTTTGGAGTCACAGACACATAGGTTAATAAATAGCAACAATGTCAAGAATTGTCGAGGAGTTGGTATGAATGTGCAATGTGGTGGGGGCGGGGAATGTATCTGTTTGTGACCACAACACTCATGATCACAATGGAAAATGAAGTTACAATACAAAAAGCAGATACAAAATGTTCAAAGTGGTAAAGTGGTCATAAAACCAGAGGACCACGGGACTGCTGTCTTATTCGAGAGAGACCACTCGTGGTGATTGAAACTGAGGTTACCACAACTCGGGTGTGGGGCGAGTTTATGAAAACAAGTGGGGAATGAAGGTAACGTCGGAGCAGAGATATTAGCTTGAAAATAGACATGAAAGGCATTGCATCTGAACGTGCGTTGTACTCTCAAATTAAATTTAGAAATTCAATGCATATATTGAGGGAAATGGATATGATTTAATGACGTCTGAAAGACATGGCTACAGGATGACTGACATTGAGAACTGAATAAACAGAACACTTTAAACGTTGAAAGTAGAGGCAATCTCTGGAAAAAATGGCATCTGTATGACTCTAAAAGGGGATAGGACATCAAATGATCAAGGCATTCGCTTAATATTGTTGATTTTGGGCGCAAAGTGACAGTTGAGTTATGGAGATATTTCCATCGTGAGGCTGAGTGGATCTCACCAAACGTAATGGGCAGAAGGGCCTTTGTAATGTGGATCTTTATGACTGTATTATATTCTATACCCGACAGTTCCAGAACAGTCTATAACTGACATTACTTGGAAACAGTTAAGGGTCAATTAATTTAACAAAAGATAAGATCCCGAGGGAAGGGATTCAGTTGATACAAGGGAGTCAGTCGGTTTGGTATATTTGGACTTTCAGGCAATGTTCCACAGTGGAGATTATTGTGGACTAGCGCATGTGTTTTGGGGAAGAGTATTGAGGTGCAGATAAAACTGATTGGCAAAGAGAACACATCGAGAAGGAATTATTTTTTTTATTCAAAACGGCAGGCAGTAACCAGTGAGGTACACAGGGATCCCTGCTCGGACGCCAGCTATTCAGAACATACGTTCATGACAAATGATGAAAGGCTTATGTACGAAACGTCAGTTCTCCTGCTTTTGGACGTTGCCTGATCTGCTGTGCGTTTCAAAAGCAACATGTTTTGATTCTGATCTCCAACATCTGCAGTCCTTACTTTCACCCTTGCCGACGATATTAACGATTTTGATCAGGGAACAGAAAGTCACATATTAAACGCTGTCGACCACGTCAAGTTGGATGGAAGGATGAGCTGTTACGAGGATGCAGAGACACTTCAACATGAGCTGGTCAGATTGGGTGAGTTGGCAAATCAAGGGCAGATGCAATATAATTTGAATAAATGTGAGGTTGTTTACTTTAGAAGCAAAAACAAGAACGCAGGTTACAACCTGCACAGCTGTAAATTGGGAAAGGAGTGAGTGCAGTGGGACTTAGGTGTCCTTGCGAACCAGTGGATGAAAATATGCATGCAGGTGCATTAGGCAATAAAGAAGGCAAATGTTATGTTGGCCTTCATTGCCAGAGTTTCATGTACACGAGTCGGGATATGTTCTTGCACTTACACAGGAACTTGTTCAGATCAAACCGAGAATATGGTATGCAGATTTGGTTTCCTTTTCTGAGGAAGGATGCACTGGCTCTCAACGGACTGCAGCGAAGTTTTATCCGGCTGATTCCAGAGATGATAGGACTGAGGGTTGAGCACAGCTTGAGTAAGTGTGGATTGTTTTCTATGGAGTTCAGACTGATGACGCAGACTTGTAGAATTATAAATTTCTCACCGGACGAGACAGAGTTGATGCACGGAGAAGATTCCCAATGTTTCGTGCGTCCAGAAACAGGGATTACAATCTGTGCACTTGGGGTGGACCATTTCGGCCGGAGATGAGGTGATATTCCTTAACCTAAGGAGTGATCAGCCTGTGGAATCAATTAGCAAGTAATTGATTCTAAGACATTGGACGCATTCACGAGGCGGATAGATACAGTACTGGGGACAAATGGGATCAAAGGTGGTGGACAGACAACAGGACTAGGCTTTTGAACTGGATGATCAGCCCCATTGGTGCTGAGCGGTGAAGCAGGCTGGAGGGGATGGATGTCCTCCTCCTGGTTTTTTACTTTCATGTTTCTTAGAGAAGAGCAGATTGCTTCGAAGTCTCTTCAGGCCGTTAATATTGTGAATATGTCTTCTCTGCGTTTACATTTCTTCATGACAGAGGATCGACAACAATTTAGACTAAAAGATAGAAATTTCAACTTTCGTTTGTCTTCAAGGAACTGGGAGAGAATCGTTTTTACCCTCCATAATAGGAAATGCAAAGACGTGACCTGTGACTGCCCTCGAGTGATGAATTGTGTGGGATGGCTCTGGAAACATCTATCCTTATGGATTTATGTCAGTGGATTTAGGGAAGGTGGGTATCTTGTGTTTTATGTCACATTCTTGCCAGTGGTTCGGAACTTCCCATTTCTTATTTCAGCTTCAATTATTTGAATAATTCTCTGAATACAAAAACACATTTCAGAGTCTCAGTCTGTCTTCAATGAAACTGGTCGGTTTGCCTTCTGGCTGATGTATAACTTGTTTATTTTCCTTCCCCACAGTCAATGTAGTGACGGTCTACGTACTGCTTTATAAAGATTGTGGATTATCTCCATGTGTCATACATTACCTGGGGGCCATGGCAATGGCGGATCTACTTGTCATTATCCTCGATCTGATATTGAGACACATTCCAATTGTTTACCGGGAACAGTTTCATTTCCTGTTCTCCATCCCCGTGTGTAATATCCACGCCGTCCTGCTTTATGCAGCCACTGACTGTTCTGTCTGGTTCACCGTCGCTTTTACCTTTGATCGATTTGTGGCCATTTGTTGCCAGAAACTGAAAAGAAAATACTGCATTGAGAAAATGGTGGCTGGTGTTCTGGGAACAGTGACTGTGCTGAGCTGTTTAAAGAACATTTTCTGGTATTTTATGCTCACAGGTCGGTATCGACTGATGAACTATCCATGGTTTTGTGATGAAATATACTATGTTGGATTCTCTCACGTGTGGGTCACAATCGAGTTCCTCCACAACGTTTTAACCCCGGGTCTCCCATTTCTCCTGATTCTGATGCTCAATGTGTTCACAGTCAGACACATTTTAGTGACCAGCAGAACCCGTCGGAAACTCCGGGCTCACAGCAATGGGCACGGTCAGTGCGACACAGAAATGCAAAATCGAAAGAAATCCATTACTTTACTGTTTGTGATCTCGGTCAATTTCATCCTGTTATGGTCAACGTTAATGGTCTATTCTATTTGGCACCGAATGCGGAATATTAGGTATACTTCTATGTATTTAGATTGGTATGTGCAGAAATTGGGATACATGCTGCAGCTCCTCAGTTGCTGCACAAACACTGCGATTTATTCTGTGACCCAGACTAAGTTCAGACAGCAGCTAAAGCATGTCCTGAAATATCCTTTTACCCAAGTTCATCAAGCAATCAAATCCAACGGTTAATCAATCCATTAGGAATGTTATCATTTCAATTCAGTGTTTCAGCGGTGAATCACACTGTCGCCATGGGAAGAGACTTAGGGTAGTGTCAAGTTCTCTAACCTTATCCCACAGGAGGTTACAGGGGCACAGTTCATTGTTTCTCTCAACTGAGGAGTCAGTAAGAAAAGTCACCATCCCACTGACTGTGTTAATCAGTTTATTTGTAAATACAAAAGTGCTCATTAAAATGTGCCAAGCAGTAGAATGCATCAAATTGTTGTTTGTCTTCGTGTTGAAGAAGCTGAGCTGCAGAGAGGCAAATTCAACCCAAGTCCTGATCCTCAGGGAAGAGGACATGAGGAGACAGGGCCCGAGTTCAGAAGTTGGCTTTCAGGCATTCTGTCCTTCCTTTCACCTCTGGGACGCCCACTCTGACCTCGCCTCAGCAAATTTCATTTCTCTCCCTTTGTCTGTCTTGCTCCATATCTACTTCCCAGTCTCAGAATAACCGTTGCTGTCCTTCTCCCATTTTTGTCTCCTTCTGTCTTTTTCTCTGGCAAAATTGATTGGTAAAAAAGCTGTCTGTGTTTCCAAAGACATTGTCTGCAGAAGGCTACAACTGTGCAACGTCGGGGATACACAGGACTTGATGCATTAACTCCCTCACCAAGAGAATCTGCCGCTTGTGTCGTCACGTTGGCATATCAGCTGAGCGCCGCATTTTAACGGTTCTACCGAAAGAAGGATAGACACACTCTGACCACTGATTCATATTTTTTTTAATTCACCCATTGATTCAAACTTCCTTCCAACAGGTACCGTTGCATTGAGGTTTAGACCAGAGATGTACTGATATACAAACACACAGAAACATACACAAGTAAAACACACTGACACACACAAACAGTCACGATGTTCAGTAACTGACAATGACATGAGTTTTAGTATCTTCAGTACAGTTTGCGTCAATCGAACAACTCTCAGCTTTTCCAGATGAAATGTCGATGGGAATGTGGGACACGGTTGCGATGCTTCTTGCTCGAGAAGGAGGAGAATGCGTTTAATAAGCTCATGATTATTTGTAGAATGAACAAACATCCAATCGGACAACAGGTCAACGTCATCCATTGACGTCAACACGTGAAATGGATTGCGGCTCACCGTCAGAAACACATTAAAAGTAAACTCATTGAATTTACTGCACCTACACTTACATCTTGTGTTGGTCTGTGTCAAATTTCTGTGTCCCATTGTGGGATAAATCTGTGTCTCCTGGATGCAGAAGAATCTGTTCGCATGCCTGATTATATTGTAACTGGTTTGAAACTGCAGCTTTGACTCTGTGTGTGTGTGTGTGTGTGTGTGTCTGTGTCTACCAATCCTTTTCACTGCCTCTCAGCTTCTCCCCTCTTTACTCCCCCAAAGGTGGTCCTCAATTTTTCCTGTTCACAGTATTGTACCCCAAATCAAATCATGTGCACCCAAAGCAATGGTCCCCCTCATATATTCCATTCCCCACGCACACATACGTTGCCCCCACCTGACAAATATTTTTCTCTGAAATATCGCGTTTCCACATTTCAGTTTCCTCCCAAATATCGTTCCAAATGCATGCCCTCGGTCCCAATTTTGCACGCTACTGACTTTGAGATTCCTCAAATATTGCTACTTGTAAACGTTTGCACCCCCTTGAAATATTTCCCTACCCTGATTTTCACTTCAAACTTTTTTGCCCCTCGCAAAATATTTCAGTCTTTCAGATTCTTGTGGCCCCATTACATTTTCATTCTCCCCCATACCGTACATAAATGCCTTGTCTCCCTCTCATGTACTTTCCTGCTCTTTGCTAAGTCCATACCCCAACACCAGAGGGCTGGAGGATACAGGGTGTATGGCCCATGAGCCAGAGATTCACCAGCCTTTCACTGACTGCCTTACGTCACGCAAGGGGAACAGACAGACCGTTGTGCGATCGTAAACTAAACGCAAGAATAGTATGTTGCCTCTTGGGTATACGGGTCAGGGATGTCTCAGATCTGCTGCAGGACCTTTCGAAGGGGGAGGGTGAGCAGCCGGCTGTCGTGGTGTATCACCGCATCAATCCTATCGGTAAAAATCGGAATGAGTCCTACAAGCAGAAATAAGGGAGTTACGAAACGAGTTAAAAAGAAGG
Organism: Chiloscyllium punctatum; assembly: GCF_047496795.1. Classification (NCBI taxonomy): domain Eukaryota; kingdom Metazoa; phylum Chordata; class Chondrichthyes; order Orectolobiformes; family Hemiscylliidae; genus Chiloscyllium; species Chiloscyllium punctatum. The sequence goes on along the minus strand of NC_092789.1, from coordinate 30,267,878 downwards.
ACCTCACAGATAGTAATGTCAGGTTTGCTACCAGTGCCACGTGCTAGTCAGAGCAGAAATGAAAGATTGACGGGATGAACGAGTGATTTGAGAGATGCTGCAGCAGGGAGGGGTTAAGATTTTTTGGATATTGGGACCTGTTCAGGGGGAGGTGGGTCTTCTAAAAACTGGACGATCTACTCTTGAGCAGGACTGGAACCAGTGTCCTTGGGGTGCTGTTTGGAACGCTGTTGGGCGTGTTTAAGCTAATCTGGCAGGGCTGTTGGAACCATAGGAGGATGTTAGTGGACAGGAAGGATGTAGTAACTAAAACCTATACCAAACTAAATAATGATCTCAGCGTGACTAAGGGGAAGTGTGGCAAGGAGCAGATGTTGAAGTCAAAGGGACAGGTGTACTCAGCTGTATTTATTTTCATGCGAGAAATGTCGTAGACTCTCCAGCTATCCCATCTATATAACATCCAGAACCAAAGAATCCGAGATAAGCAAGTATCTATATTCACGACAGACTTCCATACTTCCCTTAGCTCCTGTATACAACTCTCTTGTTTATGTAAATTGCACCATTCCATAAAATATTCGCTGTCTCTGTAAACCATCTCGGTCCTACCCTGAGAAGCCTTACGCCCTTTTTTATCACCTTCAATCCCTTTAGATCTCTCTGGAGCTTCCTTGAATCCATAGACAGCAGTTTGTCTCATTTTATAACTCTTCTAGCTCACATGTTCCTTCCCGTCTCTGTGATATTGTTCAATTTCTGCAAATCTCGTTTGCTATCACCAGACATTCCAATCCTCCTAGTCGATATTAGTCTATTGATCCGTTGTAGCACTTTCGCATCTGTAGCAGCCTCCAACTCATAAATGCACTCTGCCCCTCCTCAAATAATGCAGTCTTTGTGATGTCTTCCAGCATCTGAAATACTCTTTATTTCTGTAACTGCCTCCAGAGCAGCACTCCACATCTCTGTGTACCTGATGAGAATGCTGCAAACCTGCCATCACAACTTTCACGAACTCTTCGAGATCCATGGTCTGGTGTAGCTGTTGTCGGGCTGGGGTGGATAAAATTAAAAAGCAGACAACATTAGGTCGTAATGCAACAGATTTATTTGTAAGCACGAGAGTCCAGCCCTCCCATTGACTTCAACATCTGCTCTTTGCCACACTTCGTCACGCTGAGATACTGCTCCTGCCTCAGGTACTTGTGACTGAACTAACTGGTGCAGGAACCGCGCTCCGAAAGTTGGTGCTTCCAAATAAACTAGTTGGACTATAACCTGGTATCGTGTGAATTTTATCTTGAAGCGCATGCAGCCATACAATTCTCATGATGTCTGTATCCTTCAATCCCGACACTTCTCCCTGTCTCTGTGAACTGATCCAGTCCCTTCGAACCTACCTATCTCAGTAAACGCCAGCACTTCCAGTTACCACCCAACGGTGTAATCTCCAGCCTCTATCATCCTCTTTTTTGCCGTAACTTTTATTCCGAGAACTTATCTGTTCTCTAACCATCATCAGTGCTGTTAGACCAGCCGAAATCTGTAGCATCTTCTGGTCTCTACAACCCCGGTTTTCTCTGCAGGCTTTTCTCGTTTCTGCATTTCCCATTCTCACCGGTTATGGATCCTTGTTCAGGGGAACCAATATCTCATTACTGACCTGTAAGAACACTGACAAATCATCAGTGTATCAATAAATTTGCCTCGGTGTCTAAGTTCTCGTCAGTTCAATTTCAATCTTATCCACCTCTTCTCATTTTGCAGATCAGTCTGTTGAATATTCTCTGGACTGGCTCTAATGCAAGTACATTTCCCCTCTAGATAGAGGACCAAACTTCTTAACGGTATTCTTAGGATGGGCTGGCTAGAGCCCTCCATTATTGTTGCAATGATTCGCTATTTTTAGTCTCCATTATCTTTGAAATCAATGCCAGGATTCCCTTTAACTTCTCTCTGACCTGCTGAACCTATATGCTATCTTTCTGAGATTTATACACAAGGATTCACAAGTTACTCTGTGGTGCAGCTTTCTGCAGTCGATTTGAAACCAAGTGGTGACATTAGTAAGCTGCGAAGTGTTGGAATGCTTGATACACCATGTTGCACAATTGATAACTGCACACTTCGAAACCAATGTAGTAAACACAGACCATAAGATCTTCAAATAATGGAGCACAAACGAGCATCGCGTCTCCTCCAACACTTGATTATGGCTGAATTGTTTTCAAACCCCGTTCTTTCACCTATCCCCTGTAACCATGGTCCCCTGACTCATCAAGAGCCTGTCTATCGCTGAGTTAAATACATTGATGTATTTTGCCTCCATAGCCGCCTAAGGCAGTGAGTTCCACAGATTCATCACCATCTGCCTGAATAAATTCCTCCATATCTCCATATTAAATGGCTGTCCCTTCACGCTCCAATTGTGCCCTTAAGGCCCTCGTGTTTCCTGATAGTGGAAACAACTTCACCAAATTCACTCTAGTCAGGCCCCTCAGTATTCTGTCAGGTTGAATGATGTTTTGCCGCTATCTCCTAAACTTCAACGAGTACAGACCCAGAGACTTCAACTGCTCTTCATGTGACAAGCATTTCACCCCTGGGATCTTTCTTGGCACCCTGTTTCCCGTTTCCCTTCACAACCTTTGTCCAGTCGGTTAACGTACAGCGTGTACAGTGCCGTCCCAGCATTGACCTCTGTGGAGCTCCAAATGTCACTGGCTGACTCCTTTTCCGCAGTCGTTGTCTTCTGACAATGCCAATCATGCTGTTCTGGAAGTGAAATTTCGTTTTACAAAGGCTTTGGATTTTTTTTAACCGTCTGTGGACAGTACACGAGAAAAAAGAGAGGAATGGCCCTTTGGGATTTTTAGAAACTTTTCAACAAGATCCCACTGAATAAGCAAAAATGGCCCATATGTGATTGGAGGGTTCATGCTGGCATGGATTGAGAATTCCTTCAGAGCCAGAAAACTAACAGGGAACGGATTAGTGTTTGATACCTATCTATTCTCAAATTGATTTGGTGGGTGGACAAAATCTAATGTACCACATTTGTCGGTGATAGAAAATTACATGGGGGTGTGATTTGTTTGGAGGAATCAAAGTGGACAGGACCGACCCGTGAGTTTCCTTTTTTTTCTAAGATTCATTGATGGGATGTGGCCATCTCCAGGTCAGCCATAATTATTTATTAATCTCTATTTACGTGGACGTGGTGGTGTTGAGCTGCCTTTCTGGACCACTGCAGTCCTTTGATGTTGGGAGATACACATTGCGGGGAGGATGGACTGTAGCTTTCAGAGGACCTTGCAAATGCTGGTGTTCCCATACACTTCTAACTCCTGTCCTTCCAAGTTATATTTGCTCCGAGTTTGTGAAGAGCTGTTGAAAGGGCCTTCCTAGATGAACTTAGTGCTGCTCATCGATCCTTATTTTCCACTTATTAATTCATTCATCCACTCATTAATTCATTCACTCATTCATGGACATGGCAATTGCGAACTCGGTCAGCGTTTACTGTTGATTTTCAGTTGTCCCTGAGAAATTGGTGTTGAGCTCCCTTCTTGAGCCACTGCACCAGCTGTTTGAACTGTTGTTATCTGTGTACCCTCCAGCAGGCGTTACAAAACTCCTCACGTCTGTAACTGCATACAGACAATAGAGTTCTCCCTTTATAAGTAACAGCCTCTCCACCTGCAACTCTTCTCGTTCCTCACAATATCTCACTTCCCCTATTCCCTTCTGTGCTGTTGATCTCACAAATTATTTCTTATTCTTGTTTCAACTTCTGAACAGCCATAACCACTTCCTGTCTAAATTTGTAAGCGCTCAGTATCTGTAAACCTCCATTTTACTTTAAACAATAACAGTAGAAGTTTCCCTTCTCAAATCAGTTAATTACAGTGGCTGGAATTGGTAAATTGGCACTTTTTCACCCTCCTTATATATCTCAGCTCTTCCAGCCACTTGAATGCCACGATGTTGATGTTCTCTTCATGCTCGGACCAATGTTCCTATTCACTGTAACTCCTCAGGGCCCTTGAACAACATCAGTGCTCCAAATATCTATATATACCACAAGATATTGCAAGCCTTGTCACTAACATCCAACAATCTCCAGAACCAGCAACACTCCCTGGCTGTAACTTTACATTTGGTGATGTCTTCATTTCTCTGTAAGCAGCTCACAAAAACATTTTAGACTCTTCAAAGCTCGGCCACCAACAAGCCACCCAGTCTCTATCGGCACGGTGGCACAGTGGTTAGCACTGCTGCCTCACAGCGCCAGAGACCTGGGTTCAATTCCTGCCTCAGGCAACTGACTGTGTGGAGTTTGCACATTCTCCCCGTGTCTGCGTGGGTTTCCTCCGGGTGCTCCGGTTTCCTCCCACAGTCCAAAGATGTGCAGGTTAGGTGAATTGGCCATGCTAAATTGCCCACAGTGTTAGGTAAGGGGTAAATGTAGGGGTATGGGTGGGTTGCGCTTCGGCGGGGCGGTGTGGACTTGTTGGGCCGAAGGGCCTGTTTCCACACTGTAAGTAATCTAAATCTAATCTAAGTAATCAGTGCCTGCAACTTTCCTTGTGTCATTAAGTAACCTGCTTTACGCACTACAAGTCTGCCTACCTCTCCAGATAACCATTTCCATCCCCTAATACCTATTTAATCATTGTAACTACCTCTGTCCACAGCGTGTCTCCTCTTTTGCATTGTCTTCCAGGCACAACGGTGATCCTAAAGGAAGCAGGTGGGAATGAGACATTATAAATTTCAGCTGAGGCTTGCGGCCGACAATTAATGGGAGTCACAAAAAACAGAGAAGCTGAGAACGAGAAGCACAGAGGGAGAGAATATAAATCAGAAGCGAGTATGAAGGCTCACTGGGAATTGGAGTTGAAGAAGCTGCAGAGCAGGAGGTCTCAATCAGTACCGAGTCACAGAGTGGGTGAAACTGTGAGGGAGCAACGTGGGGCAGGACCTTGAATCTAACTGACGAATAGTAGTTATAGAGGCAGCAAGGTGGGAGTATATTAATCAGTAATGAGGATCGGAGCCCAATCGTACTTGGGAGTCACAGAGACGGTGACCCTGAGAGGAAGCAGAGTGGTGAGGGAGCTGGTGGATTATACGTACCTGGGAGTCACAGAGAAACCTTTCTGCTGCTTGGAGCTGGCCGCACTGAGATTGAAAGTTGGGCAAAGAGGCGTCACTGAGAAAAGCTGAAAGTTCAGTTGCCGATAATACCACATCATTTGCAAATGCCTGTAGCTTGCTATAAATTAGCAAATGTATTTTTTTCAACTTCGGAAAGAAGGGATGAGCTCAGAAACAAGAGGATGAACGAGAGTCAGTGCCAACATGGTAACAGATGATCGAGCTGGTACTGGTTTCCCTGTGGAGTATTTGGGAGGGATTGAAAATATCTTAGCGTGCAAATGGGATACTGTTAGATGACACTAACAGGGTACAACCAATACCTGGAGATGCAGCTGGTACTAATTTTTGAAAAACAGGTTTAACAGTGTCAGATAAGGTATGAAATAAAGTCTACATCTTAGGTACATGAATACGCTAAGTTTTGAGAGTTACAGATGCAGATTGTTGAGTGGAAATCTGATGTACTAATAATTGAGAGCTGGCTCAAGGATCGGCAGCACTTGGTGTTTAATATTGTTGGGTATAAAGTGTTCTGAAACGATAGAAATAAAGGGAAATGACGATGGGTAGGAGTATTGGTTTAGACGAGCGTCAGTTAAGGAGTCCAAGCACTGAATGAATTTGGCTGGAGTTACAGAAGAATTAGTGAACAGTTGCACTGTGAGGTACAGAGCGTAGGTCACCAACCATTGAAAAAAATGGAGAAATGAAACATGCTGGGACATTTGAGAATGATGACAATCATACAGAGTAGTTTTGTTCAGAAACATAAGTTATCCAGATCTACACGGGATGCTTGTGGTGCAGTGTCATGAGAGGCCAGTGTTCTCGGATTGTATGAAGGAGTGTTCACTGAAGGAGTATGTGCCCAGCCGAAGGGAGCACGTACTATTGGACCTGGTCATTGGGAAAGAGGTGGTTCAAGTGGATTCAGTGTCAGTAGGGGAAGGTTTTCGTGTACAGCAATCATTTTTTTCTAAAGTTCAGGATGATTGTCGACAATAATAAGCAACAATGGAGAGTAGTAAACATTATTTGACTGATAGCGCCTTCAATGAGACAAGTATGGAGCTGGGAAGGATTGACTAGAACGCCGAGTTGGTCAGATAAAGAAAAAACTGAGCAATGGGATCGCTTCAAAGAGGAGGTGGTTTGGTTTCAGTCGAGGATTGGTCCCTCAAATAGGAAAGGCAGGATAAACAAATGCAACATTTTCAGGATGAAGAAGCACAACCATAGAATCGGTGTCAAATCGAGAATAAAATTGGGAACTAAGAGGAATAGAGGGTAGATATCTGGGTAAACGGAAAGCCAGGAGAAAGTGAGGACTGCAGATACTCGAGAACAGAGTTGAAAAATGCGGTGCTGGAATCGACGTTTCCGTATAAGCCCTTCGTCAGGAATGAGATTTCCAAAGAAGGGCTTATGCCCGAAACATCGATTCTCTGGCTCCTCGAATGCTGTTTGGCCTGCTGCATTTTTCCAGCACCACGTTTTTCAACTAAACGGAAAGCCAACACAGTGCTGCCCCACAACCTTGTGTGGGTACCTAATACTGAGCGCGCAAAAAGATGGAGTCAGGCTCGGTCGAAAATGGAAACAGGATTCATAACTGGAAATCGTTATCTGCGAGTAGCCCAGGTCCACTTGGATATTTTATAGATGCATGTTCAATAGAAAAATACTCTAGAGAGGATTAGATGATTATTGATGCAAAAAGAAATATGTAAGGATATGGGGGACATAGGAAATCATTCCTGAGAAATGAGTTCTTTTGACGAGCTGGTGTAAACAAGATGGGCCAAATGACATCCTTCTGTGCCACTGTGTAGTTCATTATGATGTCATGAGAGTCTTCCAAATCCAATAATATCCTGTCTCTTGAAAGTCATCGATATGTGTTATCCATTCTAATCTCGGCAACCGACATCAGCAAGTGCGTTGCTCTTTATCTCTGTAACTCATCCAAGCCATATTAACTTTCTTCCTCTGGGAACCCCTTACAAATCCTATTATCCTCACTGTGTCCAAAGTATTCCCTAAGAATGCTTAGCTCTCCCCTTCTCTGCGACTACTCTGATCCATCGAAAGCTAAGCTTTGCAATTTCCTCCAATCCACAAAACAATCACCGTTACTAACTCCCTTTTGACGTGGCATGTCACATATCTCCTTAAATACCTCTGACAAGTGCAGTATTCATTATATCTTCAACTTTCTCCAGCACCTACAACTCTTCCCATCGGTTTTGTTTGTTGCAATCCCCTCAATTGTCCCTGTTGTGTAATTTACCACAATGGCCAACCAGCTGTGTAACGTCCTCTAGTCCCTGCAGCGCTCCCGATTCTGTAACTAATTTCTGCCCCTTCACAGCTCATTATCTCTGCAACCTCCAGATTCTAAATCCATCCTGATCTGTGGAATCACGGCCAGGCCCCTCTCTCTCTGTACTGTCTACCAAATTTTAAAACTGAAATAACTCCACGGAGGTTGGTATCTCCTCACCAAATGACCTTTATGCATAGTACAGGGCACTGACCCAAGCTCATTCAGAGCCTGCTCCAATATTGAACAGAGCCCCTGACACTCCTGTTTATTTCTGTGAGCCGTGATTTCAACACGTTACCACGTTAGCAGTGTCATCAGGACATACATGTTAATGAGCTTTACCTGATTGAATTCATTCCAATCACTACAGAGCCACTCCAAGTATTAATAAAATTCATTAATACTTACAAATCTCCTAGTCACTGAAATCTCCTCCAGTTTCTCCAGCCCTCTCTGTCAAATCATTTTCAGTAGGATCTCCTCTTGTCAATCTTCGGCAGGGATAACACAAGCTTTTATCTTTCTCTGTTTCTCCAAACTCTTGATGTCATCCTCCTCCATCCAGAACTCTCTTAGTAATCTCTTACTGCTTCCAAAAAATCGATCCTCCTTCTGTCTGTGGCCTCCCACGTAAGGAGGAGGGTGTTTTCGAAGCAGTGAGCTTCATGGTGCATGGAGAAATAGACCGAAGTCAGGAATTTTTGTGGAAACTGTAGATTTACAATCGTTGGAATTGTTATGGAACACGAAGGATGATACAGAAATTGGCCGCTTGTAGGCACAGTGAAAGAATGCTTATTTCAGTTGCAGACAGACACAGAGAACTAAATCATGAGCTAAATTGTCCATGAATCATTTTCATCAGGTTTTGTGCAGCCTTTTTCCTCTCCCGGTCATTTGTATCCAGATATTGATATGGCTGGTCTAGCTCCAGTTTCACTTCAATCAAAAACAAAAGCTATTTATGTCTTCGTAATCTCGTTCAGCCCCAAGAACAAACCATATCCCGGCAATATGCCCCAGCATTCATCCACCTTTCTATCTATGTAACCTCTTCTGCGACCTCCAGCCATCCTCGTTTCTGGCACTTGCTGCCGCCCCTGAATTCCTTCTTAACGTTTCACCGAGTGAAATGAAATGACAGCTTCAATAGTACGAATCAGGTCAGATATCGCTTTCGTTCTGGAGATGTGGCTGTCGTATGAGCAAGACAGAGAACGAAGTATTCAAGGCTTTTCATCATTTATAAAGGAAGGATAAGTCGACAAACTCACTGAGTTAGCATTATATATAAAGGTTGGAATCATTATTATACTGACGCTAATCACATTACGCACTGCTCCTCCCTGCCATCGCCCCTCATCCCTGCACATTTACCCTATCTGATATCGGTAACCATTGAAAACTTCAGAAAATAATGACAGAGATCACTGCGTACACTGGTTGCGCTATGTTTTTATAAAGCCCTTGTTCTGACTACCTGGAGACAATAGGAATTCATGCGCAGATCGAGGCACCTTTTAAAAAATGGGTTTATACTTTTTGCCTCTACTCCACTTCCATGCATGACTTCCAGATCCCTGCTATACTCTGTGTGAAGTGCTATCTTTCGAAGTCATTTCTCTACTATTTCGAGCAATTATGTTAAATATTCGCTGCTGGTAATTGATCTCTACATCAGGAACAAGATGTTCTCTCCCTCTCGATCCAGGTCCCTTACAACATGTACGCCCCAATCAAATCACCTCTCAGCATCCTCTGTTCCAATCTTTCCTCTGAACTGTACTTTCACTTTCAAAGGGTAACGGATCTTCTCTGTCTTCTCTCCATTCCCATTCTATCCTTTCATGTGATGGGTTGACTGGAACTGCACACAGTACACAAGCTGTTTCTGAGATCATCACTTCCACAGTTCCAGCATCGGCTTCCTGCTCTTACATTCGGCATTTTGCTTGACAGAGGAAATGATGCTCCTTTGCTGCCTTAACGAAATTATTGATGTGTCCAACTACCTTCAGGGACCGGACCATAATTCTCATTTATAGTGTTTTGCTCTCTATTATTGATGTCCACACATGCCTTGTCTTACACATCTCTGGGTTGTTTGCTCCATTCACCTGCACACTACAAACTGTGATCTCATGTCAAATAAAAGTTAGTCACATGAAGTTGCAAGTTACTCAATAATGCATTAGAGTCAGGTTAATTACATGCAAACTTCCGTGAACACATCCAGGCCGACTGTCCGAGAGACTTCTTTAGATTCCTTACAGCGTGGAAACAGGCCCTTCGGCCCAACGAGTCCACACCGACCCGCCGCAGCGTAACGCACCCAGACCCACTCCCCTATACCTACGGGCAATTTAGCATGGCAAACTCACCCAACCTGTACATTTTTGGACGGTGGGAGGAAACCCACGCAGACACGGGGAGAAGGTGCAACGTCCACACAGTCAATCGCCTGAGGCGGAAATTGAACCCAGAGTCTCCAACGCTGCATAGCAGCAGTGCTAACCACTGTGCCACCGTGCAGCCCATACTGAGTAAGTCACTGGACTTAGTCAGTGACCGTTTTTCCTCTGTCTCAGAATTCCAGCTTCAAAGTTTTCAGTCAGCCCCTTGTTCCACATTAAACAAAGCTGCAGTGACAGCCATTCTCTAACCATCCGCCAGAATCCGTGTATCCATTGAGGATTGATTGATGATGGTCAGTTTCAGACAGGGGATTTTGCCTTGGCTTCTTTTAACAGCCTGGAATATTGTGTTAGCCCCTGTTAAAGATGTGTATCTCCTGTATAATTTCCCTCTCCATAGGTTCATAACTCCCAATATTTTGCACTACACGTATAACACCTCCACATTGTGTTCCAGACAGACAGGGGCCGAAACAATCTTATGATTTGGTCAATTCTCATTTTAGTCGAGTTTCATGAGGGTTTCTCTCCACAACTATCTGCCTCAAGAACTACCTTCTCTGCCCGCAAAGTATTCCTCTCACCTGACACTAATCCGATTATTGTCCCTTTCGTTGTAACAACTACCATTGCCTGGGTATCCCAGAATAGACCAGCGGCCCTGTTACAGTACCATCTTTAGAAGTTCTTTACACCTAATGATTGTCAATCCGAAACTGTCCTGGTCATGGGAGAGAGGAGAAATCTGTGTCCCGCTTTGTGGACAAGCCCCTGAGGGTCTGGTGGAGCGCATTGTGCAGGAGAGGGACATTATCCTCGTTCAGGTGTGGCAGTGGTCACCATAGCACCAGTCCCTGCCAGCTTGGTCTGTTGTTGACCTCTAGGTCTGTGATATGCCAGCCTTTTGTCTGAATGCCCAGCAGTGTAGGAAATAAGTCAATGACATTCACCAACTACCAGGTTACGTACAACTATGTACTTTGTAACCTCGCCCTCACCTTATTTCTGTTAATTCACCCATCTCCCACCAAACCTCATATTCTCCCACTCTCACTGAATGCAGCACGTCCTGTTTGTCTCTCTGTAACCTCTTCACTGTCCCTCTCCCCAACACTGCCTGGTATCTGATCTGCATACTCCGTTACACAGGACACCTCCCCACCTTTTCCCACAGCTGTACAGCACTAACAGCTGTACTAAGCATTTACATCTCCCTAATACATCTGCTAATTCTCAGATTACAGAAGGTACCATTCACATGAGTGCAGAAAGAGAAAACAGGGTTAGAGGACAGCCCAAATATTTAGCGCCTCACCCACTAACGGGGGAAGGATCCCGAGCCTGACACCCCTGAGAGGGCAACCGACCTTGTCCATCTGCTGAACTGGGATCTGAGACGCCCCTTGACCCGTTGTGCTGGACAACGTGACTGTCTGTGGGACATGATATCAAGCTTCATTGTTTTGTGCCTGTGCTCAACAACAAGACAATACAGCGGTTGTGTGAGTCTATTAGCTCAGGCTGAGGGGAAATTCTGTGAAAAACTTGGTAAGGCAAAGGATTAATTCTGTGAAGTTTTGAAATAGCTCAAAGTGCTTCTGGACAAACGCCAAGAGAGCAGGGCAGAGGTGCAGTCTATGAAATGGGGGTGTATCTCTGAGCACGGTGTTCTTGCAGTCACATTGCTATGAGAGTTGCCGGTGCCCTCTGCAGCACTGTAATACTGAAGCTTACTCTCGGTGGGTTGGAGATGTGCTGTGATGGCACGGTGAGGCTGGCATGTGACCGATGCCAGTATCGGAGGACATGAAGTACACAAACCTTTAGTCTATGCAGTATCCTCTAAAAGGATGGTATCCAAAGTAGAAGGTCGCAGGATCGAAGGATGACGTGAAGTCACCAGTTACCGACACTGAATTACATGTTAAACTCTCAATATTGAGTTTCCCCACAGTGGGAAGGACGATATGAAGTTTCAAATTGATGAGGAGAGATCGACATTAATAGGGCTGTTGATCATCAGTAATCATTCAGTCAACATCTCGCCACTCCCTTTTAAAATTTGTCTTTAAGAATAGAATAACACAGGAGCAGACCTTTCAACCCAATAAGCCTGCAATATTACATGTTGACTTTCCGAAGCTAAAAAAAGAAAGCGTTAGCTTCTACACTTCGATGTAGTTCTATTCCCTGCCTACTTATCTCTGCATCATAATACCTCTGAAAATTTGCTATTTTAACTTCTTCTCCACTATCAGTGCATTCCAGGCACTTTCACATTCTGTCTGAAAACGCAAATAAAAATTGCCTATCGTATCTCTTTCAAACGTTCCTCTTCTAACGAATATCTTTCGTCCTAAGTAACTGATGTCCTACTCTGATGAAAAAAAAGCTTTCAACTACCATTCCAAATATGCCTCTGATAATATTGTAAGTGTTGATTCGGCAGCCGCTCAGCCACTGATGCCCAATCGAAAACAAACCAAATTTGTCTAATTTATCCTTATGGATAATACTTGTCAGTGGAGACAACATACTGGAAAATGCTTCCATACTCTCTCTAACGCCCCCATATCGTTCTGCTGGTTTGGCAACCAGTATTGAATACAGTCTTCCAACTAACTATAACTGCAATATAACCTGTCAATTATTGTATTGTTTGCTTTGATCGATGTCTGCACGTTTCTCATAAGTCTTCATACCCGTGTTATCATTTTCAGGGAACTATACTGCTGTACCCTGGGATGCGTTCAGATGTTGATGCGGAAAATAGTTTTTCCCATTAACTATATATTTCTCTCTTGCATCACCTCGCAATTGTCCAGATAACATTACATCAGCCTTTTCTCCAACCAGTTCTCCAGCCCTTCGGTATTCTCTTGCATCCCATCGCAATCATCCTCACGATCCATAACGTCCCCAATCTATTCACAGATCTCCACTCATAAAAACTCCATTACACCACTACTCTGTCCGAGCACTTACCTATCCATCTTCTCGACTGACCGCTGATCCTATATTACCTCACCTTCTCTATACCTTCCATATGGAACCATATGAAAGTCATGGTAAAGGGACATGTGTCCAAAATTCAGCCCATGCTGTCATCAATGATCTTTATCACATTCTCAAAAATTCAATCCTGTTGGTGAGGCGCGATCATCGCACTTCAAAGCCTAGTTGCTATTTATTAATAAGTTCATATTATCTGAATATGCGTCAGTCATATTTCTGAGAATCTCCAATGATTTCCCTGCCGCTGACGTAAGGCTCACGAGATGAAATTTTATGATTAATCCTGCTGCCTTTTTTTTAACAAGGGACAACATTAGCTATTCTCCAGTTCCCTGGAACCCTTCATGTGACTGAAGAGCATACAAAGAGTGAGCACAAGGACCCAGAAATTTACTCCTTCGCCTCCCGCAGTATTCTGGGATTTTCCCATGATATCATGGAAACTTGTCTACTTTAATGCTTTTCCACACACCCAGCACATCTTGTTTTCTTTAGCTTTGAAATGCTCTGGAATCCTTCCATTGGCACACCATCCACCATGCGCTTCTGCTTTGTGAATACAAATGCAAAGTTTTCATTAAGGACTTCACCCATCTTCCACCAGCTCCACACATAAATTCCCTCCTTTATCCTTCTGTCCATTTAGAGTTTTACCGACTACCCGTTTAATTAATAAAAATGTTTGGGGTTTTTCTGAATCCTGTTTGCCAAAGACATTTCAATGGCGCCGGTTGTACCTCCAAAATCAGTGTTTACGATTTTCCAGTTGTTTTGTAATTTTTCTTCGAGGCTTCCGACTGCATTCAGTTTCCAAACTCTTAACTGTGTTCCTATTACTTTGTGACTGACATCACCATTACTGTTGTCATCAAGATTTCTCAAATCTTGTGGAAATTACAACCGTGTCTTGATGACCAGATCCCATATTCTTAAATGTCGTAACATCGAGAAGGCTCTGATGGGCTTCTCTGGCAATTTTCCCAGCTTCATCATGGTATCCTACATCGTTGATTTTCCATTAAGTTTCTATTTAAACTCAGAATCATATACAAATCTTCGACAGCTACATGTGGATTCTAATGTTTGCCTTTTACGTTCCTTACTTGTTTTTGTTCACTGTGTTGAAAAGAAATCCGCTAAATATCGCTTGTTGACTCTTACCAGCATCATTTCACACACACAGTAGTGTAATCGATTCTGCCATACAGGAGTTACAGGTATTTGAAAAAGCAAAGATTGTTGAACGACAATCAGCATGGCTTTGTGTGCACATAGACAAGTCTCACAAACTTGATTGCGTTTGTTTTAGACGTGAACAGACGTTGTCTTTATTGACTTTAGCAGAGCCGTTAATACGGTTTAGCCTGATATTTTGGTTAGCAAGAGTAGATCTCATGGGATCAAAGAGAACATGTCAACCAGCTACAAAATTGGCTTGATAGAAGAAGACAGGTTGGTGGTCGAGGGTAGTTGTTCAGACCTGTGACGAGCAGTATGTCATAAGGATCGGTGCTGTGTCAATTGATGTGCGTCATTTACATAAATGATTTGGTTGAGAAAATAGGAGTCATTGTTCTTAAGTTTGTAGATAACAAATGTATTCGTATAGTGGGTAGTGAATACAATTATTGAAGACGATCTTGATCAGCCGGACCAGTGTGCCAGCGAATGAAAGACTGAGTTAAATTCAGATATCGTATTTTGTAAAGACAAACTAGGGAGGAATGACACAGTTAATGGAAGGGCCTTAGGAACTGATGTCGAACAGAATGATATCCTAAGGGGTGCAGCTACAATGTCCCTTGGAAGTGACATCAGAGGGGAAAAGGGTGGTGAAAGCGGCTTTTGGCACCCTTGTCTTCATTGGTCAGAACATTGAATTGGAGATATGAGTAACATTACCTTCAATCTATCGCTTGGACATAGGAGGTTTCAGCGTGACATTATAAAGGTTTTTTTAAAAAGATGGGGCATAATAAACGTGATTAGTCAAGCTTATGTGAGGTCAACATTGGAGGGCACAATCATGAATTGATGGAGCAACGATTTAACAACAGAGCTGAGGGCAACATTTTCCACAGCGGACGGTGCATATGTGGAACAGAACACAAATAAATGACAGAGCACATCATCGGAACAAGTAAAATTGCAGCATGTAAGAAACATTTGGACAGGTTCTATGGAGAGGAAAAGATTTGAAGGGACATGGGCCAAACGCAGGCAAATGCAACCTGTTCGGTTTGGAAAGCCTGGACAGCATTGATGAGATGGGCTTAAGGGTCTGATTCTGTGTTGCTTGATTCGATGTCTCCAGTTACTGGAAGAGGAGACTATGTTGCAGAGACTGAAACAAGTCATAGAGATAGGATTGGAGTCTGTTTCAAATTCGTGGAGGGATGCGGAGGAGGAGGAGGAGGGGATTGGAAAGACAGGAACTGTTATTGAGGTTAGAATGATTCAAGATACTTGTCCACAAGACATGCAATGGATACGGTGTTGGAGAAGAAGCAAAGAACGTCATGATCACGGGCAGCATTACTACACTCTTCTCGGAGGCCTGCGTTCACCCCTGTTGCAGTAATGAATGTTAAACTGCACAGGCCTCGATTGATAACTGTGAACTTCCCACTGCTGTCTTAGTACTACCAAAGTTAAAGTAGGGGTGATAACTGAGCCTGCGGTGCGTCGGTACTGTGCTCCCCTCCAGCACTTAATTTGTGTCAGGTCTTGTTCGCCGATATTTGGAGCGCTACCACAGCTCTCTGTTCTGTGCACTGTGAGTGATCATACCTCGCTGCAGAATTTATTGAAGGCCCCAGACCTCCCTTCACTTAGTCTCTGTGGCTGACAAACCGTCTGCAATGAGATAATGTACGAGACACCCAGCAGCTGGTTAGTCTATTGAGTTTGAAACTTCCTGAGAACATGCGAGAGATAGATAAGTAAATAGACTCAGCAATTAGCTTGACGATTACACATGCAGAATTGTACTATTTGCCATCATCATCTTGAAAATACCAGTATCCATACCTCGTCTGTGCTGCCTCATCTTTCTGGAGTCGAAAATTCTGTTGGCTCTGGTTCTGATGCAGCTGCGCAATGGCCTGACAGAGGCAGCAATTCGACCCACACAGTGAGGGATATCACAGGGAGAGATTTTGAGTGATGTCGTCAGAGTTGATGAAGACTCTGGCATCAAATAATTGTGTAGGAGGAAGGGATTTTTATTCAGGGTGCCACCGGTATCTGTGCTCAGGAATGGGAAACCTGTGCGCAGGTGACATGATGGCATTGTGACATTATCATCACTCGGTGAAACTCTGCCAATGTTCGAATCCCTCCATTGCAAATTGGTGAGTGTGAATTGCATGTTCGGAAAAGATATATGAAATTAACATTTTACGACTGAAGTTAAACAATTACTGAAGTTATGAAAAATCCATTGGAGATATTCATGAATTTAGGGAAGGAAATCTGCCATCGTCACCTGGTGAATCAAGGAGTGACATTACATCCACAGCAAAGTGATGGATTCTCAATGTTCGCTGAAATTGATGAATAAGGCACTCAGTTCAAGAGGAGCTTGGGGTAGGCAAGAAATGCTGCCCAGGCAGATGCAGTTTCATCCCACCAATGAATTAAATGAAGACCCATTACATTGGGCCCGGATGGAACTACTGTCTGAGACCGGTGCCCTGGCCAATCATTTCGGTAGGTTTATGGACAAGGTTTTCAATTGGCAGAGAGTATGCAGGGACATGTTCAGTTGAAAGGAGATTTCCATATCCAAAGATAAAAGGTGAAGCATGGACACAGCACGGGCATGTTGTTGAATACAAGCAGAAGGGATCAAGTAGGGACGGTTTTTAACTAAAGCTGTACGTCAGGAAAGAGGGTTGTAGCAGGAAATTGTGGGAAAAAGTCAATTACAATGTTCTCTTTTGAAACGAACAATGTCTCTGCAATAAGGTACAGGGATATGTGATGCAGAGATGAATGAGAGATGTAGTCACAAGTGACACGTGGTTAAAAGGGTGAACAAAAATTGGAAAGTAAATATTCAACGATACACAGCTTTATGGAGGGTTCAGGCAGAATGGGCAAGCATGATGGATAACCCTGACAGGAAAAGATAACAAAGGCGTTATAGAGAAAGTATTTGTCCTCAGATTACGTGGCTGAATCAGTCTGAATGCAAACTGTGTGTAACACGTGCCAAAAGCACAATCAAGAGAACAGTTTTAGGCCTCTTAACAATATTTCATTGCTCACGACTGCATGAAATATGAATTGTTTTCTTTTTTACAAAGACATTTTTATAATTTGGGAAACTTCAATCGTCGTATAATCTGGGAAAATGAAACTAGCAAGAGTGATTTTGGAAGAGGAGCTCAGAAAATGTTTTCTTGTCAGTGTTTATTTCAATAACACATTATGGAACCGGCTCGGGATGTAACTATTTCAGATCGACCACTCTGTGCTGAACCTGTGTGAATGCGTGATGTCACACTGTCAGATCGATCGCGAACTGTGATAAAGCGAAATTTAAAATAATAAAGTTTTAAAGTGAAACAAAGAACGGGCAAACCGCAACTATAAATAAAAATAACCAATGAATTTGAGATTAGAACAGAGTAAACAGGCTCAAATATGTGCCTGGAAGTAAACACTGGAAAACATTTACGAAAAACAGTGTAAAAAATTGAACAAAAGCACATTCGATTGTATCAGTCAAAACCTCACTCAGGACGAAATGCATCACATTAGATTACGAAGGTCATCAAAAAATACGAACAATTTTGAAGCGAATCTGACAAAATGAAGTGTTAAAGGATTGCAGAGGATCTCATAGCAGTAGGAGGGCAGCAGGAAGAGGAATCATTATGAGAGTTTATTAACACGATAGAAACAGGGAGTGTTGAAGGTGCTGGAAGTGGTGAGAATGTTACAGAGAGTGCCCAGGGCCTGAACGGTGTTACACAGCTAGGAGAAATTGCTGCAGCTGGAGGTGTTCACAGAGGTGTAAAGGGAAATGTGTATTTTATTTATCAATTCATGGGATGTGGGTAACACTGATTGTACCAAAATTATTTGCCCCTCTGGTTAACGCCCAGAGCGCAGGTCATAGTCAACCACATTATTGTAGGTATGGAGTCACATGTAGGCTAGACAAAGGTTAGAATGTCAGATGTCGTTCCCTAATGGACGTAAGTAAACCAGATGAGGTCTTCCTACTGATCAACAATTGTTTCATCGTGGCCCCACCAATACGCTGTACAACCACAACGTTTCATCCCGACTCCTACACTCAAAACTCTGACCAATGAAGAAAAGTGCCGACACTTTCAAAGAATTGTGCACCTGCATCCTTCAGTCTCTGTTTGATAACACCACACAGGGTCCCAACATTAAATGGAGAATTCGCACCAATGTTTCGCTTTTCAAAATGCAACACGTCACATTTTTCGAATTAAACTCCATCTAATATTCCTTAGCCCAGAGATGCAGAAGTACTGTTAATCTTGTTGCATAGATAACCTTTTTACTCTCCACTTAACCACCTATTTTCGTGTCACCCACAAAGCTACGTACCAATAATCTCATCCAAATCACTTATCCAAATGATCAGCAGTGGGCCCACTACACCGCTGGCTATAGGCCTCCACTTAGAAAATAAATACGTCTCTCACCACCCTCTGTCTCCTACCATAAAGTCAATTTTATATCCAGTCGAATAGGTTCTACTTTATCCCATATCGTTTGACATTGAAATGAAATTTTGGCCTGGTCTACAATACGGAAATTTCTCAAAGGCTTTTCCGAAGTCCATATAGACAACGTTGACTGTTTTACCTTTATCTGTCTCTTCCCCACCTCCACAAAGAGTCAATCAGGTTTGACGTGGAGGTGCCGCTATTGTACGGTGATACTTGAAAATCACACAACGTACGATTATCGTCCAACTGATTTCTTTATACTTCCAAATAAACCCGCTCTACTATAAACTGCTCTTATGTGATTTTGAACTCAATCAGTTTTGTGAGGTACAGTTTTCCCCTCAAGAAGCCATGCTGACTATCTCCAATCAGCCCTTGTATTTCCAAATACACGTTGCTCCATTCTAACAGAATCTCCTCCAATAACTTACGTATCACTTGTCTCACTGGTCTGTAGTTTCCTGTATTTCCCTGCAGCCCTTCAATGATGGAGCGACATTAGCTAACACACAGTCTTCTGCCACATCATCGTTTCTGTTTATAATACGAATATCTCTGTCCTGGCCACTGCAATCTCTTCCCTAGCTTTCCACGATATCCTGGGAAACACTTGATCAGATGCTGAGGGTCGATCTGACTTGATTCGTTTTAAGATTCCAATGCCTTCTCTCTTGTACTCTTAAATCTTTCAGAGACATCACATTTTGTTTTCTCAAGTTCCCGATCTTCCATGTCTTTCTTCATATTCAATACTAGCAGGTGGTTTTTGTTTATTATCCTACACGCCTCCTCTGGTTCTACACATAGGTGAAGTCATTGATCTTTAGGCGGCCCTATTATATCATGAGTTACTGTTTAGCTCGTCAGGGAAGTTATCCGAAGGCATTCGAAATAACCCATATCTCCCTACCACTACTCCCCTCGCTTACCCTTACCTACTCTGCCATTCATATTGACACCAACAAATAAAATTCAAATGTTTCAAACACAATTTTTCTTTGATAAATTGCATTTGACAATAGTTAGATATCAAACATTAATCCATTTATTACCGCTCTTTTCCTATCTGTTAATGAATTCTCGATCCACACGGGAACATTCCCTTCAATCCCACATGTGTGAATTTCTCTTATCCAGCTCTTCAGTGGGACCTTATTGAAAAGATTCTGATAACCCCAGTAAACAATTCATCCCTTTCAACTACTCTGCTGTTTATGACCAGACAGTAAAAACAAATCCAACAGTGTTGATCAAATGAAATCTAGCTTTCATAACAGCATGCTTGACATTGTCAAAGACAGAGAGTGGGTATACAGGAGTCAGGCGGTGACAAGTACATCTCAGCAAGCGTTCAGTGTTGGTACCTCACAGTACACCCTATACATTGACAGGTGAACAAAGAGTACGAGATGTTTGGGAAACATGTTTCCAAGAAAAATGCCACGGATGAAACGCTTGTTATACCAGGAAAAGTTGAAGACTCTGTTTGACGAAACTCGATGAAGTTGAGAGGTGGCAGCAGGATCCCATTCAAATTGATAGAATACTGTTGCGACTGAATGAAGTGGACGTGGGTGTGATGTTTCTACGAGAAGGAGAGACTAGATCCCAAGGGGCACATCTTCAGAGTCAAGGGGCGAACCTTTAGAATGGAGATATCGAGGAATTTATTTCGCCAGACGGTGTTGAACCTGTGAAATTCGGGGGTGAGGAGTTCAAGGAATTCAGTGTATTTAACTCAAGGATTGGTAGGTTCTTGATGACTAAGGAATTTAAGCATTCAGGGTCGAGATGAGAGAATGTGGTTCAGAAACAATTCAGCCATAACCTGATGGTGTCGTCGTCTCGATGGTTCAAATGGCCTACTACTATAACTTAGGGTGTAGGCTTGCTTGCTGAGCTGTAGGTTTGATATCCAGACGGTTCATTACCTGGCTAGGTAACATCATCAGTGGCGACCTCCAAGTGAAGCGAAGCTGTTGTATCCTACTTTCTATTTATATCATTCTCTTGGATGGGGTTCCTGGGGTTTGTGGACCACAAAGCCAAGGAACCCCATCCAGGAGAAAGGCGTAAATAGAAAGCAGGAGACAACAGCTTCGCTTCACTTGGAGGTCGCCACTGATGATGTTACCTCGCCAGGTAATGAAACGTCCGAATATCAAAACTACAACTCAGCGAGCAAAACTACACCGTAAACCTTAACCTGAGCTACAAACCTTCACCAACCTTGCAACTATTATAACTAATCATACAACCACTGAATCCCTACAGTGTGAAAGCAGACAATTTAGCACAACTGGTCAGTATCTACCCTCCGAAGAGCATACCCCACAGACCCATTCACCTGCCTTTCACTGTACAATTCCCTTTGGTCATGCTTCTAAAATCCATATCCTTGAACACTGAATAATTTAGCACGGTCAAATCAACTAACCTGCACATCTTTGCACTGTGGTATGTAATCAGAACATCGGAAAAGTGGCGGTCAGATAAGGGAAGAATGCTTAAACGTCACACAGATTCTGGGCTGAAGCTGGAATCGAAAACCGGTTGCTAAACGTGCGAGGGTGCAGTGCTAACCACGAGGCCACGGTGTTACTTCCGTGTTGCCAGTGTCGTTTTATAGACTGCGTCTATTCCAGTTGTTTCTAAGTGTGCAGTTATCATTCTTGCCATATCGTTTTTCATACATTTCAGTACTTTCCTGATCATTTCTGTCACCTCTTGGTCTCAGGTCACCTGCAGAAACCTCCACCAAGCAATGCTGAGTTACAAGGATTGGTTGCTCTGGACATCGAGAAAGTGAATTACAGTGACTGAAGAATAGCACGGAGGTGGGGAGCAAGATATGAGCCAGAGGGTTTAAAACATGAGACGAGCTATGGTCAATGGAGTCAGGGAAGATACAATGAGATCTGTAGCAACTGCAGGTGATATAGAACAACAGAGAGGCCTATCGGTGAAGGAGGCGGGAATTTACACAGCCAGAGTGTATTTTATAGAATGGTGCAATTTACGGAGATTAAACACTGTATACAATTGAGGAAATAAGAGAGATGTCGAAAGCTGTAGTGAAAGAAAACATTTGCTAATATCGGATGCTGAGGATCTGGATGTTATAACATGGGAAGACTTGATTATCAGCCAGAGCTTAGAGACATAGGAACAGGAATAAGGGCTGGAGACACTTATCCAGATAGGACGCATCGCACAAACTGGTGGAGGTTCCTGTGGGAAGGTGGATCGAAGGAAAAAATGACATTTACACAGATAGAGGTGTAATAGCTGGAAACGTTTGTGGAGATGATTACTTGGATGGAGAGACTGGAGGGTCTTACATTGACCGGGAGTGTGACAGTGATGGGAGTTTTTACACAGATAGTGGATCTTGTAGGAACGGGATTTCGATAGTCACAAACATTGGAGTTTGTATCGAAAGATCAAAGTTTGGCAGGGACCTGAAAGGAATATACAGTTAGGGAGGGATGTAGCGTGTTTGCATTTTAGCACGGTTCGGGACTGGATGAGGTTACACAGAAAATGAGTGATGTTGGAGCTGTAGGAGTTTATACAGATGGGGGAAGTTTGGAAATGTTGATACATGTAGCGATATTTTTAGGGACAGTAATACGGAACACAGAGAAAAGTATCAGAATTACAAAAGGAGAGCATCTTTAAGCTGCTGGGTGGATTGTCATGAGTACAGGAGCAAACTGAGTTGGGGCGAGTTGTGGCTGGAAGAATATACTGAATATTGGGAGATATTCAGGGCCTGGGAAGGAAGTGAGGGAAGTAGTCGACGGCAGAGTCTGGCAGAGTCTGTAGGGAGTGGAATAGTCCTAATCGGTGGGTAGTGACATCGCTTCTGTAGCAGTTACAGAGAGTGAAGTTTGAGGAAGATGTAACAGATCTTAGGAGGGCTGCAGAGGCATTTGTAGATTTCACAGGAAGTGTGGACTGATGAACCACAGGCGTTCATACAGACAGGGAGCTCTGTCTGAGCAGACGAAGCTAACGGGGACAGGGAAGTTTTCAATGTTGGAAGAGGTGTCAGTTCGTGGGATAAGATCGCAGGGGCGGCTGGAGGGATGAGAGTAGCACATAAAGGTAGGGCTGTTGTAGGGTAGAAGTTAGAGATAGGGAGGTTATCAGGGGCTGGCGGACGTTGCATGGTTAGAACATTTGCAAATGCGAGAGAATGTTAATTGGAGAAAACATTTTAGGCATTGTAGAATGTAACACAGATAGTTTGTCCTTGAGTATATTGCAGAGATATGGATGGGTATCGGACTGTGGATCTTCAGAGTGACGACATTGAGCAGAGTGTGGAAACTTTCAGAGGAATGGATAACGTGTCTGGGTAATTTTGAAGCGATATGGAGGCTGGTATGGAGTGCAGAATGTCACAGGGACAGGGAAGATGGTATCGACTGGAGTTAATTACAGGTGTAGGGAGAGCGGTATGAACTGGAGAATGTTACGGAGATAGAAAGAATGGTATAGATGGGAGAATATTACAGAGATGGGGAGTATGGTATGAACTGGAAAGTGTTACACGGATAGGAGTTTTGGCATGGATTTGGAGAAGGTTAGAGACAAAGATGATTTTATGGACTGGAAGATTAGATTAGATTACGTACAGTGTGGAAACATGCCCTTCGGCCCAACAAGTCCACACCGCCCTGCCGAAGCACAACCCACCTATACCCCTAACCCCTAACAACACTACGGGCAATTTAGCATGACCAATTCACCTGACCTGCACATCTTTGGACTGTGGGAGGAAACCGGAGCACCCGGAGGAAACCCATGCAGACATGGGGAGAACGTGCAAACTCCACACAGTTAGTCGCCTGAGGCGGGAATTGAACCTGGGTCTCTGGCGCTCTGAGGCAGCAGTGCTAACCACTGTGCCACTCATAGAGAGTGAGTGTTGTCTATGCTAGAAGATATGACAGGGATGGGGAGGCTTATTGACACTGGAAGTGGATACTGTCGAATAGAGGCTTGTGAGAGACAAGTCACTTATGAACATAGCATTGACTACAGGGAGCTGCTTACAGACAGTCCGAGGATATATTGGCCTGGAAGCAGTCATACTGATAGCCACGTAAACAGAAACTGAAGAACTTTACACAGATCGGGAGGATTGTTAGAATTTAATGTGTTTGCACATTACATCGCGAATGTCGGAGGAACTCGAGATTACTCCGACAGGGATGGTTTTAGAGAATGATAAATGTGAAGAAACAAGGAGGTTTTCAATGGTGAGAGCAGTTTTTAGCAAGTTGGAGGGTCTGGGGATGAAGGTATACTATAGTATCCTGCAATCTTAAACCCTCCCTATCTTGTTTACATAGTTATGTTAAAACTAAGGCAGCTGTCGTCACTGGACCCAAAGTGCTCTCCCAGTGAAATTTCAGTCACTCGCTCGACCTCGTTTTCTTACCTTTCTTATCCTGTATACATTCAGGTAAAACACCTTCAATCGTGTATTAGCCATCTATCTTCTCATTATTATTCAATTCTCCAGTGCTTTTGAGGTTTTATAAAATATTTAATGCAAACATTCTGCAACACATTGCGTATTGGAGACTTCAAGAAGTTTTCCGGATTTCTCCTTTCTGTTCATTTCGCTCACAGCTCTTTACTTGCAGCTTTGCGTCCGATTGGTTATTAGACTTTGGAGATTGCCTCTTTGCACCCCCAGCGAAACTTTGGTGGAGAAAGTCTTAAAGGTATAGATCCTTCCTGTTCCAATGCTGATGTCAGTGCCTTATGAAAGGTAGCCCTCTTTCCTGCTCTCCTTTATTGGCGCTCTTTTACTGATCTTATTCTCGTTTCTCTGCGCCAAAAGTGATTAACCTCGGTAGATGTCGAGAAATATGCATGTTGAAGGTTAAATCTTTCGTATGGTTCCAAGCACCTGATAATGGCTGAACAGGTCCCACTTTCCTAGTCTTGCCAATGATATTTACACAGACGAGGATCACAACAACTTGATCCTGACCATTCCTCTCCAATATCCTTCCTAGTCTGTCGAGAATGTCTCACTGCCTGGCCTCGGAAAAGCAATGCGTGACTCTCAAAACAGTTTACCTAAGGATACTGTCGCTCCCTCTAATTTAGAAGGCCCTATAACAGCCAAAAAGGCAGAGAGTCATGGAGTCTTATAGCATGGAGACAAGGCTTTTGGCAAAAAAATAATGCATACTGACAAAGTATCTGTCTTCGTTGTCACCTACACTTGACCCACAACCTTATGTTCAGTTCATTTCCATGTATTTATCCAAAAGCGTTTTAAATGTTTTTAATGTACCCGCTTCAAGTTCTTCCCCTGGCTGCTCATTCCACAAGTGCACCACAAATCCATGAATAAAATGTTGCTTCTCAGGGTCTCTTATATTCCTTTCTCTCTAACCTTAAGCATATGCCCTCTCATCCTCGATTCCCAAAACACGCATAAAAGACTGAGTGCATTCACCCGCTCCCTGCCTCTTATGATTTTTTTCTCATGTATGTGACACCCCAACACTCCCCTACGCTTTTCAGAAAAAAACTTCCCAGCTTTTTTTTCCCATAACCCAGACAAGTGAGTCTAGGCAGAATCCTTGCAAATTGATTCTTCACTCTTTCCAGTTTAATAACATCATTCTATAACAAAATGACAAAATGTGAACAAAGTACTCCAAGTGTAGACTCACCAGTGTGCCGCAAAACTGCAGCAAATCTTCCTTACTCAGAAAAGGAATGCCCTCACTCATGAAGGAAAAGGAACAAAAGGTTTCTTAACTGTTCTGTCAACGTGTGACTCCACTTTCACAGAATGTGTACCTGAACTCCAAGATCCCTTCTGTTCCAGTACACTCTATAAAGCCATGTCATTCACCATGAAACCCCAACTATGATTTGACTTTCTAAGCTGCAAGACCTCACACTTACCGACATTAAATTCCATTTTCCATCTCTCGCCTCACTTCCTGAGCTGGTCGAGTTCCTGCAGCGATTCCTGGTAACCTTCCACATTCTCCACGATGCTGCCTATTTTCGTGTCATCCGTAAACTTCCTTATATTTTCTGATCGAAACCATTCCACCTGTCTTTCTGCTCCGCCCCATTTGAATGGCCTCCTTTCTTACTGTGCCATCCTCTGCTGGCACATCCATCCAGCACCGTTTCTACTTTACCAGGCGGGGAGCACGTTTCTCATAACTTTTGGACAAGGTCAACAGCTGAACATGGATCATAGAACACAGAACTGTGCAGCAGAGCACAGGACGATGGGCACTCGGTGTTGTGCCGACTATTTATCCTCTTATAAGATCAAACAAATCGACATAATCTTCAATTCACTTCAAACCATGTGTCGATCCAACAGTCACGTAAATGTCCCCAATGTATCTGACACTACCAACTCTGCTGGCAGTGTGTTACACGCACTCACTGCTCTCTCAGCAAATAAACGACCTCTGGCATCTACTCCAAACCTTCGTCCAATCAGCATAAAATTGTGCCACTTGAGATAAGCATTTCTGCCCGAGGAAACTATTTCTGACTGTTCAAACTCTCTATGCCTCTCTTCATCTTGTATATTTCAACCAGGTCACCTCTCACCTTTCTTCGCTCCAAACAGAAAATCCACAACCCACTCAAATTTTATTCATAAGACAAGCCCTCAAGTACAGGTCGCATCGTGGTAAATCTCTTTTTGCGCCCTCTCTAAAGATTCGATGTTCTGTCTGTAATGAGGTGACCAGAATTAAAAACAACATTCCAAATTTCGTCTTACCAGGGCTCTATACAGCTGCAGCATAACCTCAAGGCTCTTAAACACAATAGCCTGATCATGAAAGATAGTACACCAGATCCCTTCTTCACAACCCCATCAACTTGAGTGGCACCTTGGTTGGATTTTGAACATGGTCACCAATATTTCTCTGTTCCTCAACAGAGACTCCTGCCTTTAATCTTATATTCTGTATTCAAAGTTGCACTTTCAAAATGAATTTCTTCACACTTTTACAGGTTGAACTCGATTTGTCACTACTCAGTCCAGCTCTGCATTCTGTCAATATAATGTTGCAACCAACAATTTCCTTTCACGCAATACACCACTTCAAAAACAATCGTTCTATCGGCAAATGTACTCGCCCACACTGCCACTGACTCGATGAAGTCATGTATAAACATCAAAAAGAGCAGAGGACGAAGACCAACCACTGCCGAGCACCAGTGGTCAAAGAGATCCAGGCTGAATGGTTTCCATTTACAACCATAATCTGTCTTCTATGGTTCAGTAAATTCTCTATCCAGACAGCCATATTTCCCTGTATCTCACGCCTTATCATTTTCTGAATGAGCCTACAATGGAAAACCTTATCAAATGCCTTACTAAAATCCAAATACATTGCATCCCCTACTCTACATTCATTAATATATTTTGTCACATCCTCACAGAATTCAATAACGCTGGTGAGGCATGATCTGCCCCTCAAAAAGCTTGCTCACAATCTCTGATCAAACTATGATTTTACAGGTAATTTTAAATCCCGTCTCACAGTATCCTCTCAAATAATTCACCCTCTACAGACGTAACATTATCCATATTTACGTTGTTGAACAGGGGAATAAAATTTTCGAACTTTCCCTCATCTGGCACAACTCAGTGGATTGTAAGAAGGCAACGTTAATCGCCAAAAGCGCAGCAATCTCCTCCCTGCCTACCTGTTAATCCTTGGGTGTAGCCCTTCTCCACCGCGGTACTAATCTATCCTTATGTTTGTAAATTGTTTCGCACATCCTCCCGCTCATCACCAAACTATTCGAAAACATCAGCCTGTTTCACATTATTCTCTAAAACGTCAAGATCCCTCTATGCAGTGAATGCTGAAGCATAATATTCATTAGGTACATGCACTACCTCCTCAAACTCCAGTCGCAAATTCCATCCACTGTCTCTGACCCGTCCTCCGCTCACTCTGGGCATTATCTTGTTCATCACATGTGTGGAGAATGCCTTAGGGTAGTCCTCGATCCTTCCCACTTCAGTTTTATCATGCTTCCTTCTTACATTCCTGAATCCATTCTTCAGCTCCTTCTTGGCAACATTGTAACCCCGAGAGCACTGTCTGATCCTTGACTCCTTAAACTTTAAGCTAACGTTCCTCTCCTGGAATCACTCTAACTGCCTCACTTGCAGCCACTCTATGCTGTTCCTGGCAACTGACATAATTTGTGATACTTCATTTACCAGGTATGTCAGTTGCCTGATCAAAGTGTCCAGGTCCTTCTGCACCTCCCGGCTGTGCCGCAGGGTTTGAAGCTGAGACGCTAGCTCATCAAATCTGAAGCGGAGTTCTTCGAACAAACAGCACTTGTGCAGATGTGAATACTGCAGTTCTGAATGTGATCAGCTATCTCCCACATCACATAGTGACAGCACATAGCCTGCCTACCTGTCTCCACTTAGTTAATACAGTTATTAATTAATTAGTCGCCAATTCATTATTTTTTTCCCGGTTTGGAGTCTTTACTTTCAAATATCTGACAGATTTCCTATCAGCCGATCAGACCGGAACTGTTCCTTGGCGACAGAGAAGCTCAGTTAACCATTTCATTCAAAGTTAAAGGCAGACATGTAATCGACAGGTAAAGTCCGATCGGACCTTTCGAGAAAAGACAAATGATGGTTTAGACACAATCTCCTAGCCTCTTTCAAAGTAACGAATGCATCATTCCCTGCAGAATTCAAATAGTTGAACACAGACTGTACCTCTTTTACTCCATGCCAATGATGGCTCCAGTAAATAGCAAACATACTTAATTCGGAACAAAACATTGCAAACTTCATAATGTTGTCTTTGAACCCAGGGGTCTGAATCCAGTCCTCATGGATTGAAAAATGGAACACTTCCCTGCTATCACAAAATTCCTCCGGCGCTTGCATTTTATTGTTGTATCTTTAAGAGTAACACAGCGATGACAATCAACAGGAGATTGTTTTCGCCTCAGTGATCAGATCAGGCTGAAATCCGGGATATGGAATCAATTGACAGAAACACTTCCATTCGAGGAAGTGGTTCACCCACCTCATTCCAGGATAGCCGGGGCACCTGGACGAAGGTTGGTGAACTTGCAGCATTTGGTTGGCACCTGGGACTTCGATGTTGTGGCCATTTCGGCGACACGGAGAGAGAAGGGACAGGATTTTCCACAGGTTTCGTTTTTTAGATGTGCCAGTAGATCAGGGAATGTGGTAAAAGAGGAGAAGCCGTGGCATTGTTAGTCAAGGACTGCATTTCAGCAGCAAAAATAACCTTTGTTGAGGACGCGTCTCCAGAGGTAGTATGGGCTGATTTTTTTTAAAAAACAGTAAAGTAGATTTTCCCCTCGTCGGAGATTTCGATACGCCTCCAAAGGTTCCAGAGATGTAGAACAAAGGATTGCAAAGATTATTCTGGGTAGGAGCGAAAGTAACAAAGTAGTTATCATGGGGGACTTCAGCTTTCCAAATATTGACTGGAAACACTTCATTTGGAATACCTTAGATTGGTCAGTTTTTTTTTCAAGTTTGCAGGAGTGTTTAATGATACAGTCTGTAAATCGAACAACAAGAAACGGGTACTATTGGACTTGGTACTGGTAATGAACCAGGCCAGGCGTTTGATTTGAAGGCAGGAGTGCACTTTGGTGAAATGGACCAGAATTCAATGACATTTATTTTAGCAATGTGAGGGGAAAAGTATGTACTGCAGGACAAGAGGTTTCGCTGCGGGAAAATCAATTCTGATGTGATGAGACGAGATTTAGGAGGCATAGCATGTGGAAGGAAACTGCAGAAGATAGGCACAGTTGAAATATGAAGCTTATTCAAGCAAACGCGTCTCCTTGATAAATATGTACCTATAAGGCAGAGGAGATGTGGTTGAGTGAGGAAACCATGGTTTACAAAAGAATTTGAATCTCTTGTCAAGTGTAAGAATGAGGCTCATGTAAAGATGAGAAAGCTCAGTAAGAGCGGTTGTGAGTTACATGTTCGCCCAGAGTGACCAAAAGAAAGAACTGAGAAAAACCAGGAGGGGACGTCAGAACGTTTTGGCAGGGAGGATCAATGGAATTCTGAAAGCTTTCTATCGTTATGCAAGTAATAAAAGAATGACAAGGTAAGATTCGGGGCAATCAAGGAACATAGTGGAACGTTTTGCATGGAGTCCAAACAGGAATAAGACAATGTTGTCGACGGGAATACTGGGACACAGTGTATGAGAAGAGATGAGATAAAGCTTCTGCAGGAGGAGGTGCTAGCAATTCTCTAAAGTGAGAACATTGTTCTTTCAACTGGGTCGGATGAAATTTATCCAAAGATTTGCTGGAATGCGAGTGAGGAGACCACATAACATTTGGCTTTGATCTCTATGTTCTCATTGTCTATGTGAATAGTGCCAGAAGACTGCAGGGGAGCAAATGTTGTTCTCGTGATCAAGAAGGTGTTTAGATACAACACTGGTAATTATGGACCAGGAAACCTTCCTTCTCTTCTGCAAAGGTTGTGATCTGATTGTAAGAAATGGGAATTATAATAATTTGGAAACGAATTATTTGATTAGGGATAGAAAATAGAACATAGAACAGTACAGCACAGAACAGGCCCTTCAGCCCACGATATTGTGCCAACCACTGATCCTCATGTATACACCCTCAAATTTCTGTGACCATATCGTCAACACGATTTTGCACAGAGTTCGTCGTGCCTCACAAACCTTTTTGAGAACTTTCAGAAGGTGATGAAACTGATGGATGAGGATAAAAC
Source organism: Chiloscyllium punctatum (assembly GCF_047496795.1). Classification (NCBI taxonomy): domain Eukaryota; kingdom Metazoa; phylum Chordata; class Chondrichthyes; order Orectolobiformes; family Hemiscylliidae; genus Chiloscyllium; species Chiloscyllium punctatum. Next base: position 30,237,428 of record NC_092789.1, on the reverse strand, counting down.
CGTTGCCGTGGTGTACGTGGATATCAGTCGAACGTTTGATAAGGTTCTCCATAGTAGGCTATTACAGAAAATACAGAAGCATGGGATTAAATGTGGTTTTGAGGTTTGATTCAGAAATTGCCTCGATGATAAAAAGACATCTCATCTCCCCTAGTGGCTCTTCTTAGCTCTCTCATTTGCTCCTTCCTATGAACTAGTAACTCTTAAGCGTCCCACCTGGGCCTTCAAATCTCAGGTTTCCAGAACCCTTGAGTTGAATTCGTACTGGTGTACCACAAGTATCTGCTTGAGGAAGGCTGCTGATTTTCTGGATGACCTGGATCGGGGGAGCAGGATGTGTTAGAAAACTTGCCAATAATCGTAAACTCGGTAGAGTTGTTGACAGTGGTGAAGGACGTTGCTGGTGACAGAGGGACATAGAGAAGTTGGAAAGCTGAACTGAGAGGTGACAAATGGAGTATAATGTGGAAACTTTTGAGGTGATTCACATTGAAACGATAAACAGGAATGGAGCGGACTGGGATAATGGTAATACCCTGGGTAGTGTGGATGATCAGAGACATCTCGATGTCCATGCAAATAGATTTCTGAAAGTTGCTACACAGTTTCATAGGCGTGGTTCTGGAAAGTCATAGCCGGTTCAGCAGCTTTTGAGGAATAGGAGAATTTACATTTATGGCAGATGGCTTTCATCAGTAATAACGCTACTGATACCGGGCTTCTGCCCAAAACGTTGACTCTTCTTGCATCTTGGATGATGCCTGACCAGCTTTGCTTTTCCACTACCACACATTTCCCTCATCTGCAGTCATGACTTTAACTCAGGTTGATAAGTTTGTTAAAGTAGGCGAACGATGTCTTAAGTTTTATTCGTCGATCGTTTGAGTATCTGAGCCATGATGTCCTGTTGCAGTTGTACAAAACTCTGGTGCGGCCGCATTTTTGGAAGGATGTGGAAACATGGGGACGTGGTGCAGAGGAGATTTACCAAGATGTTATTGAGTATTGACGGAATGTCTTAAAACAGAAAGCTGAGAGACATGAGTCTCTTTTTGTCAGAGTCAACAAAGGATAAGAGGCGACTTCATAGAGACCTACAAGATGTTCAGGGATGGAGAGGGTGGACATTGAGAACGTTCTTTCCTTGGAATGCGATCGCTAGGACGGGGCGACACAGCTTTAATTTGAGCTCTGATTGATATTGGACAGGTGTGAGAGGTGGTGTGTTTATTCAGAGAGTAGTAAGGGCGTGTAATGACTTGCCTGCAACACGCCGACATTAAGTGAACATAAATGGTAAATAGGTAAACATACGAATGGCAATGGAATATTGCAGACTTGGTGGGCTTTTGTTTGGTTTCACAGGTCGCACAACATCGACGGCTGAAGTGCTTCGACTCCTCTGAAATGTTCTATGTTCTATGTACAACGTTCTATGTTTTATGTTCGGTGATGTGGGGTTGGTGGGTGGCGGACGGTGGCGTGTTAACAATCATGGTTTTTTTTTGGCTAGCTGATCGGTCTGTGAAATATACGACCTTTAACATGAGGTTCGCCGGTTCCAAGGCTATATTCAGTCTTTCCGAGCTCAACAAAGGCTATATTGTTTCCCTGCAATGACTGGAATTGATCCAGTATTTCATTTTGCGCTCATGTTTTAAATACACAGGTTGCACAATTGAATATTCATGTATCATTCTCCCACATTCGCCATTGTCTGCTTGTGAATATTACCCTGTTTTCACAACGCTGAGCATACAAATTTCATTTGAACCACAAGATGCATTGTATTACTGTAGACGATACACCTTTTGTGTACTGCTGAGTATCCATATATTAGTTATCTGACACTAAAAATGTTGTATTACTGGAGAGATTTTATTTCAAATATTGCATATTGCTGAATTTACAAACACGTGCAGACTCGACACCATGCAGCTGAGTATTACCTAATGCAACATTCTCTGCTTTCTCACAGTGGCAAACGAATATTAGTGTGGATCATATCGCTTTGTGCATGCGAGTTAATGTCTGAGTAACACTGAGAGTGTATGTGTGTGCTGTCTGTCACTGCAGACCTGAGTGAAAGTACATGCCTGGCTGTATGAGTCTGCATGGGTTATTTATGTGTGTGAATGTGTGCTTGAGCATGTGTGTTTGAGTGTGCGCGTGTGCATGTGTGCGTGTGTGTCTGTGTAGATCTGTATGCGTGTATATGCAGGTCAGTGCGGCAGTCGTTTTCGTGGTTCTGCTGGCGTTCTTATCTGTTTCCATGTGTGCCCTTGGGTTTGAGTTTGTGTTTAAGTGAACGTGAGCGCATATGCCTGTGTGTGTGTTTGCGTTGTGTTATTCTTTTACTCCATAGTGCACATCTTGAATTCTATCTGTGTTGTGCTTTTTGCAATTGTTAACGTCAGAATTATCTCCGTTGTCACTGAATGCGTTTTCATAATCTGGATCACTCACAATGAAGCAGAGGATAAGATCTGTCCTGTTTTCTGCTTATGGGTTGTTGGGGATGGTGCAACCAGACACTGCTGATGAACTAATGAAACCAAGCCATTTTCTAACACGTGATTCCTTCACTCCTCAAACAGCGTTCATAAATATTCTGAGAGGCAGTTTGAGTGCAATCAATCCTGGCCAAAAAGGTGTTGTTATGCTGACTGTCGGCTGACAAGAGGATAAAATCCATCGTTTAATTCTGTGACCACGCAGCCCTTTTGACAAGTTCATCAGTCGTTTTTTTTTTATTTCAAGCAGTGTTGTAAAGGCAGAGGTGCCAATTGGCATGAACTGGTTACGTTGAGACAATGGCAGAGGAGTTCCCAATTTCTCCTAAATCAGTTTTTTTTCCCAGTCGGATGAGTTTTGCAGCAAGCAGTCAAAAATCGCTAGGGCCTAGCGAGGCACCTGCAGTGACAAACAGATTCCATGCTTCAACCGAGGTCGTGCCTGACACTTAGCAACAAAAACGTGCCTGCTTATACATCATTGTGTTTGATCATACCTTTTGCTAAGGGATGTGTTTATAAGATGTTGCAGGGATCGGAACAGCTTCATTTAGTTGCAATATCGTTGTTTCCTTTTCAAATAACTAACTTGAAATGTTGTTTCCTTTTGGTCGTGTTTCATTCATAGTGACAAAATCAATTCGGTTTTGCGTAATTTTGAATGGATTGAACACCTGCATCATTCCTGAAATGTCGACTCTACATCATTTTTACAAAATGCAAAGGAATTGGCATCTCTGGCTACCTTCTTTTTCGGAGTCCTGCCTGGTGATAAGGAAGTGAGAGATCTGGCATGGATTTGTTGACGCTTCCATTGCGGGATGAGTTGGTAGAACTCATAGGCAAATAGTGCTAAATGTTGCTGTATTTTGTTCTGGATGCTGTATTCTGTTAGTTAAAACATTGCTTGCAATACTAACGGCGCTTTCAATCACTAAGAGCTTCTTGGTTGGCAAAAGTGACGTTGCTGACGTCACAAACTGTAAACAACGTATAACTGCTCGATTTGGCGGTCAAGGGGGAGGTGGAGTTAACTTCATCCTTGAGAAAAGGAGAAGTAATTACAGCAGTAGCCCAGCATTTAAATATGCAAGAAACGTAATCAGAACGCTTTGAAATGGCTAAATACAATTAAAATGAACAGTTTGAATTCGAGGCAGAAGAGAAAGAAAGAGAAAAGTGAATGAAACAGTTTCAATTACAATTGAAATAGTGCAGAGAGATATAAAAAAGCAAGAATCACCCTCGCGAAACAAAAAAATGTCAGATTCGCTTTAGCAGAATAAAATGAAAGTGAAACAGAAAAAAGGGAAGAAGAAAGAGAGACTTGAACATGAACTTCGGCTTAAAAGGAGAGAGGATTTCAGAAATTCACTTCCAGACGCAGCGAGAACTCATGGAAGAGCAGAGAGTTCAAACGGAAAGCTTAGCAGCTGAAATGGCCAATGAATACGAGTTGATTCATAAATCAACGTTTGGCTTTGAGTTAATTTCAGTCCGTGAACGATCAGAGTTTAGGAAACCAGAAATCCTCGTGGTAACTCATTTGTAGATCACGGTGGAGAACAGAAAGATAGCTTAAAACAAGGTGGAAAAAAACGCTTGAAGGGGAAAGAGGTGTTAACTGTCTCCGTGTTTCACTCCATGTGTTGTTGGGTTAGATGAAGAACTGGGAAGACAGGTATCGTAAAATAGGCTAAGCTGGTGAATTTTGTTTGTGTGGTAAAGGAAATCGCAGTGGAGGCTAAAACTCAGAGCCCAATAAACAAACTGATTGGAGGTTGGTTGAGGAGTATGTGCCAGATCTTCTAAAACTATTTACTTCAAAGGTAAGTTTTACTCTTTTAGGCCAGAAGCAGCATGTGAAGAGCTTACAATATTAAGAGATGCGAATCGTGTCAATCTTTGATATTGAGAGACGAGAAGACATGTAAAGATTTTAGTCAGAGAAAGTGCTGATACATGGTAATTATAGTAAGACAAGTCGTGAACAAGTATGTAGAATGAGGTTAGAGATTCCAGCGAAAACTGAAGTGCTCGTTGGACTAGTGGAAAAACTCTCGGTTCCAGGAATGCAATTTGTCCTTGGTAATGATGTATCTGGGCCATTTTTTGAAGCGCAGCCTACTGTGGTTAAAAAACAATGGAAAATGAGACACCTATGGCATGACAGGAAGAATATCCTGGGATATTTCCTGACTGTGTGGTGACGAGATGATAAAGTCACAAGGTTAAATAGGAGGAGAAGTAGAAGACTACAGAAAATAAAGTTGGAATAGAATTATCAAAGATTGACAGAAACATTGATGGACAACATGGATATTTTATCGTTGAGAAGTTAACTGACTGAAAACTGAAGCAATTGTATCAGAAAGCATATACCCACCTAAATCTGGGTGTATGTCTGAGTGCTAATATCTAAGGCATAATTCAGTAGGGGATGGGAAAAATGTAGTTACAGTGTCCAGGAGGTTGAGAGTAATGCGTTCAGAAGTGAGGTTTCAAGGTCGCAAGAGTACACTGCCAAGCAGGGAGGTGATTTGAAGTGGGTCTATTACAACTCCAGGAACATCTGCACTAAGGTCGATGAATCTGCGACATTGGTTGGTACCCAGGGCTTTGATTTTGTGGCCAATTCGAGTCATGGGTACAGCAGGGAAAATAATGATTTTTTAAGTTTCATGGATTCAGATGTTTCAGTAAGAACAGAGAGGATGGTAAATGCGGGGGAGTTTGCAGCCAGTGACTGGTAACTGGAAGGGGCCTATTGAACCTGGAGGTCAGGGATCTGTAAGAGTTTCAAGGAGAATGTGAAATGAGCCGAGGGGAGAGGGTCGCTTTATGGGAACCAGGGCGTCACCTTCTGCCGTTCAAATGGTGTGTCGACTCGGGTGATGACATCTCAGTCACTTTGCTCCCGCAGGCTCAGATAGACTCCACGGTTGAGGTGTGGCAGGCCTGACGCGAGGCTGCGACGGTTGGAAGAGCGTGTTGTGTCCGTTAATACTTTATGAGACCTTGGGTAGTCTGTAAATGAGGCTTGTGGCGTTGCTGGTGTCGAAAATGCTAACTGTGATATGTTTGTGGAAGTAGTTCTTTCTCCTGAGTGTGTCGCTGCTGACAGGTTAAGGAAGATCACACAGGCCCCCTCCACAATCCCGACCCTCACTGCTCATGGGCTGAGAGTTGAAAGAGAGGTGGGAGGGTGAGAAATGCAAAGGAAGGGTATTGAATGAGATGGGGAATGTGGGAAGGCAGGGGGTAGAGCAGGTGAGAAAGAAGGAACGGAGAAAGTGTTTGGAAAGGGAGGGGAATAGAGGGTACGAATGGAGACAGGAATAGAGAGTGTGGGAAGGGGGCAGGGAAAGACAGTGAGAAAGCAGTTGGCGAGAGATAATTTGAAATTAGAGGGGAGAGATTGGGAAGGAAGGGGAGACTTTGGGAAGCAAATGGTGTCAGAATCGGAAGTGAGTGGGAGAGAGAGTGGAATGAAGGCAGTGTTTTGGAAGAATCACTCCATGTTATATGAAACAAATTATCAGGAGACGCAGAAAAATCCTTCATGAAATTAATCTTTAATCTTGCAAAATCAAAGCTGTGGTAGCCAACAAAGTGTCTTCCCTGACTGCCGACAGTTTCTTTGTTCATGTCCAGTTGGTCCCGCGTTTTGTGGAAACATGAACATAGCCAATCAGGCTAGCTGGCTTTGTATTTCCAACTAATCATCATAGGCCACACTGGTTCCATCCATCACACTTAACTAATCATATTACAACATCATCGTCATCAGCATTAGTTCAACCCCCAGTGTCTTGACTAACCTCTCACAATGCACTAACATTATCTGTTACTGGAGCCCTGCAACATGATCCCTGGCATACAACGCAACACTGAGTTAACTACATTACGACCATAATAACTTCCATACATGCCTCCATTCCCACTCTCTCTCTCTCCATCAACCCTTTCCTCTATTTGTCTCTCCACCTCCCTGACCAATCTTCAAATCTCTTAATCCTTCCCATGGTCTATCTCCCCTTCCCACGAAGACTTCCTCCTCCTCCCTACCCACTCTCACCATCCTCTCATCCTTCTCACTCTCTCTCCTTTACCATAACACACATTTTCTCTCCAAATTCCTTCCAAGTCAATCAATCTCACTAACTTTAAATTCTCTCCCCTTTCCATCTAACTCTCTTCGCCCTCCTTCCCACGGTCTCCTCTCTTCCCACTTTCAGTCTCCCAACCCTCCCTTTCAACCCATTTTCTCAATCACACTCCCTTCGCACTCTCTGTCTCCCCTTTTTCGCACTAACCCCACTTCCCTCTTTTTCAACTCTCTCTAACCAGGTACTTTGCACTTTCTCTATCACCCCACAATTCTCACTCTGTCTCCCCTTCGCACAATCTCCCGCTCCTCTCCCTTCAACCTATCTCTTCACCCTCTCTTCTCCCTCTCTCTACCCATCTGTTCCCACTCTCTCTCCCCGTTCCCTGCGTTCCCACTCTCACCTGCTCCCTCCTCATTCGCTCTCCCCTTCCTTTTCTCACTCTGCCCTCTTCTAACTCTGTCTATCCTCCACTCCCACTCTCTCTCCAACCCTTCCTTCGCACTATCTCCCTCTCCCGCTTACCAATCTCTCTCTCTTCACTCTTCCCGCTCTCGTTCTCTCCCTTTCCCACTGACGCTCTCTGCCTCTCTCTCACACACCCCGATACATCCCACAGTATCTCCCCTCTCATATACCACTCTCTCAACGCTACCTTTGCAATCTGCCTTTCCGATTACATCTGTCCTACGTGCCTTCCCACTGTCTTCCCATTCTCTCTCTGTAGCCACGTTTGCCAGTTTCTCGCTCCCGTTTCCTTCCAACTCTCTCTCCTCTCAATTCCCGCTTCCTCTCACACCTCTACATTCTTTCTCTCCCCTTCGCATTCTCTCTCATCCCTGCCCTTCCAATTCTCTCTCTCCATTCCTTCCGATTTTCTCTTACACGCCCTCCCATCCCGCCGTCTCTCCCCATCCATCCTCACGCTCTCCACTCATACTCCTTCTCGCTCTGTATCCCATCTCCCTTGGCACTCTCTCTCTCTTCTTCCCTTCCCACTCTATTCCTAATCTCTCTCTGCCCCTCACTTTCCACTTACTCTGTCTGTCATCTTCCACTGTCGAAAACATTGTCTTTTTCCAATGTGAATGCTGAAGAGAAGCATGCATTCAGCGGGTCACAACTCTCTTCACACTCCACGCACAACTTCCCACGATTATCCTCGATTGGTCCTAATTATTGTCTGGTCATTTTCCTATTGCTGATATATCTGTAGAAAGATTTAAGATTTCACTTGATCATATTTGTCAACGGATGCTCATGTTGCCTCCTGGCTGTTCTTCTCTCTCTCTTCAGATCTTTGCCTTGTAACTCTCAAGAGCCCGAACCGAGCCTTCACCTTACATTCTAATATAAGCCTTCTACCTATTGATAAGAGATTGAAATCCTTTCTTAAACAAAAGCTCCCTCTCTCGACTAATATGCCTTGGCCAGACACGCAGTAGCTCTTCTTTAAGTAAGGTCCACATTTCAATTGTGAACTCCCAACCCCCCTCCACGCCCCGCTCTCAACCCAGTATTTCCTCTGTGTGTGTGGACTCATGAGTCATAGTTTGTTTGATGTATGTACTACTTAAAGTCAAGTTCCAATCGTTCCAAAGTAGGCCCGTCACATGTGCACTGGCGTTGTTCCACCAGTAAGTATATCATGTACCAAATTAGTCATGCACACAATGATACACACAGCCAAACCTCTGGCGAATCCGCAAGGTCTACAGCATCAACTTAACCATCGTCTGGATAAAGGCAAATCCATTGTCCGAAGTGGTCTCAGATGGTATGCCAAACTTCAGACTAACTTGAGTCATTAAAACCCTCACCAGAGCGCCTGAACCAGGAGCTTTCGACGGGATCGGTTCTACCTATCTGCTAAACCTGTTACCGATCAACAACAAATATGGCGTCCAGCCCACCGTCATTATCATGTTCGCAAAGTCAATGCTTAAATTGTCACTCAGATACAGGTATATGTTGTAATTGGGTCGCTGTCCCCTTCTGACATGATTCTGAGCACAGACAGCACTTTGCGACAACATGTAATCCACTCAAGTTTGTAAATAATTTGACCCAATCCAACACTCAGTATCTTCATCAGAGTAGCCGTAACATTGCTTTACCCTTTTACCCAATCAGATCTCAACCCAACTATTCCCAAAAATGTCACCGTCTGTCCAATTGTCGCAGGCTTGGGAGCTCCAGTTTTTGCCTCAAACTGATCAGATCCCATTAACTTCCAGCCCTTAGATATCAGCCTACCAAAATACTTACCCTGTGCTTACAGCAATGCAGCTTCTCCCGACAAAACTCATGAACATCATCTGCTAACCTTTCCAAAAGAAAACATAGTGTCAAGCTCACATTTCTGTTGATGCTCAGAGAAAACTAACAAATCATTAACATACTGGATTAGTGTACTCTTCAAAGGCACAACCTCCGGATCCAACTTCAACACTTGATTAAATACTTGTGGCGAATGCTTTAACCCCTGTGGCATTCGATTACACGTAGATTGCCTTCTCCTGTACGTACAAGCAAACAGATATTGGCAGCCCTCGAACAACAGAACGCGAAACACTGAACACAAATCAGTCACTGTAAACCAGTCTGCTTCCAACGGTATTTTAGTCAGCAGTGTCTGCGGATTCAGAACCTCTGCTGTCCAATTCTCCACCACCTCATTAACCGCCCACAAATCATGTACCAGTCTCTATTTAGATTAATCCGCTTTTGAAAACATGCATCAATGGGGTATTATATGGTTTGCATATCTCCCTCGGCACTTCGGCTGGTAGCAGTCCCTCTATTGTCCCTGCTATTCCCTCCTCTGGTTTTGGCTTAAAAGAATATTGTGATCTCCTATTTAAATGTGCCTGCGGTTGCAAACTTAATAACTCTGTATCTGCTGACATCACTGTCCCGACGTCTGCATCATGTAGTGGCCATAAGCTAACTGGCAATGCATCCAGCCAATAATCAAATGATGGTCACCTCTTCCCTCTAGCACTGGCTTCCTCCGTTGGGAAACCATCTCATTGTCCTTGGGGTTCCACAGCATATCTATACAAACCACAATTTGAACAGAGTCACCATGGTAAGATTTCCAGTCCCCTTGTGTCATCATCAGCTGGTCACTAACCATTTCTACATGCTTCTTCATGGGTCCCAGATACCTGGACTGATGTCACTCATTAACTAACAGCGTCACATGGGGCAAAGCCCCTGAAACACTGAATCATGTCGCCAGAAAATCATTTTTTCTCTTTCCAGCAATGCTGTTCCCTGCCTCCCTATCAATATAGCTTTACTCTGTAAATGCTGCAGTGTGACAACCTCACAGTGCCACCGCTCCCCCAATACCTTACGCTGCCTCTCATCAAAAATCATTGTTACAGTGCAGCTCAGATTAGGGTGGCTCAGCAAAAGGCAGTAAAACAGAAGCATCTTTCCTCCATTTCTCCCAAGTTACCCAAATATGACCACGTATATCCTCTATCCTGTACACATTAGTTGTCTCGAATCCATGCAACGCCAACTGAGAACTCACTCTGTCTACATTAAATCCCTTTTGCGTACATTCCAATACGAAATCTAAATTCAAGAAAGCCTCCCTACATAGTAAATTAATTTCCATCCGCTTAGAAACGAATAAAGGATATACTATTGTTTCACTACCAATATGTAGACTTATTGGAGCTGTAAACCCAGTCAACCGCGGTTGACCTGAGATCTCTGCAGTCTTAATAAATGTAACAGACATGGAAAGGTGGGAGTCACCTGCAGTTAAAGGCAAATTTATGTAGCTCCAGTATTTATCATCACGGGCCTCAACCGTGCTTGTACACTTAACTTTTCAAGAGGTTCCTCCTCAGCCACGCATGTTATACTGCCCCTTGCCACCTGTGTTTTCTGGGCACTCTTTACACATCACATACGGGTTCAAAAGCCCTGTCGAGCCCAGTGGGAGTCTTGACGGGACAGCCGGACTCAAAACCCTTCCCTGGTGCCAGACGGCTGAGACCAATATGACAATCTATCCTCAAATGGCATGTTTGATAACACCCCCAACACACGACAACAGATCCTTTCTGAATCTGACCTCCCACCACACACATAGAACTCCCACCCCCTCATCCCTGTCCTCGGAGACCCCAGTTCTGTTTAGGCTGCAGATGAATATAATTGTTCACTTTGTATGGTACTTGTGAGAAAGTTCCTCCAAGCACAGTCATCATTGGCGTGGGTTTGTTCAGCCCTTACCCAATGGCGATAGAGGGTTCTCCCTGCACCAGTATAGTGTTTATTGCATTAGCGTTGATCAACCGAGATGTTACAGGCAAGATCCTCTCGCCATGCGTTCTTTCTTTCTTTTTAAGACCCTCAAGTTGCAGCAGTGTCAACTTTCTTTGTATCTCCTGCTGCATTTCAGCCAGCCTCTTTTGGGTATCCAGCATCTCTCGGCCACATGGACTACATAACCGGTGAATTCCTGGCGGTCTATGGATCTTGAAACCACTACATCCGCAAACTTAGATTTTTCTTGAGAAGCAATGCCTCGACAGTACCAGTCTGAAACAATATGGTTTACAGTTGACTGCCTTCCACAACTAATTTTGCTTCAGGCCTGCACCTTTTCACTGGTTTTCAAACAGGCGGCTGGGTCTTCAGTGCCTCCCAGACGACCCTCTCTCAAGACCTTGGGATCAATCTTAGGTGGGTAACAGTCTGAGGGCCTACCATACCCTTTGTTGTACTCGATCAAACCCAGAACCATCAATCATCAGATTATCCACCACATGCTTCAAGACAACTCAATCCATGAGATCTCATAATTGTGGGAGTAACACCACCTTGTATGAACAATGCCCTCAAATACCCTATAGCCAACAACTGTCTTGTGTTTCGTATTCAAAGGCTTTAATCCATTTCCCGTTCCATCATGTAACATGGGCAATATATTTCTCAGCCTTCCAAATCCTGGCTTGCCCAGGGGAAGTACAGCCGCTGTCTCCTCCTTTTATAAACAATGTCAGCATTTGCCCTTGTAGGAGCTTCTTTCCTTTACTAAAATTGCTACGTTTGGATTCCTCATCAGATTCCAAATCCAACCTAAATGGTGTTCGCTCCCTAACTGTTACTGCATTCTCTCCTTCACTCCTGCCATCACTCTCTGCCTGTCTCTGTACAACATTCCTGGAAAAACTCAGATGTGTTTCACAGTCTCTTTGTTCTCTTACCATGAGTCAGAATTTCAACTCACGATTGCTATTTTTTCCCAGTTGTAAAGCTCCTAATTTTGTTTGCCACCTCGCCTGTCCTGCCTCTCGACTAAGTATCATTGCATTCTGGGTTTGTTTCATCCAAATCTAAATTCCTTTTTTATCTCCATCGTTCCACTTATTACAGGACTCTCTTTACCCAGAGAGTGGTGGGGGCATGGAATGCGCTGCCCGAGGGAGTGGTAGAGTCGGAATCATTGGCGACCTTTAAGTGGCATTTGGATAGGTACATGGATGGGTGCTTAATATAGGATAGAAGTGCGGCACAACATCGTGGGCCGAAGGGCCTGTTCTGTGCTGTATTGTTCTATGTTCTATGTTCTATGTTCTATGTTCTATGTTCTAGGACAATCTGTTACATTCTCTTCACTTAAATCTGAGGGAGGGTGTTGCCCCAAGTCTTCCAACATGGGGTATATAGATGCATATCCCTACTGGGCCTCCGTACTGCAGGGCATTTTGCTCTTCCCTGATCATATGGAGATGTGGCCATCCCCAAATTTTGTACAGAGAGACTGCTCATTCTGCTCGCCGGCGACCCTACCAGTAATATCTGGTGCCTAGAAATCTCTCTACTAATCTTCTCATTCAGCTCGAAAGAGATTAAAAATTTTCATCTCCTGTTCCCTCTTTCACACTCTCTTCTTAGATAAAAATCACACAACACCAGGTTATAGTCCAACAGGTTTAATTGGAAGCACACTAGATGTAGGAGCGACGCTCCTTCATCAGGTGATTGTGGAGGGCTCGATCGTAACACAGAATTTATAGCAAAAATTTGCAGTGTGATGTAACTGAAATTATGCATTGAAGAATTGAATGTCTGTTAAGCCTTTCATCTGTTAGAATACACTTATAGTTTCACTTCTTTCATGTGTAAATCACAAAACCCTTTTTTTAAAGTTGTATTCTCGGGTTGGCTCTTAACAATGGTGATAGCGAGACAATATGTTGAAAGTGTTAGCCCCCGTGTTCTCTGTCAATGACCTGATGTTTAGATTGATTCTAATATAAAAAGTGAGATAACAGAGTTTTACATAAATTCATGCAGTTTTTGAGCTCAGAGGTCTACATGAAAGTATACAGTTTTTGAGCAAAATGCAATGTAACCCTGCAAGTACAAATTCACCACACAAAATATATGTGTGCATTTGGGTCATTGTCTGTGTGTGTGATTTTCTGGGGTGGGGGTTGTGAGTGTGAGAAGGTGTGTGTATGTGTAGTGAGTGCAGAGTATCTTAAGTCAGTGAGGGGGTGCATGTGTGAGTGTGGGAGTGTGTTTTCTATAAGGGAATGTGCGGGTGTCTGTGTGCACATCTGTGTGTACCTGTGTCCATGTGTATGTGTGAGTGTGTATGTGTAGGAATATCTGTGTGTGTGTAGTGCAATGGTGATCACCTGTAATGTGACATGAACCCAACGTCACGGTTGAGGCCCTCCCTTTGGGTACCGAACTTCGATATCAGACTCTGCTCAGCCACATTCCTCTGCTGCCTGTCCAGAAGTCCACCTTGGAGGATGGTCACCTGAAGGTGTGAGGCTGAATAGCAGCAGAGGAAAGTGGTCGAGCAGAGTATGATAGCTAAGTTCGGTACCCATATGGAGGGCATCAACCGGTACCTTGGGTTTATGTCACATTACAGGTGATCACCTTTGCACTACACACACACGCACACGCAGATATTCCTACACCGACACACTCTCACGTACACATGGACACAAGTACGCACAGACACCCACACACACCCGTATAGACACACACACTCCCACACTCATACACGCACCCCTCATAGACTTAAGACACTCTGAACTCACTGCATACACACACACGCACACACTTTCTCACACTCACAACCCCCACCCCAGACAGACACACACACTCAGACAAAGACCCACATGCATACATATCTTTTTTTTGGTGGTGAATTTGTACTTGCAGAGTTAGATTGCACTTTGTTCAAAAACTGCATGAATTTATGTAAAATTCAGTTATCTCACGTTTTCGATTAGAATTAATCTAATCATCAGGTCATTGACAGAGAACACAGGGGGCTAACACCTTCAACATATTGTCTAGCTATCACCATTGTTAACAGCTAACCCGGGAATGCAACTTTAAAAAAGGGTTTTGTGATTTACACATGAAAGAAGTGAAACTATCACTGTATTCTAACAGATGAAAGGCTTAACAGACAACCTATTCTTCAATGTATAATTTCAGTTACATCACACTGCAAATTTTTGCTATAAATTCTGTGTTGCGATCGAGCCCTCCACAATCACCTGATGAAGGAATGTCGCTCCTACAGCTTGCGTGCTTCCAATTAAACCTGTTGGACTATAACCTGGTGTTGTGTGATTTTTAACTTTGTACACCCCAGTCCAACAACGGCATCTCCAAATCATCTCTTCTTAGAAGTACCCTTTGACCTATAATTCATATCAATCCCTCCATTCATCACATATATTGATATCGGCCATTTGATCAATAAACCCTGAGTTATTCGTTCCAATTTTTCAGAAACTTTAATAATATCGTTTTTTTTCTCCTGGAAATGTCTTACTCACATTTAAATTGCAGTCCATTTATTCATCCTGACATATATTTCAGTCCAGCCTATGTATTATCTTTGCTCTCACAAGTCACTCGCCAGTACTTCACAATCAGCGAGTGCATGTCAACAATAAAAATACTTTCTAGTTCTACAATTCGCAAGCAGCCCTTACCAATTCAACAGTTTCTGAGCCTCCTCAGTCTCAACAAATTAGTAAAAACAATCCATCTTCGTTCGTCCTGCCTAAACTATCCTTCGACTGCATGTGAAGGTTGCACGATTAATTTATGGTGATTTGAAATAAACTCTCTAAAATTAAATGCTTACATTCCTACAGTGCAATATAAAGCATCCCTGGATCTCAAGCTTCAGGGAAATAAAACACAAACATTTAAACACTAACAGAAAAGGATGCAATCAGACCAGATCACAGAAACAGACAACCAGAACTTTCATGCAAGCAATCACGAGCTCAGCACTGAGCCAACATCTTTCTCTCTCTCTCTCAAAGCCGAGGCGAAACAGATACTTCGTTCATTTCTAAAAGTGACATCTAATTATCCAGCAGGCCATGTCTTTATCATTCAGTAGTCCAGTAACACTTTAACATTTTGACTAATCTCATTATTTTACGTTCAAACAACAACTACCAATCAGCTGGCTTTCAATTTCAAAATTGCAGAAAACGTACTAACACTACAGACCACTGCCTGCACAGACCGATATGCAACTGGCGAAAACTGGTCAGGACTCCTGACATAACAACGTCAGGGACTTACTAACACAACGTGGAATTTTCACTAACAACAACAATAAAACTAACCTTACAAGTTTTTGCCCGTTCAGATTCTGATCAATAAACCATGAGAAATAAAAATGAGAAAAGCAATCAATACCTATATCCATAAAGACTGGACAGTGTCCACAGGATATTAAATACACTGCTTGGAATTTTGTCTCAATCAGTTTTTTCTATACTACTCAACTCCATGTTCATTTTTCCTGAACAATAACTTGCATCTTCTCAAATTTTAATTTACCATCCATCTTCTGATTTTTAAAAAATCGGACAGCCCACTAGCAGCTTTCTTTGCAATTCTGCGTCCCCAAGAACCTCCCTTGTTCGACAGAATACAGTTAAATATAGCTGCGAAACGCTTGCTCTTTCTCTCTTTATGGGTGACCAACCCTTTTATTCTGTCCAGCCCAAGGGTGATCCTGCTTCACCTGGGAAGTGGCCATCTGCAGCTTTTTTCAGAGGAAAAAGTCTCTAACCGGTCCCGTCTGAGGTTCCAAATTTATTGTGGAAGAATCACGCCATGTTTATAAAATAAAACCTGGAGACACCGAAAGACTTCACCAAATTAAACTTTAATCCTCCAAACTCAAAGTTGTGTGAGCCAGCAAAAATGGATTTACTGGCTCACTGCAGGTCCGTTGTTCTCCTGCAACTTATGCAGTTTTTCTTCCCGTGCTTATCGGATATCATTATGATAGCCAAGAATGCTGGCTTGCTTCATCTTTCTAAACTAATTATCAACTAGCACGATATTTTCTTTCATCACAATTAATTTATCACATTATAACACCATTATCTTCTGCATTAACTCATCTCCCAGTTATTTAACTAACCTATCACAAAGCACTACCGTTATCTGTTCCTGGCGCCGTGTAAAATGAGCCCAGTCATACTTTGCAACACTATGTTAACTACATAACTTCCTCATGATTCCCCTCAACATTTACTAAACATCTATAATGTCACATGTCTTCTTCCAGCACTCCACGGAAATAAGTCCAAGCCAATCCATGCTCTCTGATCCCAGGAGAGACTGCATTATGCATGTGCATCAATGATATGGTGTGAGTGAAATTTTACTGAAGCGCAAATGTATCGCCGATACTGGGCCAAAGGTTATCTGATCCGATTGTGTGTATCAGTGACGTTTGGGAGACAGCAAACTGACCCTATTAGACCTGTGTTACTGACCCCGAAGAAAAAAGCAGCCTGGTACTAATATGTGGGTGTTACATAATCCTGAGAGAGATCAGACTGACCCCAATCTGTATGCATCACTCACTCTGGAGAGACAGGAAAGTGACACCACTGTGCGTGCATCAGTGACCCTCGGAGATAGAGCAGACGGACATACTGTCTCTGCTTGTCATATGCAAATGTACGCTTCTTGATTACTTCAACCTCTATTTCTGGCCGCATGGGAATTTGAATTGCAGTGATGCTGAATTGGGACTGTCTGGTAGAATGTGTGCTCTTCAACTGATGTTTAATTTGCACGTTTTGTTTCTGTTCTCACAGTTAATGCATTGACGAATGCAATCCCGAATCGAGCTAAGTGTGGTCTATTCAAATTTGAGACCGACGTATCTGTTGGACATGGCAGTCGCGGATCTTTCGTTTAATAACCATGACATGTATTTTTTTTAGAAAATGCGTTTTTTTGCTTAAACAATTTGAAGAAGTGTAAATGGACGTTTCAACGCAGCCTTCATCTGGTCCCTGAACTTGTTCAATGTCACAGTGTAAATACAAATATTTGTGCAGCAACTGGCGAGTTGGCAAATGTATGCAATTTCCTGTACAAAATAATGCAGAAAAATTCGCGTCTGTACAATCCGCCATACTCTTCTCCATATTACATACAGCGTAATGACGGCCGACGACATGATAAAGTTCGTCGAAATGAGAAACAGTAAAATTATAGATTTTCTTCGACTTTCTATTTTTGGGTCAGTTCTATGCATCCCCTTTCTCAGAGTCTGCAATCTGACGCGGGCACTTTTGGCCATTAGGATATGTCTGACACATAAACCATTAAACAGCACAGTCAAAAGTATTGCTAAACATGGGGTTAGAAGATAATGAATGATTTCGACTGTTGTCCAGCACTGAGATGATGCAATATTCAATCTTTCCTGACAAAACCATGGAATGTTCTTTAGCCGATATTGACCTGTTAACATAAAACACCAAAATAATATTCTTTAAACAGCTTAAAACTGTCACTGTTCCCAATATCACATACGACATTTTCACATTGCAGTATTTGCGTTTCAGTTTCTGGCAGCTGATGGCCACAAATCGATTAATTGTGAAAGCAACAGTGAACCACACAGAACACTCTGTAGCTGAATTCACACAGTGGCATGGACATTGCACACAGGGATAGACTTCACGAACTGAAAATGTGTCTTATAAACAATTGGAATGTGCCTCAGGGTCAGGTCAAGGATATTGACCATTAGATCCGCCACTGCCATGTCCAACAGATACAAAGATACACATTTGGATATACCGCAATTAGCTCGACGGAAAATTGCAATCGCCACTGCGTTAACTGTCAGAAAGAAAACAAAATCTGGAAGTTCCAAATCAGATTAAGAGCACACATTGCTTATCATAACAGAAAAGGAGTACACTCAGGAACAAATGGCACCCATTTAAGATTGAAATGAAGATGAACCGTTCCTCTGAGTGGGTTGTGTGTCTGGGAAAATTCTTACCATGAAACATTGTGCGCTCGGAAATACTTGTGCATATTTAAGTCATTTTAAGCTGCAAATTTTAACCGTTTTCCTCTTACCAAAGATGCTCTCATGCAGAAGAGCCATTCTGGATTCGAAACGTGACTCAGGAGGCCAAACGTGTGAAGGATTATTGCAGGAGTTCAGAACGGGCAGTAAGGGATAGCGGAGAGGTTCGTTCGTGGGTTCGTCACTATCTAAGATTGTATCGTAGAATGGGCATTATGTGTGAACTTTTCTTTTTTACTCTCTCTCCACAGATTCTGCCAGATTTTCAGAACTTCCTGATGGGTTCTTTTAACGGGAGAATATATGACATGAACGTAGACGCCGGTGTATTCGTTGTTTTGAAACAGCATCATCAGCGAAGCATCCAAATCTTGACGCCCATTCATTCATTCCCAAAGCTGAGTTAGATTTGTGACGTATGGAATGAGGACTGAAAGGATGCAAAGGTGATAAAACCGTAAGATAACTCTGACTAAAATAAAACTAATTAATATTTCAGGTTCTTTCTTTGATAACATGTCGGTTTGTAGAAGACGGGCAGATTGGTCAAACTCCGTCCCTCATTTCCAAGTTTCATTGTCCGCCATTATTTATGACTGGATGTTGGCAGAACGGCAAATCCGAGATATCTAGCGTCGCTTTGGTGCTGACACACCTCCGCTGATCGTCTGCTACTCGCGATGTACGGGTTGCAATTCCTGGATTGCAGTCTCTTTACCAAATCTGCACATCTTCTTTCGCCATTAACTTGATCCTGCTCCCGGCAAGCTATTTTGAATGTCTCCATTTCACAAGGTTCAGATCCCTACTTTGAGTCGAATGGTAAAATGAGGGAATATGATTTCGCCTCTCAACCCAACAAGTCCCCTTTGGCGCTTTAATACTTCACCCCTGATTGTTGGAAACTCCTTCGGATACGAGTTTCGTTTTGAAGTTGTTTTTTTTCGGAATAAATGAACATCTCCGATCACCGATTCGCATAACATGTGTTTCGACTTTAACTTTCTCGTTTTATCCAGGTCAAACTCTGTGACTGTCAACTTAAAACACTGAAGGCTGGAATTTTGAGACGGAAGCAGAAATGTTTGGAGAAAGGCAGGTGGTTTGGAAACATGAGAGGTCCACACTCCCGTTTTTGGCACAGCGTTCCGCTGACAATTTCGTTTTATATCATTGTTGTTGGCGTGAGGAGGCTGTTGATTGCCTTGTGAGTTTTCTTCTCCACTGGAAGAAACATCCTGTTTCTGAGAGGACTGAGCAGAAGAGGAAATATCAGAGAATCCTCAGAGCAGTTTTGGAGCGGTGACAGATGTTTGAGGGAGTTATAATTGAGATTTTATCGACAGTGACTACTATTCATTAATTTATGTATTCATTGTATGTGCTGTTGACTGGCTGCATTGTTCAGATTGAGTTATCATTAACACTTATCTGCTCGAATCTCATAAATACATGAGTAATTAGACGCTGGGAATCTTGCAGCAAATCACTCGGACAGCATCTTCTAAACCCTTTGAGAAAGACAAGGGCAGCAGATGCATGGAAAACAACCGCCTAAAGGTGACGTTGGAGGAAGTGTTTTTATCAAAAATTGTGACAGAGATCAGGATGATAATGATGTGGATAATCTACACATTATCAAATTCCGCGAAAGGAGGTTTCATAGCCATGCAGAAACCCATGCTGTTCTTAGTTATATTTCAATTACAAGGGGTGTGAGCTGGGCTGATCATTAGATCCAGGAATGGAACTATCGCTGCTAGTATCAGGCTGAATGCAAAAGCATTTGTCCAGTCAGCCAAACCCATCAAGGTCAGCACATAGTCAGTATAACCATCTAAACTGCTGGATCTTTTTTCATTTGAAAGAGACCCCACCTCCATGTCTGGTTCATGGATTGAATTCACTAAATATAAATACAAACGAAAGACACCTACAACTGCAAGGAATGGGTAGTAGACGTGCTCAAACAGCAGGACTACATGTCGTATTCGATCGTAGACCAGCATCAAATGTTGATTTCTCATGTAAAAGGAAAAATGCGAAGAGACTTTCCAGCTTATGTTTGTGAATCTCCAATCTGCTGAATCCGGATTCCATTCCATTGCTATAAGAGTCCAGTCTGCCCTTCTCAAATTGCTGTTGCTCTTCTCCCCCTTAGACACGTCAAACTCTGTGTAAGTCTCAGCTGAGGTCTCTCTCTGATTCCATTAGATCACACTTTGTAATGTCTCCCTTTATGAAGAGAACAGGAGATCTCTCTGATGACACAATGGGCTCGATAGAGACTGGCATTAATTGCAGTCCCTGAACAAACAGGTTGAGCTAACATCTTTCAAATCAACATCCCTGATGCCCGGAGCAGCGGGGGAGCATTCACTGTCTCCATTCAGGGAGGGCGACACAGTGGCTCAGTGGTTAGCACTGCCTCCTCACATCGGCAAGAATCCGAGTGGGATTCCATCTCAGGTGACTGCCTGTGTCGAATTTGTGTGTTCTCCCCGTGCCATCATGGGTTCGCTCCAGTTTCCTCCCACAATGCAACGATGTGCATGTCAGGTGAATTGGCCATGCTAAATTACAACTCATGTGCAGGAATTTGTTGATAAGATGCACTAGGCAGGACGCAATGCACAGTAATAGCGGATTGGGTTCACTTTGAACCTGCTGTGCTGAAGGGTTGGTTTCCGTACAGTGGCGATTCTATGATCTGCAAACAAATTATTGAACAAAGGAACGAAGCTCTGAAAAGCCTTCCAAGTTTGTCATTCTCAATTTGTTTTTATTCATTTAAGTCAGAGGTGGTTTTGCCGAACTGCACCACTTAGGCAGATCATGGGTGACATAAACCATGGATGTGCAGACCATCCAGCATACTGCGGGAGACAGAATGTGGAAGGGGGGCATGATCTTCTTAATCTAATTGAAATTTTATTCTGCTTTGCACACAACATGGAGGCAGAAGGTCATACAGCAGAGACACAGAACATTTAGCCCAGCATATCTAAGCCAACAAACAAACATCAAACTGCACGAATCCCTGTATTTGGTAAAGAGACGATTGTTCCCTGTTTTGTAACGTTGCCATCCAAGTGCTTCTTAAATAATGTGAGAATACGCGGATCCAAAACGTTCTTAAGGTGGTATATCACATAATTTCACTAAGCGTAGATCTCATCTCAATGACGTTCTTCTCATCGCAAACTGTTGGTTGCTTGTTTCAGATACGTTTGCCATTATTTCATAACAATGGATATATTCCAGAAGTTTTAGAAATTAACAGAGAATATTGGTGAGCGGTTATGTTTCACATTTGAAGAAAGAAATGTAACGAGACGTAATGCATGTTTACAATAATGCAGCGGCATGGTTGCTTTAGAATGAAGGGGTAATCGCAACAGCGATGAGTCTCACGTGAATTTCACAGCTCCCAGGTGATGCACATTGATAGAGTTTGGATCAGATTGCATGGACAGCTGATAAGTTCCTACCACTGGGCAGGTTTTAATTGCCTGGTCAGAAGCGTGGGTACTGGGGGGAACACCCGGAGATTTTAAAAAATGCACTGAATTATGCAGGGGCAGATAACAATGTCTCAGGAAGCAGTAATATATTGGTCCTCTCAGAGTAGGAGTTAAAAAAGGGGATAACATGTAAATTAACATACTCCACAATGAATACGAAGTATGTTTTTAACAGGATTTTGAGATATAGGGGCAGGTGTTTGATCTAATGCATTACCCCACCTCTCCGCAAAAAAAATCACTTCACAAAAGTAAGACATAATGCTGTGGATACTTCAAAGTCTGGGTCTCAAGAAGTGAGAATCGTTTGTGATAGATTCTTGTTTTTCAATTGTTCACGAATATCAGAAAATGGATGACCGTAAAACCTGCAGTGGTTGCAGAGAGACAGGCTACGAGAGAAGTTGATAAGCGGGGAGGGAGAGGGAGAGAGAACGAGAGAGAAAGCGGATATCCCTTAAGCAGAAGGGACTGGAACAGCACATTAGCAGCACAACATCGCGAGGATTTGAGATTACTGTACTTTAAATGTTCAGTTCGGAAAGGGACAGCACAGTCTGCGAAAAACCAAGAGAAGGTCAAGATGAACACAACATGAAGGCATTTCATCCCGAGATAATGGCCACACCATCTGGTCACACTTTTCTTAGAATACTTCTTTATGTCTGTACTATGCTTTCTCCCTTCCCCTTTCATCGTTTGCCTTAAATTGTTTTTCGATCCCTGTCATAGATCATCAAATCCCGGCGTTGTTGAAACAGGCCATTCGGTCCATGGAGTCTGCACCAACACGCGGAAGTGCAGCCAAACCAGACCAGCCCCATCAACGCAATTCTGCATTTTCCATATCCAACCTTGACACTACGAGAAAATTTAACACGGCCAATTCACCCAACTTGCCCATCTTTGACCTGTGGGAGGAAACACCAGCCAACACGGAGAGAATTTTCAAACTCAACATAACTCTCACTCGAGGGTGGAACGAATCCTAGACCCTGGCGCTGTGAGGGTAGTGTGCTAATTACTTAGCCATCGTGCCGCCAAGATATGGCTTTGTCATTTCGCATTCCTGCCATCAAAACACCTTTTTAGTTTTAGTTTAGCTCCTTTGTCAAACAAGTTGCCTTGTCTTTGTTTGTCCTACCTTTCCAGAGTATGGAAAAGAGACTTGCTCGCGAAGAGATCATGTCCACTTCCAATCTCACCAAAGAAAATGTTTTTGCCGTCTTTCTGGCCTTGTCTCTGTTCTTGTTCCATTGAAGATCTCTCTCTCTCCGTCAAACCTTACGATGGATTGAGCACTGTTCTTCTACAAATTCATTCTCAATCTTCCAATAAAGTGATCATCATCTGCCAAATATGCTTCACTTAATCCGTTGGGATCATTTGTACTGGGCACACATTGACGGAGAAATTTATTCTAAATGCAGTTGAAGGACACTTGCTTCTCTCTGCCCTTAACAATATAGCTTTTCCAATGAATACTGGGTAATTATTGCTTCACACTACCATGAATCCTGAGTAAAGCTCATTTATGCTATTTATACTAGACTCAACAACATCGTCACACAGCTTGGGCACTCTCTAGTACCATCTCACAACTCACTGAAATTCTTCTCTGGGTCTACCTATCGGGGCCTGCGACAAAAACCATATCGCCATTCTCTGCCCTAACAACATTAACATCTCCATGATTGGAGCAAACATTCGTCATTCGTCCCAGCTATGAGTTCTGCACTGGGTGGCTGGGATGGACAGATCAGCAAAAGCTGCTGGCTGGGTTGGACAGATAAACATCTCTGCCAATTTCCAATAACACACCTCGCCACTCGATGCCAGTGCTACCATGACTGCATTTTGGGCTCATCTTGACTATGCCTCTGTTCCATACTGAGCTCACCTTTCCACTGCGGTAAGTGCTACTAAGGAAATGTTTGAAAAAGCAAACGAAAGTGCAAAATTAAATAAAGTAAGAAAAATAAACAACAAGGAAAAACACCCTGTATTATCCTTTGTCCCGAGAAATAAAACTCCCCCTTTCACTAAAATTGCCACCTCGCCTCCTTTCTTCCATTCACAAACGTTGATGAAGCCCTTGAAACCAGGAGTATTTAATTACAGGTCGATGGGTGCTCCCCAACTCGAAGTGTCTGTCTGAATTTGTCTGCTTTCTCCCTCAGTCTATCTGTTTCTCTCTGACACTGATTCATTCTCTTCCTCTCACTGTGCGTCGTTCTCCCACTATCTCTCTCTATTTGTTGTCTTTCTCCCTCCTAGCTTCTCCCTACCAAACCCATGTCTTTCTGCCCCTCTCTGCCTTTCTCTGTCTATCGTTCTTTGAGTTTTCATTCTTTCTATCTCTACTTTCCATCTGGCTGACATTATATATATATATACACACACATATATATCGCTCCCTTTCTCTCACTCTCTTTCTCGCTCTCTGTCTCTCTGTCTCTCTCTCTCTCTCTTTCTCTCTCTCTGTGCCTATTCCGAACAGTCCTGACGAATCTATCCCAACAGTCGCTGCATTAGAGGCCGGATCATTTTCCATTTGTTTGAAATCAAGTTAAGTGATGGGACCAGATGGAGTACCAGGCCACACACTCAGAGCATGCACAGATAAACTGACAGAGGTCACCTCGGTCATCGTCAAACTTTCTCTGAAGCAGGCCACTGTCCCTGCCTGTTTCAAGATGGACAACATCATCCCTGTGCTTAATAAGCCTCATGCCGCATGTCTCAATGACGGCCGCCCAGTGGCCGTAACCTCCGTCGTCATGAATTGCTTTGTAGTGCTGATTATGGCATTAATCAACTCCAGCCTCTCCACGAAACTTGACCCACACGAATCTGCCTATCTGGCCAACAGATCCACTTCAGATGCCATATCACTTCCTCGAACATCGTTACAACAAGAACAGCTATGTACGAATCCTATTCATTGACTACATTTCAAGTTGAACACTATTATCCCCTCGTGACTGATGATTAAGCTTAGTCAACTCGGACTAAGCCCCATTCTCTGCGACTGGTTCCTCAGTTCCCGGACCCACAGACCACAATCAGTGAAGATTTGGGGCAATATTTCATCCACACTAACACTCAATACTGGAGTCCCCCAGAGATGCGTACTCAGGCCCATAATGTACTCACTATATACCCACGACTGCATCGCCAAGTACCAGACGAATACAATTTACAAATTTGCTGATGACATCACTATAGTCGACCGAAACTCAGATGACGATGAAACAGATTACATATGGGAGGTGGAAGAGCTTGAAAATGCTGCATTGAGAACAACCTAGCTCTGAAAGCGGGCGAAACCGAAGAAATCATTACTGACTTTCGGCGGGATATTAATCATGCCCCCCCCCCTAAAATTCAGCAGCACAGAGCTGGAACGATGGATAGTGTGAAGCTCGTGGAGGTTGTCATCCAGAAGAAGGATTCTTGGACTCTTCCCGTGGACAAAGATCCAACAGTGTCAATTCTTCCTCCGGCAGCTGGCGAAATTTGGTATGATAGCGCCTACTCATGCTAACTCTTATAGGTGCACCATCGAGAGAATTCTGTCCGCATTTATGACAGCCTAGTATGCCAACTGTACCATTCTTGATCAGAGACAGTTACAGGGAGTGGTGAACATGGTCCAGACAGTCACAAAGAACAACTTCCAATCGATACAATCATTCTACCAAGCACGCTGTTAAGGAAAGGCCGCCAGCATTCTCAAAGATCCTTCTCACCCTGGCAATGCTTTTCTGCACCCTCTACCATCGGGGAGAAGGTACAGAAGCCTCAACACACGCAGTAGCCGGTTACGTAAGCGTTTCTACCCTTGTGTTGTCAGAATACTGTATGGACTCACAAACACTGAGCATTCGGTTGTACCCGTGTTTTGTTTTTGTCACTGTGTCTTATTATAGACATATGTCTGCCACTTAACGCTGTGATCTGCCTGAATTTCCGCAAGACGAAGCTTTTCACTGTGCCTCGGTACACGTGACAATAAATTCAATTCTGTTCAATTCAATACCATCACTTATTTTGTCGTTCTCACATCTCCATGTCACTGCATTCTCTCTACCACATTCTTTGCCTCTCACTCGATATTAATGTTTAACTGTCTCTGCTTTCTGTATCCTAGTGACCCTCTCTCTTCCTTGAATGTTTATCTTCAGAGGTCCGTCGGTCTGTGACTCTGTCATTATCTAGCTCGCTCACAATTTGTCTGTTTCGAACACATCCCTCCGGTTCTGTCATTCTTTCTACGTCAGTGCCTCTTCTTTGCCTGACGGTTTCCTATCTGCGTTGCCTATCTCCTTCCCTCTCTGTGATCGTCTCGCTGATACCTGTCTTCTGTTGTCGAAATCTCTGAAGTTTATCGCAGTCTAAATGTCTGTCCCAACCCTTTTCTCGTTTTTTTTCTGTCTCCCTCAGTCACTTATGTCTCTCCCTCGACGTATGTTCTAAAAGTGCTTCAATCGGTGTGCCTCCACCTCTGTCGATTTCTCTGTTTCTTTTAGTGTGTTCCTCTTTCTGCCTTTCCCTCTCACCTTTCAGTCTGTCTCTTTCTTTTTCTGTGCTCTACTCTGCAGTTTGACTCGCCAGATGTCCGCCCTTTCTTACAATCTCTTTCTGTGCCACAGTCTTTCTCATCAGCTCTGGTTGTCACTCAGAGTGTTTGTTAATAACATAATAACTAGAATCATGGGGACTTCATTCAGCCCTTCAGGACTGTTGCGCCTTATAATATAGTCGTAGCTCATCTTACATCAGCTTCAACTCCACCTCCCTTCAATCTTTCAACGCATTGCAAACTAAGGACATGTCTGTCTTCCATTTTCTCAGAGTCCCGTATATCCTGTGCATTGGGGCAAAGAATTCTACAAATTCGTGATTGTACGTGAGAATTAATCCTTCTCATCGCTGCTCGAATGTTATCCCAAAGCTATGACCTCTAGTTCTCAATTTCCCCACACAAGGAAACGACTTCACAAAATGCACTTTGTCAATCCCCTTCGGAATCTTATAGATGTATATCAGCTCTTCTACATTAGTCCAGAGTGAGTGAAGGCCGAAATGGTGTGGTCCCACTTCATAAGTTAAAGCAATCTCCTGTGGAATTTTTCGAAACTCTGTTAAAGTCTTTTGCACAAATGAGCCTATGCTGTCGTGAAATGAATTTCATGAGGAATGTCGGGATGTTTGTTTTAACGAGACTGAGATTTATACAATACATCACAACATTATTCAGCAAAAGTGCTTCATGCCGACAAATCTATCAGGGGACATTACGTGCTGGGTTTCTGGTCTTTCGCTTTTATTTTTATTCATAGATCATCTGCCAATGCGCAGAAGGATCTGATTGACAAATTTATTTAAAGCAGTTTAAAATCAAGAACGTGTCAATTCCTGCACAGACACAGATACTATTACTGACAACACTCTCCCTCTGCTTGGCTCCATGTAAATAAATAGATTCACTTACTGTCTTCCCGTCTCTCTCTCTTTCACTCTCACTCTCTCATGCACACAGGTACATAGCCACTCACACTCACTGACATTCAGATGCAAATACACAAATGAACAGATGCACTGACATGCACACTATCAGACAGACATGCACCTGTAATTTGACACGTATACACTCACATACAATGGTATTGACATACAGAAAAATGTACACACACATAAACTTGCACTCACTCACATATACAGATACACATAAAAACACGCTCACTGACAGGGGCATGCACACACAGTGACACATACGCATATTATCATGCACAAGCACACACTTTCACAGACATAAACGCACCCACACGAACATTACATTCCACTCACGCACTCATTTGCAGAAACACAAATGAATCAAATACAAAAAGTGAAAAATCGACAGTATTATAACTATCGTGTAGAATCATTAATATACGGGCACTCAACAGTATTCACCCAATGTATTGTGCACAGAAATGCAGCACCTACTGTGTAAATTGGCTGATACATAGACATTCAGCTAAGTGAAAGCGTGAATTGTCGACATTCATATCAGGCCTGTGAAGGCGACTATATTTGCGAAGGTTCGTTGTTTTGAACCGTGTATGCTAACTATAGTAATTCAATGACTGCATAATGCAATATCTACTGTCGGGGACAGCTGACACTCGTCTGTGCGTCGACTATGTTATCTCTACAACAAAACAAAATCAATAGTGATAAAATAACTGCTGCGTGGAGTGACCTGTGTTTGGCATTGTGCAGTTTCTGTACTGTCAAAAGTAAAGCAATGTCTACAGTGTGAGATACCTGGTATTTAAACAGAGTAAAAAAAACACAAAACACCAGGTAATAGTCCAACAGGTTTATGTGGAAGCACACAAGCTTTCGGAGCGACGCTAGCTCATCAGGTGGTACCACCAGATGAAGGAGCGTCGCTCCGAAAGCTAGTGTGCTTCCAATTAAACCTGTTGGACTATAACCTGGTGTTGCGTGATGTTTAACATTGCATACCCAAGTCCAACACTGGCATCTCCAAATCATGATATTTAAACATTACGCGTCAGTAAATCTGGAGGTGTGGTTCCAAGACATATTTACGAATGGTATGGTTAGTCGCTAGTAGAAGTAAACGTAAGGGAACTGGGAAATGGCTGAGTTGGGGAATGAGGAAAGTCGCTTTTAAGATTGCTGAACTGGAAACGATGTTGAGAAGGGGAGCTGGTAGCTGAATCAGTTGTACCATGCAGCGTTAGAAGGAGATATGCAATAGAAAATAAAAGCCACATCAGTCCCAGCTGGAAAATAGAAGTGATAGGGCAGAAATGAATTCCCAATTCTTTCAAAGATCCAAATGCACCAATCGCTGCATAATTGCGATATGTTTAAATACAGACTGTTGTTTCTTTCCCCCCATGCATAGGCTGACCTGAACAAACAACAACCATATTTATTTCTCAGCAAAAGTGATTGTGACGAATTCATAATTAGACTGATGAGGAGATGACCAGCTGGATGAAAGATGGAGACAGTTCTATATCAGCACAAGAGCCCCAAGTAGTTTCCATGTTATTTCCGTTTGACGATGTGCATTCTCCACAATGCTGCATGCCCAAATATCAGTTGCTACACAGATTAAGAGTAATCCACTGTCGACATTGCGTTATAATAGGCATGTGGACAGCACACAAGTTGCTGAATGCTGACGGTTCAAATATTTGGAGACCCACACTGTAGTACTGGAGACAGTACACGCTTGTACCAGACGAGGTAAACCCCATAGGACAGAGGGCGAAAAGTACACACGTGGATACCTTACAATCGCTCTGAAATTCAACAGAATCAGAGCCGTTCCAACATTCTTCATATACGTTTTTCTATATTTTCTCTCTTACTCTTGATTCACCGATTGATTATGATCTATCTATCTCACCCTTAAATGTAAACAATGTCTCACCCCACAACTCACTTTCTCCTCATCTCAGTTTTGATTTTTCACCATATTATTTTGAATTTTTGATCCTTGACTTGCCCATGAGGGGAAATTTACTTTCGGCAATTACCCTGCCAAGCCCCCTTAAGAATCATATATATCTCAAGTGAGAACACCTCTTAAACTTCTATATGTCAGTGGGCAGATTCACAGCCTGAATAACCATTGACCATAAGACAAATAATCTAGACCGGAAATCATCATGGGAACATTTTCTGATCTCCCGACAATTAATTGAATGCTTTCCTTCAATAAAAAGCTCCAACTTGCCCTTTGTACTCCAGATGTGGTCCGACTAGCACCTTTTAAAAGTGCAGTAAGAAATCGCGAAGCTTATCTTCCAACCACCTTGAAATCAAGGTCAGATTCCTTTAACCTTTCCTTTAACCTAACCTTTTGCCCATATGCTGGTTTCCTGTGTCTTATGCACAAGTTCGTCCAACCCTTTTGAGTTGCAAATTTATCCACTTAAAACATGTTCTATTCTTTTGTTTATCTTTCCAAAATGAACAACTTCACCTCTCCCCATTTTACGCACTGTTTGCCAACGTTTTGTTTTCCCAATATCTCGTTATAAACTGCTTTTATCCTTTGAGATATCAACAGCAAAACTAAAGTGATTTACAACATATCACGCAAGAATTGTTAAAGAAAACACTGCGTCAGACAATCCAGCAGGACGCGTACCACCAGGATAAATGAACACCAACTGGCCACCAAAAGACACAATTCACTATCAGTCGTCTTCAGACATATAGAATAAGAAGGACAACACTTTGACTGGGACAACACACACACCCTAGTACAGGCGAAACAAAGACACGCACGGGAATTCTTCGAGGCCTGGCATTCTAAACAGAACTCCATCAATAAACACATGGATTCAGATCCTATCTCCGTTCCCTTGAAAAAATAGAACTATAAATGAAATCACCCTCCTTAAAAAACTAAGCCCTTTCAAAGAGAGGCGGGACATGCCACCAGCGTTTCAATGGAGAATCCAAAGATGACGTGATCTGGCATGGTGTCGAAACGTCTCAAAACAAACGTTCAGGCTCAGCTTGCTAACTTACATACTTATCATAAGCCTGACCTACAAATCTTCTCAAAAGTAGTTTCCATCCCTCTCACAATCTTCCTTTCCTTCTTTTGTTAGACATTTGCAATTCTGACGATGAGACATCCAATTCCTTTCTCCATGTTAATAATACCGTCGACGTCCCACCTTCTCAAGATCTCCTATCCCTTGAATTGTAATGACTCTCAAACAAAACAACTACTAGCTCTCTGCTAATGGTTCCACATTCCTTATGAGCTGCTGTTGTGTTATTCAATGTTTACCAAGTGCAACCATTCAGCATCATGCCTGGCCTTGTTTCTGACGCTACTGGACATTTGTACACTGAATGCGTCGAAAAACTCAATCGTTCGTTGAAAGTGAAGCCGAGTGATACCAAAGTGCGCAAGAGGGCCAAATGATTCCAGAACTATAGAGCAACATTTTATTTAGCCAAATTGGAGTTTAACCACTGTCTTCTTTAAATCACCGCCACTTCAATCATTGCACCGTTAGGCGTTTCTGTACACTGATGAATGTTTGGCTTGGTAGAAACATTTAATTTTCGACACCAGTAATATTTGGTGTGAGTGAATGAACTGACTTCATAATAAGCACAATGTAAATTAGTCCTTAATGTTCATCTGAGATTGTTATCTACAGAATGCCCTCACAGTTCCTATAAATAGTCTTCATGTTACAGTCATTTTATTGTGACTAAGTAGAATGATGTAAGTACTACTTTTGCTACTCTAATTTTTCGGACGTGTCGACCTATCACTTGCCGATGCAACAATGAACTCAAGGTCAACAATCAGTTCAAATATGTCCCCGAAACCTACCTGTTCAAACTGTCTGCTGATCCTAACAAGGCCATTCAGACCTTTACGTGCATGCTTTTACGAAAGTAAACCTTAGTTGCTTTATGTCTTCATTCTCTTGCATTTGATTCCAAGGTCAAGATGAGTGGAAAATGATACAAGGACTAGTCTTCGTCTTTGCTCCCTTGTTGCAAAATGGACAGTGAGTACACGTTCTGTACTTCGATGTCCAGTTATTGAAAGAAATTCAACATATATGAGAGGTATTTCAGAGAACGTACACAGGGGTGAGGTTGTCAGATTATTCTCAGCACGTTATTTCACTGCAGTTAATGATCTAAACTGATGGCAATTTGACAATCGAAATTTCAGCATGTACGTTTTTCCACACAGATAAAAGTGAAAATCAGGATTATATTACCGGTAAACTCATCCTTTATAACTTTCCTCATGGCTCGATGGTGACTGGTGACTGTACAGGTCCACTTCAGAGCACTGAGTGAAACATGGAGCTTTGAACGATTTCATTTCTATGGAACCATTATCGGTCAAAATGCAACTAGATGCAGAGAAGACACTCTTGTGCGGAGAATGAGCAAAGGTAATCCATGTCACACATTTATCAGTAAAATCCTAATTCCAACTGAACGAAACAAATCATTTCCTGTCGTAAAACCATCTTGATGTTCAATAATGTCCCCTTTGCTGAATGCTGCCCTATTAACATCCTGTGGGCGTTCATTCATCTGAATCTGAATAACATTGTTAATGCTGGTGCAACATCAGGAGGTCAGAGGCTGTGAATTCTATCACATCCACATTGTCACTCCCCGGAAACTGTCGGCGGTTTGACTAAAAATGCAGTGACAACATTCAACATTGACTCACTTCACTTCCAAAAAAAAAATCATGTGCGATAAACACTGTTGATACTCACAAAAGTTTCTTTGGCAGCGTTTTCTAAAGCCAATATTTCTGGAAAAGCGAATAACAGAGACAGCAGATGCAGTGACATCATAACGCTCACCTCAATCGACAATAACTCATGTGTGACGATTTCGTCAATATTCTTGCACATTGATTGGGACAAAACTCTGGACGTTGCTTCCTGACATCACTCCAGCATAGAGTCATAGAGTCATAGCAATGTACAGCATGGAAACAGATCCTCCAGTCCAACCCGTCCATGCCAACCAGGTATCCCAACCCAACCTAGTCCCACCTGACAGCAACCGGCCCATATCCCTCCAAACTCTTCCTATTATTATTAACATCCAAATGCCTCTTAAATGTTGCAATTTTACCAGCCTCCACCACATCCTCTGGCAGCTCATTCCAATGACGTACCACCCTCTGCGTGAAAAGGTTCCCCCTCAGGTCTCTTTTCTATCTTTCTGCTCTCACCCTAAACCTATGCCCTCTAGTTCTGGACTCCCCGACCCCAGGGAAAAGACTTTGTCTATTTATCCTATCCATTTCTCTCATAATTTTGTCAACCTCTATAAGGTCGCCCCTCAGCCTCCGTCACTCCAGGGAAAACAGGCCTCAGCCTGTTCAGCCTCTCCCTGTAGCTCAGATCCGCCAACACTGGCAACATCCTTGTAGATCTTTTCTGAACCCTTTCAAGTTTCACAACATCTTTCCGAAAGGAGTGAAACCAGGATTCCACTCAATATTCCAACACTAGCCTAACCAATGTTCTGTACAGCCGCAACATGACCTCTCAACTCCTGTACTTGAACTCTCACCAATAAAGGAAAACATAACAAACGCCTTCTTCACGATTCTATCTACCTGCGACTTGACTTTCAAGGAGTTATGAATCTGCACTTCAATGTCTCTCTGTTCAGCAACACTCCCTAGGACTTTACCATTAAGTGTATAAGTCCTCCTAAGATTTACTTTCCCAAAATGCAGCACCTCGCAGTTATCTGAATTAAATTCCATCTGCCACTTCTTAGCCCATTGGCCCATCTGGTGGAGATCCTATTTTGATCTGAGGTAACCCTCTTCCCTGCCCACTAAACCTTCAATTTTGGTGTCATTTGCAAACTTACCAACTGTACCTCTCATGCTCGCATCCAAATCATTTAGGTAAATGACAAAAAGTAGAGGGCCCAGCACTGATCCTTGTGGCACCAATCCACTGGTCACAGGCCTCCAGTCTGAAAAACAATCCTCCCCCTCCATCCTCTGTCTTCTACCTTTGAGCCAGTTCTGTATCCAATGGCTACTTCTCCCTGTATTCCATTAGATCTAACCTTGCTAATCAGTCTCCCATGGGGTACCTTGTCGAACGCCTTACTGAAATCTATATACATCACATCTACTGTTCTGCCCTCATCAATCCTCTTTGTTACTTCATCAAAAAACGCAATCCATTTTGTGAGACACGAATTCCCACGCACAAAGCCATGTTGACTATCCGGAATCAGTCCTTGCGTTTCCAAGTACAGCATGTGCTTACCATAGCATGAACAGCGGTGCCTCAGTGAGGGAGCTTATCATCGCCGTCAAAGGGGCAATTCCTGTGAGCAGTACAGGTTACGCTGAGCAAAACATGCAAAGTAATAATGAACCAACTTACAGAGAGACAAGTACAGTGAAGAGGAACACTTGTACACATGCTGCCACCTTCTAAGTTGTGACCTATTACAGTGAATACATCACAAAGTGCAGAGCGATGGAATGTGCAACAATGACTGGGGGGTGAGTTGTTTCATGTTGTGATAAAAATTAGGTGCAATAAATGAGGCACTTCGGGATTCGCTCGCAGTAATTATATTGGCTTTGTCACTGTTTTTTTGGATTTAAATATTTGATGAAAAGAATAGTTCGGCACGCTTTCCACTGATGTCTGAGCTTAGTCTGGGCTATGGCATTAATACACGAAGGTTTGCAGTAATCAAACAACTAAAACATGAAACTTACTTCTTCTTAAAATCAGGTATACATTGGGGATGCAACCAGAAATTTACATGCGAATCCACATCGAATAAATCATCAATATTGTCGATATTAAGGCAACATTCACTCAAATAATAATTAATAACACGATTTATTTCCATTGATTATAATGCTCATTTCAATCTACTCATGTCGCAAAGAGAACATCACAGCAGTTTGGAGAATATTGCTCTGAGATTCCAAGGATATTCAGTGAAACATGAAGCACGAAAGACTGTCATGTTGCAAGATGGCAGCAGGGCAGGAACTATCACCTGACGTTCGTCTGCTCCATTTGCTATTCTTATTTGCCTATACATCTTCTCGTTTTCATTCACATCGAGATTTTTAAAAAATCTTTTCTTTTTCCATCTCCTTCTTCTTATTTTTACTGGTTAATTCCCGACCTCCTATGACGACTCCAGCCTCTCGGGAGCTCTGGTGAGGAGTGATGTTCCCTGACCCCTGTTGCGCAACTCTCCCCAGCTTGTGGCATCTGACGATTCATCACTGCTGAAGGCGATTACAGATCTCTGACGACCTCTCCAGTGATGACTCACTGGCTAGCGCAGTGGTCTCTATACCATGCTCGAAGCATAGCGTAGTGTCCTCCTGCTGTTGCGTGACACACTCCCCAATTCCTTCAGCATCTTCCTGTGTGGCAGAGCAATGTTGTGGCCTCCAGCATCAGCCTTTCCACAAGTTGCCTCCAGGTGTGGCGATCTTCTAGAGTAGTTTAGCAAACTCCCTAACTGACCCAACGGCCTCCCACAGCTGTCTTCCAGTGTGCGTGACGACCTGAACACTTCCTGCAGCGTCTTCCTATTCTGGAATTTCTGTGGTAAAGTGTGGAGCCAGGTCCCAGTTATGACTGGAAACTACGTGCCTCCGTGTCCTGCTGTACTGAACTAGTTTCTGTAATGCTGGATATTTCATTTCTCTATTGTCTTTCCCTAGTAACGAAAGAGGCTGTGCTGTTGAACTAGTGTATTAAAGTCGGCTCTTTAATTAGCGGCATATACGACTTTCATTGGACTAGCTGAGTTACTGTCACAAAAAGGGCTGTTCTCTTCCATTCCGTTCTATTCTATTCAAATTTTTCAAGCTGTGCAATTCAAAGCAATTTATGCTTTCCCCAAACTAAAACTGCCTGTTTATGCATTGACGAAGGGAGGTAAGCAATGGGTGTCACTGGACAGACAGCCGATTTTATTTTGTGAAAAACATAAATTACTTTCACTTGTTCAACTTGCAAAATTGGAATAGAATAGAAGAGGAACAAAGAAAGGAAATGAGATGGAGAGAGAGAGACAGTCAGACATGCACACATATACACACAAGGAGAGAGAGAGAGAGAGAGAGAGACAGACATACAAACAGACTCCGATCCTTTCAATTCATTCATTCCAAGTGTGTCCCAGTGCAGGCAGAGCTAGTCATACAGAAAATTTCCAACAAAAACAGAGACACAGACTTGACCACATAGAGACAGAGACACAGATAAACAGACATGTGCAGACACATATGTGTATGCACACCTTAACAGAAATAGAAATGTTCACAGACTTATGCATATTAGGGCAGAAACAGATACTCAATGTTTCTCCGCATATTGTCAGGCAAGAAGTCGATATTTTCAATAAACTGAATTTCATTGGTCCATGAAACTCGTGTTAAGTTGTAGAATCGATCTGTGTAATGACTTGATGCTCAAACCAGCAGAAGCGTTTGATGCATTATATTTTAACTGATGAATCCAACATATGTCCCATTTATTGCAGACCTAGTATTACAGAGATGCATTTACATGCAAAGTATACACACACACCGAAAAACATACCTATACTTCCACACACGCGCGCACTCACGCACACACACCCACACACTCAAACAGACACACACACACACACACACACACACACACACACACACACACACACACACACACACGTATACACACACACACACAAACACAGATGTAAACAGACTCACAGATAACAAGTAGTGGAGCAGTTTTGCTTTGAAGACATGCTGGGTCAGCTGAAATGCATGATGTACCTGGAAATGCGGGTTAAACAGTTCAGGGCAGTCACTGTCCCCAGAAATGCAGTCACTTTTTTTTTGTTCTTTTTGGAATCCCTTTAGAGTGGAAATTGAACATTCGATCGAACAAGTCCACACGGAACCTTTCAAAGACTAATCAGTATTTAAGTTTCAGCGTCTGGCAACAATTGGTCACAAATCGATCAAAGGTGAAAGTGATCGTGAACCAGCAAAAACAGCATGTCATTGCACGAAGTAAGACTCTGTGGATATATCACACAGGGATGGACTTCAGGATAAATCAATGTATTCTCAAAAATGTACCCATTCAATTACTTGAGGGGCATTGTTCCCGGAAAAGACTTACAGCCAAGTAGTACATGTTGTCCTTGATCTGAACAATTTTTTAGTTCCTGCATGAATGTAAAGAAATAGCCTTAATCATAGATTATACTGCGGTGCATACTTGATCACCTGAAGTGACCCTTCTTCATGAGTTGATCCTGTGATTATAATTTATTTGGCCCATTATGTTACACATCAGAAACCAACCTGGAGAATGATAGAACTGATCTGTACTTGCATCGCGTCTCAGAAATATTTATTTACAAGCTGCACACTGCAAGATGTCAATCCACCTGGAAAAAAAAATAGTCACTCTCCGTTTCTTTTTAATAATTTTGGGTCATTTGTTTGGAACGTAATTTTAAATTAAATAGTGACTCAGTGGGTCGCTCACAGCGACAGCATCCGTAGTTCGACCCCACCATCAGACCTCTTCCCGTTTGGAGTTTGCCTATTCCCTCTGTCTCTGCTCTGGTTTTCACTCACAGTCCACATATGCGCTGGTCAGCTGTATTTGCCATGGTTAACCTTTCCTACAGTGTCTGGGGATGTGTATAGTTTATGGATTAGCCAGCGAAACGAGATGATAGGATGAGGAGGGCATTTGTTCTTTAGAGGATTAATGCAGAATGGCTACTTTCGGCACTGTCGGGATTATCCAATATATTATTATCACAGTAACAAAAAGAAATGAAACTGTAACTCTTATTGAATATTTTCTATGAAAATAATATTTTAAGTTCTCGTTTCAGACATAAGTCTTTCTGTTAACCCTTCTGCCGAGAATCCTCAACTGTGGACTTCTAATATACTGTGGTCACAATGCATTACTGCACCCTTCTCCCATCTTCCACCTCCACCCGTACAGGTAGTGAAACAAAGGTTGCAGGACTGGATGCAGGAAAAAACAGCATTTTTCTTCACAGATGGCTGGACGTTGTGGTGAAATTCGTACAATTCCTACAAAATCGCTAATGGATGTGTTTGTGAAACTGGAGTAAGTCCTGATTCTGTATCGAGGTTTTAGCGAAATAAACCTGGTCTCAACGAAAAACAACAACTAAACGGGGCATACTGCAGCAAAGCAGCATCTATTTATAATTAAAGACTATAGGTCGAGAATCTAAAGGAATGTATTTTCCTAAGTATATCACCTGAAAACCTGAGGGAACGTTGACGACCATCTTCTCAACTTCAATCTCCTGAGCAACAACAGCAAAAATCAGCAAAGACCGTTCACTGTTTTATTTCTCAGCCCAACCAGATTCCCACGACGTAATTTATGTTTAAACGATATTTTCCATTGATTGTCCGTCTATATTGATGGGTATATTCCCCATGATCCTCCTAATTAGTCAGATTCACATTGTCTGGTGTAATTTTCGACAAAGAGTGGCAGATAACAGACAATCTGCATATATGGGCGAAAATTAACACGAATCTCCCCCACCACTCCGAGTCACCAGTTTGTAATTTACGTGCAACAAAACCATACAATTAAATGTCAATCTGCATCTACAGGTGCATTTCCCATTGGAACACCCTTACCAACCAGAAGCATAATGCCCAGTTCAAATGTAACCAAACCTGGTAGTTAACTGTCCATTTGGAGCATTAGCTCCATTCGTGAAAGAAATGCTGCACCAATCAGCGTAATATTGCCAGTTTAAGTATAATCTGGTCTGGCCACTAACTATCAACTGTATCAATACGTTCATGGTCAATAGAAATACTCCAACGAATCACTCCTAACTAATCACTGTTCTCCTGTCCTAAAAGTGAATGGTGTTTTTGAAAAATCAGTTTGAAATATCAAAACATGTACTGATGAATACCAGGCAAACGTCTTCCTTCAACAGGAAACCTGTTTAGTCTGGAAAAACAGGTTATTGAACTGGATATCTTACAAAAAACAAGATGAAATGAAGAGTTATGAATGTAACTGGAGGAAATATAAAATGGTAACTGCCTAACCTCTGATACCTCAGTCCACGTCGATGAGAACAGGCACTATCATACATCCTATTCTCTACATTCTGGCCACAATTCCTCCTCACATTTATCAATCTGCCTTCTTACCCCCATCATATGTTGGTTCAGTTTAAGGCGCCACACGGTGTTTCCAGAATTTTAAAACATTCTTTTAGATCTTGAATAACCCGATCGTCCTCAAATCCACGTTCCTCCCTTTTTCCAATAATGTCCTATTACTTTCCTGGTGAAAATCGGTCTGTCTCAACTTTGAATATTTTTAAGGATGCAATCTCAACAGCCCTCTGTGAGGAATAATTCCACAGAATCACTTACTTATAAGAAAATAAATTCCTCCTCACCTGTGCCTGAAGTTGGTGACACTTGATCCTCACTATCAACCACAATACTAAATTTAAAGTCATCTGCCATTTTTGTAATTGTATGTTTCACATTCTCGCCCAAGGAAAGAATGCACAGTTCAGATTCCAGAAATATGGGATCCTATTAATAAAAATAAAGAAGATACTATTTAAAAGAGATGAGGATAATTGCTTCTCTCTAAATCAGAGAGGTGTGAATCTTTGGACACGTCTTCCTCGAAAAGCAGTCTTTGCAAACATTTTTGTTACGGCAGATGTTGATAGATTCCTGATGATTCAGACAATAAAAGATGATCAGATTGGAGACACCAATTCAGATTTGAGGATAAAATTGAAATAAGTAGATCTTAACGAATGTGGGTGGGTTCAGGCGGATTGGACGTAAAGGGTTAAATGTCCGGGTGTTCAATTGATTTCACAGAGAATGTCTGATGCCCTCTCTTACCAATAGATGGAGTTTGTGACAGGGAGATACTTTAGTGTATCATGCCAACTCACTCGCTCATTCACCTGCTAATACAAGGCATGCCTGGTTGCATTTCCCTCCCAGTTTGAACAATGTGGATTGTAATGCTGGCCAGCATTACAGTGTTTCCTTTTTGTTTATTTTTCCTCCTCTATCCTGTTATAGCTCCCAATTTCCTTTCCAGTCTTTGAGCTGAGAACATGAGGACACGGGAATTCCCAGGGTGGCGCCCAAAGTGGCCTTCGAGTTGAAAACTATGCTGACTCTTCGAGACCGTCCCCTCCACAACCAAATCTTCACTGCCCCCAACCACACCCACCTCCGCCACGAAGGGTGCAGAATGAATCAGGGACTGGCTCCAGTTTGAGTGTGTTCGAGAACAGCATCATAGCGCAAAAGATTATTAGAAAGTCTACGGCGTGAAAAGATGCTTGAATTCTACACTGGATTCCCATTACCCCAAATGTTGGCACATCGCTTTGAATAATAAGATATATCAAGGGGTTAATCCAAAGGCTTTCAAATGTTTGTCAGGTTAACGGCCTCAGCTACCAACAGGGCAGTGCATTGTAGGTGCCCAAAACACTGTGTTGGAAAATGTTTCTCCTAACCTCCTCTTTAAGCATTCTCCCTATCAATTCCAAACTGTGGTGCCACAGAATTAACCTTTCATCGGGGGGAGCAGATGTTTTCTGTTAACTCTGTCAGCTTCCCTCATAAGAAGAAAATGAGGACTGCAGATGCTGGAGGTCAGAGTCGACAGTGTGGTGAAAGTCTTATGCCTGAAATGTCGATTCTTATGCTCATCGGATGCTGTCTGACCTGATGTGCTTTTCCAGCAACACACTCTTGACCCCGTGACCCTCATAGCCGTTATACCTCATGAGTATCTCCCCTACTTCCTCTGCTCCAAGGAAAAAAAAACAGAGTATATCCAGCCTTTCTGCAGAAAAGAAAACATTCTTCAATAAAACATAGTACAGTTCAGCGCAATACGCGGCACGTCTGCCCAACATTTCACTCTGAAACACAATGTAATTCTACACTCTGCCGATCTGTCTGGACATGGCTTGGCTCCCTTTATTCTCCGACTATGTATAAATGCCGATCATGTAAGCTGTCAGTAACCATTTCCACCATCTCCCTTGGCAGTATCATCCAGAAGCCACTCACCGACTGTGAAAACACTTTCATCACTATTTTCCATTCGACCTTTCTCCTCTCAACTTAGACGTAAGCACAATAACATTTCAGATTTCCAAACAGGAGAAAAGGCGCTGAAGAGATAACTTATACATGCCTCTCATAATTGTATATCCTCTGCTCATGGCATGTCTGCCTGTATTCTCTGTCTATGTACAAATATATTTCACCTTTGCTGTAAGTAACCATTTCGAACATGTCCCTTGGCAAGTGTCATCGAGACGCCACACACCGACTGCGAAAATATTTTTCTTGCTATTTTCCTTTTGATATTTCCCCTTTCACCTTAGACCTAATCACACTTGTATATCATATTGCCAACATCGAGAAAGGGTACTGACGAGATAACTTATACATGCTTCTCATAATTGTATATATTGTGCTCAGGTCATCCCTGAGCCTCCAAAGGCCCAGGAAAATCAATCTACCATTATGCAATCTCTCATCATTGCCGATATTCTGAAATCCAGATGACCCTCTGTTAAATCTCTTTACATCCTCTCCAGAACCTCAACACCAGAACTTTGCACTGTCCTCCACTTTGGGCATAACTAAAGGCCCTCAGAGCAGATAGGCTTCTCCAAGCAAGATGCAATCAATGTCTGTTGTTTGTTTTCTGACCTTCCTCTGTCGTTTTTTTTAAGGCACTGATCTGAATGTGAAATGAGACAAAGACAATCAATGTTTCTCATGGTCACACAATTTTATTCACATGGCTGAGAAAACAGAGGGTCAGGTCTCATTGGATGAGCACAATCATATGGAGCCTGAAATGTTGAGATGACAGATCTCTCTAGTCGGAAACTCAGTTGCTTTCCAGTGTTGGCATTTCATCTTTAAAGTCAGAGAGGTAAACGACACCATCGTATGGACGGGCATTTCCCTGCTACCAACTTTGCCTTTCGTTTCTCACATTGCAGTCAACTGCAGAACCTTCCGTCCCCATCACATAAATCGATAGAAACTAGAATAAAGAATTAATAAAGATAAACGATGCATTGATTTTACCAGTCAGATACAATATACTTTCGATAATAGGCGTGTATATTTGATTTTTTTTCAGATGAGCAGATCAGTGACAGGTCAAAATTAAACCTGAAGTAGAAGGTGATGCACGTTGAAAGCAGGAGCAAGACGAGGGAGCACCCAATGAAAGGCGGGTCACTAGGATGCTGAGAGGAGCACAGAGATCTTACTCTGCTTGTCCACAGATCCCTGAATGCGGTAGGAGTGAATAATAGGGGAGCGAAGAACGCAAAGGAGCAACTTGGCTTGGTCAATCGTGTCATATAGTTTAAGAGCAAGGAGGTTATTTTTTCGCTTTACAGGACTTTGATGTGACGCCAGTTGGAGTACTGGACAGCGTCCTGCTCTCCACAGAAAGGCTATGATTGGAATGTAGAGTGTGCAAAGGATGTCCACCAAGACATAGCCTGCAACGACGCATTTAACTTTTGAAGAGATGTCGGTTCAGTTCGAGATGTTTTCTATTAAAAGGGAAGGCACAGATGGGATCTGCCTGATGCATTTAAGATCATGAATCATTTGGACAGGTTGAATAGAAAGCAGTGGCGAAGTCAAAAGGCTACTGCAAGGGGGCACGATTTTCAAGAAAATGTCACGATGTTTAGACCAAACATGAGGGTAAATGGTTTGACCCAGAAGGAAGTCGGTTTCTGCAATGTATTATCTGATAGCATATTTGATGCAGAAAATCTAAAAACGTATTCAGAAAGATAGTGATGCATGCATTGAATTTACTGCTTTCAGTGGCAATATAATGAAATACATAAGAAATATTTAAGCGACGCTTGGATACATACATGTGAGATAGTACAATGAAGAGTATGTAGTTTAGCCTGATATTAGTGTAGGATAAAAGTCTGGCGCACAATCGAGGGCCGAAGGACCTGTACTGTGCTGTGCTGTGCTGTTCTATGTTTTATGTTCTAAGACGTGGATGAACATTTGCAGAAATTTAACATTCAGGCAATATGGCAGTCCTTGGATAATGAGGCTGTTGTAGATTTCAAAGTAGTGTTTCATGCTGTAGATAAGATGGGGTGCAGAGTGTCTCCCAGACTCTGAATCCATCACACACAAACCCCAGCCTTCAGCCAAAGTCGCCGGTTCACTCCCCTCTGAAGGAATACATTTCTTCACTTTTTCTGTGTTTATTTGGAGGGACCTGATTAAGAAATTATGTCCTCTGTTCTGAAACTCTCCAAATAAGGGTACCAAATTCTCTTCAGCAACGCTGTCAAATCCAGTAAAAAAAATATATGTTTCAATACGGACGCTTCACGTTCCTCTGCACTGCACTCAGCGCAGGCACAACCTAATCAATGCCTCATCACAAAACATTCCGTCCACAGATGAGAACAACTGAATGAACTCTCAATGGACTGCCTCCAAATGCAGTTTGCATTTCCTTCCGTAAGGGAACAAAAACTGTTAACACTATTCTAGCTGTGTTGTAACTGGCGCCTTGGAGACTGTTAGCAAAACCTCCTGACTTTTATCCTACAATCACTTTAAATTTTGCCATGAATATGTAACAACGTCGCGAAGTTGCATTCGAATCAGTCTCATCAGAGATGTTATTGTTCACCCGTGGATCAAGTCCGATCTGAACAAAGATCTTCCCAGCTCAGAGTTAGGGACACTGTGTGTGCACCACAAGAACTCGCTGTTCCTGAAATGCAGTATGTCGATGGGACGCCTGACGAGGCAGGGAACAGCTCGTTGGCCAATAATGGTTGCAATGAGAATTAATTCAAGCGCCTAATGTTTGGAAAGACTAGGGAAATCCATTCAGTAACTTTCCGAGTGGAATACTTTTCCTTTTCTATAATTGCGGAAACTGCTTTGGCGGGTGGAAGGAGCACACATGATCAAACAGAACGACAACTAAAACTTAAAGACCACAGTGGCCATTGTTCTAAATCATGGTTCCTCTGTTCGCCGACAGAAGATGCACAAACATCTACAGGCAAGTTCAACAAATGTACGTACAAATAGTATGACTTCCATGAACACCAGAGCTCCAAGAAGCAAAAGCAGTGTCGTCCACATCACCGTTGTAATTCTGAGAAGGAGACTGTATATATTCGAACAAAGATCCGCTTCTTATGAGCTCACAGATACCTGTGGTATTATTAATTATTGGCACAATCGCAACTGGCGGCACTTGCAGTTCCATTTAGATGTAGCTTACTAACTGAGACTGACGACAATTGGATCATAAACGGAACGGGACACTGAACTGACTTTTGATTGTACTGACAGAGATCAAAATCAACTATACTTCATAACAGGAAGTGGCTATTCAATCAGTCGAGCCCAGTCAGCCACTCAATAATATCATGGCTGATATGTGGATAACGACATTTGCCTGCCCTGTGCACATATCCCTGATATTCTTGCTAAATTTTATAAGCATGTTTCTTTCAGATTTGTATTTGACTCTTGAATTGGCATTGACCGCTGCTTGAGGAAGAGAGTCCCAAACGTCGATGAATTTATGTCTGCAGAATTGCTTTCTATCATCTTTCCTGAATAACCTGGCCCTGACTCTTAGACTGTCACGTGGGCGTCATTGGCTGAGACTAACACTTACCCTTAATCTCTCACGCAGGGTCTGTCTAACTTCAGTGAGATATCGCTACTTCTGAA
The DNA here is from genome assembly GCF_047496795.1 of Chiloscyllium punctatum. Taxonomy (NCBI): domain Eukaryota; kingdom Metazoa; phylum Chordata; class Chondrichthyes; order Orectolobiformes; family Hemiscylliidae; genus Chiloscyllium; species Chiloscyllium punctatum. The sequence continues at coordinate 30,193,491 of NC_092789.1, read as the reverse complement.
CTCCAGTCCTCTTGCAATGAAGGCCACCATACAGATAGCCTACAAAAGCTTGCTGCAACTCAGACAGTGAGTAACCTGTTGGTTTCCAATGAAAAAAGAGTTTCCAAACAGCTTGAGAAAGAATGCCAGACGGGATGGCGACAGGCTTCGTTTCAGAGGCAAACACTGAATACAACAAAAGCGGCTCATAAAAGAAGTTTAACTATTCGAAGACAGCTGATAGTGGTTTAACTAAAAGGTCACCACACCTCAGCCGAGGGGTTAGCTTCAGAAAATGGGAACGGCATGATATTAATAATTTGGGCTAGGAATTTAACGTTCTGTCGCCTGAATTGCAGATGACTAAACCGGTGTAAAGGGAAATTATGCATGGGAGAGAAAAAGGGTACATAAATATATTGTTATTTTAAATAAGTCGCAAAAATGTTTTGTAAATGGTGATGTGAAGTTGTTCGTTTTGGAAGGGTGAACAGAATGTTATTTCAATGGAGAAAGCTGTAACACATAGACACTTGGGCACTTGCGCACAAAGCACAGAATGCAGCAGGTCTAAAGAACGCAAGATATTATTTCGAGAAAAGTTCATAATTTAATTTAAAGCAAGTCATTAATTAAGCTTGAGAAGATGGTGCTGAGCTGCTCTCTTTAACCGCTGCAGTTCTGCTATGCGTTGAACCACCATGCCAGGAGGGAAGGAAGTAAACTTTATGATCCAACATTAATAGCTCGCCTTCATTTTTCGACCCAGATTCATGACTTCGCACTTTGTCACGATAAACTTCACCTACCACATTTTAGCCCAATCTCCTCATCTATCTATCTCAATTTGTGACGTTTTTAATTTTTCCTTGCAATTTACCATCCTGCCCATTTTTGTGATGTCCGCAAATTTGTCTATAGACCCTTCTATCTCTGTATTGAATTTGTTAATATAGATTGTAAATAGCTAGGGTCCAAGTGAAGGAACGGCATCACAATTCCAATTCAGAACAGTTAGTGGCTCGAGTAGAAACTGGTAAGTTGTGGTGGTGCCTCCTTTGTTCCTCTAGATGGAAGTGCTCACGTGTTTGGAAGATGTCGTCCAAGGATATTTGGTGAATTTGTGCAGTGTCTTGTCGAAAGTACAGACTGCTGCTGATGAGGTTCGTCGGTGCAGGGAGTGGATGCTTCCGGATATAGTGCCAATAAAGCGGCCTGCTTTGTCCTGATATTGTCAAGCATCTTTCATGTTCTGGGGCTACGGCTATACAGGCATGTGTGGCATATTCCATCACACTCCTGCCTTGTAGCTTGCAGGTTTGAACAGGTCTTAATGAATGAAGGAGTAAGCTCCTTGCCGCTTCTGGCTAGTATTGGCCACTGCTGGCTTGTGTTCATTGCTTCTGTTCTTTTTTCTCTATGGCCATTTTGTTTAACTGGTCAGCCCACTTCTGGTTCTTGTCAATGGTAACGACACAATGTTAACAGTCAGTGGCTCAATAATAGTAATACCATTGAGCACAAAAGGGCGTCGTTTCAGTTGTCTCTGATTAGTGATGCATATAACCTGGCATGTGTGTGGTGTGAATGCCACTTTCGACTTCTCAGCCGAAACCCATATGTTGTCCAGATTTTGTTGTATTTGGATAGCTTCCGTGTTTGAATGGTGCTGTACATTGTGCATTCATCCGTGAATGTCCCCAATTGTGATCTTACGTTGGAGGGAAGGTCTTTGATAAAGAATTTGAAGGTGTTTGGGCACAGGGAACTATCTTGAGGAATTACTGCAGAGTTGTCCTGGAGCTGAGATGACTGACCTGCAACAATCACGATCATGTTCCTCCGTGTCACGAATATCTCTAACCACCAGAGATGTTGCCCATTTGATTTCATTTCTTCCTAGTCCACTTGATGTGATACACAATCAATTGCAGCTGTTATATCAAAGCCTGTCACGCTCACCTCCCCTCAGTTGTCTTGCACGCCTTTGAACATGGGTGTAATGAGGCCAAGAGCTGAGTTATCCTGGTGGAATGCAAACTCAACGACACCAAACAATTCGTTGCTGAGCAGGTACTGCCTTTTGGAATTTTAATGACATCTTCCATCACTTTACTGATGATCAAGAATAGAGTCATGCTGCTGTATTTGATCACATTGGATTTGACCTAATTTATATTGTAAAAAAAGGGCTAAATAAACACATTATTTGCTCGAAGCTCGCACTCTAATTGGATCAGAATGACCAGGCGCCGAGACCTGAAATTCCTCGAATGGAATTCGCCAGGATTATTTTTTGAAAAGTTACCAGTGCCAGGAGCCTTTGCAGTATTCATTCGCTCCAATTGTTTCTTGATATCACAAGGCGTGAATTGGCTGATGTATGGTAACTGTAATGCTGGAGTCCACTGGACCAGATCGCTGATGGAGCATCCATTTGGCACTTCAAGCTGAGCATTGATGGAATCGCTTGAACCTCGTGTTTTATACTGATGTGCTTGGCCTTTACGTCATTGTGAATGGGCGTATCTAAGAAGCGTTTTCCTCCAACGAGTTGTTTAATCGTCCATCGGCATTCATGACATGATGTGGCAGAACTGCAGATTTTCGATCTGATCTGCTGGGGTGCGGGATCGCATAGGTCTTTCTATCTCTGTGACTTACGCAGTTTGGAATTCAAGCAGTCCTGTTTGGTTTCTTCACGAGGTTTACACCTTATCTTCAAGTATGACTGTTGCTGCTCATGACTAGATGTCGTGCGTATTCCATTGAAAGAGTGTTTATCTCCTAGCATGATGGCATTGACTGAGTGCGGGATATGCTGGTCCGTGATGTTCCAGATTGTGCTGGAGTACATTTATTTTGCTATTGATTACCTAAAGCTCCCCATGGATAACTAGTGTTGAGTTGCTGGGCCTATTCGAAATTTCGTGATGCGATCAAGATAGTGTCACACAACATGATGGAGGCTACTCCCAAAGTGAAGTTCAGACTCCATGCCCACATGAACTGTGCGGTTGTCATTCTTCCTGGTACTATCAAGGACAGTTGCAGCTGCAGCTGCCAGGTTGTTGAGGTGAGGGCAAGTCTGCTTTTATCTCTGTTATTGCCCTCATCATTTTCCAAAGACCCAGTCGAACAATTAAACACTTATATCCTTTTCCACCCTGACACGCCGCTGCTCGTGATGCATATTGAAATCTCTCACCCAGAGTACATTTCGTGCCTTTGATATTCGCAGTGCTTCGATCAAGTGTTGTTAATCATGGATTATCGTGATTCATCAGCTGAGGGACAACAATAAGTGGTAATCATCAGCAGTATGTTTAGAGTTGTTCAGCTTGAAGCCATGAGTTTTCACGGGGTTCGGAGCCAAAGCTGGCGACTCAACCGACAATATCGTCTCACCGAACAACAATCTGCTGCCACCTTTACTCGGTCTGTGCTGCCATTGAGACTGGACATATCCCGGAACAGTGATGGTATCTGAGGCATTGCCTCTATGGTATGATTCCATTGGTATGACTATGTTAGACTGTTGCTGAAAAGACTATCAGACAGCTATCCCAACTTTGGCAAATGCCCAATGACTTTATTAAGGAGGACTAAGCAGGGTCGATAGGGATGCTTCAGTGTATTTTTTTTGCAAGTGCTTTGGTCGATTTTAAATGATCGGTCCAATTTCAAATGTTTTAGAATTTGTAGCAATTGGTACAACTGAATGGCTTACAAAGCCAGCTCAGAGGTCAGTTGACAGCTACAGAAATTGTTCTTTGCTTGGAGTTACATTTTAGTCACACCAGGTGAGGACGACAGCTTCCCTACCATGATAAACGTCAGTGTATTAGATGGTTCATTTTCGACAATCGGCAATGAATTCATAGTCATCATGGGATTCTGAATTCCAGATTTGTGTCTTACTGAATTGAAATTCCACCGTGTGCTACGTTGGGAATCGAACCCGCCTCCTCATAACATTAGATTTGGTTCTGGATCAGTAGGTCACCAATATAACAACCAGCTCGTTGCCTTCTCCCTGGAGTATACGAATAAGAAAGTCTTATGCAACTGCACAATTTACTGGTGAGGGCAAATCATATGTGAGCAGTTTAGATACAATCATTTTCAGAAATATGCCATTACATTGGACAAATTTCAGGGAAGCTGCACTCGGATGCTTATTGGTATGGGAGAATTGTCATATGATCAATTGTTTAACAGTCTGGAATTTTACTGGCAGGAGTTTAGAAAAGTGAGATTTGCTCACACATGAAACGGAGTTGACAGGAAATGTTCTCTGCCTATGGGAGAAAGAAGGATCAACTCCTCAGAATACAAAAACGTCTATATAAGAGTGAGATGAAAAGCAAGTTCTTCTCTCAGAGATTTGTGGTTGTTTGGAACTCTTTGCCAGCGATTGCCATGGCGCTAATGATGATGAAAAAAAAACACAGCCTGGACTCTCCAAATTTCTTGCAGTGTTGCAGTGTTCTTGGATATACTTAGTTAGGACGAGGAGATATATCCACGTCCCTACATCCGAACATTTCTAACACTTCCTCTAATGTGATACGGACTGGGCTCAATGTATGACCACTAAACTCTTAAAGGTAATGGGTCTTCATGGCGTTCTCCAGAGTAAACACAGAGGAGAAATATTCATTCATGAACTCACCCATCTCATGCAGTTCTGCATACATATGCCCATTGTGGTTCTTAAGCCATCCTGTTGTCTCTCTAGCTGTTCTTTGCCTTTAATATACTTATCACATCTCTTGAGATTCTCCTGAATCTTATCAACCGACGCTGACTTGTGCCGCAATTTCTTCCTCATGATTTCCTTCCCTCGTAAACTACTGTATCCTGATATAACTTCAGATTCCTTTGATCCCAACTGTTTGTACCTGAACTATGCCACCTTCGATTTTTTTCATTGAAGTCTCAATATCTCTTGTAATCCAGTGTTCCTTGTTCCTGGCAATTTTGTCTTTCAATCTCACGGAAACAAATAGAGATGTAACTCGAGCTATCTGACTTTTAAAGGCCTTCTGTTTTCCAGAGGCCCACTTCCCTGCATGCAACACATTCCATTCAAGCCGTGCAAGCTCCAAGCCAATTCCATCAAAATTTGCCTGTCCATACTTTTGTACTTGAGTCTGTGGGCCAACTTTGTTCACCTCTCCGAAAAATTTAAATTATAGAACTATGGCCTCCCTGCGACCTCTACTAATCCATTTCTCAACAGTAAATCGAGTTTTGTTCCTTCACAAATATTGCTCGTGAAAACTTTCCTGACAGCACTTAACAATATCCACACCATCTAAGCCATTAACGCTCTGGCAGTCCCAGTCCATATTAGAAAAATTAAAATCCGCTCCTATGACAGCACCCTCGCTCCTGCAAGTCTTCCCAATCTCACTGCATATTTGTTTCTGTAATTACAGTTGATTATTTGAGAGCCTGCAGTACACCTGTATTGTTAATGTGAATGCCATCAAAGGAAATTGGATGCAATGAAATAAAAATACAGAGTGAAAGAGAGCAACAGAAAAAGCAAGAAAGAGAGAAAAGAAATAAATAAATAAAAGACAGAACAAAACGAATGAAATGAAGAAGGAAGGAAGAAAGGAGGAAAAATGGAAGAAAAGAAGAAATAAAAATGGAAGAAATAAATAAAGACAGAAAAAAGTGAAAACACGTTAGGAAGGAAGAACGAATGACAGATTAAGTAAATAAATAACTCAATAAAGAATGGAAAGAAGGAAGGGAGAACGAATGGCAGAAAGACAGAATGAGGGAAGATAGAAAGGAAGGAAAAAAGGAAGAATAAAGGAAGTAAAAAGACAGTAACGGAAGGAAGAAAGGAAGAAACAAAGGAAGCAAGGAATGAAAAATAAAGAAATAAAGAAATCAAGAAAGCAGCAGAGACAGAAAGAAAAATGAAAGAGAAAATGAACAGGAAAATAAGGAATCGACTTAGAAGAGGGAGAGAGTCATAGAGTATGAAGAGCACAGAAACATGCCGTTTGGGAACCTTGCACAGAAAAATGTTACCATATGATCGCACTGTCGACAGACGAGCCACGAGTATTTGTAATCTTTCCATGCACATCCTGGTTCATTAAACGTGACGTGATAAATGCACACGTATTCATTACTCTGCCTTCATCGATCAGAGCATGGAGTAGAGGAATTGGGACATCATATTATTAGGTGAATGTGAGGACTGCAGATGCTGGAGTTCAGAATCGAGAGTGAGGTGCTGAAAAACCACAGCAGGTCATGAAGCATCCAAGGAGCAGGAAAATCTCAACAAAAGCGCTTCATCAGGATCCTGACTTTGTAAAGTCACACTTGGCGTACTGTGAATACTTCATTACGCACTGCTCTCGGAAGGGTTTTATCAAACTGAATGGGTAAAAAAAAAAGGTTCTTAAACAAACTGGACAGTTTCATTTCAAGAAAACGCTGAACAGACTGGCTTTTTCTTTCGCCTGGGCGCACAGAAGGCTGAGTATTGATCTATTATATGCCCAGGTAATCATAATGGACAGAGACAGGGTTAAAGCCAATGTCTTTTCCGAGAGTAAAGGAGTCCACAGTCGAGGTCAAGCAGTTGAAGGGAAACGTTTTCTAAAAACCTAATAAGCAAACTTGTTTCAAACAGAGGTCAGATTTGTCTGGAGCAAGCTGCCAGATGATTTGATTTGGTGAGTGCAACTACAACAGGTAAAAACCATTTGGACAGGCATACCGTTAGGTTTTTAAAGGGATAATGTTCTAAACCAGGAAAATGGGACTAGGTGGTTCACACAAAGTTGACGATTTCGCTTCAACAGTCTGTTTCTGTGGTGCGGTTGTGTGACTCTTAGATGATGGACGATGTCTGAGGTTGGCACGTCAGTACAGGGACTCAGCGTCAACGGCTATGCGCCATGTATTGCTGTTACTGTCCAGAGGATGAACCATCACAGACTCCTGCGGTACCAATAGAATTTTGCGTCTGTTTTCAGTCGATTAACATCAAATCAGATAGCATCAAGAACCTGCTGGAGACGCTGACTATAAAAATTGCCATCACTCTCACGGTATCCAGCATCAAATACTGAAAGCTAGTGCATGTAAAATGGAAAGTACACACTTCATACACCACGCATCACCGGCAGCTCCATGACAATCTGAGAATTATACTGTTTGCGGCCTCTTTTGAATAACACAATGCAAAATAACGATCTCATCCAACTACATCAAATTTCTCATTCGGCAAAAGTTATTCTCAGCAGAGATGAACAGTGATATTGGCGGAGGCATCAAAACGTGCAGGTACAGCTTGTTGCATTTCTGTGTCAGGGTAGGGTGAGCAGTAAGAAGTCATGATTAAGGTGACACAGTTAGGAAAATGCATGATGGCATGGCAACTGAATTTAAGGAGTTTGGAAGGAGGCGAAAAAGAAGCACTACAAGAATAGTAAACTGTGGTGTTCTCGCTATGCGACACGCAGTGAGGGAAATTAAAAGAAGACTTGGCAGGCAAATGTTCGGCTGAAGAGTTAGGGCGGGACAGGATTTCAGATTCGTAGAACATCAGGTTCTCTTCTGAGGAGGCTTTGAAATGTATGAAAGAGTTGTGTTTCAGATGAACTCGAAGGAGAAGTTTACCCTTGCCGGGAGCTTTGCTCGAGCTGCTGGGGAAACTTGAAACTAGGTTGGCCGGGGCGAGGGTGTTTGTGAAACATAGCATCAAGTGAAAAGTTTCCACGTTTGGTCTAAAGGCAGATGTGACGAGCAGAGAGACTTTGAGGAAGGTGCGCCAAAAATGGTAAAACTATGGGAAGTCCATACAGAAAGGCAGCAGAAAGCAATGCCAAGAGCAGAGCAAAAGTAAGAAGAGGAAAAAGTAAAAGTGGCTGAGAGAAAGGAAAGGAACAATGATGGCAGCATTTTAGAAAGCCCTTAGTATTAGAAATAAGGCCAATAAAAGTGTGCAAGTCGGTACAAAGAATTTGTTTGCCATGACACTAACGTGGTTGCAGCAAGTTGTTGGCTGGGATCTAAGTATCCAAGGGTATCTTGTAAGATGGATCGACAAGCAGGACGGTGGGAAGTGGTGTCACACTCTTATTTCAGGATGGAATTCGGGAAATAGGGCGAGACGACGGATGTAATGAGAAATATGTTGAATCCATTTGGGTGGAGATCAGAAATAGTTTGAGAAAGAATTCACTGTTGGGAGGATTCTGCCAGCGAGCCAATAATAATGTTCGAATGGCATAGGTAAACGATCAAGAAGTAACTGACGCAAATACAAATGGAACGGCAGCAGCCATGTGGAGGTTCAACATGTACATTGATTTGCCAAATCAAGTCAGCAGAGGCAGTATGAAGACCAGTGAAAGTAACACATCCATAATAATAATCTTGAACAGCATGTTTCCGAACCTACAAGAGAGAGGGCAATCTTACGTCTGGATCTTTTGAAACCAGACAGGAATAAATAATGATATTGCATTTCGGAATCGTCTCGGAGAGAATGCTCAAAGTATGGTCGAACGTCGGATATAAATGGACACTGAAATAGTATCACCAAAAACCAGGATATCATGCTTAAACAAGGGAACCTATAATGCGATGAGGCAGGAGCTGGCTAAATTGCACTGGGGATACAAGTTATGTTGCGGGAGATTTGAGGAACAGTGGAGGAAATTCAATGAGATATTCTCATAGAGCTGCAAGAAAGTATATTCCTGTTAGAAACAAAGACAGCAAGGGGTGGATTGCCAGCCTTGGATTCTTGAGGACAGATAAGTTCCATGAGCCAGATAGCATGTATAAAAAATTTCTACGGGAAGTAAGGGAAAAGCGTGTTGCACATTTGGCGATGACATCTGCGTTCTTACGATCCACTGGTGTAGTACCAGAAGATTGTAGGATGGAAAATGACATTCTCTTGTTCAAGAAAGGGATTATGGCTAACATTTGGGATTGCAGGCCAGTCTGTCTTCCATATCCGCTAGCAAAGTTATTGGAGAGGATTACGAGAGGCAGGATGTATGATTACTTGGGAAAATATAGCTTGGTTAGACGTAGTTTGCATGCCTGTGTTACGGGCAGGTCATTGCTCAAAAGTTCAATCAATTCTTTGAGCATGCGACAAAACACAATGACGAAGGTAGAGCAGTGGCTCTGGTGCATATGCAATTTAGCTAGGCTTTTGATGAGGTTCCGCACGGTAAGCTCATTCAGAAAGTTTGGAGGCAAGTGATACAGGGAAGGCTAGCTGACTGGATGTGGAATTGACTGGGACATAGCAGACAGTCTGGTAATGTACTATGGATACAGGGTATTCAGCCTGGTGCTCGGTGAACTCTGGTGTTTGAAAGAGATCGTTTCAGGGACATCTTCTTTGTGATTTTTATAAATGTCTTGAATGTGTAAATGGGAGGGTACATTATTAATTTTACGGATGACATGAAAGTTGTTAGCATTGTGGCGAATGTGCAGTGCTGTTGGAGATTGCAACAGGACATTGACAGAATACAGCTGTGGTTGAGAAGTGGCAGGTGATGTTCAAATTGGAAACATGTGAAGGGATTTTAAAGGTAGAATTTGATATAACATACAGCTTTAAATGTTGTATTCTTAGATCTGTGGAGGTCAAAAAGTAAACTTGGGTTCCACATCCATATGTCACGCAACATTTGCATCCAAATTGATAGGGTTGTTAACAAGGTATATGGTGTGTTGGTTTCAAAAGCCTACGTATTAAGTTTAAGAGCTGCAAGGATATGCTGCAGCTCTATAAAACTCTGGTTAGACTAGACTTGCAATATTGTGCTCAGTCATGGTCGCCTCATCATAGGAAGGATGTGGAAACTTAAGAGACTGTGCAAAGTAGATGCTCCCTGGAAAGAATGGCATGCCTTATGAAGAATGTTTGAGAGAGGTGTACAAGACGGTGGCTGTCATAAATCGACGGAATACTCAGAGATATTCATTCCACTAGTTCGAAAATGGCTGTCACAAGTGGGCATAATTTTAAGGTGATTGGAAAACGTATCAGATAGACGTCAGATGTTGGTTCTTTACACATACAATGCACTGACAGCAGTGGCAGTAGAGGCAGGTACATTACAGACATTGGAGCAATTTCTGTACAGGTGCATGGATACTCGTATAATGAATGGTATGTAGGGTTATGCACCAGACCAGACCACATTGACACATTTTAAGAAATAATATCAGACCCTAACTTTGCTCGTTGTTTTTAGTCGGTGCAACGAAGATATTGCAGGGGTAACACAAATGATTAAACCATTTATTTTTAAAAAACATATTTATTTACAACGTTACCGAATGAAACATAATAATACAGAGTACGCTATCTAAAACCCTAACAGATCATCTCAACTTAATGATGATGTTTCAAGTAATTGTAACAATACTCATAAATAAACCTTGTCACAAAAAGTACAATGAAGTGCTGGGTATTACAGGAGAGATGTCAGAGAGAGATTCAGCAATAGCCTACGTACGGTGCTCCAGTAGCTTGCAAAATCTGCCCACTCGACTGCTTTCAGTGAATAGCCAGACTGCCAAAACTAAGTAAAACCTGAGAAAAATCTGTGGTGGGAAAAATGGGCATCCACCTTTCATGTAGAATTGGGTTTTTAAAAAATCCTGATAACCATTGACCATGATGCAGTGTTTGTGTGCGATAATCAAATTGGTTCTAAAATCTTTCAAACATGGGTGTTTCGGAGTCTATGCCTTTTACGACCAGTCTGAAAAAATGCCAAGGACGGCATAACTTTGTCAAACAGGCATAATCGTCACAGTAGGTTAGTTTGATCTTAGAGTAGGATAAAATATTGGCACATCATCAAGGACCGAAGGCTTGTACTGTGCTGTACTGTTCTATATTCTGTATCCTCAACAAGGATTTAAAGGAAGGCAACCAATTAACAGCTCAGGCTTAGAAAGTAACCAAGAGTACTGTAATTAGGAAACGGGAAGATTGGCTAAACTAAATTAAAAAGCAACAAAATAAAAGCAAGAAGCAAGCAATAAAGAAACGAAAAATAGACGAGACATGCGATCTAGCACAGAGTACAAAAGCAGAAGGAAACGCTTTTATAAATATGAAAACACAAAAGGCTGGCAAAATTCGAATTCGGGCCATTTCAAGATGGGAAAGGGAATTAACGTTGGCGAGCAATGAAAGGGTCACGGCCTTGAATAACTATTTTCTGTCACTCTTCACAGTGGAGAATATGTATTACATGCCAAAGAATAATGTTTCGGATATGATAGGAGATTAGATTGTCGATTCAAATGTTCTCACGAAAGGAGTAAAGTTCAGCAAACGGGGATCGAACGATCGTTCAATGTCGTAGAATCCACCCAGGTTGCTGAAAGGAATGGCGGAAATGTAATTGCAGTGTTAATGTGAACTTACCAGATTCACGGGTTAGTCCCGGAGAACTGGAAGACAGTGAATGGCATGCTGCTGTTTAAAATAGTGAGCAGGCAAAAGGCAGGCAAATTAAGACAGTTAACTGAGCATTTTAGAACTTAGAATCTCGAACGTGTGGAAACAGGCCCTGAGGGCCAACACGTTCAGTCGGAGCCTCCGACGAATAACCCACCTACCTCCATTGCCTTACCCTATTGTCTGACATTTACTAATGCATCTAACCTACACATCCTTGAATACTATGGACAACTCAGCTTGGCCAATTCACCTAAACAATACATTTTGGAATTGTGGACGAAAACCAGGGAACCCGAAGGAAACCCACAAAGACAAAGTGGGAAGATACAAACTGCATACAGTCAGAGTATGGAATTGAATCCGGGTTCCCGGTTCTGAGAAGCAGTAGTGCTAACCACTGCATTGCCGTGCCTCCTCAAACACATACTCTGCAAGTGTGAACCCACGGCTTGCAAATCCCAAAGACACACCTGCTCAGTATGACGAGTTACACTAATACGTTGGCGTTATCAGCACCACTCTTGAAACATCTCAGCTGACCCTCCTACCTATTTGCAGTTTGGATATTATTGGAGTCTATCATTTAACAGGAAATAGTTCGACATCTGGTTGGGAAAAGGGTCCATCAGGCAGAATGTAGCATCTATACAGGAAGGGAAGGTCGTTCGTGACAAGTCTATTGGACTTCTTAAAGGAAGTAATTAAGGTGGTGGATGGGGGAGAACAGTTGGATGTTGACCATTTGCACAGAGAGACGGCGTTTGATTAGATGCTGCATAAAATACCGATCCATAAGATGCGAAAGCATGGAGTTGTGGGGAATGTACAAGCATGGATGGAGGATTTGATAATCGTTAGAGAGCAGAGTGTGCGGTAAATGTTTGATTCAATCATTGGAGATCAGTCGTCACCAGGGTGTCGCAAGAATCAGTGTTCAGCCCAAAACCGTTCATGGTATCCATAAATGATGTGAAAGTGGAGATCGAGTGCATCATATACAACTTTGCTATTGACATTAAATTGAGTGGAAAGTCAAACTGTGCAGAGGATGTGGCGGGGCTGCAGCGCGATTTACATTAAGGGAGTGGATAAGAGTTTAGCATGTGGAGTACATGAAAGGTGTAATTAACATTAGTCACTTTGAAATTAATGAAAGTAAATTAGCGTATTATTTAAATTGTGAACGATCGAAGCATACTGCTGTGCACAGCGAATTAGGGTAGACCGTACATGAATCGCTAAAAGTTGATTGGCAGATGCAATAAGTAATCAGCAAGAGAAACGGAATATTGGCCTCGTTGCTAGAGGGATTTAATTTAAGAGCAGGGAGTATCTGCTGCAATTGTACACAGAGTTGTTGAGGCTGTATTTGAAGTATTTTCTGCAGTTCTGATCTCCTTTCTTGAGGAAAGATGTACTGGTCTTGAAGGCTTTGCAAACGAGGTTCACCAGACTGATTCCAAGATCAGTGGGTCACACAATCAGGGAAGGTTGAGCCGCATGGGACAGTACACCCGCTAAGTTAGACGAAAAAGAGGGGACATTACAGAAATATACAAAGTTATGGAAAGGATTGTTAATAATAAGGCAAGAAAATTGTTTCCACTGGTCGTGATACTAGAACTCGGTGCAAGGCCAAAAAATTAGGGGAGCAAATCTAGCACAGTGATGTAGAAGAACTGTTATTTCCTTAGAGTAGTGAATCAATAGAATTCTCTGCACGAAGGTGCAGTAGACTCAGCTTCATGAAATACATTGAAGGCATAGTTGGATTTGTTTTTATATAATAAGCGAATTAATGGTTATGGAGATAATGCAAGTAGGAGTAACTGAGACAATGGGTAGGTCAGCTGTAATCTGAATGATTGAACAAGCAGCTTCGAAGTGTCAAATGGCCTACTCCTGCTGCTATTACCATGAATCCTTGACTCAATATTCACAAGGAGCAATCAGAGCCACGTCTGCTTGTTTCCCTCTCTCAAGCATGAATAAAATTATATTCCATTCTATAAAGCAAGAGGCAACATCATTGATCGGAGTTCAAATGTTGTCTGTCAACGACATCATGTATAGCAAGTCATTGGGAAACAAGGGCAGACTCTTCTCTTGCTGGTGTTTGTGACATTGCTGGCATATAAAAACGGTTATTTTGTCTTTGGAGTCGCTCAAGACAGTTCGTAGAGGCAGAATTGCAGTAGTGTGCGTTTTAAGTTACAGGTCAGTGGTCATTCTCCCAGTTCAGGCTTTTTCTAACTATTTTTAGCAGTGGCAGTCAAAAGAGGCTGAAGATCAGAAAGGCTCTATGCGTCAGGAGAGGTGCCCTGACTGAGCTGCTCTCGGAAATCTCTTTGGAAGTGGTTCCGTCGTGCCAGTAAGAACCCAAATTTGAATTTACATTTGTTTTGCCATGGCATGTGTTTATATCATGTTACTGGATTGAAAGAGTTCCTTACTAACATTGCTGTATTGGGACAATTAAGTTGCCATTATTTCAGTAATTCTGTTGGTGTTTGTATTGCTGTGTTTATTGAAATTCTATTTTGCTTAAAGCCAAATTTTTTGACCTGGTGCATCACACTTGGAATACACACTTCACATCTATTTTGAAAATATGAAAATATTATAGTTGAGGCTACCATTTTAAAATACTATATGGGGGTTCTGACCGAGAACATAACAGATTGACTTTTTCTTCTGGGATTGATCTTATAATTTTAATTTCGATTCAAGGCTGTTGTCTCAATGGCGATGAGTCGTATGTGTCAGTGCCTTTTGCAGCAGATTTGGAATTCGATTGATTTAAACAGAGCTTATTGTAATAATGGCTCTTTCAGTCTGGGGGTGGAAGCAGTGACGTTGAGGCTTTACAAAAGAGGTGCAAGGTAAAGCTTTTAGATTTGGAAGACAAGCTGCAGTTGCGGTTGCCTTAGTCAATTCGAAAAAGATAAGTGATAACAAAAATAGCTTGGCATTTAAATTTGCTGGTAACGCCAACTAATTTTTTGGAAACGGCAAGAATTCAATTCCAGACGAGGCAGCATGAAGATGAAAATGATACGATACAATTACATCTACAGTTAAAAGCCGAGCGTAAAGACAATGAGACGAAAGAAAGAGATAAAACTTGGGAAAAAAATTGAAAAACAGAGAGACGACAGGGAGAAACAGAGAGAGCTTGTACTTCAGAAATTGGCTCAAAAGAATGCCGGGTAAGATAGGAGGTGCACATCGTGAGGAAGAGAGTGAGGATGAGCAAACCCATCGTTGTGAATGCCTGGTGGGAATCTGTCTGAATATATCAAAGCAGTGCCTAAATTTGATATAAAGGAACCAGAAACCTTAATCATTCCGGTTGAAAAAAATGACTAAAGCAGAATACTGGCCATTGAGTATGGTCGTTTGTTGATCCAATCAGAACTGGTAAGCATATCTCGTAAAGTGTTATTACGGTCGTATCTGGAGAGTCTGTGGAAGTGATGGAAGCACTCTAAAATGCACATGAGCTTGTTGCAGAAATAGAAATAATCTAAAGAAGGATCTGGTTAAACATACATTGATTGTGAAAGGATCAAACAAAACAATGCTGCGAGATGACTGCAGACATTAAAATATCTGATATATGTAACTCTCTCAGGGAGCTGACGGTTTTGGAGCCACTCAACTGTCTACTTCCAGAGGTAGTGAGAACTCACGTGGAAGAGGAGAGAGAGAACGGCAGCATCAGCAGTTAAAATGGCTGAAGATTATGATTGGTTTATGAATTATGGTTTGGTTTGGGTGTGCAGTCAAGAAAGGGGGTGGGAAAGTAAGTTTCCTTATTTTGGGTGTCGAGGAAATTACTCTGAAATTTTGAGACTTGTTTCAAGAGAATTCTTTTTTTCGTGAAAGGCTGTCACAGTCTTTTATGTCTCGCTGCAATTTTTTGAATTGAACACTCAGCCTATATTTATACAATGATGCATAAAACTTTGCTTGTTTTACTTAGATTACATTCCGCACTCAGGAAATGCGAAATATAATATATAATATGACACAACGTCAGCCTTTAACTCCAGAATTATGTATCAATGACAGCTGCAATTCTGAGAGCCGGGTTACCTTCCAGCTTGGTCAAGTATCCCATCATGCAGCAGTGTGTCAAAGTCTTACTGCTTCCACAATACCCCCCTTGTTGACCTTCCAGATCAAAATCTAAGTTTACAATTCCGACTGATCTGATAAAGGGAATGCACTTCCTTCTGGAAAAGGGAGCATGCTTATTCATGTTTTTTCATCGTAGGAATCGTGATGGGGTAAGGTCGAGTAGATGATTATTGGATTTGGACTGGAAAATGTCGGAGAAACATACTGCGCACAACAACAATTCTCGGTTGGATACAAAGTGTCCGGAATATGATAGTAAAGGTGACGAGCTCAATGGTGTGGTGGGATCCCTATGTATCCAGCCAGAACATTTATCCAGTTGAAAAGCCATCCTGAATTAAAATAGGAGCGTAATTTCGTAATTTCCGTGATTCATGAAATCAGATCGACTTTCAGAACTATCTGGCACAGCATTCCCCAACAATAAAAGTACAAATTCCACCCGCCAGTGATATGAGAAAATCGAAGGCCAAACGTTTCTGAACGGCCATTGTACCATATGCGACCTGCTCAGCATTGCTCTAAGTCAGGGCTTCAGTGGTATCATTATCAACCTTTTAAAACACTATTTCTAATTAGTTCAATTCTTGGGAATGCCAACACGTTCCAATAGGAGATGACTTCCCTACCCGCGTGAGCAAACAAGTTAAGACATATCCCATTGTGCCATCATTACGCAGCTGGCACTCTTGGCACGCATAATGCAAGGCCACACATCTCTAATTTGTAGGGGAGAGCAGCCAACTGCACTCGGCCATCTCTTGCCCAATAACACTTCTGACCACACCGATTAAGAACATTATTACCCTTTGATTGAGCTATCCCCTGCCATCCCATTCAATCGATGTGGGTAACACTGTTGGGCATTCATTATAAGTTTATGATGTTGGAGAGACTGGCCTTCGGGGCCGAAGACACCTGGTTAAATGAATCGTGCTAGTCCACATAAGTGAGCGATTTAAAAACAGGCCTGCAATTCTATTGTTGCCAGATCGGATTGATAAGTTTGAAAGCCTGAGCGTTCTGGCGCTCAATGCAACTTCCTTCCAGAGGTACTCCCAGGTCTGTTTCCCACAGGGAGGGAGCATCGGAAGATGTAGCGGAAGACGTAATGAATATTTTGCTTCACTGTTCATTACTGCGAGGGACATTCACGTTTCTGAGGACAGTGTGAAATAGTTTTTTTTTAATTTAGAAAGAAATTTGCATAGAAAGTTTTGAAAATCATGAGGATTGAAAAATCTTCCCCACCAGACGAGACATACCCTAGGTCTCCCAGGGATGGGTCAAAAACGGTTGCGCCTTTAGCGGCCATCTTTGAATCCTCACTGTCCACTGGCTGAGTGCGAGATGATTGGAGGGTGCAATGCCATTCCCTTGTTCAACAAATGGGAAAAGACTAGTGTGCGGATATTTGGCCTGCAAGTCTTACGCCTGTGGTGTGCAAAGTATTTGAGACAGTTCTGAGAAACAGTGTTTGTGATTGCTTGGAGAACCACAGTTTGTTTAGAAATAGTCATCAAGATTTGGCAGGAGCAGGTCATGCCTCACAAACATTCTTGTACATGTTGAGGGTGTGAGAACACACCTTGATGAAATTAGTATAGTTGTTTTGATATATATGAATTATATCATGGCGCTTAACAAGGTTCCACGTCGTTTGCTCATTCAGTCCGTAACAAAGCATGGATGCAGGGCAACCTAAGTGGCTGGATAGAGAATTGGCTAGCCAACAGAAGACAGATGGTAGTGGTAGACGGAAAGTCTTCAGCCTTGACCTAAATGACCAATGTTCTGCAGTGATCAGTTCTGGGGCCTTTGTTCTTTGTGATTGTTATAAATGATTTGAATGAGGAAGTAAAAGCATGGGTTACTACGCTTGCCGATGCCATAAAGGTTGGCAGAGTGGTGGACACTGTGGAGGGCTACTGCAGATTGCAACGAGACTTTGATGGGATGCAGAACGATGCAAATAAGTGGCAGATGGGGTTCAAAATGGAAGAATGTGAAGGAATTAACGTTGGAAGACTGAATTAATGAAAAAAAAGGTTTTAAGCCAGGATTCCTTGCAGTGTGGAGGACCAGAGGGATGTTGGTTTCCTTATCTGCAGATCTCTCAAAGTTGACACGCAAGTTGATCAGCTTGTTAATAAGGCGAATGCTACGTTGGCTTTCATCAGCAGGGTGATTGGGTTTAAATTCCACAAGGTAATGCTGAAAATCTTTCTAGTCTGAGTTAGATCACACCTGCAATATTGTGTGCAGTTCTGTTCACCTCACAATAGGAAACTTGTCAATGGTTTAGACAGGGTGTAAAGACGATTTACCAGGATACTGCCTGGACTAGAGGCCATGTGATATGAATAAAGATTGATAGTGCTCGGGCTTTTCTCATTGGAGCAAAGAAGGATGGAAAGTGAATTGACAGGTCTAAAAGATGCTGTGCTTCACAGACAAGTTGGGTAGCCAGAGACTTGGGGATGCACTGCCAGCGGTCAGACAGGTTAGGTACATCTAAGCAACTCTTGGATAGGCACATGGAAGTTAGTTTAATGAAGTTGAAGTAGGTTTGTCTGGTTTATGAGTCGAACTGAATGCCAGCACAGCATCCAAGACTGAAGAGTCTGTTTTGTGCTCTACTAGTCTGTGTTCTATGTTGTTAAGTTATATGTGTCCTTTAATACAGGGTATGAAATCATTCAGGCGTTCCCCGTTCTTTTGAAGGCATCAAAAAATCTCCACAAAGACGCGATGCTGGCGGGTCCCATTTTAGATGGTTTGCACAGCTTGATTGCTGACCCACCGTTTCTGGGACTGTTTCCTAAGACGCCACTGCTCCTCTTTGGGTTCATCCATCCAATACCCATTCCCATGGCTGGAACTGAGAAAGAAATACAGAGCAGCCGCCATTGAGTTGCAAGATGCAAGTTTGAACAGATTACAAAAAAATCAAGGTAAAGAATTCTCTAAATTTGGCCGGAGTGAATGAACCGGTTGTCTCATGCGCAGGCTTCTTCAATGGTTCAGGAGCTTCATTAATCATGTTTTCACCTCAGAGTGGATCAAGGCTTCAGGTCAGCTATATCATCGACAAACAACCACGCACACACGTGGCAGGATAAGGGGAAATAAAAGCTTCATTAGCATCAGTGCCGGCGGCGAGCGAACCAGATGCTATATTCAGATGACACATTTCAGTCTGGTGCCGTCATAATGTGTGGGTAGAATCAGGTGGGGATGTAGGCATGCCAGTAGTCTGGGATAAATCATGGCACTGTGAAGTTTGAAGAGGCTGGAGGTACTGTTGCCCAGCTGCAGCCAGGAGGATATTCTCCTGAACTGTTTCCTGCTGAGATTCATTCTGAGGATACAGTTCCATTGAGGAACTTGAATGTGCCTTTTCAAGTGCATGAGCGTCTTTACTTGTTTCAGATTTGGGAGCTTGATGACTTTCAGCAATCTGTAACCATTGAATGAAACATTGCATCATATAGCATTTGATCAAGTTGGATCGCCAACTCCTTCTTGAGTAATTTCTCACCATGAGGCCCAGTTCTCGTTTCAGCTCGGAATTACCCGAATATTATTTGCACAATTTCCTCCGTTACCTTTTACGGATACCGTATTAATTGGCATCCTACCGAATTACTTAATCTGAGACTTTGTGACCTATTTGACCCCCTGAAAATGCCACTCTGAAAGTATCCTCCCAGGTAAATAGTGCGGTGATGAAGGTATGCCTTGGCGTACTGGCTTTTATTGGTAGAGGAATTGAGTTCTGGAGTCCTGAGGTCATGTTGCAGGTGTATAAGACTCTGGTGCTGCCGCATCTGGAGTATTGTGTGCAGTTCTGATCGCCATCCTATAGGAAGGATGTGGAGGCACTGGAACGGGTGCAGAGGAGGTTTACCAGGATGTTGCTGGTATGGTAGGAAGATCGTATGAGGAAAGGCTGAGGCACTTGGGGCTGTTTTCATTGGAGAAATGAAGGCTTAGGGGTGACTTCACAGAACTGTACAAGATGATTGGGGTTGAGATAAGGTTGACCATAATAACGTTTTTCCACGTATGGAGTCAGCTATTACGAGGGGGCATAGCTTTAAATTAAGGGGTGGTAGGCATAGGACAGATGTTAGGGATAGATTCTTTACTCAGCGAGTCTTGAGTCCATGGAATGCCCTGTCAGTAGCAGTGGTGGACTCCCCCTCTTTATGGGCATTTAAACGAGCATTGGATAGGCATATGGAGGATAGTGGGCTAGTGTAGGTCAGGTGGGCTTGATCGGCGCAACATCGAGGGCCAAAGGGCGTGTACTGCGCTGTATTCGACTATGCTGTTTTATTCTATATCAAAAAACTATATTTTTCATAATTCTCGGAGAAGCTGTCACGGTCTTCAATGTTTCCCAGCTCTCTACAAAGCTGAACAGTCAGCCAACATGTAGCAATGATATAAACAATTTTCTGCTTTACCTATATTGCATTCCGCACTCAAGTAATGTTGCATGAAATAAATCAAGATAAAGGAAAGGACAGTGCAGTTATTCCCGATCTTGTTCAAGGACAGATCGACGAATGAGGTTAAGATACACACTCTATAATTATTCAAACGAAATCGCACAACCTAAGACACGATATCAAACAGTATTTTTCCACCTTAGCTGCAAGTCTGAGGGCCAGGTTATATTTTCAGATTGGTCAAGTAACCCATCATCCTTACGACTTGTAAAATAGGGCATTAGTATTGGAACAGAAGGGATCTGTACCGACACTGAAACCGCGTTGGGGTCTCTGTTCCAGCGGAGAGGGTAACTCGGATGATCAACAGGACTTTAAACGAGGAAGTGAGGAGAAGGGAAGTGAAAGAACTCCAAAATGTGTCATGAACAATTGGAAGCAAAACTGCAGTTTAGATTGTGGGTGTGGATTCAACTACAATGAAAAATATGAAAAAAAAGAAACTACGTGACAACTCAGGAGAGTTTATTAAAGACTAGAGGACACAAAATATTGCAGAGTGTTGTAAAGAGTTGGAAACCATACCTTAAACAAATTTGATTAACGAATAACAATGAGAACTGCGAGGATCAATACAGAACTAAAGGTGTTATGTGCGAAGTCATGGCATGTACGAAATAAGGGAAATGAATTTGTGGTGTAAAACAATACTGGCAGGCATGATGTCACGGGGATTACAGAGACACGGCTGCAAGGGAATCGGAACAAGGGACAAATTATCTACGGGTGAAGTTCTACATAAAATAGGGCAGTTTAGGCACTAAGTGTACGGTTGTGATTTTGTAAAAATGGAGCTACATTAATAACAATATACTAACTAAGATCAGGTGATAGAGAATCTGAGCGCGTGAGGATACAGAAAACTTAAACAAATCTAATCTGATAATTCTCTACAGATCTCCAAACCATAGTCAGGATTTTAGGCATACTCTGAACCAAGAGACAGACAAGCTGTGCAAGTAAGGCAAGATTACAGTAATAATGATTGAATAAAATATTCAGATATACTGGAAAAATCAGATTGGTCGTGGATCCCATCAGGACTAAGTCGTGGAACGTCTACGGGCTGCTTTTTTCCAGCACATTGTGGTGGATCCCATGCAGAAGAGACAGTTTATTATTTAGTACTGTGCAGTGATATAGATTTGATAAGGGTGCTTAAGTTGAAGAAACTGCTGGGGGCAGTGACCATGACATGCTGGAATGAACGTTTAGGGAGAATATGGATTCTGGTTTAACAGTATTACAGTTGAATAATGGCAAGTACAGCTGCATGATGGTGGAGCTGATAATGATTGACAGGAAGATCACAATAATTGACTGGAAGAAGGAATGACAGTGGAACAACAATGACAGTGGCTTCCGATAGAAATGAGAGAGAAACAGCAAAATTCTATCCGAGAGAAACAATTATATTAAAGAGAGGATGATGCAACTATTTGACGAGCGAAGTCAGGGACAGCATCCACGCAACAGTAAAAACAAAGGATTTGGTGACTGCCAGTGGGAAGGCAGGTGGAAAAAGTTCACAGAGGACATAGAACATAGAACATAGAACAGCACAGCACAGAACAGGCCCTTCAGCCCACAATGTTGTGCCCCCCTTTGATCCTCATGTATGCACCCTCAAATTTCTGTAACGATTAGCATATCCAGCAGTCTCTTAAACATCCCCTTATCCTTGCTTCCACAAAAGCTGCTGGCAACGCATTCCATGCTCTGGCAACTCTTCGTGTAAAAAACTCACCACCGGTATCCCCCTATACTTTCCTCCAACCAGCTTAAAACTATAACACCTGGTGTTAGCCGTTTCTACCCTGCGAAATACTCTCTGGCTATCGACTCTATCTATGCCTCTCACTATCTTTTATTCCTCAAGTAGGTACCCTCTCCTCCTCCTTTTCTCCAATGAGAAAAGTCCGAGCTCAGTCAACCTCTCTTCGGAAGATAAGCCCCCTAGTCCATGCAGCATTCTGGTAAACCTCCTCTGAACCCTCTCCAAAGCATCCACATCTTTCCTATAATAGGGAGACCAGAACTGGACGCAGTATTCCAGGTGCAGTCTAACCAAAGTTTTATAGAGCTGCAACAAGATCTCACGACTCTTAAACTCAATCCCCCAATGACGAAAAAAATAAAGTGGGAGATGATTAAATATGAGTGTAAGCTTGAGAGTAATGTTAGGAAAGATCGCAAATGTCTCGTTCCATATATAAAGGGCAATTGACACAATTGACTTTAATGTAGGCAACGCAGGTTAATAGTGAGGGGATACTTTTCAAGCTGGAGGCCTGTGACTAGTGGAATGCCTCAGTGTATGCCTCGTTGCTGGTCCCATTATTTAGTATTCATATGAATTGGAAGAAAAAGTACAAGGCATGAATGGAAAATTTGCAGATGTCACGAATAAGTGTCCCAGTGGAACGTGGGAAGGTTATCAGAAATTGTACTCGGACCTCGATCAGCTGGATAACTAAGCCAAGAATAGTCAAATGGAGTTTAATATAGATAAGTGGAAGGATTTGCTTTTAGGAAATTCGAATCAGGGTAGCTGGTTCATAGTGAATAGTGTGTGGTAGGCCTGAAGGAGTGGAGGCGAAGAGAAAGACTGTTTTCGTTCAGATTCTCTGAAAGCAGAGTCACAGATAGACAGGGAATTGAAGAAGCCTTTTGGTACACTGGCATTTGTCAGTCAGATCATTCAGTATAGAGGTTCGAAAATTATGTTGCAGTTGTACAGGATGTTGGTGAGGCAGCGTTTGGAGTATTGCATTGAATTCCATTGCTATCAGAGAGATATTATTTAGCTGGAAAGAACGCTGTAAAAATAATTGTTGTCAGGACTCAGGTGTCTGAGCTATATAACAGAATGGACAAGGTTGGATTTCTCTTTCGAGTGTAGGAGACTAAGGGAGGACCTTATGGACGTTTGTGAGAGCATGAGGAATGGATAGTTTGAATGTGCACATTTTGTTTCGCAGCGTTCGCGAATTGAGAGTGAGAATGTATCAGCTCAATGTTAGAGGAGAAAGAAAGGAAAAGGAACTAAGGGAGAACTTCTTTACTTAGAATATGGTACATATATGGAATGAACTGCCAGACGAACTTGCTGAGGCGATTCCGTTAACAACAATTAAAAGACATTTGGGTAAATGCATGAACAGGAATGTTAAGAAGGATATGGGCCATTTGCTGGGGAATGGTGCAAGCGTGGATGGACGTTCTGGTCGGAATGACCTCCTTGCCGGGGGTCTCTTTGAATCTATGACTCTCTAAATTAAAATAAAACTCACAATTTTGATCGCGGAGATCAAGTGTTAGTGTATTAGTAAATGTGTTTCTATGCTGCTGGTTCAACAAAACAAAACTGGTACTTAAAGCGAGTGCGAAGTTAGCATCACTATCAGACACGGTATTTGGTGCGTATGAGGCGGTAAATCCACCCATTTGAACTGCATCTGAGCTTGTGCCAACGTTTCATGAAGCTAACGAGGAAAACGGCATTGAGTTGGAAAGGATCAAACAAAGTATTTTTGATGAGGGTAAAGAAACTGAGAGGGATGTTTATGTTGGAGGAGAGTATGGAGTACTCATGAGGAAGAGTAGACAGTTAAAACAGCAAGATTCAAAGTCGAAATGATTGATAGTTATGAATTGGTTCTGAAGTCAAAGTTTGGCTTCTGACATCAATTTCAATCCGTGAGGGACAGAAATTGGGAAAAGAGAAAATCTGGTGTGGGAAGGAAAGGTTGGATCTCGGTGAGCATTATTAGGATGAAGGAAATGCTTCAATCTGAAAAAGAAGTTGAAACGCTCCCGCATTTTCACTGAACTGAAGTAGGACACGTGCAATAACAATGTTGGTGGGTTCAGAAAAAGCATGGGAAGCCAGAAGTAGGAAAACATATTAAGCGAGTGAATTTTGTCGAATTGATAAAGAAAATCAAAGTGGAGTCTAAAAGCCGACATCAGAATGTACAAGCCAGTCGGAGGTTGGATTACAAGGAAGTGCCAGATCTTTTCAAACTATATACCTGCAAAGCTTACTCGCACAGTAGCAGCAGGTAAAGATGTTACAATATGTAGATAAACAGGATCCTCTCAATCTTTGATGTTCAAAGATGAGGATGTACGTACCTCTGAAGAATAGTTGTCTGAATATATGAGAGGAATGGGAACTCAGTGTGAGAGAAGAATTGTTCAATAATGCAAATTGAGGCCAACGTGTTAAGTGAAGGGTGGAGAAGACGTTATAAGAAAACGGGGCAAATGATCAGTTCCAGGAATACAATCTGTCATAGCTGTTCATTTAGCTAGTTCAGAGTTAGGAATGCTTCCTACTCTGGTTGAATAGACCAGTACTGCAATGCTGAAAACCAGAGTCGAAAGTTGTGGCATTGGAAAAGTACAGCAGGTCAGGCAGAATCCGAGTAACTGGAAAATCCACTTTCGGGTATGACCACTTCACTGGGAATGTGGAGGGTGTGGACGTGGGCAAGGTATCCAAGTGTGTCCTATACTTGCTGTGGTTGGAGCAATGGAGTTCAAGGTTGGAGGTGCAGCAAGTGAAGGATATGCGCTGGGGGACATTATTAAATACGTCAGTGAAGAAATTGTGGTACTCGGGATACGAGACCGTCTGGGATACATTTGAAGTGGAATTGCACCCCGTGGGAGCAGATGCGGTGGAGACAGAGGAATCAGAGTAAGGGACAGTGTTATTACAGAAGGGAGGAGGGTTTACTCCACGTAGCTGTGGGTGTCCGCATAGCTGCCCGTGTTGGTTCAGTTGCCGGATTGATTATGGAGAGGTTCAGATAGGGGAGGGCTGTATCCGAGCTTGGTCAGATGAAGTTGAAGTCAAAGAGCAAAATGGTCGCAAAGTTGATGTACTGGTCCACGTTCTCGTGGGAGAACGAGATGTCGCTGATACACTCATTAATGTAAGGGAGGAAAAGGTGTGGAATCATGCCAGTGTAACTGCCGAAGATGGACTGATCTACGTTTCCGACGAAGAGGTAGGTAGATGTAGGGCCATGGCTACCCATTTTGCCTGATGGAAGTGGAAGTTTTCGGATGAGAAATTGTTAATGGTGCGGACCAGTTCAGCCAATCGAGTGAATGTATCATGGTGGTATTGGAGTACTGGTTGGTCTAGCAGCAGGGAAGGAAACAGAGGGCTTGATGGATGCCCATTGTGAAGGTGAGGTGTTTTGGGCCGATGAAACAAAAGCCACGGAGGAGCTGGAGGTCGTGGGTGGTATCCCAATCGTGTGTGGGGTGTTCCTGGACCAAGGAAGAGCAGATGTTAAGCTATTACTGCAAGCATATCCCAGGATTTTTGCTGACTGTGTGGTAACAACAAATTACAAGTTGAAAAAGGTGAGAGTAAAGAGAACCTTCAAAGGGATTTTGAAGATACCCTGTTTGATTCGATGGTTGAAAGAAAACATGAGTAATGGGTGATAAAGGAGAGACCTTCAGCTCTGGAAAATTAACCGAGTTACGGCTGAAAGGTGAGAAACTGAAGACATTGATCAAAAAGCATAATTAAAAGAAAACGCTAGATGCATCTCGTATGTTGCCTTCTTAAAAGTTGTATCTTAATAATGAATGGAGGCCTCCACATATTCAGTCGGATAGAGATGGTCTGAAGTGCATCAAGTTATATTGCCAATGATATTCAGAAACGAAGTGCTGCGTGTAACACGTAAATTACTACGAGTTTATTTTGGAGAAAGAAAAATTCAAGCTGAAATATCAAAACAGTTTTACTGGCTTGTACTATCCAAGAATGTAATTGAATTTTGTCAGTCATGTTTTGTCTGTCAAGTAATTGGAAAACCGCAGGTAGTAGTAAAATTCGCATCTTTATAACTATTTCTGCATTTGAGGGACCTCTGACAAGAGTCTTAATTGATTTTGTAGGATTGCTTATGTAAGACAAAAAGCGGGAATCAATATGTGTTAACATAAATGGATATGTCCATGAGAATTGCAGACACCAATTCTTTACGCAATATCCCAGCTCAACCGAACCCATAGAGACCAAATGTCACAATTTGCACCAGCATTAATCAATGATATAACTGACAGCTCAGGAATAAAACACTTCAAATACAGTGCGCCCCATACAAAGTTTTATGGAGGGCTGGAAAGCTGGCGTCAGACATTAAATACCATGTTCGGAACTGACATTCAAGATTAATCATATGATTGTGATGAAGTAATTCCTTTTGTAGTTTTGCGAACAGAGATGCATGAAGTGAATTGAACACATACTGTCCACTTGAAATCGGTTTCCTTCATGAATTGAGAGGAAAAGTAAAATTGATTGAGTTGAAAATCGGAGACATAATTAAAAGACCACATTTTTGGGCTATGTGTCAAATTTTCGGGCACACTTAATAGAGCAGTGAAGATGGCTACACAACATTTAAAACTTTCACAGCATACAATGCAGGAAGCAGACACGAAATCGAAAACACTGCAAATTTGCAATTGTAGATCAAGTGTTAGTGGTACTTCCAGTGGCAGGTGAACCTTTAAAACCAAATCATGTTTAAAACCAAGGATTACTAGACCTTATCAAATCGAAAGGAGATTGTGAGCTGAACGAGTTGATAAGAACTCCAGAGAGAAAGAAAGATTGCAGAATGTGTCATGTGAAGAAGCACAAAAGTATTTTCACAGGGTAGGAAAACTAGAGGAGAATGTGTTATTGATTGCCAAAGAGAAGGAAGAACCATGTTCAGAACATTCTGAATTGGAATCTCCCCAAGGTTACTTACAGAATGGGGAACTTCAAAACTTGCGATAATTTGTTGAGTTAATTTTTTGTGGAAAATCGGAAAGACCTCATACACTTATAGCGATCGTTATGAAGATGTGGTTTTGCTGTATCTTTAAGAGAGTTCAAAGACAGCAGAAATACCTGACAGCACCAAATGTCCTGAACAAGATATAATGTAACATGTGGTTCAGTAACTGGGAAGCTGGTTGCATGGAAACGACCAAATAGATTTGAATTAGGTCAATCATTTTAAATTATACCTCCCACACAAAAAAGAAGAAACTTCAACTAAATCTGAATTTAGTATGTTGGCAATCTTAAAATTCAGTGACACAAACAGATGGTTTGGAGTTGTAAGACCAGGTTAAATTGAACAGTTGGGAGGAGAACTGTCACGCTATCAGCATCTGCAGGCAGCCCGGATAATCGCTCTTTTAAAGGTATATTTATCGAAAAGTGACCTGTGATACAGAAATCCCGAAGAAAAAGAGAAGATCGATGCAGAAAAGTTTCGAAATCTGACTAGTTTTGTAAACTTGAACTTTTGGAAAATCTTAATCGTGGAGGTTGAAAAAGATTAGTACTGTAGAAGGGCAAGTAAAAGAAAGGTTAGGGGGTTGAATTGTGAATAGTTGTTAGGTGAGTATCTCTGTTAAACAACAAGGGATAAAGATGTGAATCGTTACTTTAAATAGTTGTTGGCCTCTGTAATTTTCAAAGATTTGTGCAAGAGTTAAACTTCTCCGTGTTGCTGGTTTAAATTGAGCGGGAGGGTTACCCCGTGTGTATCACTGTTACAGAGCGAATCAGTTAGAATAAAGCTGGGAAATTTGACCTAATTATGCCTGATGTCGAAATCAGAGATGCTGTTCTGATGCAGCAACATCCTTATCGGTATAACCCTCTAATGGTGGCAAATTCTGAAGACGATTGAATGCAAGATGACATAGTGAAAGTCGGTTACCGTGACTGGATCTCACTCATAGTATTGGTGTCAAATTCAGATGCATATCAAGCTTATGTATGAACTATTCCAAAGTTAATGAAGTACCAAAGTGTCATTCAGATACGCTTTCACATGAAGAAGACTATGTTGAACAGATTAAACAAGCTATTGATATTTCTGCGTGGATTTGCTCAGAGGATACTGGCAGGTACTGTTGTCTAAAATAACGAGTATAGTATAGGCTTTCCTCAGACAGAATCGATTGTCTCAGTTTAAAGTCAAACCATTTGTTATTAAAAATGCACATTTCGATGACTAACCAACAAAATCATTTCCGGCATACCAAATTGCACAGTAAATATTTATGACCTGGTGATTTTTAGGAGCACATGGAAAAAACATTTGCCAACTGTATCAGAATTCTTTAAATTACTTCTGGAGGCAAGCTTGGTGATAACCCTGGCTATCATTAACTTTACCAAAGCTCAAGTCAACTTCGTGGGTAATATTATTGTACATAGACAATTGCCCCTACGGAATGCAAAAACAAAGTTAAGTGGGAACTTTCCCATGCCATCGACAAGAAAAGCAGTACTATTGCTCGTATGATTAAGAGGATTTTATTCGCAATTCGCACCACGTTTTTGCAATGTGGCTGCTGCACTCACTGAATTACTGAAGTAACGCAAGACGTTTCTGTGAACGACAGATGGTCAGAAAACGCCTGCAAGCGGTGGTAACCATCGCCCCAGTATTAACCATACCTAATAACACAAATATTCAAGTTGTCTATTATTTCAAGTATGCGGATTTCAATGACTCGCTTGCGGGAAGACGATAAGAAGGCAGACCATCGTAGATTTTCTTTGCATGGTTATACTCAATGTAATATACATGTGTTGGAGTGTAATAACAGTATAAGCCTACAGGGGTTTTTAAATGAAGGCAATCTTGGATGCTGTTAGATCATTTCCTGTATTGACGAATGAGTGAAAAATCTGCTTGTTTGATGAGGTCAATCAGACGTTCGTTCTTTTTTCAGAAAGACAGAGGTTCCGAATGCCGGGAAAAATCTCCCTCAAAATGTTTTCAAAGCATATGTAACATGATGGCGAGCGGCTAGTTCTCCCAGTCCCGGTTTTTCTTTCTGCTGTTATTTTATAAAGCTTCAGCCTGTTTAGCTGGGGACCAAAGAACCGGCTGTATGCTGATTCTCTCTCTCTGTCTCTCTCTCTCTCTCTCGTTCTCTCTCAAATATCTACCTATCTCTCTGCAAGCCCTCTTCTGTAAGAATCTTTGCTTGAATGTATCTTTTTGCTCAGAGGGTTTTATCGGATGTTGCAGTAAATCGAATCATATCTTTGTTAAGTTGCATGTTCGTATCAGTTTGGTCTTCAAATAGTTAAGTCATTCTGAATTTGGTTTTGTTTTGTTTGTGTGTAAATAAATTCTGTATTGTTCACAGCTGAGTGTATAGACCAACTTCGATGCTCCCGGAGCAAACATCTGCATAAATCAATTCGAAAAGTAACGTTCTGGGCAAACCTTTCAAAATGCTTTGCGGAAGTCTTGATTTCAAAATTAAGTGTAAGTGGACATTATCACAATCAAAGAAGATTGACCAAAGTGAACGATTTGATAAGGATTCCACATAGAAAGCGATCTCACAGAATATGCCATGTGAATCTGCTCATAATGTGTTATGATTGGAATGGAAAACCAATGATGAATGATTAGGGTGTCGGTTTGCTCGCTGAGCTGGAGGTTTGACATCTTATTTATATAGATATAAATAGAAAGTAGGAGACAACATCTTCGCTTCATTTGGAGGTCGCCACTGATGATGCGACCTAGCCAGGTAATGAAACGTCTGGATATCAAACCTACAGCTCAGCGAGCAAACCTAAACCCTCAACCTCAACCTGAGCTACAAACCTTCACAAACCTTGCAAAACGAAGAATGTGTTACTTGTGACACAGGGATTACGAACCAAGGATTCTGAATTGGGCATTAATTACATTATCTTGGACAATGAGAAGTTTTCAAAAAGACTGAGATACATTGAGTAGCCTTGCAGAGGAAAACAGAAATGACCTGAAAGAGTAAGTGATGCTGTATGGCAAAATATGTGGAGTTGAGCTGTGGAGAGCTCATCTGATTATGCATGATGTAGAGATAGGAAATGCTCTTACAATTAAGCAGCATCCTTATCGACTTACTCCATTAAAATTAACACACGTTCATAAAGACATTAAACACATGCTCTAAGACAGCACATAGGATGTGAGTTGCACTTACCGGAGCTCATCCATTGTAATGTTGTGAAACCCGATTCATACCCAGCCGTTAGATGTAAACAATTGCAAAACCACTGCAGGTACAAAATGTGATTCTTCGCTGATTCCGCAATACAGCTTTGCATTGAAAAGGTCAGAATAGCTAGGTATATTTCTGTTTCAGAATATATCAGAGGATGCTGACGGGTGTTTTTTATCTGAAAAAGTGAAGACAATTTTCGTTTTTCAAACAATGAATGAACTTTAGCAATTTAATTCATGCTATTTGATATGGAAAATGTGGCATCACATTTCAGAGACACAGCAATAGAGTCATTTCCATATTACACAACTGCGTGGTGTACATTGAAGAACTTTTTTTTGTCACCAATGCAATAGAAATTTTCAGAATGTATTGAAATTATTCGTTTGACTTTCCAAGGCAAGCTAGTTGACAAAGCTGACTCAGAATGAATTCGTGAAAGTCCAAGTTATTATCCTGGGTTTTGTTCTTGGATATGCACAAATGACTTAAGGAATGTGAAAACAAGAGTACGTGTGGAGTTCCCCATGCGGCGATAAAGAGAGTCATATTATATTTCCTCAGATTTAGTGGGTTTCATCGGAAATTCAGAACAAATGTTAGGAGAGCGTCTGTTTCAGTCCAAGTTTAATATCTGTCTTGCCTGGGAAGCTTCTAAAACAGTCTATATGCTCTCACGTAGTGAGGTAATCAATTATACAATCTGTGAGGATGGGATGCATCGTAGCAAGACAGAAATTGAGGAAGCAATATCACAGGTCAAGATGCTCAAGAAGAATGTTGGGAGGCAAAGAGTTACAGAGGATGAGAGTCACAGTAGTGGGATGTTGATGGTGCTTTGAAGGCAGCAGCACGGATATAGAAAATTCATGAGATGATATTTGGATATTGTCAGATTGCAAGTAATATATGATGGAACTGTACATATTATTGCGTTAGGTCCAGAGGGAGAATTGTGTGCTGTTCCATGCCACTTACTCCTCACTTTATGTTTATACACTGTGTTGTCATATATGTCTTCCATATGGAAGATAATCTCACAATCTTATCCATCAATAACTCTCTTAATTTTGTACATCACAAGTAGACCCACAACGGCATCATGTGCCTCCAGGGGAACAAAGACGGACTGCCCAGTCTTTCCTCATATCTGAGATATTTATTTGCAACATCGTGGTGAATCTTCCCGGACACATCCCGATGCAACCACATCCACTACAATGTGGCGAACAGAAATAAACACAGTTTTCCATCTGAGAAAGAATCAATAGTTGAAAATGTTGCAAAAGGAATTTTCTGCTTCGATATTCCTCACATTGGCTAAAGAAATAAAGCTCCTGTATGGCTTCTTCATCATCATGGAATCCCCACAGTGTGGAAACCGGCCATTTTCCGAACACGTCCCCATTGGCCCGCCGACGTGTATCCCATCCAGAGCGATTCTTCTGCGCTATTGTGCGACGGTTCCGCTACCTAATGTGTCTCACCAACACAACTCTGAACACGACGGCTGATTCAGCTTGGCCAGTTCACCAAACCCCGCTGTCGAACCTTGTTGACATATGAAGGGATGTTTGCCTCATACACTATGATCTCTTTGTTCGTCGGTGGTCCCTGGCGACTTTCCATTCGTTGTTCCCATCCATCGCTTATTAAACACCCCAAAATTAATCATCGTGCACCTTTAGGGATTAATTGTATCTGCCATTGCTGTGCACAATTTAGTTGCTGATCAATACCAGACAATCTGCTGAAGCAATCCATGTCACGTTCAACAGTAATACCAAATTTCAAGTCATCTGCAAACTCACGCATTATGCATTCTCCATTCACACCCAAGTTGTGATTGTACAGTTCAAAATAGGGAAATTGGGAAATATTTTGAAAATAACGGAGCTTCTATTTGAAACGCGTTTCAGGAAACGTATTTTTCTCTCTCACTTCCTCAAGTGGTAGCGAATGGAGGAAATTTAAATTGTTAGGTGCACTCTTGATAACCAGGTGACTAATAAATAATCGGAGAATTGTAAGATTGCAGAGTTGAGGAGTAAGTTGGAAAGGTATTGAACTTATTGCTTGTGACTGTGTGTTGGGGAACGAGTCACCACGAAGCACTCAGTTGCCTATTCTTTTCCTTGTGTGGTTGGGTGACTTCAGGGAGAGAGATTAGTGGCCTCTCGTACTGATACATGGTGTCTGTAACAGGGAGGTCCTTTATGTGGGTTTTGCTCTCTTAAGGTTTCTTCACCTTGTGATGGAAGCCAAACCTGGTCAGTACTTTCCCTTTGCATTTGAAGAACGACGCCAAGAATTGATGAAACTGGATATGTCTTGGCGTTCGAAGAGCGAGCAGCACACATTTTGTCTCCTTCTCTATTCCCAGATTGTCCAGAAACACTCCACAGTCAGTTCGTTCAGCCACGGCGACTAACCACTCGAGAGCCATCCGAGTGTCCAGGTCGTTAAGACTGCCAGAATTGCATAGAAAGCTGTCCTTCTCCGTGCTTAGCTGTGATAGGTCATCCTGCCCTCTGGATTCGAGACGAGGGAGCCGACGTCGGCCGGCAGCACAAGGAGCTGCTGACCAGTGCCGCGATTTCGTTTTTCAGCAAGTAGAAGAAGTGGAAACTGCCGGTCAATTCCTGGAGAAGCTGGATCATCGGCCTTATGAACGCGCTGTTATGACACGTGGAAATAATCCCTCCTGATTTAAATCCAACACACAGAAATGTTTCACACCGTGCTGTAATCTGAATATTCGACTGTCAAAGAACTAACCCAAACGTTACCATGGAATGAAAAAAATTACAACTTTCTTATTTAAAGTGTAAGACAGAATAATTAACTGGAATCTACTTACAACCCCATTTCTCTAAAGGATCTTTTACGTTCCCGTTGACAACACTGGTCCGATATAACTACCTGACTCAGAATTAGAGAAAAATTCAAATTTCAAAACCAGCCACCTATCCAATTTTCCCTTCGTTTCTTCCTCTGTAGATTTCCAGGGTCGGTGTCAATAATTTTCGCTGTGGAAAGGTACCTGCCAGACAGTTCTTACTGTCAGCCTTTATCTGTTGGGCTTTTTGCAGTTCTTCTCCAACTCTTCATTTTATTTCGCTGTTTTACATCAAGGCATGGATCATTTCAGTGCTGTCATCACTGTTAAAAAACGACATTTCAAATCGATTGAAGTTTGGTATTTTGCAGCATAATTTAATCTGTTTGCCGAATTTGCATCTGTTTCTGTTGTCTTCGGGCAACCCCCCTCCTCCAACTGTTTGACCAAATGTTTCACTTTTACTTTGTTCAGAGCACTTGGTGCTGTGCCAGGTTACCCTGCTCACCTTTAACGTTCTTAAAGTGACAGTACCGTTTACCCCTTCATAACACCTCCGTCCTTAAGAAACAATGAACCATCATAATGAAAAGATGTCTGCTTTGTAGGAAGCAAAAAGATTCCCGAACATACAGATAACTTTAACTTAAGGTCGCCTTAACCTCTTCCCATATACTGCGGGATATGAATCATTCAATGAAAAAAATCTTAGCTAAGTTTTATCAATCAAATCCAAAATACCGCATCTGCGATTACATTCATACGACCCGCAAGATTTACGATTTTTAAGTTGAAACTCTGCAACCTAAGCTTGCAAAGGAATAGTCGCATATTCTTGTATTGACAGCTTTTTAAGAATGCAAGAGGATTGTTTGCTGCATACGCAACAGTCTTGGACAAATCGTTCGTGTCATACATTTTAAAATATGTAAGGTCAGTCCCAAACTCAATAGCTCCTCTCAATCGCAGAGTATTTCCACTGCTGGATGTTGCACTTCCTCAAAAAGTAACCAACTGCCAGTTCAATCCCATCCTCATCTTGCTGTCACAAACCAGCTCCAACTCTGATGTCACGAGCGTCAATGCCGACTATAAAAGGCATTGAAACGCTTGGTGCTGGTAAAACGGGTTTGGTGATCAACAATACTTTCAAAAGATCGAATGCCTGCTGGAGTTTTTTCTGTCTATTGAAACTTAGTTTTCTTCTTCAGAAAATCGATTAACGGTGCCATTGCACTTCTGATGTTTGAAACAAACAACTGATAGAATTTGCTAATTCTCAGAATTGAAGCTTTCTTCGAGTTTTGTCATGGAAACTCCTCTATGGCCTTCGTGATAACTATCCGTGGGGTCAACCTTCCAAGACTGGTGTTATGCCTCAAGAACGTCACCTCCGCTTTAACGAATTCATATTTGTTTAAGGTTACCATGAGTTTTGCTTCTGGTCGTCATTTAAAGTGCTCCCCAACTGTAACATGAGACTCTGCCAGAACTTACTAAAGATCATAACATCATCCACATAGACTGCACAGTTTGCTAACCCGGCCACAATTCCATTAATGAGTCTTTGGAATGTGGCTGGGGTGTTCTTCATTCCACAGAACATCAAGTTAAACTTATGTCGTTCTTTTGGTGTTACAAATGCAGACATTTCTTTTGCCGTCCCTGACAAAGTTACCTGCCAATACCTACGCAATACTTTCACCTTGTTGATGAAACTGGCCTATTAATTTTCTCGATACAGTCCTCCAATCTAGAAATTGAATTTGAGTCTGGTCTTGCAACGGCGTTGACATTCCAATAACTCACGCAGAATTGCTCTGTCCCTTCTCTTAGTTCTGGAACTAAGACAATCAACGAACTCCACTCACTCTGGCTTGGTTTGATGGTATCCTCTTCAGTCATGGCCTTTACGTCCTTCAGTATCTGTCTGACTTTGATAGGATTAAGCGGTTTGGGCTTGTTTCACTGCAGCAGTATTACCTACATCTACTTTATATAAAATATCATTAGTCCTCTCCCAATGATACTTATGTCCGAAACTGCAGTAACAAATCTTTCAATTACATTCCATGGTCTTGAGACAGGTCGCTTACTGACCTATCCCACTCCTCAAGATCTTCCTTACTTTTTAATCTATTTAGAGCCACATCAACAACTACATGATCTGGATTTGATTCCTCACTTTACGGGGCAATTAACTAACACCTCTTTCTCCAGTTCTTTCTCGTATAAAACGGTTCAACATGTTCAAATGACTGACTGATGTTTTTGTTTCGATCTGACATCTTTACTAGTTAGTAGACCTGACTCAACGTTTTCTCAGTTTGATAGGGACCACTAAACTTCACTTTCCAGGGATCTCCTGTCACTGAAATGAGCACTGCCACGTCATCCCCTCGGGAAAACATCAGGTTCTCAAAGCTTTGATCTGCCACCTGCTTCATTCAATACTGAACACTTTTGCAGTTTATTTATTAACTCACCTATTCGATTTAGTCTCCCCCTCAACAATACATAATCCTACTGTGGGATCTCCCAATTTTGTCCTGCCAATTTTTCTTGAATTAACCTCAAGCGCCTCTCACTTTATCACCGAATATTAACTGGAAGGGAGTGCACTGAGTCGTTTTGTTTGCTTTAGCTTTAACTGCAAACAATGCGATTTGGATACATTTAGCCCAATAATTTCCTTTAATCCTAACAGTCTGCTCACAACAACGTCTGTTGCTCCTTGTGAGTCAAGGTCTATGCACTGGATTTAAAGTGTTATATACTTAAGCTACCACAACATTCTTAGACAACGTAGAATAGAATTTGATCTTTGGTCTAAGAAAATCTCTCTGGGTTGTCCATTCGCTATGAAGAAAGCGACTAACTCCTCTGTTACCTTTTTTCCCTTGATCGTCCACAATGTAATTGCCTCAAGAGAACTGGTAGGCATATCCATTACGGATAACAATTATCACTTCCGATCATTAGTCTAGGGATGGGACGTGCACATTCACTTGGAACCCGTGTGACAGGTTCTTCGAAGGCTGGAATTGGATCGAATTCCATTTCAGGCTAACAACATTTGTTTGTACTTAAACCTGAGTCTTTAGTGACGTCCTACCGGCTGTTAATGTGGAACCCATACACCCCCTGTCTGTATGCTACTAGAAAAACAATCTGGCGCACTTTGGCCCATTCCTCCTCTGCACTAACCTGCTGTCGTCTCCATATGCATCTTAAGATTCTATGTTTCAGATAAATACCCTCTGCAATATTCTCTGCCTCTTTATCAGAGCATGCATGCACACACACACACACACACACACACACACACACATATATATATACTTCATCGTCTTGTGTTGCAATTGCAAGCCTCTTACCCTTTTAGGGCAGAACATTTCTGTCTGACCCTCCGCCTGTTCAGATTTTAATACTGCATCTTTACATCAAACAGGGTTTCCGCGAACTGAACCTCAATTGCTTCATCTTTGTCTTTATTTTTGCTTCTTGCTCGGACTTATGATGGTGGGATCTGGTTATGACACAGTCTCGGAAAATTCCAAGATGTTTCTGTTTTGACTCTTCAGTTCCTTGGTCTTCCTTGGGTTTCTGCACAACAACAGGTGTCATTCCGCATTGGATCCTGCTAATCATGCCAAAGATCAAATTGAATTCCTAGAACTGACACTCTGTCAGTCATTCCTACTGTTATTTCCCCAGTCTTGAGTTTCTACGATAACCTGATCTAACATAGGAGAAAGCTAAATTGCTGTTCATCTCTCCGACAAATTTCTACACTCTCGGGTAACCGATCAGAAAGAGTGCATATTCGCTGAGTTAATCGTTACAACGTCTGGTTTGATCCTGTATCCCTCAAAATTGTATTTTTTTGTCATTCTGTCCGCGGTCTTTCTGAACAAACTTTACAAATAAGTGCATTCTTTGTTGAGATCAGGTACAACATCCATTTCAAGCCCCTGCCCTGGCTGTGCTCTCTTCTGCAACTCCTCCATTGGGATTTCATTTACTAACTTCACTGATACTGCTGGCTTAGCTTCATTTACCATATCTTTTCCCACAGTGCCTTTCTTTATCGACCAGCAATGTGACCGTCAGTGTCCGACATTCTGGCACTGAAAACATACTTTCTCAGTGCCCTCATGAAACCACCACCACTGTAATTGTCTGTGTCCCTCTCCATTACAGTAAAAACACCTGAAGCCTTTCACCCCCTTGGGCTTCTTTAACATGTGGTAAAATCTTATCAGTTCTCTCTAAACATTCTTTCATGGGGACGGATCCCCCTCAAAGGAAGAATTTCACCAACATGTATTCATCTCGTAGTCATGTTGCCCTTCTCACTTCCTGAAGTTTCTGATCCTCCATGTGAATTCCTACGACCTCGAGAAGTGAGTTTTCAAACTCCTGCAGCAGAATGTTCTCTCGGAAAGTGTCAATGGTCTTATCGATCTTTAAAGCACGCAGTCATCCATAAAAAAAATGACTGTTTAGTTCTTTCAAACTCAACAGAAGGCTGACCTGGTTTCCCTCTTTACATTTTAACCTGCTGCCTGTATACTTCTGGTGCCAATTTATAAGCACTGACAATCTCCGATTTCACCTCTTCACAATTACTTGACCCCTCATCTAACAGCACAGCAAATATCTCAAAAGCCTTGCTTACCAGCTTAGTCTGAAATAGCAT
Organism: Chiloscyllium punctatum; assembly: GCF_047496795.1. Taxonomy (NCBI): domain Eukaryota; kingdom Metazoa; phylum Chordata; class Chondrichthyes; order Orectolobiformes; family Hemiscylliidae; genus Chiloscyllium; species Chiloscyllium punctatum. Next base: position 30,155,761 of record NC_092789.1, on the reverse strand, counting down.
TACTCATAAATCTTCGGACCACTCAATCTACCGAGCCAATATGTGTTAAATCAAATAATGAAGACTTCACCATCTTCCTCATCAAAATGTAGCATAATTTTGACATATTTGTAGTAATTACCAAGTTTTATATCAGTCTCTATCCTGTCAACTACATTTTGCTAATACGTCGTAACCTCTCAAGGTCAAATTTAAACAAGCAACACAGAAAAGAGGCTAACCCGTGCTGTAATCTGTTAAAATTCGAGAGGCCAAGGGCTATCATAATAGTCAAAATTTAAAATAAACACATCGGTTCTTTTTAAAAGTCTAACAGAGAATAATCAACTATGTGCAACTCCTCTCTCTGACACATTTCCCTCTCGTTGACTGGTCCAATAAAACACCTGATTAAGATTTACAGGAAAATTCCAATCTCAAAACCAGCCGCATGTTGATTATTTTATTGGTATCTTACTCTATAGATTCTCCATCGAGGTCTGAGTCGATGTTGTTCTCTGTGCAAACTCCTTCACTAGCTCTCAGAGAATTCTGACTCGCAGACTACGTCTGTTAGTCTTTCGGCATTTTGTTCCCAACTCTTCAAGTTGTTGAATATTTGTACCAATCGTTCCATTGGTTTTAATACTGTCAAAATACCAAATGCAAACTTTATTGGATTTTAGAATTTTGTGTACAATTTAAACTGACTGGACGAATTCGAATTTTTATTGGTCTTATCGCAACCCCGGTATGTTAACTGCTGGACCAACATTACATTATAAATTTTGCAGCACTCTGTGTCCTTGCTGAGTCCTTCAGTCTCTTAAAGGTACAGTACATCTCTGTAACTTCATAATATGCGAAACAGGTTTGACGATTATTTGGAAGATCACGTCTTGATTAAAGATAGTCAGCAAGACTTTGTGAGAGACAGATCATGCTTCACAAGATTTACTGAATTCTTTGAGAATGTGACAAAACACGTTGATGTAGGTGTAGCAGTGGTTGTGATGTACATGAATTTAAGCAAGGCGTTTAATAAGGTTTCCTACTGTAGGCTCATTAATACAGTAAGGAGGTGTGGGAAACAGGGAAATTTGGCTAACTGGATACGGAATTGGTTGGCCCATATTCGAAAGAGAGTGGCGATTGATTGAAAGTATTCAGTCTGGAGCTCAGTGACCAGTGGTGATTCGCAAGGTTCAGTTCTGGGACCTCTTCTCTATGTGATGTTTATTCATTTCTTGTGTGAGGAAGTGGAAGGGTGAGTCAGTAAGTTTACCAATGACACAAAGCTTACAGATAGTGGGGTGCAGACATGTTTCAGGTTACTATGGTACGTTGACAGGATGCAGAGCTGTGCTGAGAAGTGGCAGATTGCGTTCAACCTGGAAACGTGTGCATTGATTCTTTTTGGTAGATCTAAACTGAATGCAGAACGCAGGGTTGAAGATAGGATTTTTGGCAGTGTGGAGGAACGGAGGAATCTTTTGACCTCATCCACAGTACGGTCAACTCTAATACCCAAGTTGCCACGGGTGTAAGAAGGCGTCAGGTGTGTTGGCTTTCATTGACACCGGATTGAGTTTGAGGGGAGTTAGGCTATGCTATACCAATAAATTGTTTATATCCCTGTTAGAACCTGCCATTTCACCTCTGTTTATGTCGTCAGAACTTTGGGGACGGGACGATCACTTCAGTACTCCAAATTGTTACTACTGTACCGGTGCAATCTTCTCAGTCTATCTCGTCGCCTGAGGTGTGGTAACCGTCCAGTGAAACCAACGCCAGTTTCTCCGCAATCTTAGGATTTTGCTACTTTATAAGGGTTATTTGCCTTTTATTCCACAGTCGTCATAAAGGCACAGGCTCTGGCTGTCTAGTCAGAAAACTGCAAATCAGTAAGGCAGTGTGAGCTCGCAGACGGTGTGTCAGCTTTGATCGAACAACGATGTCGAAATTTGTTCACGAAAGTAAAAACAACGAAAATACAGATATCTCAAGGCAATGATTCACAAGATCATTTCTGAACGCTAATAGATATTCCAAACTGCGAAGGAGGAAGACGAAATCAAGAAGTTGCAATATTGCTTCAAAATATTGGAATAAGTTAATAATCTTGCATTGTTTAGCCTTATAAAGGCACATGCGCATCAATTTGGATCAATGCTTGGAAGAATGTGCACGAGTGGAATTGTTCTCAAAGCGAAAATATCGGGGAGACAATGCACTGTTAAATTTATATTCATTCGTCGAGAACATTTAGTCTGAACATGTGACAGACTTATTGGAGTTCACAAGACGATCTTACATCAACGAAAATTGTTACGATTACGCATTCTCAGGAAATGAAATGAAAAGTGTCTTGTTCAAAGACGTTTAGGTAAGATGCGACTTTGTGACTGTATTGTTGAGAACATGCCTTGGTGCCTGCAGCCGGGAATCCAATCAGAAGCATATGAGTGTAGATAAGTAGACCAGAAGTCCAGATGGTGACTGGCATACGGTAGTGGGAGAATGGGTTAAAAATTAAGGCATAAAAATGATGGTGGAAATAAAAATTGCATAAATTGCTCCATGTACCAGCTGTTAGTTGTAGCAGAATGTAAAGTGTTTTTATTGTTTATTAATTCATAGTACGAGGGTATCTCTGGATGGACCAGTACATATTGCTCATTCTTAATTATCCAGAAGGCAGTTAAGTGTTTAATGTTCAATTGACTGAAATAAAGCAAAGGATCAACTCTGGTCACTCGAAGAAGAAGGAGGATAATGAAATGGATTACGATTGTACATTATCGCTCAACCTCAAAGTAATGACCAAACTCTGATTATTTCTCGATTTCATTTTTAAAAGCCTAAATAGGGACAACAATGAGAAAAAATGAACCATCCCTGAATTGCAATGATGCCGAGACGTTCTGATGCAATTTACAAGGCACCAAATCAATCAGGCAAATTTCCGAAAGAGTTGTGGATACATGAATTCTGAAACAAAAGCCGGAATCGGTTGAAATTCTCAGCAGTTTGGCAGCCTCTTTGCAGTGAAATCACGGTAAAAGTTTCTATTCCAGTGGCCCTTCATCAACTCTGATCGCAGATTGGAAAATGATTTTTTTTTTGCATAAGATGGAATGTGGGAGGTGGAGAGAAGGGGACTATGAGATCAAATGATAGTTAGAGATAGTGAACGATGCTGCTCCAGTTACAACGCTATGTTGCCGTTTTCATCAGAGACATCGTAAAGGCAGAGGTTCTGATATGTCTGGAACTATCCATTTGAAAATATTTTACGCATGTTTTCTTACAAAAAGCATTTATACAACGTGTGGGGAGTAACCAGCCCTCTCCGCTGAGGTTATTAGGGAGCGGTTTGTTTGGCGCTGTTGGTTCGGTTTTATCTGTGGTTTAAGGGAAGCACCTCCATGCTGATCATTTGGTTTTCTGCCATTTGTCTCAAAACCCTGTATTTGATCGAACATTTTTTTGACAAGGTGGTGTTGATGGGGATAATACACTTTTCTTCGAGCAGCTTATTAATTTGTAATAGAGTCAATCGGGCTTTAAGATCGTTTATGTTCTTCCAACTGAGCCACAGAGGCAAATTCAAACGTGAAGAATGCGTATCGCAACTTCAGTAGATGCACGCTCGAATTTTCTCCAATTTGCATTTCTTGTTTTATTCCACCTACTGTTTCAGCCAAAATAAACCTCCCTGATTCTACTTGTGTGACGACTGTGATTATGTAAATGAGTGATTTCCCCGAAGGATTGAAGTATGTACAAATACAGATTCCCTTCGACTCTCTCCACTCTGTGTACTCAAAGTTTTCAGCTTCTGCAGACACCATACACTGTCACATGAAATGGAGAAGCCTGCAATTCTCCTGGTGAAAGAGTTTTATTACCCATTACTTGCATCTGTAGCTGTTCCTGGTGAGTGCATTCTGCTTTTTTAAAACAAATTTTCCTAATCAACTTCTTTCGTGACACCGTTTATTAATACCTAACATGTAGAACTGTTTATCTCACTTGCGTTTTATTCACTGTTTTTGCTTCATCTCTTTCGTGCGATCATACTGATACCGTGTATATTTGGACTGCCTTGTTATCCCTTTCAAGCTAATCTTAGCACTAGATGACAAAATAGATATTGGATGTCGTTAAGCACATGAAATTGACTGACATTGTCATATTTCATTTAAATCTGGCACTGACATATTATTCACTGCTTTTCTTTCTATTTCATAGCGAACTTGGCCACAATTTGGATTCTTTCACAAAGGAAATGTGGTCTTTCCAAATGTATCACTGTTTACATGGTGGCCATGGCAACAACGGATCTACTGGTCCTGATCAACAATGTAATATTCTATCACATCTGCAGTTACTACTTCCCTTTTTCATTTCTGTCCCATACTCCTGTTTGCAGAGTCATTATATACATGACCGCTGTCACTCCCGATTTATCTGTTTGGTGCCTTGTTTTTTTCACACTTGATCGATTTGTCGTGATTTGTTGCCAGAAATTTCAAACAAAATATTGCACCGAAAGAACTGCAATCATTCTGGTAATTACGATCACGATTGTGATCATAATGAAGGAACTTCCCGTTTTGTTTGCTTATGAACCTGAGAAAATTATTAACAACGTGCAGTGGGGCTGCCGGTCAAGTGCAGCTTTTTTTTCATCTTCTGCAGGTGTATGTTATGTCTGGTTTTACAGCGCCTGTGTCATTTGGATTCCCTTCACTTTGATTGCCTTATGCAATACATTAACTGTCCAACGCATTGCACTGGCGAATAGAACCCGCACTGAACTCCGCAGCTCTAAGAGTGGAAATCGGTGTGACTCAGAAATGGAGAACCGCAGAAAATCCATCATTTTATTACTCTCAGTATCAGTAAGTTTTCTCTTGCTCTGGTTGACAAATGCCGTGAGTTTAGGTGTTACAAAAATAACAAATACTGTTTATTACAAAGGCAAGTTCACAAATCCTGAATTTGTCGCCATTGAAGTGGGAGACATCTTGAAGTTTTTCACTTGCTTCCTGAACCCTTGTATTTATGCAGCAACCCAGAACAAATTCAGAGCAGAGCTTAAAAGTATGGTAAAATCTCCGTGTGTATTAATCAACTTAAATTTCTACAGAAGTCACAAAAAATAAATTTCGTCGAGAAATGGTTCTGCCTTCAATGTTTTAGTTTCAGGTCTTTCTCCATCATAAATTTGCCTTATTTCTGGTAAAATGTAACATTATTCATTTCTACATTCACATATCTTGAACTTTCCAGAGCACATTCGGTATGTATGTTGTTTTATTTTTACCATATGAAAAACAAATGGTTCCATTTCAGCCACTGAATTCGAAGAATTCTATTTGAAAACATCAATCAAATTCATTTAATCTGAAATGCATTACGGCATGATCACATGCCTTGTCAATTCTCGTGGACACTGTATCAGAATATTCTATTCCATGGACACGTTATGGGAGAGATGTCGTCAATGAAAAATGTGACAGGATATTCAAAGACAGCAGATGTCATGTGGAGGAAAGTGCACACTCTCACTAACCCTAATTTGTACAACAGTATATTTTATTGCATTATCAATTTAGAATTAATGGAGAAAATCAACATGTCTGGCAAAATTCCGAAGAGAGGCATCGGCGTCAAGAGGCCTATCCAAATAGTGGGGTGGGAGTTGCTGAGACCAGTGGAGGGGGAATGCAGTCAATGCAATGGGGGCTATCCATATGATGGGATGCAGAGGGTGTAAGAAAAACAGGAGGACTGCTGGGATTATGGGAACCTTCCATTGTTCTCAAACACTCTCCCCCAACACCTCAAATGGTCCCAAACAACCCGGAATATCTTGCCCACACCACGCATCTCTGCCTTCCACAAGGACCATTTTCTTTCCAAATCCTTCGTATGTGCCACACTCCTTCCATCTCTCCTCCACCTGTACATTTCTCTGTCTCTAGAAAAGACGCAACAGCTGTCATCAAAACATTTCCCTCATCTCCATCCAAGGTACGAGGCAGGTGAGACACATGTTCACCTATACCTCCTCCAACCTTGTCTACTGAAACTGATAGTTCCTGCTTGTTTTTTTTTCAGAACCAGTCTGTTTGACACCAATAATCAGGTTTTATCTGGAGACCAAAGAAACCAGCTCCATGTTGATCTCTTGTTTCCTGCCATTTCTCTTGTAAAGACCTGTGTTTGATTTTACCCTTCATTGCCAATGGAATGCTTACTAGGACTATGCACTTTTTATCGAACACCATCATTAATTTGTGATATGGTTAAACAGTTTGTCAGATAGGTTATGTTATTCCAAATCGTGTTCACTTTTGTTCATGGTTTTTCCGGTAGTCCGTGAATAAATTTTGTTTCGTTTAAAACTTTCCCAAGATAGAAACATTCTGTGAACAGATCACTAGGCAAAAAAAGGAAAAATAAAGCCCAGATTGTGACATGCAATACTCCAATCCAGAATGGGAAGAAAAATCTGATCAAAATGTAGTCAAAAAGCCGCTAAGAGATGTTCACTGAAATTTCCAAATGTTTAAACTCCAACAGCGTCCGAATAAATCTAGAGTGAAAAAGCAGGAAGAAACTAGAACGTTTCCTTTGTGACACAACTCAGGTTGTTCTATTTTTGCCAAGATTATAAAATAAGGTCAAAGCTTCGGAAGCTGAGTGATCGAGTGGTCTTCAGTAGCGAGGTCCGAAAATCTCATTCAACCCCTTTGTGAAAAGACATCAGGACAAAGGGAATTCTTATTGCGACTGCATCAGCACAATGAGGACTACAAGTGGCTGACTATGGCTATTTTGTGGGATATGCACTTGAGATGATGATGCCTGGTGTGTGGGGTTGACGAAAATCATCGGGAAGGTGCTGGATCTCAAGGATTGTTGAACTGGATATAACGTGTCAGTATTCCCATTCGGTAAAAGATGTACTGATTTTCCATATTGCACTGATTTTCACTGCAACAAGCCTGAGACAGGAACGGCCGCCCGAATATTCGATGGTATGTTGAAATAAAGGGCAGCATGGTCATGTATTTAGACAGAAGCTAATAGTACAAAACACAGTAATATGGTCTACGTTTCAGTTCCCCAGTGTGCAGTGCAGGACATTGTAATCAGTGAATAAAGAAGGCTCGATTGCCTGAAGGCAAGTTACAACCTTGTCTGGAACAAGAGAATGTCAGGAGTGACAGAGTAAACAGACTGGAGTCAAACAGTCTACAACTGCACAGGTGTGTGCAATAAGACTGCAGGGTGGATTTGGGAGAGAAGAAGGAGTTGTTATGGACAAGGCCAGACCACCTCAGAAATATGTTAAGTATGTAACATCGACCGTAATTTTTCATATTTTATAGGCAGATACGAAGTGGATATTCCAGGTATGGTGCAGCTGGTCAAACCACTCGGCTTTAAGCAAAACAGAATCTATTTAAACACAACTGTAAAAGCACATCCAAAAGAACAAGGAATTTAGATAAACTTAGGTATTGAAAATCTTAACTGACTCGGTACAACAAAAAACATATCAGACACCTTTTAATGAGCAGCCACTGCTTCAGGAGCCTCCGGAATCTCCACAAGGGGGAGAGATAGAGAGAAACTGAAATGTAATTCCAAGAAAGAAAACATCACCGTCACCTTTCGGTTTCTGAACTCTTCCACTATTAACCTGTCATTGTCAATATTGTTTATAATACTGGATGCATATTTTGCGTTGTCAGTCAATGTGTCTAATTTACATTGTGCACGATTTGCACTTCATGCTGCAGATTCTCCGATGCTGAACCGAAACTGCAATGTATGCTCTGAATCAATGTGCGTTCAGGCGGCAGGTGAAGATGGTCCTGGAATATCCCCTAATATATCATTCAATCAGAAATCACAGGCTACTCAATAAATCCAGAACTTTACAATATCAAATCAAGTTTGCAGCAATGAAACAGCCTGCCGCTCTGGTCAAATTCTCTGCGTAGTTCTGTCTTGTCCTATCTTCTCACACAGGTTATGGGTCACGTTTCAACGTCTCTGTCAACTTTATGCAAGCAGTTCACTTCCCCTGTCGACAACTTCAACTTGTGATTTAAAAGGGTGTTCATTTAATATTGCCAAGCGGCAGAGCTCACTGGTGATTTCGCATTTTTGTTTCAGGGGCTGAGCGAATTAAAGACAGATTAAGATCCAATGCGTAGTCCTCAGGGAAGGTGAGGTGATCGGGAATGAGTTCAAGAGTTGGGGTCAATAGCCCTGCTCTAACTTGCACTTCTGAAGTTACGACACACTCTGCGCCTTGCCCTCCAACTCATTGCTCCATCCACGCTTGAAAGTTCTCTTTCCCAAACTCTGTCACCGCCTTCTGCAAAGTCCTCCCATTTGCTAACTGTCTTCCGTTCTTACTTCCCCCTCCTTCATGCGTCACACTCTCTGCCTCGTGAACTTTCTCACTACCGGGAGTTCTTCTGAGCTAAAAATGTCTTCACTACCCCCATATCTTTCCTTCATCCATTTGTCACTCTTCGACCTTTTCCTTCCTCTACCTCCATAGTTGTTCTCTCACTCTGTCTCCTTCCATCTCTCAATCGCTCTCTTTCCCTTACTCTCCTGCTCTTTTGCACTTCTGTCTGTCTCGCCATTATTACAAAAGAACAAAGAAGAGCACATCACAGGAACAGGCCTTGCGGTCATTCAATCATGATCCACCATATTTTGTCCTTCCATTTTAAAGCTGTGTTCACTTACAGGACCCATACCACTCAATTCCCTTCCGACTCATGTATTCGTCCATTGATTGCTGAATACAACCATTGTGTCTGCTTCAACTATCTCCTCTAAGTGTACGTTCGAGGGATTCACCAACACAAGTTTGAAAAAAAATTACTCGCACATCTCATTGAAACCAACCACCTACACACCTTGAACACATGGCCCCCTTCACCCATAGATAAAGCTTCATAAGTTGCATATCCATCCCATTCACAATCCTATAACGTCTCACAGATCGCTCATCCAACTCCAGCATTTTCATGAAATTCATCCAGAACTTCATCAATCTGTATATCGCCTGCAAACTTCTTCACAGGACCAGCCACGTTTTCCTCTGAGTGATTCATGCACATCACAAACAGCAGAAATCCCAGCACTGATCCCTGTAGAACACTGCCAGTGACAGCCCTCCATTCTGAGAAGCGTCCATTAACCCTTATCATCTGCCTCATATTACTTAGCCAGATCTGTATCCATCTTGCCAGATCTCCCCTAATACTGTGTAAATGTATCTTTTATACCAGCCTGCCATGGAGACATTGTCGAATGCTTTAATAAATTCCATGTAGATAACATCAATCAATTTGCCCTCATCAATCATCTTCATTCCCCCGGCAAAAAAAAACTCGATCAAGTTGGTGAGGAAGGACCACCCCTGCAGTAAACTATGCTATTTATGGCTAATAAGACCTTTTATTGTAAAGGTGCATAGATCTTGTCCCTGGGAATCTTTTACAATAATTCCCCGACCACTGATGAGACACGCACAGGTCTGTAATTTCCAGGATTATCCCAATTACTCTTCTGAAATAATGGGATAGAACATAGAACATAGAACAATACAGCACAGAACAGGCCCTTCGGCCCACGATGTTGTGCCGAACTTCTATCCTAGATTAAGCACCCATCCATGTACCTATCCAAATGCCGCTTAAAGGTCGCCAATGAATCTGACTCTACCACTCCCACGGGCAGCGCATTCCATGCCCCCACCACTCTCTGGGTGAAGAACCCACCCCTGACATCTCCCCTATACCTTCCACCCTTCACCTTAAATTTATGTCCCCTTGTAACACTCTGTTGTACCCGGGGAAAAAGTTTCTGACTGTCTACTCTATCTATTCCTCTGATCATCTTATAAACCTCTATCAAGTCACCCCTCATCCTTCGCCGTTCCAACGAGAAAAGGCCGAGAACTCTCAACCTATCCTCGTATGACCTACTCTCCATTCCAGGCAACATCCTGGTAAATCTTCTCTGCACCCTCTCCAAAGCTTCCACATCTTTCCTAAAGTGAGGCGACCAGAACTGCACACAGTACTCCAAATGTGGCCTAACCAAAGTCCTGTACAGCTGCAACATCACCTCACGACTCTTGAATTCAATCCCTCTGCTAATGAACGATAATACTCCATAGGCCTTCTTACAAACTCTATCCACCTGAGTGACAACCTTCAAAGATCTATGTACATAGACCCCAAGATCCCTCTGTTCCTCCACCTGACCAAGAACCCTACCATTAACCCTGTATTCCGCATTCTTATTTGTTCTTCCAAAATGGACAACTTCACACTTGGCAGGGTTGAACTCCATCTGCCACTCCTCAGCCCAGCTCTGCATCATATCTAAGTCCCTCTGCAGCCGACAACAGCCCTCCTCACTGTCCACAACTCCACCTATCTTTGTATCATCTGCAAATTTACTGACCCACCCTTCGACTCCCTCATCTAAGTCATTAATAAAAATTACAAACAGCAGAGGGCCCAGAACTGATCCCTGCGGAACTCCACTTGTAACTGGACTCCATGCTGAATATTTACCATCTACCACCACTCTCTGCCTTCGACCGGTTAGCCAGTTTTCTATCCAATTGGCCAAATTTCCCTCTATCCCATGCCTCCTGACTTTCCGCATAAGCCTACCATGGGGAACCTTATCAAATGCCTTACTAAAATCCATGTACACTACATCCACTGCTCTACCCTCATCCACATGCTTGGTCACCTCCTCGAAGAATTCAATAAGACTTGTAAGGCAAGACCTACCCTTCACAAATCCGTGCTGGCTGTCCCTAATCAAGCAGTGCCGTTCCAGATACTCGTAAATCCTATCCCTCAGTACCCTTTCCATTACTTTGCCTACCACAGAAGTAAGACTAACTGGCCTGTAATTCCCGGGGTTATCCCTATTCCCTTTTTTGAACAGGGGCACAACATTCGCTACTCTCCAGTCCCCTGGTACCACCCCCGTTGCCAGTGAAGACGAGAAGATCATTGCCAACGGTACTGCAATTTCCTCTCTTGCTTCCCACATAATCCTAGGATATATCCCGTCAGGCCCGGGGGACTTGTCTATCCTCATAACATTGGCTATTTTACAGTCCTCTGGGACCTAGTCTTTGGCCAAAAAGGATATAGATATCTATCAGTACTGCAGCAATTTGGCATTTTGCCTCCCAAAATATTTTTGGAAAGATCTCATCAAGAGCGGGGGATTAATCTATCCATAAAATTTTTGAAGATGCTCAAAATAACGTCCTTTTTATAGGAACTTGGCTAAGAAATTTGACACTCCGTTACCTGAGATCATTCTCTACCAGTTTCTTCTTTTTAGTGAATACAGACACAAGGTATACATTTCGGGGCTCAATTACCTTTTCGAATCATATAATCTCTACATTGCGGAAAAAGGTCCATCAGCCCATCAGGACCACATCGACACGCCAGAGTACATCGCACACAACGCAATCTCCCAAAACATCCATGATTACTGTGGGCAAATTAGTATGGCCAATTCACCTAAAGTTCACATCTTCAGATTGTGGGAGGAACCTGGAGCAGACCCGTGGAAAATGCGCAAACTTCACATAGACAGTCACCAGAGACATTAATCAAATCCTGGTCCCTGGCACTGTGAGCCTGCAATGCGAACTACTCAGCAATCGTGCCTCCCTGAGCTATAAACCTGGATTCGCTCCTTTGTCCTTGACAGAGTTGACGTTTTTCCTGGTTACCCTCTTTCATTTTGTAAATGTATGATAAAGAACTTTATGGAAACCCTCAGCAATCTCTTTAGTTCTGTTTCCTAATCATTTCTTATCACCACTGATTCTCTCAGGAATGAGCCACTCCTGAATATTTAGCAATTTTCAGTTGAAATACTCGCAAGTGTCACGTGCTGATCTCCCCTCAGCACGCGGCTTCAAAAATATATTTTTTCCACTTGCTGTCGTATATTTTTTTAATTCACATTTCCCCAGTTTCACACCGTCACCTGAGGACTGCTGTGATCCCCATCTGTGTGCATCTTAGGACTCACGTTATCTCAAAAAATAATACTGAATGGCCTATACAAAGTGATTGCTGGAAAAATGTTACCAGCGGTAGGAGAGACGAGGACCCATGTTAACAGCATCAAAAAAAAGGAAGATGTTTTTGAAGACGATATGAATAAATTTCCTCAGCCAAAGAGTGGTGAATATGTGGAACTCACTGCCAAAGTACGCAATGCAGACGAGGTACTGAGCACATTTTAGCAGAGATAGATACGTTCTTGTTTATCAAGGGAATCCAGGGTTACAAGGAGAAAACGGGAGATTGAGCTAGAAATGTCTCAGTTTTTTGAATGTCAGAGCTGACTCGATAAGCTAAATCGCTTAATTTCTGTGCCAATATGATGAGATTTTGGTCACAAGTCCCGAAATGTGCTTCAGCACTGAAACCTCACTCACCTGGTCCAAGGCTCATTTCCAAAGACCAGATGCAGTTTGACGTCTTCCCTGGTTGGAATATTTACAAACTGGGCAAAGAAACCCTCCTGGACGGTCCTGACAAATTCTACCTAATGCAAGCCCCGAGCATGAAGTGATTCCCAGCCAATTTGGGAAATGAAAATCACCCATCACAATCTCCCTTTTTAAAATCATATTCCCAAACACCATGTATTAGATTAGATTACATTCCCTACAGTGTGGAAACAAGCCCTTCGGCCCAACCAGTCCACACCGACCCTTGGAAGAGTAACCCATTTCCCTCTGATTAATGCACCTCACACTATGGGCAATTTAGCATGGTAAATTTACCTGAACCGCACATCATTGGACTGTGGGAGGAAACCGGAGTACCCGAATGAAACCCACGCAGACATGGGGAGAATGTGCAAACTCCGCACAGACAGTTGCCCGAGGCTGGAATCAAACCTGGGACATTGTTGCTGTGAGGCAGCAGTGCTAAACACTGAGCCTCCATGCCGCCACTCTATCTCACGCTGTATTTTGGGAGACCTGTCCTTCAGTTCTACACAGATTGCCTCGCTGCACGAATACTGTGATGTATCGTCCGTCAGGTATTATTAATGGATCCTCCTTTAGCAGGGATGTAACTCACCAACACCTTCTGAACCTTTTCTCCCACACCTCAACTATCTCCATTCTGGGGCTTCCAGCTATTGCTACTGTCTCTCTTTCAATAAATAAATCGCAATAATTGTGCAATCACCATAACGTAATTGTACAAGTGCTCACCAAATCTGTAGGTTCACTTACCTTGACAATTACATTTCTCACATTGATACACGTGCAATTCCGAACACTTACCCTGCTGTTTTGAGCAGTGCATCAAAGCCTGTTTTGTCCTTACTGGTGTCTGCCTTGATTTCTAACTCTCCCTCAACTTCTGCATGTACTGCACTACTCCGCTTATACTACTGCTCTGTCAAATAAGACGAAACGCTCCCCAATCTGCCTGACAAGTAAAACCAACCAGTCCCTTCCCCCAATCAGGACATCATTCCCGTCCTAACGAGGTATAAACAGTCTAGAGTATACATGTCCCACTTACCCCAGAACTGGCCCCAATCTCCAGCAGCATCTTTTCAACCACGTGTTGTTCAGAGATGTCCTGTTGCTCCTGCTCTGACCATCACGTGACAATGGCTGCAATCCTGAGATAACTACATTTAAGCTCCGACATTTCAACTTCCGTCCTAGTTCTCGATATTTTACTTTTCGGACGTCCTCTTTTTTCTAACCTATGTTGTTAGCACCAACGTGTACCACAACCACTGGCCTATCTGGAATGTCCTGCAAACGCTCAGGGATATCTGGCATCGGCGTTTAAGGGACATAACCTACCTAAAATCACCTACCTATTCCCTTAACGATTGAATGCCCAGACACTACATTTTCTCTGTGCGCATTTTTCAATTCCTCTGCAGCAAAGCCAACCATATTTGTAGGATTTCAGATGCTGCTGATCTCCAAAACGGTATGTTTGTTTTGTAGGAGAACATCCACAGAGGATTCCTGGACTTCACGCTTAGCCGTCCTGACCTGCCTTATTGATTCTGAGTCTGCGGTGTTTCAACGTTTCTATCCACGCTGATCACGATTATCTCCGATTCTCAAACATTTCTCAGTGTTTCCATATCAGACAATGTAGATGGCAGTTTGGATTTCAGCGGCCACATGCTCCCATTGTACATAATGTATCCAAACAATATCAAATAATGTTAACATTAAATTGATAAAAGCTGGTGCTGAATAATCCAATAACAATTTCGCAGAATTTACCTGCTATTCACCAGTTAACTGCTTTCAAAAGTTAATTCAGGTTGCGCTCCAGTACCCGCTGGTAAAGCACAGCAGTTCAGGCAGCATCCGAGGAGCAGAATATCGACATTTCGGGCAAAAGCCCTTCATCAGGAATGGAAGCAGTGAGCGTTCAGGGTGAGGAGATAGGTGGGCGAGAATGGGTGGCTGGGGAGAAGTTAGCAAAGAGTACAAATGGTGCTTGGGGATGTGGATGGAGGTGATCAGTTAGAGGGGATGTTGGAGCGGGTATGTGGGCAGAGAGATTGGCAGGTATGACATGACATGAGGACTGTGCTGAGCTGGAAAGTTGGAACTGTGGTAAGGTGGTGGAGGGGTAATTTGAAAACTGGTGAAGTCCACATTGATGCCCTGGTGTTCAGTGATGTCACGATGTTCTGTCTCTTCTTCTCTGGAAGTTACCTTTCTTTTATTTTGGAGAAGAAGGAAGAATGGAAGAATGGAGGTTAGCAAAGGCTAGGCCCTTATTTAGGATGGGCTGTAATTAAAAACCATGGAACTGGAGACCAGTAAAGATAACATTTATGCTGAGTGAGTTATCCGAAAAGATTCTGAGAGACAGGATAGACAGGGTTTGAGTTGCAACAGTCAGCATGGATTTATGTGTGGTAGATCATGCCTCAGGATTGGCACATCCAACACCTGACAACGGTAAAATGGGAAAAGACGTTTAGATTAGAAGATAGAGTGGTGACTAGCAAATCAGAAGATGGAAGACAGGCAGGAAATCTCGATGAACAGTAGTGTAGAACAAGCGTTGAAGTGGACCTGGTGGCAGACTACTCAGAAAGCGGAGGCAGGTTTTATTGCTTTGATGGACAACGTACAGTTCAATCAGACGGAGGGGAATGTGCAGGACGCGATGAGAGACCGATGCGAAGACCGATATGAAAGTGGGATGGGTCGAGAATGTTCATCATAACAGGTGAGGACCAACGAGGTATTGTGGTTGGAAGGAACATGACAGTAAAAGTGGAAAGCACACCAACTGACAAATGAGGACGGAGATTAACGTGTTGCAAGGTCACAGACAGAGCGAAGGGAATGGAGAGATTGGACCTGAGAACAAGATGGACATAGGCACTAATCAGTTGGAGAACAGGGCAATGGTGCATTGGGACGATGGACGTGAGAGATGACGAATCCGAGAATGAGGGACAGGTAATGCCTCCTACTTTCAGTTCCACCACCCACCTCAACATGTTCTCGAGCTCCCAACGCCCAACTGCAGACCATGTATAATCCTTACCCTCCTCCACGCCTCCTTGAACTGACCTTATCTGTCCTTTTTTCTTTCAACTGACGTATCACAAGGACTCCCTACCTGTTTCCACCTATCACTATCCCACCCACTGTTGTCCTAGCTGCAACCATTCACCTCTTTATATCAGAATCCACTGACCCCTTCCCCATTCTTTTGAAGGCTGTGGAATGGGAAATGGCCTTGCCCATTTACCATGTCATGATTTTGATAAACCTCTATAAGGTCACGCCTCAGTCTCCGTTTGGTCAGGGAAGATTGCCCCAGTGTATTCAACTCCTCCCAAAATCTCACATCTTGAGGGCTGGTGTACGATGCAAGGAGATATTGAACGGATGCAGAACTGGGCTGATAAGTGGCACGTGGTATTCAAATAAAAAAACTGTGAAGTCATTCATTTTGTAAGGCCACATTCGAATACAGAACACAGGGTTAAAGGCAGGATTCTTGGCTGTGGGAAAGAACAGAGGAATCTTGGAGCTCTGTCCACCGTCCTTGTCCCCATAAACCTTTAGTTAAACTTCACTTTGTCCGCTGTATATAGCGATAGTTTCAACTCCTTTTGTAAGACCACACTGTACATAGTTGTCGTCTCCACATCTCTCAGTTCGACGACATTTGTAGGACAGAATACACCTTTCTCTCAGTGACACAATTGGAGTATATTGATACATTTACTCTTTACCTTCCTTAATGAGACAGTACTGAGAGCACTGGGCACTGTGCTCCACTTTACATCTCTTGGTAAGTTTACACGAGGAAGATTGTGCAGAGTTTTGGTGTCGACCTGCTTCGATTGGACCACACCAACAGCAATGGATACAGTTGTCCTCGCTTGACTACTTGGTTAAATGACAGACTGGGCGTTAATTCTCCTGGCGACGTCCTCATCGACCAGTTCCTTTTTGTCTTACAGTCCCCATACCACCTTGTGAACTCAAAAATGGAATTTGTAGGGAATCCCGTTGTCTTCCGCATGAAATTCGACAAAGTGACGCTTGTCTCGCAGAGAACTACTGCTGCAAGTCAAACCAGATGTGAAGCAAAGAAAAAATCGAATGTGAGGACCGTGTGAGGGACCAGCTGATTTCTGTTGATCGACTGTGTGCCATTGTGTGGATCCAATGACAATTGACTTACTTTTTTCCGAATTGTATAAATAAAATTAGTTGCCTTGCCTGTTGTCTATGCTGTAGTTTTTCCATCATTTCATGGGGGCGTTGGGGGGGAAGGTCGTAAAAACAAGCAGACCTATTCCAACAGCACCATCTTCACAGAGTCATATCGTTCGGCCACAACCATTTGTCACCATTCCGAGGGAGGCCCTGTCATGTTGGAAGACTCGATAAAGGAATCGCCATACTGGTTTGCACCTACCACCCTGTTTTAGCTGACCGTCTTGTCTTCTATAACATTAACCAACAGTAATAAACTGTTGGAAAACAGCCAGAAATCCTAAATCATTCTTACTTTCGGACTTTAATCGCCTTCACCTTAAAAGACTTGGCTTCCCCGATGCCTATACAAATTGATTTAGATTTGAGTGCCAACGTCTTTCCTGCAGTTCCTGGTGAGGGAAACCACAGAAAGGGAAATAATATCCTTGCCTTCCAACTTTCATATCTTGCTTCCTCGAATACATTTATCCACATAATCATTGGTAGGAATAAAGGACATTCAGTCCTTATTAAAGATGCAATGTTGCCTTCACACTGGGGACACATTTCTGTTCTTGGGTACAGTCCTTGATCCAAATCGAACAGAACATGCAACGATCAGTAAGTTCCAATCCGGGCATTCATGTGGAGCCAATGGAGTTTAAACTCAATCACAATCCCTTAAATAACGTTGTAGCATATTTGTCAAGCATAATCCTCTCAGCACACTCCTGACAGACCTGTGCAAATTCATCTTCCCTGGACTTTGCGAAGGGATTGCCAAGAAAATGTGATGAATCTCTGCAGTGCATCATTATCATGGTACACACTGTTTTTTCCGAGCTTCCGTGGTGTTGTGAACAGATGCTTTTGTATGTGCCTCCGAAACATTCACTCTGATTTCATAGAATCCTGACAGTGTGGAAACGGGCCCTTGACCCAACGGACTCAATTAGAGCCTCCGAAAACCATCCCATCTCGAACCATTCCCCTACCCTGCAGCACTATTCTTTCCCTGTGCAATAGACCTAAACTACGCGTTATTGAAACTATGGGCAATTTAGCATGGCCACTTCTCCTTGCCTGCATACCTTTGGACTGTGCAAGGAAACCAGAGAACTCGAAGAAAACACACGCAGACACTGGGAGTTGTCTGTTTGCAGGTGCTGAAAGGCCTGCCGAGTTCCACTGGAGACTTCCCATTTTGTTAATATCTGAGACAGAAAGCCCGGTTTCAATTTACAGTAATTGTAGCAGTATGTTCTAATATATTCAGGCGACGGAGGGTCCCTGTACAATGAATAGAGCAACGGCAGTCCCTCCTCCCACAATTCCGCGCTTCTGTGAAAGGGTTCTATCTTTCAGCTTGTATATCAGTCCATAAGAGCAATGCGAAAGTCCCGGGGGGCCAGGCGACAAGCCAGTCTCTATTCCAAACGCCGAGAATAATGGGAATGGTACTCTGGATTCATGGTCCTCCTTCCCTCAAAGCCAGAGGGAGAGGCTTCATTGAGGCTGCAGGAGAGAATGACAAAAGTTGTCATTCTCAACTGTGAAGCTATGTCCCCAAAGATATAAGCAGGTCTGCGTGTTTCACTTTGTGCATCTCTGACACCATTCACAATGCCCAGTCAAAGATGTTGGTCCCCAAAGAGAGTCATCAGTCACCCACTGACCAATTCCGAGACTCTAAGGGCAAGGAACTATGCCCGTTGCCCATCGTGATCAGAAACACACATTCCATCCAAATCTATTGGTCAATGTGGCTGAGCCCAAACTCTGTGTGTTCAACCGGATCTCCCTGAAATTATGCATATCTAAATTAGCTTTTAACACTCAATTTGGGTTGGGCTGTTAGAAGAAGGAAGGAGTTACGGGAAGAGGTTGTTCCATCAGATGTCACTTGCAGAGTCTGGATTTTGGAGCTCGACCATGTTTCTCAAAAGCAAACTACACGAGGCAGTTTTCACCTTGGATTCAAGTTTCAATCGGATCCTTTTCTGATATTCCTTGTTACTTTCAGTGGACACTTAATATTTACACACAGAATGACATCAGTGGAACAGATTATGACATCACGACTATAGTTCCATCCATTTTTTGATTATATTTCCCTATGTCTATCCTGAAGTTTCATGAGGTAATTCTCTCTCTGCTTGCCCATCTTTCAATGTCTCGCAACATCTCTCCCTCTTTTTCCCTGATAGCTTCAAATTTTTCTTTTATTTTATTCACAACGGGATTTGGTATTTCTCACCATACGCAAGTACAACTTCAGAATGTAGTGCCTTTTTGAAATATTATGTTTCATGTGCTTTAGTCAAATTCCATAGTGCCGTTACAAAAGGAATTTCAATATCTTGACAATGCCGGAACGGCAAAATATTTCAAAGTCAGGATTGTGAGTGGATTGGATTGGGGACATGCAGGGTGCAATGTTCACATATATCTACAGCCCTTGTCCTCCAGAGGGAAGTGGTGATTGTTTTGGAATTTGCTGTCTGTGGATCTATGGAGAAGTTAAGCAATGCGTTTTGTAGTTGGTAAACATTGGTGCTACAGTGCACTGAATGTGAGGGGACATCATGCCTGTGTACCGCAACATGAAATGTAAACTCTGTTTTCTCTTCACAGATGGTGCCAGACATGCAGAGTTCTCCAGCAATTTCACTTTTTGTTTGTCCCCTACTTTTCTGAACATTTCTCATTCACATAGCCACCCAGAAGTCTTTAAAATGTTACACGATTATAAACCTGCACCACTTCCTCCGGCAGCTCATTCCAATCATTCACAATCTTTGTGTGAAAGACTTGCCCCGTTGGACCATTTTACATATTTCCCATCTCATGTTAAGCCAATGCATTTTTGCTTGGACTGTCTATTCGCGAGAAAAAGATTTGTCTATTTACTCTCTTCTTGTCCCTCATGATTTTACAGACCTCTTTAAGTTCATCACACAGCTCCTGACTCTGCAGGAAAAAATAACGCCAGCCTAATCAGCCTCTTCCTCCATCTCAACCTCAAAACCTTGAACACTGGCAACATCCTTGTAATACTTTTCTGAACCCTTCCAAATTTCACAAGATCCTTCCTATAGCTCAGAGAACAGAGTTGCACACAATATCCCAAAAGTGGTCTAATCAATGTCCTGCACAGACACGCCATGATCTACAACTCCTCTCGTTAAAGCAATGACCACTAAAGGCAGGAATACCAAAAACAGCCTTCACTCAATTATGCATCTCCAACGCCAATGACCTGCAAAACTGTTTACAAAGTGCGACCGCCCACGGCAACCAATGTGAACACGAAAAGCTGCCACACGCAACAGAATGTTCGTAAGTGGAAGAGCTGTGCTCACTTTGCTGTTGACGGGGGAAAATCCAGCAGTAAGAACGCTGTTACTGCATGAATAGGCGTGGGCCAATCCTTAAGAAATAAGATATTGTGTGGGCATCTGTAACTATTTATCACATGGTCAACTGAGTGTTTCGCAGTAATGCAGACTGCTTCTCAGTTCAAGCAGTGAAGAGTAATCAATTCACATGACTGGTCCATACACATGACCACGGTTTGAACCCAATCCGCACGAGCCTGTGGGACTATTCACTGGAGAATCACTTGAAATCTCGTAGAAAGAGTGTGCGTGCTCGACTCATTTGATAGCTCCTCCGAGGAACTCAGTGCAAACTAGGGAAACGACCTCTAGTCATCCTTGCAGCCTTCATCTGGATGTCGTGTTTATTGTTTCCTGGTGCATCTGCAAGTGCTCCATATTATGAAATATTATTTAGCACAGATGGTGTCCAATTGGCCTGTTATACCTGTACTGATATGAAGCACGATCTTGATTGATCTGTGCATTCATACCATCAGAACATTGTGATACCTGAATTGGAAAAAAAAACATTTTCAGAGGAAAAGCTATCAAACTGAGCATCAACCATTTTGATGAAAATAATGGCATTATCATTTTCAATGCAGTAGCCAAAACGATTGACCGCCACTGATCTATCCTTACTTCCCTCTAACAGACCATGCAGCATAAAAACAGACCTTTCGCTCAAGCTGGTCCATTTTGGTAAACATGTCCTCCTATGCGAACCCGATTTCCCAGCACTTCGTCCATATCCTCCTAAGAGTTTCGTATTCAAGAATTTTCCCAAATGCCTTTTAAATGTTGTTCATATACTTGCCTCAACTACCTCGAAGTTACACCTAATTTCCATCACTGTGCAGGGTTCTATTCTCCGTGTCTCTAAGTTAGACCACACTGGAAGTAATGTACACTGCTCCAATAATAACAAACTTCTGTTAGACCATACTGGGAGCACCGTTGTATGGTGCACAGTTCTGATCTCCATTATGCTCAGTGTGATGCTTTTTTGGTGCCACCAATGTATTGAACATTTTATTAATTGAGATCTCATTTGCTTTTCGCAGTTGATGAGCTGGAACGTGAGTGTGAAGGAGGGATCTGCAGAGAAGAAGACAGTCATGCAAATGAGATTGCGTGTAGTGGGAGATGTTCCTTCAATGTCATCTGCTGTTTTATTATATGACATAAAAACGGGGGGTTTCCGATTGTGAGATTCATCTGACTTCCGACCAACGCTCACTGTCATTTCTATCAATCAGTTTCTGCTTTATTCTCAAAAGTTAACCATTCAATGACCATTGATGGCTATTTGAAGAATTGCATTCAGATTCCCAAAAGTGCAGACGTGGAATATTGAATGGCCAGGTCAGATTGCATACTTTAAAGATGTTTCCATTTGTACGAGCGAATAAAATCCGAAAAGACACCCTGAGAGTAAAGAGAAGCCCTTTGGGAACCGAGGCAAGGAGAAATTTCTTCAGTCAGTGATTGATGAATCGATGGAATTCACTGCCACAGACAGTTCTTGAAGTCAGGTCGTTGAGAACCTTTAAGACTGAGATAGATAGATTTTGATTATCATAGGATCAAACATTGCGGGGTTAAGAGGAAAAATGAAAATGAGAAAGTTATTGTCCAGGAAAAAATGGCTGAGTAGACTCCATGCAGTTATTTCTGTATCCTATTGGATACATTCAGGAGAGATGGGACCTGTAAATTAGTGCGGGTGCACCTGAACTGGAGGGACAATAATACCCTCGGCGTGAGGTTTGCTGGAGTTCTTTGGGAGGGTTCAAACTAGATAGGTAGGGGGCTTGGAACAGGTGGTGCTGTAGGTCGTGTAGTGCTAGACATATCCTGCAGAGGATTTCAGAGAAGGGGCTAGCACTTGATGGAAAAAAGGAGCAGTCATTGTAATGGGTTTAATTGTGGCTATTTTAATACAAGAATCAAGAATAAATGTGAGCAACTCAGAATGTAGATCAATACTTCGACCTGTCGTGTTGTGGTCATGACAGAGACTAGGATATCAAAAGGCAGCAGTGGTATTGGATGAACCTGGGTTTAGAAGTTTCAAACCAGAATGGACGTTTTCTGTAAAAGAGCTGGGGGAGTGGCATTGCTAATCAGCGATAATATCACAGTTGCAGAAAGGAAGATCGTGGAGGAGGGTTTTTATCCAGAGTCAGTCTGGTTGGGAGTCAGAAACAGCAAACGAGCAGTCATTTTATTGGGAGTTTTCTGCAGTGACCCCATTAGCAACAGAGGCACGGAGTAAGACAATGGGAGTCAGATTTTGGAAAGGTGCAGAAGTAGCAGGATTGTTATCGTGGGTGACTTTAACATCCATAATATTGATTAGAATCTATTTATTTCAAACAGCTTGAATGGAGCAGTTTTTGTGGGGTGTGTTCAGAAAGCATTTCTGACTCAAATTGTGGATAGGTCGGCAAGAGGGGAGGCCACAATGGACTTGGTGCCTGGCAATGAGGCATACCGGGTTTTCAGGTCGCAAGTGGGAGTGCTCATCAGTGACAGTGAACCCAACTCCTGGACGTTTACGTTTCTCGCGAAGAATGTAGGAACAAACGGTTTAAGAAGGTATGTAATTGGGGGAGGAGGGAATTACAATTCTATCAGTGTGCAATTGAGGCTCCTAAATGGGAATAGATGATCACAGGAAAATGCACGACAGAAATGTGAAGGTTGCTTCGGAAGCTCCAGCTAATATTGCTGGATATGTTTGTGCAATTGCGACAAGTTAGGTTGAAAGAACCTTGTGTGACAAGGTTGCTGGAACGTCTTGTCATGAGGGAGAAGGAGATTTACTTAAGGTTGAGTCAGCAATGATCAGATTGGGTTTCAGAAGTTTACAAAGACCTGAATAGTGGACTTAGGAGAGCAAGATGGGACGGCACGGTGGCACAGTGGTTCGCACTGCTGCCTCACAGCACCGGAGACCCGGGTTCAATTCCCGCCTCAGGCGACTGACTGTATGGAGTTTGCACGTTCTCCCCGTGTCTGCGTGGGTTTCCTCCGGGTGCTCCGGTTTCCTCCCACAGTCCAAAGATGTGCAGGTCAGGTGTATTGGCCATGCTAATTTGCCCGTAGTGTTAGGTAAGGGGTCGATGTAGATGTAGGGGTATGGGTGGGTACGCTTCGGTGGGGCGGTGTGGACTTGTTGGGCTGAAGGGCCTGTTTCCACACTGTAAGTAATCTAATCTATCAGAAAAAGCAATAGAGCCTAGTATTAAGGGGAACTCGAAAGTCTCTACACTTATTTAATGGACAAGAGGATGGCCACTGTGAGTTCGGGCCGATCAGGGCTTGTGGAGGGAACTTGCGCATGGACTCAGAGGAAGTCATTTATAAATACCTTGATTCAGTATTCACAACAGATGGCGCCCTTGACGTTTCTGGTGACAGCATGAAGTAGATTGATATAATCGAGCCGTTTGTGTTAGGAAGGAGGTTGTGCTGAATATTTTAAACAATGCAAGAATACGTAAATCCCTTTGGATAACAGATGTACTCTAGGATATTTCAGGAAGCCATGCAAGAATTTGCCTTTGGCCATGATCTTTGCTTCATTACTGTGTACTGGTTTAGTGCCACATCGTTGGAGTGTGGCAAATGTTGTTCCCTTTTTCAGGAAAGCATATTCGGATGTTTCTGAGAATTAAAGACTAGCTAATCTGACGTCGGGGATGGGCAAAATTTTGTAGAATTTTCTGAGAGACAGGATTTATGATTACTTTAAAAATCGTACCTTTATTATACAAAGTCAGTATACCTTTGTGAGCGACAGGTTATTCCTCACAGACATGATTGAATTCTTTGAGAATTTGACAACACATGTTAATAAAGATCGAGCAGTAGGCGTGGTGGAAATGAAATTTCACAAGGCGTTTGGTAAAGTTATCCGTTTTAGGCTTATTCAGAAAATAAGGAGGATCAGGATAAAGAGAACCTGGATGCCCAGATATAGAATTGGCCGGCACACAGAAAATGGAGAATCATAGTAAACGGAAAGTTTACAGCCAGGATTTTGGTGATGAGTGGGGTTCCGCGGGGAAAGTTCTAGGACCTCTGCTGTTAATGATTTTTATCAATGGCTTTAGTGAGGAATTGAAGGTGGGTTCATAAGTTTACCAATGTCATGAAGTTTGGTGGTGTTGTGGATAGTATGGAGGGCCGTTGTCGATTGCAACGGGACATTGCAGGGATGGAGACATTGGCTGATAAGTCGGAGGTGAAGCTCAACCTGCAAAAGTGTGAAGTGATTCACTTTGGAAGGTCGAATGGTAATGCAACATACAGAATTCCTGGCAATGCGGAGGAACAGAGGGAACCATGTCCATAGACCCACCAAAGTTGCCATCCAATTTGATAGTTTTGTTAAGGAGATGCACGATGTGTTCACGTTCATTAGCATGGAGGTTGAGTTTAACAGCTGCGCGGTTGTACTGCAGCTCTCTAGACCCCTGGTAAGACCACTGTTGGGACATTGCATTCAGTTTGATCTCCTCATTAAAATAAAGATTGACAGAAAGTGCGGAGAGGTATTTCCAGGATACTGCCTGGACTGGAGAGCATATCTTATGAAGGGAGGTTGAGGCAAGTAATGACTTTTCTGATTTGAGCGATGATGGTTGAGAAGTGAATTGATTTTCTTGCACAGTATGTTGAGAATCATTGATAGAATCGATAAACAGATTTTTGCCCAGAGCGTTAATGTTTATCACGAAGGGGGAAAGCTAAGCTCATTCGAGGAAGAGTCAGAGAGGATGAGAGAGCTGGTTTGTTGACACAGTCAGTGGTGGGTGTGTGGAATATACTGTCAACAGTGGTAATACAATCAGATATGTTTTTAAGCGACTAGTCCATCCGCACGTTCGCTCAGTGGTTAGCGCTTCTGCTACACAGCAGCACTGACCCCTTTTCTGCATGTTTGCTCTCCTGGTGCTCTGGTTTCCTTTCAGAGCCACAAATATGTGCATGCTAGGTGAATTTGCCATGTTAAATTGCCATTCGTGGTCAGAGTTGTGCAGGCCAGGTATATTCGGCAGGGGAAATGTAGATTCATAGGTGTGGGGCAATAGGTTTGGGTGAGATATTGTTTAGAGGACTAATGTGGTCCTATTGGCCAAATGATGTGTTTCCACACAGTGGGGATTTTAGCTCTATTAGTGCGATGAAAGGTATGCCGGTTTGCCTGATCTTAGAGTAAAATAAAAGGCTGGCACAACACCGAGGACCAAATGCCTTTACTGTTTTGTACTGTTCTATGTTCTTTATTTCGGCTTGTAATCTCACAGAATCTCGAAGGTTCTTGGTACATGTAATCGAGGGTCGGATTACTAACAGGGAAAGATAAGATATATAAGAACAAACAATGTGCACAAGTTGACGTTGAAGTCAAATATGTGCTGGTACAAAACCACGGAATTCGCGCCCTCGGGTCATTGTGGGTAAACTGCAACGTATGGATTACTGCGAATCAAGAAGGCAGTTCACCCCCATATCCTCACAGAGACAACTCGGGTTGGGCATTCAGTGTTTGCCCCCAACCAGAGATGTCCACATTATAGTCTGAGAACGAGGGTCAGGCAATGCAGGAAAGATGACAGAACCCACTTCTTCACTAAAACAGTTCTGGACGATTGGAACTCACACCCTCAAATGGTTAGCGATGCTAATTCAATTGTTATAATCAAATGTGAGATTGATCATTTTCATTGAGGCAGAGGAGCAAGGGATATGGTCCCAAGCCTTGCATATGGAGTTGTCTTACAAATTAGGCATGACCTTCCTGAGTAGCTGAACAGATTCAATGTGCCAAATCGCCTATTTCTGTACCGACATACTTGTGAAAAATTGACTTCAATCCTCGACAGTTCACTCATTACCCGGGCCCCTAACTCTGCTCGCTTTATGATGTAAGCGTAAAGGAGATATTTCCAATTTTCCATTTCAGTTACTGACGGTCTGAGTTAATGATCTACACTTTAGTAGAACGTAAAGTGCAGCCAGTCGCCATTGTATCAACAATTGATACTACCAGCGTAAGCTATGAACCCATAAAGAGAGGATGATAGTTTCTTCTCTCATAACAGCAACGAAGATGTGGGCGACACTGTTATTCCTACTTGGAACCCTGGTACTTATGGAAGCCACCACAATTAGTAAGTTTAACTTTTGTTTTAGTTGCAGAGGTTTTTAGTCTCCGCTTTGGCACACATGGGAAGCACGGCTTGGAACAGTAACTGATGTGTTCTTTCGATGTGTGCTGCCATCTGTGTGTCCCATGTGTGTCCATTCCGTCAGCACATACTGTTTTTGTTATCTTGGAAGAGAAAGACATCCACTCGGTGTAACACTGAGTGGAATTCCCACTGGGTGCAGAAATTGTACGCCTGATTTTTTGTCTTACGATACGTATTGTCGACCAAGTAGCTATTCCATGTCATCTCAGTCGTCACATCCACATGCTGCAACTGAAAGATAGCCAGCTGTAGTATTGCAATGGAAATGTCGCAACTGCAAACCGGGAAGGACTGGTTTCAGACCGTACCTACTCCAGATGCCTATAACCACATCGCTGAACAGTGTGATTCGAAAACAGCTCCCCCAGCTTTGTTCAAAAATATATTCATAGCTGTTCCATGAGGTTAGTATGTAAAGGTCAGGACGTTTTGCGAAGACTGAACAGGACACTCGTCCAAGTACTGGTGGAATACTCTAAGTAACGGTGGGCATCTTATTGAAGGAGTGATCATAAGATCGGAAGACCAATGAAATTAGGCCATTTCGCCCAGCGAGTGTGCGCTGCCATTCAAACACAGCTGGTAGAGTTTTCAACCCCATTTTCACGCTTTCTTCCTGTAACCCTTGATAACCTTCGCAACCAAGACTCGAACTATGTCAGTCTTATATGTACTCATTGACATGGCTCCATGAACTTCTGTGGCAATATATCCCATAGATTCAACACTCCTTATCTTGAAATGTTTGTGTTTATCTCCATACTAAGAGTTCTTCCCTACACTGGAAAGCTAACTCCTTGATTCCTCGTTTACTTTTCTGCCAATGGAAACACCTTCCGAATTCCACTTTGTCCATGACATTCCGTATTCTGAAAGTTTCAATCAGGTATAAGTGATGGTTCTGAACTCCATCGAGTTCAGTCCCAGAGTACGCAAATCTTCCTTAAATGTTCAGTTTTTCATTCCTCGAATGACTCTTGTGAACACCTTCCAGACCGCTGCAGAGCCAATATATCATTCTTGACGAATGTGGTCAAAACCTGTGCACAACACTCCAACTGTGGAATGACCAGACTTACAGTGCCTCAGATGTACATCCGTGCGTCTTTGTTCTTGTCTTTCGAGATGCTTGACAACATTCTATTTGCGTTTCTGATTGCCGACTCAACTTGCACGTTGACCTGAAGAGGATCATAGACCAGGACTCCAATTCCCTTTGAACTTCAGATTTCCGATTTTACTCCCCATTTAGAAAATAGTCCATACTTCTACCCGCTCTCCTAATCTCTAAACCTGTTTGAAGCCCCCATGTCTCCTCAAATTTACCAGCCCCTCTACTTTCATTGTCTCATCTGCAAACTTAGCCAAAATGCTCTTCGTTGTTTCATGTAGATCGCTAATATATGAAGTGAAAAGCTGTAGTCACAACACTGAGCTTTGTGGAAAACCACTAGCCATGGGTTTCTTTTCTCTTTTTATCCCACTCTCTGCGTTCTGCCAGACAGTCAATCTTCTATACCTGCTAGTACCTGGCGTTTGACAACATCCGGCCGTTTCCTACTATGTTTTTTCCTTCGGCATCTTATCAAAACCCTTCTGGAAGTGGAGATAGACAACATCCATTGGCTCCCCTTGGTCTAACCCACTCCATGCCCCCTCAATAATTAAAAATCCCCTTAATAAAACAATACTGCGTTTGCCCTGTTTTACGATGCATTTCTAAGTATTCAGATTTCCCACCCTTCACAATGGATTCTAAAATCTGACCATTGACTGAAGTCAGGCTTTTCATTCTGTAATTTCTTGTCTGTGTCCCTTTTCCCTTCTGAAACAGGGGTTTAACATTAGTAAGTTTCCAGTATTCTAGGTGTCTCCCTGAATTTTGGAACACCACGGAGATCACTATTGAAGGCTCCACTGTCTCTTCACTTATCTGCTTGAGAACAGTGTGAGGTAGCCCATCTATATCAGGTATTTTGCACACTTCCAGATTTTCTGTTTTTTTCAGCACCTCCTCCTTGTTGCTGGCCAGCGTACTAATTTCTGCTGTCTATCCCCACCCCCCAATGATGTTAGTCGCCCTTTTCTCAGAAAAGGCTGATGCAAATTACTCATTTAGCTCCTCAACCATTTCTTTGTTTCCAGTCGGAGCAAAATTTGAGGCAATCCAGAGAAGATCACCGAACTAACATCAGCTATGGAGAGATTGAGTAGGACAGGATAATATTGGTGGGAGTTGAGAAGAATGAGATCTCAGCTTGCTGAAACATGAAAGACTCTTAGAAAAAATATTTAGTGGAGAACAGGAGATGTTGTTTACCGTTGTGCAAGAATTGTGGACCAGAGTGAATCAGCTCTGAATACATTGTAGCCCATTTAAGTCGGCATGGAAGAAGGTTATCTTCTTTGGAAGGGCATTAAAACGGTGAAATTCTTCAGCATACAGTGCATTTTCATTCAGTACGTTTATGGGTGAGGTTGACAGATTTTCAGTCAGGATGGCAATCGAGCAATTATCCGGGTTGTGTATGAAAGGGAAGTGGAGATGATCAGCTCAGTCATGCCACCAGATGCACACACCGTTTTACATTCGAACATACTTATGCAGACCTTCTTGCAGATACACACTCTTTTTCCGACACACATGTGCAGATACACTGAGACACACACACTCCCCCTCTCTCCCATTCACACATACATGCACACAGACTCTCTCTCTCACGACCTCTCTCCCTCACATGCACACAGAAACACATAAAAGTCGATGGGGTGACTTCTTTTTAATTACAACCTTTAATTATCTCGGGAATACAACTTGAAAGAAGTTCTGGGATTTTCATATTCAGTAATCTGAACCTTCAGCCCCATTCTAAAAGACAAAAGACTGAACAGCAATCTCTGTTTGTTTAATATATTGCATACGTGTATGACATATTCATATTTTGCTCTAAATGCTACTGTGTTCTGTAATCCAATCCACGAGATACGCCACAAAGGAAAGCGCTCTGCCGTTGCACTTCCAAATTAACCTGTTGGACTATAAACTAATGTCGTGTGATGTTATTTTAAAAATGTCCACCCCAGTCAAACATCCGCACTGACATATCATCAAATCGAAGAGCAAGTTTGACTGGCTAAACGGCCGCCTTCTGCACATCCAATTTCTTGTCCAGTATCTGAAAATGGATGCAGGTTGAAAAACGCCGTGGAATCTGAGTTTCTCCAAGTGGGAATTCTGTTTTCCACGCTTTATTAGTGAGCTGGCATTATTGATCATGACTCAAAACGTTCTGTTCTCTGAGGTCGAGTACCTACTCACAGACACCAATCTTATTTAATCCCGGTCTTGAAGCATCCTTCCTTACCGAGACCTGTTGAGTTCTGTGTCACATAATCATCATACAATTGTACAGTCCTATAAGTAGGACATTCTTACGGTCGTGTATGTCCTGATGCTGGAAAGTGCTGTCCATCTAGCTCCATTCGCCAGTATTATTTTGATGCTGCATCAAAATTCATTCCATTGAACTCCACATCCATCTTTCTTTTGAAACCTGCCGTGGAATCAGCCTCTGCCACTTTCCAAAGCAATGCATTCCAAATCCCAGCACCTCTCTGGGTCAATAATTACAGAGTTATTGACTTTGGGATCGTTCCATTCTTATGCTCGCCAAAATTGGCGATGTATTTTCACTCCATGAAGGTAAGCTGCTTGAGTACCTCACAATTCCTCACCACAATGCCTCACAATGAGAACGCACTTCTCAGTTGTCAGTAGACTGTACCAATATGAGGTTGGACGTGGAGAACTGCACACAGTTCTAGTCTGCACGAATAATTATTGGAACACAGTTCAAGCAATATGCACCCTTACAAATCCAAGAATGTCTGGTTCGAACAGCAAGGGTGAAATCTGCAGTGTTTGTGGCATTGTGTATCTGAGTCAGGTGGCAGGTGGATGTCCTATCGCATCTGAATGTTAACATCAACGAATCGTTGTTTTTCTTTTTATTCTCTCTCCTAGCGCCAATATTTTCATGTATTTTAGAAGGGAGTTACTGCAGCACCGTACCATGTGAGAAGGGTATTTCAACGAGGGTTAAAGGAGTGTGCCCCATCTTACAAGTGTGTTGCGTACGTTTCTGTAATCGAAGAAGGAAAGAGCAACATGTAACACTGGAAAACATCTGTGGTTCTGATTGGAGAGTTCTGTCATCTCATCAATTCAGGCTTCATGTTATGGTTTCAACTGAATGATCACTGCCCCACTGCTTTCTAAACTACGTGAATAAAACCGGGTGATATTGCAAACATTGATTTTCCATGTCTCACTTCACTTTCATATCAATGTCTTAACACAATGTCAGGAAGGAAGGGAGTGCTCAGAAAATGGGTATTATGCATTGATGATCTTTACACTGTCGTAGGTTAGCTGACATGTGGCAACAACTAGAGGATCGTTTGCAGTTCATGTCGCCACACCATAGGAAGGTAATAAACGCTTTGGAGAGGCAGGGAAAGAGGTTTTACAAGGATGTTACATGGATCAGAGACGACTGGTTACCAACAGCCTTTTTACAAAATTTGGATTGTTCGTGCTCGGGTTTTGGAGCTGAGAGGCGATTTGAAGGAAGTATATAAAACGATGAGGGGCTTGGATGGGTTAACTAACCGGACTCTTTTGCCCAGGTTGGAAATTTATTGGGCAATGGTTTAAGGTGGGGGGACATGTTAAAATGATAAGCATGTGACAGTTTTTGTTTAACAGAGAGAGTTGTAAATGTCTGGAAAGGATTGCCAAAGAAGGTGGTGGACTTGGATAGAATAGCAAAATTGTCAGGCATACAGATAGATGGAGGAACAGGCAATGTGTACAGCGTTATGGACCATGTGAAGGCAGATAGGATTGGTTTGGAATAGTACACTTGTCTTCACAGACAGATTGCAGAAGTGTTTGTTCCTGTGCGGTTCACTTCTCTGTTCAATGGAGCATTTTAGCTTCGGTGAGAGCCTGGATTTAAACGGGTTGTTTTCATTGGAGCAGAGACAATATTTTGAAGGCCTGTTTCATGTGAAGAGGTTCATGAGGACCAAGAAAGAGTAAACCGAAAGCAGCTGCTCTCCTCAGTCCAATTGGGAATTGAAATTCATAAGATCTGGAACGGCTTTGAAGGTAATCTCCGAGCCGTTCTGAATCTCTGATCGAACAGACACCAAAAGCAGCCCGCAGACAATGTAATTGGCTCGTCGTTTCATCTATTCCCTTTGGTGAAGGGGAGCGTGATGTTCCATTCATGTGGGCAGTTTGGCCATCTCCAATACATCACTCTCCCAGCTCCAGGACCGGAGGGGGATTTGGAGGCACACTGGGAAGTAGCAGGAGAGAAAGTTTGCGCTGCTTGCTGGCATACTACCAAGAGAACACCACTCGCGTCACTTCTTCAATCATGACAAAAGTAGATTTACAGTCTCATGTAGTGACAGCGTAAGTCGGTGATAATAATACGGCTGTGAGTGTGGATGAACTTGTGAAGACAGAACAAGTTAGTGCTAATCACAATACCTTATGTCTGGCCGCAAATGTATAGACACAGAAGATCAGTGGTAATAACAGTGTTATGCCTATGGAGTTCCTGCTGGAACTGAAACAGGTCAGTGATAACCACAGTGATGGGAGTCTGGAATCACCTGTAGAAACAGAGTAGGTCACTGGGAAACATAGTATTGAGGATCTGTATACAATTGCACGGAAAGTCCATGTCAGCGGTAACGACAGCACTGTGACTCTCGTTAATATGAATTTAAATGCTATGGGAATGGATCCACAAGCAGGTACAGAACAGGTCAATGATAACCAGAGTGTTGTGAGGATCGAGCCACATGCTGAGGGCCTGGAGGTATACAAGGAGACACTAAAGATGCGGCAGAATGAGGAGAGGGATTTGGAAAGAGGCTGACGTTCAGGACCTCAACAACATTAATCTCTTAAGAGCTGCCAGGGACACTAGTGTTGCAAGGAATAGAAAGATAGGGGAGATGAATACATGGAGAAGAAACTGATGCAAGGTGCTTAGCTTTTTTGGATCTTGGATCAATGGAAGCTATCCTGCTGCCAGGGTGAACTGCAAACGAGGCAATGATTGCTCCGAATGTGGAGAGCAACCAATATCCTCGCTGCAACTTT
The DNA here is from genome assembly GCF_047496795.1 of Chiloscyllium punctatum. Classification (NCBI taxonomy): domain Eukaryota; kingdom Metazoa; phylum Chordata; class Chondrichthyes; order Orectolobiformes; family Hemiscylliidae; genus Chiloscyllium; species Chiloscyllium punctatum. The sequence goes on along the minus strand of NC_092789.1, from coordinate 30,123,115 downwards.
CGCTCTTACTACATGGGATGTCTTAAACTAGAGTATCAGGGAAAGCAATTACAGCAGCAAGACAACAAGTGAAGAGATTGACAGGAAGGCTGGTGCTAAGACCAATGAATCAGAAAAAAAGGACAAGCAGAGACGGGTGAATGAACACAACAGCACTCATGGTGTAGCGTGTGTTTGCATCAATACAAGGAGTATTACCGCTAAGACAAATGAGCATAGAACTTGGATCATTAGCGACAGTGGCTGTGAATTTCTTCAAAAGAGAAAAAGATGCATGTGTTATTTTTACGAAGCTAAAATACTACGGGCCAGTGAATAATGTTTGGAAAGCAGGTAAGTACTCAAGTGGGAAACTAGAGACCAAGAAGGGGCCATGGAATGTCCTTGAGAATTCATGTTAAAGAGAGTCCCAGAGCATTCTATGCATATAATAAGATCAGAAGTATTTCTCGGGAGTAAGTATACACTCAAGAATACAGGATGGCACTTATGCTTGGAGGCAGAGGATGTTTTAATTCCAAAGTGAATACTTGGCATCACCATTCTCTCCGTAAAACAACATGGAGGATAGGGAGCTTTGTGCGGAGCATGTCTATAGGCTAGAACATTAAACAACAAGAAGGTGGTGGTGTTGGATCCCTTGAAGAGTATTAATGCAGAAAGCTTCCCAAGACCTGATGATAGCTACTCCAGTTTATTGAATGAGGGAAGTGAAGTGATTGCTCAAGCTTTGACTAAGAATGTGGTCCTCTCGAACCACTTAAGAGATCCCGGAGAATTGGTGAGTCGGCTATGTTGTCCCCTATTCAAGAACAGAAGTAGTGATAATCCATGAAACAATCATCCAATAAGTCTCACATCAGTGGTGGGAAACTAATGGAGTGAACTCTTAGGAATAGGATTTACGCACGTATGGAAAAGGCATGACCTAATTAGGTGCAGTCAACATAACTTTGTGCGGGGCAGGTCATATCTCACTAACTCAACTGATGTATCTGAGGAGGTCTCAAATGTGATTGATAAGGGTAAACAGAGGATTTGCTTAGATAGACTTCAGTAAGGCTTTGAAATGAACCGACATGGTAGACTCATTCTGAAAATTAAGATTAATGGAATGCAGGGGGATTTGGCTGCTTGGATTGACAATTGGCTTGTCCATAGAAGGCAGGGATTAATGGTGGAATGGTGCCTTTCCGGCTGGAGGTCCGTGACTAATGGTTTTCTCCAAAGATCCGTTTTAGGACATCTACTATCTTCTGTTCTATGTAAATGAATTAGATTAAAATCTACATGAGTATGTGAATACGTTTGCAGATGATACAAAGATCGGATGATTTGTGGATAGTACAGAGTTTTTTTCAAAAGATACTGGGAATATATACCAGTTGCAGATATTGGCAGAGTAATGGCAGATACAGTTTAATCTGGATGAGTATGAGGTGTTGCAATTTGTGAGATCAAACCTGATCGAAAAGTATACAGTTAAAAGTAGTACGAAAAACAACATTGATGTATAGAAGGAACTTGTGATTCAAGATAATAGCTCTCTGAAAGTGACCATGCAAGGAGATAGGTGGTAAATTAGTCATATGGTGCGCTTGACTTGATTGGTCAGGGAATTGAGTTCAATGTTCAAGATGTCATGTTGCAGCTTTCTAAGACTTTGGTGAGACCACACTCAGAGTGTCACGTTCAGTTGTGGTCGCCGCATTACATGATTGATGTGGTTGCTTTGGACAGCGTGCAGATGAGATTTACCAAGATGCTGCCTGGATTAGAGAGTTTGATCGGTAAGGAGTGGTGAGCAAAATGTCAGATTGTTTTCTATTGAAAGAAGAGACTGAGAGGAGACTAGATAGATGTCTGTAAAATTATGAGATGACAAGACGAGTTTGACAGACGGAATCTTTTCCCCAGAATTAAAAGGTCTATGCGCGGAAGCATAAGGTGACGTTGAACGTTCACAGGAGACGTGTTGGGCAGATTTGTAAAACAGAATGTGGTAGGATATTGGAATGCACTGGCAAGGATTGTGGTGGAGGCAGTAAGTATTAGCTACTTAGGGGACGTTTACATAAGCACATGAATATGTAAGGAATGGAGAGATATGAAGCAAGGACAGACATAAGGGATTAGTTCCGCTTGGAGTCATGTTTTGCACAACATTATGGGCTGATGGGCCCATTAGTGTGCTGTGCAGTTCTGTGTCTTGTGTCAGTGTTAACAACAGTGCAGCGGATATTTATAGACAGAGCAGATCAGTGCAACACTCAGTCGTGCTGGGCTGGAATCACATGCAATGACAAGAAGGTCAGGGGAAAATAAGATGGTATGGTTCTGGAGTTAGATGTAGAGACAGAGTACGCCATTGGTACGCACAGCGCTGTGTGTCTAACGTCATCGAATCACACAGTTAAAAAAAAGAACCGTTGCTCCAACTCGGCCATGCTGAAAAGATATCCGTAATCTATCTAAACCCATTTGGCAGCATTTGCCCCATATCACTCTAATTACTTCCTATTAAAATACGCAACCAGATGCCTTTTAAATTATATAATTGTTGTGGTATTTTATACTTTCTCTGGCGGTTCATTTCATACATGCGCCATCCTCGAGGTGAAAGGAAGATGCCCCTCAGTTCTCGTTTCAATCGTTCCCCTCTCAGCCTGAAACAGAGGCTCTTTTCTTTTGGTCTCCCCTACCGTGGAGAAAAGACAAACACTTTGCACCCTCCCCATGCCCATCGTGATATTTTAAACTTTTATAAGGTCAGCCATCACTCCAGAGAACAGGAAGAATCAGGATATAGCCAGAAAAAGGAACGAGGATATAAAAAGTTATTTCAGGGAGTTAGGCTGGAAGCTGAAAAGCAGGACGAAGAGAATAGTATTTTCTAGTTTACTACAGATGCCACGAGGTAGCGAGGGAACAGGGAGCGCGAGCAGCTTAACACGGGGCTGCGCAGCTTGTGTAGGAGGGAGGGTTTCAGATATGTAGATAATTGGGATGCATTCTGGGGAAGGTGGGTCCTGTACAAGAAGGACGGGTTGCATCTGAACTGGAAAGGGACAATTGTTCTGAGTGGAAGGTTTGCTCGAGTAGTTCGAGAGGGTTTAATCTCGCATGTCGGGAGGGTGGGAACCTGAGCTATATAACGGTGGTGAGAGTTGATGCAGATGAGGCAATAGCAAGAGGTAGTTCCGCGAGTTGGAAGAATATTCGTGGGAAGGAACCAAGGGATCAGTTCAATTGTGTTTGTTTTAACGCAAGGAGTATCAGAAATAAAACTGATGATCTTAGAGCATGGATCAGTAACTGGTGCTATGATGTTCTGGCCATAACAGAGACGTGGGTTTCTCAGGGGTATTTTGCTGGATGTTCCAGGGTTTAGAGCATTTAAAAAGAATGAGGACGGTGGAAAAAGAGGAGGGGGTGTAGCACTATTAATCAGAGAGTGCATCACAGCTATAGAAGTTTCCATTGTCGAGGAAGATCTGCGTACCGAGTCAGTATGGGAGGAAATTAGGAACAACAAAGGAGCAGTCACTTCGTTAGGGATTTACTACAGGCCCCCCAATAGCAGCAGGGAGATTGAAGAAAGCATAAGTCGGCTGATTTTGGAAAAGTGCAGACGTAGTAGGGTTGTTGTAATGGTTGACTTTAACTTTCCCAATATTGATTAGACTTCCTTCGAGCAGAAGATTTGAATGGAGATGTTTTTGTAAGGTGCGTTCAGGAGAGTTTCCTAACACAATATGGTGACAGGTCGACGCGGGGAGAGGCCATTATAGACTTGGTTCTCGGAAACGAGCCGCGGCAGTTATCAGATCTTGGTAGGAGAGAATTTTGGTGAAAGTGACCACAACTGCCTCACATTCTACATAGTCATGGAGAAGGAGAGGATGATGCAAATTTGGAAGGATATTTAATTGGCGAAGATGAAACTATAATGGATTAGACATGATTAGGAAGCATGGACTGGGAGCAGTTGTTGAATGGTAAAGGCACTATAGACATGTGGAGACTGTTTAAGGAACAGTTGTTGCAAGTGATGAATAAATATGTCAATCTGAGACAGACAAGAAGGAGTAAGATAAAGGAACCTTGGGGGACGAGAGCGGTGGAGCCTCTCGTCAAAAGGAAGAACGTAACTCACATAAGGTGGAGGAAGCTGGGTTCAAGGTCAGCTCTAGATTATTACAGATAGGCGAGGAAGGAGCTCAAAATGGTCTGAGGCGAGCCAGGAGGATGCACGAGAATGGCTTGGCAGAACGGAGTAGGGAGAATATAAACGCATTTTACACTTATGTGAGGAACAAGAGAATGGTCATAGAAAGAGTAGGGCCGATCAGGGATAGCATGGGGAACTTGTGTGTGAAGTCTGAGGAGGGAGGGGAAGACTAAATCAGTTTTTTGCTCCTGTCTTTACGAAAGAAGCGAACTTTGGAGTGAATGAAACCTTTGAAGAGCAGGTGTGCATGATGGAATGTAGAGAGATAGAGGAAGCTGATGTGCTGAAAAGTTTGTCAAACTAGTCGCCAGGCCCGGACCAGATTTGAAGTCGGCAGCTTTGGGAAACGAGAAATGTGATTGCTTCGCCACTTGCGAAGATCTTTTCATCCTCGCTCTCCACTGGAGTCGTACCTGAGGACTAAACATAGGCAAATGTAATTCCTCTCTTCAAGAAAGGAAACAGGGAAATCCCCAGCAATTACAGACCAGTAAGTCTTACAGACCAGTCAGTCATCTGAAAGGTGTTAGAAAGGATTCTGAGGGATAGGATTTATGACCATCTAGAAGAGCTTGGCTTGACTGAATGCAGTGAACACGTCATGCCTCACAAACATTATCGAATTCTTCTTCTAGAAAGGTTGATGATGGTCGAGCTGTGGATTTGGTGTATATGGACTTCAGCAAGGCATTTAATAAAGTTCCCAATGGTAGGCTCGTTCAGAAGGTCAGGAGTAATGGGATACAGGGTAACTAAGCTGTCTAGATACAGACGTTTCTGGCCAACAGAAGACAGCGAGTGGTAGTAGAAGAAAACTAATCTACCTGGAAGTCAGTGATGAGTGGTGTTCCACAGTGCTCTGTCCTTGGGCCTCTCCTGTTTGTAATTTCTATTAATGATGAGGTGATTTAAGGATGGGTAAGCAAGTTTGCAAAAGATACAAAGGTTGGAGGTGTCGTTGACAGTATAGAGGGCTGTTGTATGCTGCTGCGGGACATTGACAGGATGCAGAGATGGGCTGAGAGGTGGCGGATGGACTTCAAACTGGATAAATGCGAGATGATGTATTTTGGAAGTTCGAATTTGAAAGCTGAATACAGGATTAAGGATAGGATTCTTGGCAGTGTGGAGGAACAGAGCGATCTTGGTGTGCAGGTACATAGATACCATAAAATAGCCACTCAAGTGGACAGGGTTGTTAAGAAAGCATATGGTGCTTTGCCTTTCACTAACAGATGGATTGAGTTTAAGAGTTTTGAGATGTTGTTGTAGCTCTATAAAACTTTGGTTAGACCGCACTTGGAATACTGCGTCCAGTTCTAGTCGCCCTATTATAAGAAAGAAGTGGATGCTTTGGAGAGGGTTCAGAGGAGGTATACCAGGATGCTGCCTGGACTGGAGGGCTTATCTTATGAAGAGAGTTTGACTGAGCTCGGATATCTTTCATTAGAGAAAAGGAGGAGAAATTGGGCCTAATTGAGGTATACAAGATAATGAGAGACATAGATAGAGACAATTTCCTCGGGCAGAAATGGCTAACACGAGGGGTCATAGTTTTCAGCTGATTGGAGGAAGGTATAGAGGGGATTTTAGAGGCGGATTCTTTACACAGAGAGTTGTGAGAGCACGGAATGCTTTGCCAGCAGCAGTTGTGGATTCAAGGGCATTGGGGACAGTGAAGAGACTGCTGGACAGGCATATGGTCACAGAAATTTGAGGGCGCATACAGGAGGATCAATGGTCAGCACAACATCATGGCCTGAAGGGCCTGTACTGTGCTGTGCTGTTCTATGTTCTGTGTATTAATCAACTTCTTTAAAATAATCCTCAACGACAAATCCACCAAACGTGACGATATCCTTATAAATCTTTTGTGGTACCCTCAGAGCTGTGGGTCTGGAGTTACATAAAGACACAGATCAGACAAGTCGTAACTGCAGTTCTGTGGACTAGAGTCACGTGTGGATTCACAGCATGTCAGTGGTAACCAGGGTGCTGTGGGTCTGATCAAATGTAGAGAGAGAGGAGGTCAATGGTAGCCACAGTGCTGTGGGTCTGGAGTCATGTATGGAGACAACTTAGGTCAGTGGGAATCGCCATGTTCAGCGTCTGGAGTCACGTGTAGAAATAGAGAAGATGATTGCTCAGCATAGTTTTCCCCCCCGTCTTCCTTATTGAGACAGAGTTGGTTAATGGTGCACTCAGTGCTATGACCCTGTAGTCACAGAGCAGGTCAATCATAACCACGGTGCTGTGAGTCTGAAGTCACCTGTACAGACATGGCAGGTGGGTACTGACAACATTGCTGTGGGGCTGATTCAAATTCAGGTCCTGTGCAGATGAGTGGTAACCAAAGCGCTATGTGTTGGGATTTATAAGTAGAGAAAGAGCAGGTCAGTGGAAACCACAGTGCGGTGTGGCTTGATTCGCATTTAGAGACAGAGCAGTTCAGAAATAACAAGAATGATGTGCTTCTGGTGTCACATGTAGAGCCAGAGTCGAAAATTGGTAACCACAGTGCTCTGGGTTCAGAGACACAGAGACAAAGCAGATAGTGGTAACAACGATGCCGTACGTCTGGAGTCACGTACAGAGCAGTTCAGTGGTAGTCACCGTGCAGTGGGTCGGGAGTCACATGAAGAGACAGGGATGATCAGTATATTTACAGTGCTGTTATTCTGGAGTCAGATTAGTGATAGAGCAGATTAGTGATAAACAGAGCGTTAAACATCTGGAGTCACATATAGATTGTTCAGATGATTTATAACCATAGTGCTTTTGGTTTGGAGTCAAATGCAGAGTGGAAACTTGTCTATGGACATCATTGCGCCGTTGTTCTGGAAGGAGATGTTGAGACAGAGTATATCAGTCGTACCCAAAGTGACGTGGGTCTGGAGTCATAGTTCTCAGAAATGTGGAATTTAGAAACAGAACCTTTTGTCATATATGACAACCAGATATCTTAAATTTATCGAATCACATGTACCAATATTTGGTTCATATCCCTCCAAACCTGCCTTCCTTAAAATCTCACTCAGATGTCTTTCAAATGTTGTAATTGTAGCCGTCACCATCACTTGCTCCGGCAATTCATTTAATGGTCGTACCACACTGTGAATGAAAAAAGAGTTGCCCGTTTTAAGTCTGTCTCCCTCACACTGAAAAATATCTCAAATATAGTTTTGGACTCCAATACCCTGGGGGAAAGACATGGACTATTCATCATACCCATGCCCCTCATGTTTTTAAAAGGTTCTGTAAAGTTCTCCCGAAGCCTCTAATATCGCATAATGTAAGGTGACATGACAAAATGTAAGACAAGGTAATATAATATAACATAATGTTACCTTCTTTATTTCTCCAGTTACAATATTGTATAATGTAATATGACATGACAGAATGTAAGGCAAGGTAATATAATTTAACATAATGTTCCCTTCTTTATTTCTCCAATTCTGACCTCCTCATCTGAGGAAGAGTATTTACGGAGTCAGTTCGTTCAAGGTGTAGCAAACTGATTCCTGAGTTGGTGAGACTGTTCTATGATCGGTTTGGATTATATTCACTGTGGCTCAGACATATGGGGCAGACAGTGGGTATTCTCAGAAAATCATGTCATGACCTCATGGGATGGCTAGAGGGTTCATTGTCCTGAATTCAATAAATTCTACTAAGACGATGATGGTTGAAAGCAGAAAATCATGTTCCCAATAATCACAGGACCTCAGAACCAAGTGGGGTCTCAGTCTAAGGCAAACAAGATAAACCATTTAGGACTGAGGCACGAGACCTTTCCTGACCAAGTGAGTGGGGAGACTGTGGAATTATCTGCCACTGGAAGCAGTCAATGTGAAAACATTGAATTTTTGGTTTGTAAGTAGTTAGATATGGTTTTTGCAACTCAATTGCTCAACGTCTACAGGGATAAAACAGTAACAGGGATTGTGTTGAACCATCAGCCAGGTCACATTGAATGATGTAGCAGTCTCAAATGGTTGAATGGTTTATTCCTGCTCATAGTTTCGATGTTGCTCTGTGGAACGAATAATGCTGTGATTCATCCGTGAAAAGCTCAATAAATTCGTTCCAACCAGAGGGAATGGGAACCGACAATCAACGTGTTCCATGAACCTGGTAAATATTCGACAAGATGAAATAACATAATGGCAACATAAGGTGAAAGTTTCAAAAACTAAAGAAAAATTGTCAGAGCATGTGGACGGCTTTGACTGGGGTAAATCATTAAATGTCTGTGAACGGAGGAAGGAAAATTTTCTGTTTCCTCCAGTTAAGTAAGGGATTGACACGTTTAAGATTGTCAGCAAGAGAGGTGGGAGTGAGATGAAAATAGTAGGGATGCACTTCTGAGGCTTTATCAGGCTCAAGTCAGATTGGACCACATTTGACTATTGCGAGGTTTTTTTTGAAGATTACTAACAGTGTCGAAACAGGCACTTCGGCTCAACAAGTCCACACTGACGCGCAACCCACCCATTCCCCTAACACTACGGGCAATTGAGCATGTCCAATACATTTGACCTGCACATCTTTGGACTGTGGGGGGAAACCGGAGCACCTGGAGAAAACCCACACCGACATAGGGAGAACATGCAAACTCCACACAGTCAGTCGCCTGAGTTAGGGAATTGAATCTGGGTCTCTGGCGCTGTGAGGCAACAGTGCTAACCACTGTGCTACCGTGCCGCCCTCAGGGCCCCCTATTTCAGGAAGAATGTATTGAGGAAGTTCAGGACAATGATCTCAGGAATGACAGGATAAACATATGTGGAACGTGTTCGGTCTGTAGGTCTGTATAGTGTAGAAGGATGGTCGAGCGATCGCATTGAAATGTAAAGAATACTGAACGGCTGAGATAGAGTGGATGTTGGGAGATATTTTCATTTGCAGAAGAGACTAGAGCCCGAGTGCACAGGCTTAGAGAAAAGTGAAGACTGTGTAACGCGGAGATAAGAAAACATTTCATTAGCCACAGCATTGTGAATCAGTGGAATTCATTGCAACAGAAGCCTGCGAACTCCGAGTCATTGAATATATTTAAGAAAGAAATTGATAGGTTCTTCATTGTAAATGGGATCAAGGCTTACTAGGAGAAGGCGAGAGATTACTTTGAGAAACCTACTAGCCATGATTGAATGGCAGAGCAGACTCGTTGGTCTGAATTTCTGCTTATTTGTCTTATGGTCTTATATTCCTTATCATCCCTTTCCTCCAGTAAATTGGAAAAACTACAGACATCATTATATGAGAAGATATGGAGACAAATATAACACAACCTTAGTTAGCATAACTTCTGTCATGGTTAACATGTTAGATTCTACTTTAAATTAAGTAACTGCAAATCATTTAAACATTGACAATGTCATCCAAAACACTCAGCCCAAATTTAGAGTAGATTTATTGGTATTGTCACATGTATTGTGATACAGTGAAAAGTGCTGTTTTCCGTGCAGTACAGGAAGGTCATACCGTCAAAGTACGATACAGGAACATAACTGAGTGCAGATTTCAATGTTACAGCTTCAGAGAAGCAGCAGAGGAAAATTAAGATGAGACTCTTAGATGTCTGCTAAGAGGTCAGTTAGTAAAGTGTAAAACGTTGCTTTTGAATCTGATGCCAAGTGAATTAAAACATTTAAATCTTCTCCCCGTCTGAAGAGGATTCAAGGTAGTATATCCTGGGCAATAGAGTCAAAATATTTGGATATTTAGATTGGTAAGGTACTACAGATTAATCGACTTAACAAGAAAAAAAAACTATTGCTCAGTATGGGCAGTGCAAATTCGATCCCTGCTGTGGTAATGCAGTCATGTGTGGCCCAAAATGGTTGATGACTGCAGACTTCATTCCCTGACGTGAGCCAGATTGACTTTATTTTAAAAAGACCCACAGTGAATTGGTTTACACAGCTATTATTTCCGTATTGCTTAAAATTCAAATATGATGCTAATCAATCGAATGGTGGAGAATAATCAGTGGGCTAATGACCTGATTCTGTACCTACTCCTTCTGCTCTAACTTCCTGCTTGCCTGAGAGTTGATCCGACTTTTGTACCCAAAGTCTCTGCCTGGACCGCTGGGAGAAGCAACGTTAACACTGTGCCACAAACTCCTGAAGTGAGTACGTATCAAGGAATACTGTACACATACAAAACCGTGCCAGGAGTCGAGTACTGCTGCCATTGCCCGTTATTTCCCCTGTGCCATGAAGAAATTGGAAGAGCTCCAATGGTAATCGCTGCTGGAAGCAACGATAGCATTTGAGAGTGTTAAAGAGCAATATATAATATTACAGCAAAGACCCTTTGCACATTGTTATTCCAAGACAAAATACGGTCTCCAGCACACCCCCTTTCCCACTTGACCGAGAGCCATTAATTTTCAGACGTTTCAAGTGGCTCATCCAAGTTCACTTTCTGGTAGTGAATCTTCCCTTCGCAATTATCAACCCAGGCAGAGCATTGCAGACTCACCACCGGTGGGTGAAAACAATTTTTTGAACTCCCCTCTGAACCCCTACATTTCACTTTAAAATGGTGGCCTCTTGCTTTTAAACTTTCGGGTAAGGAGACCAGCTGTTTTCTCGTCTTGTCCATGCCACTCATGTATCTCGCTCTTGCCCTCACTCGACCTTCTCTACTTCTCCACCACTCTGCATTGCAGAACCTTATCACGCTGGAGAATTTTCTCTACTGAGTCCACTCTCTGGGGAAATCATATCCTGATCGTAACAAGTGGAAAAGAATAAGTCTAAATCACAAGATGGCACCTGAATCTAGAGTGGATAGATTGGGGAGAGGGGAGTGTTGTAGGTAGGCTTTTAACACTTCTTCTCAGGGTGCCTGGGTTCAACGTACTGAGACTACACATTGCACATTGATGCGAATTCGCCTGTTCTCTGTTTGTTAATTGTCAATTCAACAAGTCAAGAGCTCGCAGAGAAGTGCGCCTGGTGCTGCTCCTTGCCGAGAATTTCAGAAATTATTCACTACAGAGTCTCTGAACGGTTGAATGTATCTCCTGTTTTTCATCGATCTCACTGGGATATTCCGGAAGTTTGTAGGTGCCAATTAAAGCTGTGCTCTTGTTCCTCAGAAAGTGTCATTTTGAGGAGGCGAACACTGATAGGAGGAGACTGAAATGCAAGTAAATAGCCACAGGTGGATGCATCCATCAGTTACTGATGTGAAGGATTCTTGACAAAGTGAAGACAGCATTCATCATTTCCAGCCAGGCCTGCTGCTGATTTCGATCCTGCTGGACTTGGAGATACACACTGCATCGCAAAGTAGCACGACAGAGAATAGTTAAGACATCTAGAAGAAGGGGAAAAGACAGTGAGAAATAAACGTAGTGTGAGAAATGAGGGAGTAAGAGAGAAGCGTAATGGAGATTTAAAAAGGAAGAGGAGAGATGGAAAGCGACAAGAAATACAATAAATAAAAGTATTTCAGAAAAAAATGGAGATGGAGACAAGAATGTAGACAAAGAGACAGACGGATAAGGTGTTAGAGTGAGTAATGAGGAAGGCGGAATGAAGGTAAAAGGGGTTAGAAAGTGAAATAGAGAGGGGAGAATAATGAAGAGCTGAGAGAAAAAAGAGATAGGCGTTGCAGTATAATGCACAACAGATAGAGAATTGTGATTGAGAAAGAAAGTAAAGAGGTACGGAGAAAGAAGGTGAAGAGGTCTGTGAGATTAAACAAACAGGTGGAGAGATGAATGAGTGAAAGGGAGACCTACATGGAAACATCATTGGAAAAAAAATTTGATATTAAGTAATATCAACGTGTTTGAATAAATACGTCAGAGAAAGACTAAAACAGGTATTGAATGACGACGGCGAGGGAATAAAAATAGCTGCGGTCGAGATAGGAATTGAGACTTAGAGATTGATGAGGGGGAGAGAGAGAGAGATAAGAATTAAATGAGAACATAAAATAAACATCACAGATAGAGAGAGAGAGAACCTTAGTGTGATCTGTTGGCTGATTGTAAGTTCCTCTGCCATCGTCAGGATCCTTGCTTCTTACAGTCATTTCTAAATGCTTGTATAAAGTTAGCAGTTTCACAGTCAGGTCTCGAGACTGGAGCAAGACAGAGTCGGGAGGGCAGAAGGACATCCAACCCACAGGTCCATCTGAAGCCACAGCACCATTGTATTCACTCACCCTTCATTACCTTTCACTTGCAGGATATTGGTCTGCGATATTGATCGTACTGCCGTGTTTTGCCAATCCCCAGTTGTACCCCTTGAGGAGAGTGGGGCTGAACCCCTTCTCAAACTGCCTCAGTCCGTGTACCGCAGACAGACCAGCAATAAAATGGCAGGGAGGCAGGTACGGGATTTGGTCTGAGTGACAGTGCAGGAACAATCGATGTATTTCACTCGCACTTCATCCGATTCATTCATGAGATTTGGAAGGCGTTGTCAGACAGCAGGTATTGCTCTCCGTATTTGCCCCGATCAGAAAGTGGCAGTGAGCGGCTTTCTTGAAATAATGCAGTCCATGTGCTCAGGGTTGACCAGTAATTCCATCAGGGAAGGACTTACACAATTTTGATCGAGCGGCACTGAATAAATGGTGATATACCTCAAGTCAATATGGTGAGTGGCTTGAAGGGGAAAGTGGAGGGGTTCGTGCTAAAAGCCGTCTGCTGCCCTTGTGCCTCGTGATGGAAATGAACGTGGATTTCGAAGGTGCTAACTAAGGAATTTTGGTAATTTTTTACAGTGCGTCTTGTAGATGGTACACACTGCTGCTAAGCCTTGGTGGCCAAGAGAGCGGATGTGTGTAGATAACTTGCGAATCAAGTGGGCTTTATTGTCATAGATCCTCAGGCGACTCTCTGTGTGAAGTTGGCACATTCTCCCCGTGTCTGCGTGGGTTTACTCCGGGTGCTCCGGTTTCGTCCCACAGTCCAAAAAATGTGCAGATTCGGTGAATTGACCATGGTAAATTGCCCGTGATGTTAGGTGAAGGGGTAAATGTAGAAGTATGGGTCTGGGTGGTATACGCTTCGGCCGGTCAGTGCGGACTTGCTGGGCTGAAGGACCTGTTTCCACACTCTAAGTAATCTAATCTAATCTAATTTAATCTGACCTAATCTGATCTAATCTAATCTTTTTTATTTTAATGCCGTAGAGCGTTGAACATGAAACAGTACAGGCCTTCCGGCCGTCAATGTTATGCCGACCTGTGAAACCCATCTGAAGCCCAATCAAACACCACCATTCCATTTTCGTCATTATGAAAACTCAATGACAATTTAAATCTCCTTAAATTTGGCGAGTCCACTACTCTTGCAGGCAGTATTTTCCACACCCCTACTACTATCGGAGTAATGAAACTAACTCGGACCATCTCTCCTATTTCTGTCAACCCTCAATTTAAAGCAATGCCCCCTCGTGCTAGCCAACACCGTCTGAGGAAAAAGAAAACACTCGCTGTGCAACCGATCCAACCCTCTGACTATCTTATAAGTCTCTACCAAGTCCCCCTCAATTCTTCTCACAAACGAAAACATCCTTAAGTCCCTCAGACTTTCCTCGTGAGACCTTCCCTCCATACCAGGCAACATCTTCGGAAATCTCCTCTGAAACCGTTCCCAAGCTTCTACATCTTTCCAATAATGCAGTGACCACAACTATCCATAATAATCCAAGTGATGCTGCAAAAGGGTTTTGCACCGCTGCAGAACGACCTGGTTCTGAACCTCAATCCCTCCACTATGAAAAGCTAACAATCTATATGTCTTCTAAAAAACTGCATCAACGCGTGTGTCGACTTTCACGATCGATGTGCGTTTGTTATTTTTCTCAAGAGAGTTGGAATGTAAAAGGAGAGATGTGCGACTGAGATTTTAAAACGCTCTGGTTAGGACGCATTTAGAATACTATGTCGAGTTTTGGGCCCGACATCTCAGGAAATCCGTACATGCACTGGAGCATTTCCAGCAGGGTTTCACATGGATGATCCCTGGAATGTTAGGCCTAACATATGATGAATGACTGAGGATGCTGGGATCGTATTCATCGGAGCTTGGAAGGTTGAGGGGAGATCTAATAGAAATGAATTCCCAGCGTTCACACTTTCTAAGCCTTGCAACATCACGAACGTTGACACCTGGGAGGCAACAAACCAATCGTGTGTTACTCTCTTTTCCACACAACCTCCAATCGCTTCTCCTTACTGTGGACTCACCAATGACGAAAGCTCTGCTCCTCTTCCCCTTCCCCACTGAGCAGCAGGGATAGACACTGCACCAGCGACCTCTTTCCCATTATCTACGCCTGGTTAGTCTTTCCCCCAACAATATCTAAAATGGTATAATTGTTGCGGAGAATCACCACAGAAGATCCCTGCACTGCCTCATCTTTCCCTTCCTTAATCCAGACGTTAACCTCTCTACCATTGTCGTGTTGCTGTAGACTAACTAACTCCCTGTATCTCCTCACAATAACTGCCTCCGCCTTCTGAATGACCCAACGTTCATCCAGCTCCACCTGATGTTCCCTAACTTGTTTCTCGAGGCACTGGAATTGGGTGAAATTCTCATGCATGAAGTCAGTAATGAGAGTGAGGTGACTTACTTACCAAACGTGCAGGAATCCTTTGAACTATCCTCAATGTTTAAAAATAATCATGTTCTACCATTTCAATGTACAGCATAAAACAAAATAAATATTTATTTTAAATTACATTGTATTCCAAAAGACCAAGACCAGTGCTCTCGGTTCAGCCAGCTAAAAAGAGTGATTCATATACTCTGCAATTTTCTGAGTTTAGATTGACAAGCTTATTTCAGTTTAACAAAAATACATACTGGATTCCTAGGGATAAATGAAGTCATCTGCTCAGTGACTGTACATGGAATAAACAATCCTGTTAACGGAACCCAGGTGTTGATGATGAATTAATGCCAACTCCATAATTAATGAATAAAGTCTCTCAGGGACTTGTCTTTTTGCTGCATAAAAGGATTCCTGGCTTAACTGCACAGAATTACCCTCCACCCACTGGCAGAAAATACGTCATGGATTTCAATGATTTCTATTCACATATTCTTGAACTATCCTCCGAAGTATATTCATGGATTAATGGGAACATGGACATCAAATTTATAATTCAGGATTTTGAGAGGATATACTACCCAATACTTGCTGCGGTCAGTGTCCCCCGTAAGTGCTAAGTGTCCTTATCAAATTTCTAATCCGTGTTGTACCCTTCACTTATTGTCCTGAACTGCTTCCTGATGCACGTTTGCTCGTAGATGAATCGTTGATTCGTCCTTACTCACCTTGGTATATATGGTGAAGTTTAAAGCTATGTTAGAACAGACTACATTATACTATCTACGTAGTCATTACCGGACACGAATTCGATTGATTCTCTGCTTCTTATCCTCGAAGCTATGGATCTAATTATCTACGAGCAAATGTGGAAGGATCACCTGAAATCCTCTGCAGTAGTTGGCAATATTTGTTTGATAGACCGCGAATACTTGGATCAGAATTCTGCGTCGGTAGATTTAATGAATTTAATATAAGATGACAGCATATCAGTCAAACAGACACACGCACACACTCTCTCACAAACTCTCGCTCTTGCAAAACTGCACACACCCACTATCACTCACACAAAACCGTTCAGCTGCTTTCCCAAATGCACAGAGAAATTCTCTCTCTCTTTTTCCATCTCTCTATCACACACACGCACACATACACACGCACACACGCAGACAGACGCATCCTCGCACAGAGACACACACACACACACACAATCAGTGGCAAACACTCATATATTCAGATAATCTCGCGCATAGACAATGTCAGAATGTACCCCGTGCCGTAATATGTGGTGCTGGAAAACACAGGTGTTCTGGCAGCATACGAAGTCGAGGAGAGTTAAAGTTTTGAGCATCAACCGTTCATTCCGAATGAGGGGGTGGCCCAAGGGGCCTGAGAGAAAGATGGGTGATACTGGGGAAGGTAACTGAGAATGCCATTTTTAGATGGAGGTGGGCGATGATGGAGATTATTCGGAAAGGACGTTGGAGCAAAATGGTGGGATGAAAAATGGAGAGTTCGGGCAGTTCAATATGGCTCTGGAAGGTTGGCTCTGGAATAGGATCGCGAGTGGGATGGGTGGAAAGTGAAGAAACTTGTGAAATCTGCATCGATCCCGTGTGGTTGGAGGGTGCCATGGGCGGAGGTTGAGGCATTCTTCCGCCAGACATCGGGTGCCTAGAGTCTGACGGTGGAGGAGGTCCAGGACTTGCATGTTTTGACGGTTGGGAGGGGAAGTTAAAGTGTTCTGCAACAGGGAGATGGGATTATTTAGTCCCTGTTTCCTAGAGATGTTCTCAGAAATGTTCCACAAGTATCCGTCCTGTCGCCCCAATGTCGAGTATGCCACACCAAAACCAAAGGACACAACAGATGCTGTGTGTGGAAACAAAGCTAAATCTCCGTGCAAATGCGAAAGGATCAGTTAGGACCATGGACGGCGGTGAGTTTGAACGTGTCGGCGCAAGTTTTCCTCTTTCTGCGGTGTCAAGGAAAGGTGCCAGGTGTGGACGATGTGGTAGTGGATGCTGTGGCCCTCACAATGGAGTCTCTGTGGTTATCATCTCTGTGGAATGCAGGTAGCGGTGGAAAGTGAAATGCATCCCAGGTGGCGGAAATGGCTGAAGCTGTTTAGTTGAATGTTGAGATTGGTACGATGCAGCAGGGAGGAGCGGGTAGTTCTGTTCTTGATCCGATTGAAGAGGTAGGGTTCAAGGGCAGAGGTGATCGAAATGGAGGAGATGAACTTGAGTGCATCATCCACCAGCGGGAGGGAATGTGCTGTCATTGAAGAAGTAGGACATCCGGGATTTTCATTGGTGGAATTAGACCTCCTTGGGACACAATGCGGTACATAAATTGGAAGGAATGGATAGCGTTTTTACAAATGCCAAGATGGGACGAGGTGTCATCCAGGTAGCTGTGGGAGGCAGTGAGCTTGACGTCGATGTATGTTTTATGTCTGTCAACGGAAATGAAGATGGAGAGGTCCAGCAAGGGGAGAGAGGTGCCCGAGGCGGTCCTGGTGAATTTGAAGTCCGGGTACAAAGTATTGGTGAAATTGATGAACTGTTCGTGCTGCTCGTAGGAGCATGAGCTGGCTCCTATCGAGTCATTGATGAAGTGGAGGAAATAGAGGAGATTGGTGTCATGTTAGCTGCGGAAGATGGACTGTTCCACGTACCAGAGAACGTTGCATGTGCAGCTGGGGCCTATGCGGATGCCCATGGTTACTCCTTTTCCCGAGAGGAAGTGCGAGAATTGAAAGGAGACTTTTTTGAGGATGAGGTCCATTTCAAACAATTAGTCGAACGTTTCAGTGGAAGTATGAGATTTGGGTCATCGTTTAACGACTTAATGGTGGTCTTGGAGGCTTTCTTGAGAGTAGAATGTCTGAAGATGAAGTTTGCCAGCCAGACAAACGGAAGTCATGGAGACGGTGGCATCCCGAACATATGTGGGGAAAACCTAGATCAAGACGGACAGAAGGATGCCAAGGTATGCTGGGTCATGTTCTTTGGGGAAGGAGCTGGGAGAGACATTAGGTCAACCAGGGCAGTCAGGTTTGTGAATTTTGGTCGGAGTTAGAACCGGGCAGTGCGTTGTCTCCGGACTATGAGTTTTGAGACTGAGACATAAGAGGTTGGTAGAGGCAGGTTTGGTCGTGATTGAGTGGGCCGTCGGAAAGGGTGTCCGTGAGTTGGTGCCTGTTTTCAGCTATGTGGAGATTGGTGCGCCAATTTATCATTGTGCCCGCTTTGTCTGCTGGCTTGATTGGTAGCCAGAGGCACCAGCATCATTCTCAGCTGTGCCTGCCTCTTCCTCAATTACGGGAATAGTGTGTTTTCCGCAGCTGCACCGGCAACATTTCCGGCCATTTCCTCAGTATCATCGCCACATCATGCTCCCAACAGGAGTTTGAAAAGTTCATGAATTTTAATAATAATTTATTCCCTGGCCACAAATTCAACTGGATCATCTCGCCCACATCCCTCACTTTCCTGTACCTCTCCGTCTTCGTTTCCATTGAGAGATTGAATACAAAGCAATTTCCCGCACCATTTATCGAAGTCTCCCTCCAGGCCATCTCTTCCTCTTTTGCGCATCTGCCCTTGAACCACACCCATCCAATCACAGCAATCACCGAGCCCCCCCGGTCATCACCTTCTGCCCCGACTACCAACAAGGAGTCATCGTCGACCATTTCGACTGCCTTCAACAGACCACATCACCAGAAATATATTTCCTGCCCCAGCCAGACCTGCGCTCCACAGAGGCCATTTACTCCGGGACTCCTTCGTTACGTCCAAGACCCCCACCAACCGACCATCTTCTCCCAGCATCTTCCCTTGCAACCAGACCAAGTACAAAACCTCCTCCTACACGTCCATGCTCACCACAGTACAAGGACCCGACGGATCCTCCCACAACCGACAGAGATTTAACTTGACTTCCACATATATCATATACTGTATGCGTTGCTGTCGATGTGCTCTCCTCCAACTGGAGCAGACAGAACGCTTCCTTGAAGAAAGTTTCAGAGATCATCTCTGAGACACATGCACTAAAATCCCTATTGCCTTGTGGCCAAACAATTTAAATCCCAATCCCACTCCGCCAAGGGCAAGCACACCCTGGGCCTCCTCCACACCAAACATTTAGCCAGGCAACACATGGACGAATACTGCCGCATCATCCACCTTTGTTCCCTGCAACTATACGGGATCAATGTATATTTCACTCGTTTTATTAATCGCCATCAGCCCTCTATCCAACTTATTACAGAGCCAACATTCTGACTCGAAACCAACCTCTGAACTGTCCAAACTGTCCATCTTCCTTCCTACCAATTCCCTTCAACCTCCTTTCTGACATATCACCATAATACCTCACCTCCACCTAACTATCGCATTCCACGCTACCTTCGCCCAGTCCACCACCTTCCATTGATGTCACAGACCATTGGGCTGTTCCCTCGTTGCTGATGAAGAGGTTATGCTCGAAATGTCGACTCTCCTGCTCCTCGGATGCTTCCTGACAGGCTGTGCTTTTGCAACACCACACATTCCCTCACTTTCTCCTGCAACTACGTGTATAATAATTAGCTACATCGGAATACAGAATGCGAGTTTGGAAGGTTCTCTTTCAGGATTATGCCTTTTGAATTTGAAACACGGTCATGTTTATGCACCACTTATGGATGAAGTGAACATTGAATATTGCAGTTACTTCCTTCATCAATCGTTAAATGTTATATCGTAGTTTCTTTTTCCACAGTTAATACAGTGACGATTGTGATCCTGTTCCGTGCGAAGTGTGGACTCTCCAGATGTGTCACTCTCTATCTCATGGCCATGGCAATCGCAGATTTACACGTGATCATCTTTGACCTGATATTGAGACATATTCCAATTGTTTATCCAGAAGTCTTCACTTTCCTGAAGGATATACCTGCGTGCAACATTCATGCTGTCCTGCTTTATGCAGCATCCGATTGCTCAGTCTGGTTCACAGTCACATTCACCTTCGACCGCTTGGTAGCCATTCGTTGTCACAAGTTCAAAACGAAATATTGCAATGAGAAAAAAGCGGCAGTGGTTCTCGGAACAGTGACTGGACTGAGCTGTTTAAATAATATAAGCTGGTATTTTATGTATAACAATAATTATAGTTTTTCTAATCATCCTATGTTTTGTGGTATAGAATTGAGTGATGACAACTTAGAGTTATGGGCCATAATTGAAATTGTTCACTACATTCTCTCACCCTGTCTCCCATTCGTTCTGATTCTGCAGCTCAACATTTTCACCGTCAGACATATTGTAGTGAGCAGCAGAGCCCGCAGGAGACTCCGGACTCACAACAACGGGGAGTGTCCCAGAGACACGGAGATGGAGAACCGAAGAAAATCAATTGTTCTTCTGTTTATGATTTCAGGCAACTTCATCCTGCTGTGGGCAGTGTTTGCCGTGTATGCAATGCTTGAACGAATGGATAATCTGGGCTATTTGATTTATGTGCCTGTGTATGTCCAGGAATTAGGATTTATTCTACAGCTCCTGAGTTGCTGCACAAATACTGGAATCTATGTCGTGACACAGAATAGGTTCAGAGGACAATTCAAAAAATTGTTGATATATCCCTTCAGTCTAATCAACCATTTAATCAAAAGGCAAAATTAACGCCTGCTCCTGGTTCCCATGTTATGCCCTGACTCCCAGCGATAATTTCGATTAATTGACAGACGATGTTTCAAATCTGGTAGGACTGGAGCCTTACACAGCATGAGCAGTATATCCACGGATTTTCATTCTAGCACGCTCAAAATGAATATTGACATTTCATTTGTCTTCCTTCCCTCCAAGTGAAATCACAAACCAACCTGAAAGAAATCCAGAACCAGGACTCAAAGACTATCAGCGCGTCAAAACTCCGAAGTTCTTCCTAACTTAAAAAAAAGTCTATGCCCCTGTTCCTCCAATCAAATTGCATCTCATCCTATTTCTCCACGTTGTGTTCCATTTTAACATTGAAGTTGGCTGTCTTATTGGGAAAGCTTGGACAGAAATTTGGTTATTAAATGTTGATGGACACAACGATTAAAAGTAGATATGGATAAAATATGTTGATTTTTAGACAATCATTGGACATAAAGATTAATAATATTGTCTGCAGCCACTGCTTTCCTGATCAACTCGCCCTCCTATATAACCTTTCCAAACTTAGAATATACTTTGCGCATGTAAACATTCTGTGAACGTTCGTAACTTCAATTTGTATGTCCTTGTGCTCGATTAGTCACTTCATTTTCCACACTCTTCGTTTTCCCTCGTCCTTCAGCAGCCTCCCCATCTCGTTAACACTCCTGCCAGTCCGCAATGGTGCATGATTGACCTCTTAGAACTTTTCCAAAATTTCGTTCCCTTCAGTCTGTACACTAATGGTCTCCTCCTGTCTCGAAATTAAACATAGAGATTTCGGATCGTCAAGTTAATTGAAGTACTTGTCATCAGAGATGACAAGCTGATTTGGAGCAGATGTTCGCAGGTAAAGGGACGTTTGGAAAATGGGAAGCCTTCAAAAATTTGACAGCGAGAATCCAGAGAAAGTATATTTCTCTTAGGGTGAAAGGAAAGGCTGGGAGGGATAGGGAATGGTGTATGACCACAGAAATTGAGGGTTGGGTTCAGAAAAAAAAGGAAGCATATATAGGTAAAAACAGTTTAGCGGGAGTGAATAGTTAGAAGAGTATAAAGGCATTTGGATTGCACTGAAGAGGGATATCAGGACGGCCAAAATGAGACATGAGATAGCTTTGGCAAATAGAAATAAGGAGAATCGAAAGTCTTTTTACAAATATGTTTAGGACAAAAGGGTAACTAGGGAGAAAATAGGGCCTTTCAAAGATCAGCAAGGCGGGTTCTGTGTGGAACCACAGAAAATGGGGAGATACTCAACGAATATTTTGCATCAGCGTTTACTATGGAAAAGGGTATGGAAGATATGGACTGTAGGGAAATACATGGTGACACCGTGCAAAATGCCGAGATTACAGAGGAAGAAGTGCTGGATGCCTCGAAACGCATAAAGGTGGATAGATCCCCAGAACCTGATCAGGTGTACCCAAGACCCCTGTGGCAAGTTCATAAGCGATACAGTTAGTAAGTTTGCAGTTGATACCAAAATTGGAGGTGTAGTGGACAGCGAAGATACCTAACTCAGATTACAACAGGTTCTTGACCAGATAGCCAATGGGCAGAGAAGTGGCAGATGGAGTTTAATTCAGATAAATGCTGCATTTTGGGATAGCAAATCTTAGCAGGGCTTATACACTTATAAGTAAGGCCCTCGGGAGTTTTGCTGTACAAAGAGATTTGGAATGCAGTTTCGTAGCTCCATGAAAGTGGAGTCGGAGTTAGAGAGGATTATGAAGAAGACGTTTGGTATGCTTTCGTTTAATGGTCAGAGTATTGAATACAGGAGTTAAGATGTCATGTTGGGGCTGCATAGGACATTGGTAAGCCAACTGTCGTAATATAGCAATTTTGGTTCCCTTATTATTGGAATGATATTGTGAAACGTGGAAGGGCTCAGAGAAGATTTACAAAGATTTTGCCAGTGTTGGAGGATTTGAGCTAATGGGCGAAGCTGAATAGGCTGGGGGTGTTCTCCCTGGAGCATCGGAGGCTGACGGGTGACATTATACAGGTTCACAAAATTATTAGGGGCATGAATAGGATAAATAAGCAAATTATTTTCCCTAGGGCGTTGGGTAGTCCAGAGAGAGCATAGGTTTAGGGTGACAGGGGAACGATTTTGATGAGATCTAAGGGGCGACGTATTCACACAGAATGTCGTACTTCTATGGAATAACTGCCAGATTAAGTGGTAGAGCCTAGCAGAATTGCAACATTTAAGAGGCATTTGGATTTTTTTTATCAATAAGAGGGGCTTGGAGGGATATGGTCCGATTGCTGGCAGGCGGAACAAGATTGGGTGGGGATAGCTGGTCTGCATGGACGGGTTAGACTGAAGGGTCTGTCTTCATGTTGTACATCTCTATGGCTCTACGTTCCTAAATATAAAACATTTCTGTAGCATTTTGGCCAAGATTAATAGTTTATAGGCAAATTTCTCTAGCTCATACCCTGAAAAGTTAGCGTGATACAAAAATTATTTGCGCAGATTTGAAATGAGTAATTGATGCAGCAACCTCTGCCATTTGTGCCAGAGTGTTCCACACATATTGCACCCCTTGCGTGTAGCAGCACTTCCGAACATTTCGCCTGAACAGTCTCCTCATAAATCGCAGATCATGCCCTCAGTTCGAGAGGCCCCCCTGTGTGTGGATATGCCATTTCTTTAAGTATTCTATTTGATTAATGATTTCGATCAGATGACACCGCAGCTTTCCAAGCTCTCCACAAAGCAGGACAAACTTTCTGTCATCTTCTGAATAACATCAGTCCTGAAGTCCAAAAAATAGTGTCGTTAAGTTATGCTACATTCCTTCCCAAGGCTTTGGATGCTTCGAGAGTTAAAAAAAAAATGATTCAGGTGCGCTCTTGCAATGTTCAGGTTGACAAGGGTATGCACCAAATAATGGAATTAATGATTTGAACAGTTCGTTGGGTGTTGTTGACATACACAGAAGAGAACATCGTAATTCGCCCAAGTTCAATATATGCTTCCCAAGGTCTGCTGATTACATCTGACCACAGTACTCCAAGTAGTAATTAATCCGAGTTAAGTTTGTGCAAAAAAGGAGACTTCCAAGCTGATGATGCAAATACAGACAAATAGGTAAAACATGTTCGATATTCAAAAAAAAGTGACCATCGGCATATCATGTCCTGGTGTCAAATGTCAAGAATTCCATTTCATAGGCATTGCCATCAGTTTTGGAACCAGGGGAGTTCTGTACTGATGGGACAGTCTACAGATATGATGCAGAGCTGGGCTGAGGAGTGGCAGATGGAGTTCAACCCTGCCAAGTGTGAGGTTGTCCATTTTGGAAGAACAAATAAGAATGCGGAATACAGGGTTAATGGTAGGGTTCTTGGTCAGGTGGAGGAACAGAGGGATCTTGGGGTCTATGTACATAGATCTTTGAAGGTTGCCACTCAGGTGGATAGAGTTTGTAAGAAGGCCTATGGAGTATTATCGTTCATTAGCAGAGGGATTGAATTCAAGAGTCGTGAGGTGATGTTGCAGCTGTACAGGACTTTGGTTAGGCCACATTTGGAGTACTGTGTGCAGTTCTGGTCGCCTCACTTTAGGAAAGATGTGGAAGCTTTGGAGAGGGTGCAGAGAAGATTTACCAGGATGTTGCCTGGAATGGAGAGTAGGTCGTACGAGGATAGGTTTGAGAGTTCTCGGCCTTTTCTCGTTGGAACGGCGAAGGATGAGGGGTGACTTGATAGAGGTTTATAAGATGATCAGAGGAATAGATAGAGTAGACAGTCAGAAACTTTTTCCCCGGGTACAACAGAGTGTTACAAGGGGACATAAATTTAAGGTGAAGGGTGGAAGGTATAGGGGAGATGTCAGGGGTGCGTTCTTTACCCAGAGAGTGGTGGGGGCATGGAATGCGCTGCCCGAGGGAGTGGTAGAGTCAGATTCATTGGCGACCTTTAAGCGGCATTTGGATAGGTACATGGATGGGTGCTTAATCTAGGATAGAAGTGCGGCACAACATCGTGGGCCGAAGGGCCTGTTCTGTGCTGTATTGTTCTATGCTCTATGTTCTATCTGAACAGATCTGGAGCCCGTGTTAACACAGAACTATAAATAGGGTCCTCACGCGTACTTTAAAATACGGACTACGGGGAGGGGCGAGTGAAAGGGAAAATGACAGGAAGTATGACTGCAATAAAAAGATAAGTAGCTGATTTGCATATATGCAGGAGGGTTCAAGTACAATTCAGACGATGACAGAAGTAAAAAGGGATGGATAACTCAGGAAATATTATGAGATATGTTGGAAATCATGAGGGTATGAATACTACCATTAGGCACTTTATCTGAATTCGTAATAAGGTTAATGAGTTAACAGCACAACTCATCGCGAATGAAAATAATTTAGTCGCCATTATGGTTATAGGATGGTCACGATGGAGAGTTGCATCTCCAGGCGTTCAGAGTATTCAGAAGGACAGACAGGACGGTCAGGGAAGTGGTATAGCTCTGATATTCAAGAACGACATCATAATAAATTGGAATCCATTTGGGTGGAAATTAAAAATTCAAAGACATAAAAGTTCACTTGTCCACATAGTCAAATGGAACCAAATAAATAAATAATGGCTGTACACAGTACATGGTAATTATCAGGGGGATTGTAACCTCGGATTGACTGCTCGAACCGGCGCTGTCCAGGCAGCCTTGTGGACGGGTTTATCGAGTGCATCTATTTTCGTACACTTGAACAGAATGCAATGGAACTGAAAACGGAGTGAACTATCCACTGCCATGGAACGAGATTTAATAATAGTCTCGGCCGACCATCTACCTGGCGTTGGCACATTGTCCCACTTCTGCATGGGTCTTTTCCGGGTGCTCTCGTTTCGTCCAACAGGCCAAATGTATGCTGTTTATGTGAATTGGCCTTGCTAATCCGCCTTTAGTGACCTGCGGTGATTAGCTGAAGTGCAATAGTCACAGGAAATGTACACTCATGGGTAGGGATGTGGGTCTGGGTGGGATACGCTTCAGAGGGTCAGTGTCGACCTGTCAGGCAGAATGACCTGTTTCCACACTGTATGTATTTGATAATCACTTACCACCACATTAGAACTTAGCCTTGCTTCATTTCACCTTTTCATTTGGTGTTCTCCCGAAGAATTCAGATGCAATTTCTTCTGTGTGTTTATTCTTGATTGACCGCCTAGAACGTGGCTTGGTCTCAATTCTTATACTCAAGGGTAATCGTGCCCATCTGAATGAATTTCCACCATTCACTAATGGGTCAATCAGGCCAGATCACGCTGAGTAATCGGGCCGAAAAAGGCATTGTTATGTTGATGGCAGAGCAGTGCTTAGATGTCCATGACTGCAGGTGCTGGGAGCATGCATAACCCTCCATTTCAGAGTGTAATGCGCTCCTGTACCTGTTACACATCTCGACGTTTCCATTCGCCCTGACGATGACATTCCAACCAAATTCGAGTGTATGTGATAGGCTTTCAACTGCCGGGTTCCTTGCTAACTGACTGTTGGTAGTTGCAGCCAATCTGGATGATGCAGCATGCGTAATAGCACTGTTATTTTTGTTACGGCTCACATTAGGTACCCAGAATTCTTTTCTTGAAATCCATCATAAACTTCATGTTTTTGGTTAAAAATCAACAACACCAGCTTATAGTCCACCAGGTTTAATTGGAAGCACACCAGCTTTCAGAGCGACACTCCTTCATCACCTGATGAAGGAGCGTCACTCCGAAAGCTAGTGTTGCTTCCAATTAAACCTGTTGGACTATAACCTGGTGTTGTGTGATTTTTTAACTTTGCACACCCCAGTCCAACACCGGCATCTCAGAATCATTTATGTTTTTGAGAGCCCTTCCAGGCCAAGGACCTTCTTTTGGTTCTGTTGTGATGGATCACAACATGAAAGGGAGTGACTGCAGGACCATGCCGATTCAAGCTAAGCCCAACATATACTGGAGCAACGAAAATGATGCAGATAGCATATGAGAAAACGGCACTTTCTAGAGATTGATCTAATACAAAACAGGTCATCTTTGCTATCGAAGTCCGCTTTGCTCACGTTCCTTTTCATCCTTAATTGACAGGCATATTCAGCTGAGTGGCCTTGATGTTCTAAGTGTGTGCCTGCACTGCTTATCTATGAATCCGGACAGTGCATTCTGGTTCTGGGTGGTCGAGGCCATATAGTTATTCGACTCCCTTCAGGTGTCGGTCTGTCATGACAATGTGCGAGGTTTGTTCTGGAGATCAGACGAATGTGATGCACAGCATCATGAGGCCAAACGGAAGTATTGTCTCCCAGCTTTCCATATTCTGCTGCACCGTCTTCCTAACCATCCGTTTTCAGTTGAGGTTCATGCTTTCCACGATCCCACTGAATTTTTCGGTGCTCAATGTGGAATTTCTGCTTGATACCAAGCATAGTTATCACAATTTGCATGACTCAGCCTTTGAAATGGATTCATCGATCTGACTTGTTACTGCGATGTAGACCCCATCCTGTAAATACCATCTCTGTTATGATGTATGCTGTTGCTTTGGCTGGTTTTAAATAACAAGGAAAGCATTGACCCATTTTGTGACAATACCTATGATGATCAGAATGCAGATATATCCATTGCCAAACTTGGCAGGGGACCTGTGAAGTGAATTTCAAAGATTGTCCGAGGCCCTTCCACTTCTTAATTCTCCCTTTCACGTGTAATTGTCTGACCAGGCTGTGAACCGCCGAGAGAATAGGGTGGGATCTGCCATGTACTGCAGGGAGGACAGATTGGTATCTGCAATGGAGCAACATTAGATAAAAGAGATAAAAAATAAGAGAAAAGAAAATGAACTGAAAATTCGGAGGATGCTCGCTGCAGCATTCTGCTACACAGCGATAACACGAGATTATCAACATTTTTCATCTCAAAGTTGTTCTGCTTCTGTCATGTTAAGACGTTAATAGCAACGATCCTAATTTAATGGAGGGACGATCACTGAAACAGCGAAACATGTTTGCTCTCATCAGACTACGCTCAGGATTTGCGATATTGATAACAATGGACTGAATTACTTTAAGTCCAGCAACTAGTTATCTGATTCATTTTGCTGCTTCGAACATCCCACCAACTTTCAGAACTCGAAACCTCTGCCAACAAAAATTGGAAAAATGGAATGCGGCAGTCTATTGCTGTCCATGAAGTTCAACTGCCACAGCTTAACTGATTAGAATGTTGGGGAGTAGGAAAAGAACTTTTGTTTACCCTAAAACCCGTAGAGACTCATTTAAAAATTAAAATAATGATTAAAACGTGTTTAGTGCATTCGAGGCAAATCCTCGCTTCACGGAATGAACACTGAAGTTTTCTGCTTCTGCTGATCTAAAACTGCCAATATCGTGCTCTGAAATGTGAATGGTCACGTTCAGGAAATTTGTGGATTAGTTTTAAAATACACATTTTCACTCCTTTTGTTTGTTGTGTCAAATTGTAAGGCCTAACTAGTTTTAGGTCTCACCGTGGATTAATACTGATTCAGGGCAGAAACTGTAAAATGGCTCAAAAACTGGAAATATCTTTTTGTTATTTTCTTTTCAGGTTTAGAATATATACGAACGTATCAATGGAAATGTAATGTCGAACACAACACACGATGCTTGACGGATGCATAGGAAATGAAATCTGGACCTGTTCTCCCAGAGATTTGAAGAAACCAAAACTTCAAAATAGAATGTTAACTGGGACTATGTTCTTTTCATCTGCCATGTTTTAAATAAGCAGCATTCTTGGTGTGCACGTGTTCATTTTTAGGAATTTGAAAACACAATCACCTCAAATGACAATGCTGTCAATGTGGAAAAAACTGATTGCGTCCTTTTCTTTTCCTGATACGTCATAACAGCAGAGGTGCTGAAATGTCTACTTTCCCAATGGCAAGTGAGTGCCCAGTTCTCCCAGTTCAGTTTTTTGTTTTGCTACTCTGGTTTAGTTGTGACACTGAGAAGCTGCTGCTTTAGCTGAATCAGATGCTGTTGCAGTCGAAAACAACAATTCCAGGATGCGGCAGGTATTTCCTGGCTGGCAGTTCTCTCTTAAATGTCTCCTGCCTGCCAGCACCTGCGTTTGAATTTACACATTGTCAAGGAGTGCGTTCATGGAATATTATTGGAACTGGAATTGCTCTGCGGGCTCAGGTGTGTTTCCAATAGTTATGTTATTTTAACTTTCACTTTCAGTTGATTGTGTTTCGACTGTAATGTTTAAATAAATTCTGTTCTGCTTAAAGCCGAGTTGGTTGACAAGCTGCACGTCACCTGAGAATCCATTACATTTCTACCTTTAAAATAATAAGAAATTAGGATATCAGCTTCCTTCTTAAAATATTTTGATATGGCATCGCCTGATCCATAACACATTGGGGCGTCTTGTCACGATTAATTTGATAATTCCAATTACGGATTAGTGTTGTTGGACATAAAGGCGGGGAGTGCAGTGTTTTGATGCCTTTAATTCCAGGTGTTGAATTCGGTTGTTTTAAACAACACTTTGTGCAATACCAGGTCGCTGAGTCATTTCGAGTTTTCTGGATTAGAAGAAGTGACTTTGGGGCTTAGAAAAGATTACCAAGGCAATCCTGCTAGAAATTGCAGTCAAACGAGAGTCAGAGTTGCCTTCAGCTGTGAGAAATGGCGACATAATTACAACAATCGTTCGACACTAAAAATGGCTGAAATGCTAAAGAATCTTTGGAAATGACGAGAATTTAATTGCCGATGATGCAGCTTGAACATAAAAAGGAAACAAAACAGTTTTAATGACGGTTAGAAGAAGAGGAAAGAGGATAATATGACTTGCCCTTGCATAATTAAAAGGAAAAGGAAAAATCGCTTTTCCAAAAAACGTGCAAAAGTAGTGCAAAGCCCCAGGAGAACCACTGGAGAGAGAGAGAGAGAGCATAGATAGTTAGGAAAAGAGAGAAGAAGGGGAAAATGAGAGAGAAGAAAGCGAGAGACAGTTTCAAATTCAGAAATTTACACTCACACAGCAAAGTTGACTGAAATCAATGGAGTTGAATGTCGGAGGAAGGTTTACTGAGGAAGATAGAGATGTTGTCCAAACCCAAATGTTGTCGCCAAATGCCTTGCAGGGATCTGTTTACATACATCCAAACATTGCATAAATTTGAGAGCAGAGATGTCGAAGCTACCCTCATTACATTTGAAAGGATGGAGAAAGAAATGAAGTGGCCAGAGGTCACATGAGATTTGTTGATCCAAACAAAGCTGCTCTGTAGATCTGGTGAGGTATTTGGATCACTGTCAGAGGAGGTTTCCCGGGACTGCGTGGACGTAAAGAAAGCCATCTGAAGTGCATGTCAGCATGAGCCTGAGACCGACAGACAACGTTTGACGAATCTAACCAGGGAGTCTGTTCAAACCTACAGTGAGTTTGAAAGTATCATACAAAGTTTTTTTGATAAGTCGATAAGGGCATTAAAATATGCCAATCATATGATGCTGTTAGAGAGACGATTAATTTCAGATATAGAGAAAATCAATTAGAAGAACAGAGATTTACAAAAGCAAAATTATCAGCTGAAATGGCCGTTGAATCTGAGTTGGTACATACATCTAGTTTTGGCTTCCAACATCAATTTCAATCCTTGAGGGATAGAAATCTGTGCAGCAGATACTCGTAAGGGGAAAGTAGATCTCGATGTAAATAACAACGTTATCTTACCAGATGGTAAAAGTTAGAGCCATGAAGGGCAGACAAAAGTAAAAAACATCTGGTGCTTTCACTGCAATAAATTAGGCCACATAAAGTCACTTTGAATGGGTGGTGAGAAAAAGCTCTGGGAAGGCAGATATCAGAAAACAGGAAAGTCCGTGAATGTTGTTTAAGTGGTAAAGGAAGATTAGATTACTTACAGTGTGGAAACAGGCCCTTTGGCCCAACAAGCCCAACCCACCCATACCCCTAACCTAACACTACGGACAATTTAACATGGCCAATTCATCTGACCTGTACATGTTTGGGACTGTGGGAGGAAACCGGAGCAAACCCACGCAGACACGGCGAGAATTTGCAAACTCCACACAGTCAGTCGCGTGAGGCGGGAATTGAGCCCGGGTCTCTGGCGCTGCGAGGCAGCAGTATTAACCACTATCCCACCGTGCCTCCCAGAAGAAGGCACAGTTCTTTTTGAAAAGCTGCACCAGATTTTACAGTCTGCTGGGAGGTATGCTATTGAGGAAGTGCCCGACCTTCCTTAACCATTTGCTCGCAAAGTTTAGGGTTACTCATAGGCAGGAGCAGCAGATGAAGTAATTACAGCATTAACAGATTCAGGATAATGTTGAAAGATGGGTTCGGGGAGTCCAGAACTAGAGGGCATAAGTTTAGAGTGAGAGGGGAATGATATTAAAGAGACCTAAGGGGCAACTTTTTCACGTAGATGGTACATTTATGGAATGAGCTGTCGGAGGATGTGGTGGAGGCTGGTACAATTGCAACATTTAAGAAGCATTTGGATGGGTAAATGAATAGTAAGGGTTTGGAGGAAATGGGCCGGCTGCTGACAGGTGGGACTAGATTGTGTTGGGATATCTGGTCGGCATAGACAGGTTGGACCGAAGGCTCTGTTTCCATGCTGTATATCTCTGTGACTCTATGACTCCCCTGTGGTTTGTGACTCCCCTGATGTAAGACAGCCATAATTTCTTGCATCGTCATTTTATTCAACATTTCTCTCCCATCGGTTAACATCAAGCTCCTATATGCTGCCTTTGCAGCTCCAAAATATTTTAGTTCCTTTTCCTCCTTTGCAGTAAACAACGGGGAACCCTGAAGATCTAGAATTTCAGATATTAAGGAGTATATCACTGCTCCCTGTGGATTGGAGCTGCTTCTTTAGATACCTCATCCGCCAGTTTATTTCCCCTTACTTCCAGTTCATTCCACTTCTGATGTCCATTTATATGAACTACCGCTATTTCTCTCGGGTGTAACAGGAAATCCAGCACTTGGTTATCAATTCCACATGCGATAGTTCTTTTTCTCTTCTGTTTGTTAGTTCTCTTTCTTGCCAAAATTTTCCGAAGGTGTGTATCACTCCAAATGCATATTTTCTGTGTGTGTACTCCGTTGCTTCCTTGTCTTCTCAGGCTCTGAGAGCTCTTTCTAGGGCATAGAGTTCACAAGTTTGGGCTGACCAGCGGTTAGGCAGTCTTTCAACCTCGATAACGCTTCCTTCTATTTCGTCGACTGCAGCATATCCATTGTGCCTTTTCCCCTTAATCACCCGGGAGGACCCATCGATAAACAACCGAGCTGCAACGGTACGTCCCTTAAGTCCATGCGCACTTTAATCTGATATTCAATAATATCAAAGCAGTCGTGTTCTGCATTACCAGGGGCCATCCCCTCTCCCTTCCACAGAAATGCAGCTGGATTCAAGCAACTGTCTGTGACTAACATAAGGTCATTCTGCTTAATTAAGATTGTCTCATATTTAAAGATCCTAGTGTCTGTGAGCCATCGTCCTGCTTTCTGAGTAAGTATGGTCCGTACCTGATGTGGGGTGTTGAACATTCAGGCTCACCAAAAGTGAGTTTCCGATTCTCCTGTACCAATAAGGCTGTTGCTGCCACTGTCTGCACACACTCCGGCCACCCGCTTGATACTGGGTCTAATAATTTAGACAGGTTGGCAACCGGTTGCTTCTTCCCACACGCCCCAAACTCCGCACGCCTCCCGTCGCTCGGTTAGGACCCCTAGAGCCACTCTTCTGTCTCCCGTGACAAACAAATGGAAGTGCTTGTTTCGGGTAGATAATGCATGAGCAGCGGTATGGGTTAGGTTCCTCTTTAGTTCTTCAATTAATTGCCTCTCCTTATCTCTCGAATTCAAAAATTTCGGGTCTTCCTCTCATCGTTTCAAATATAGTTTCTTTGTTTGCCGTTCATATGAGTCTATCCATAATCGACAGTACCCTGCTAATCCCAGGAACTTTCGTAATTCCCTTTTGGTTTTAGGCGGCAGCATTCCCACAATTCCCTCAATTCTTTCTGGGTTTATTTTTCGTTTTCCTTCACTGATTAGGTGTCGCAAATATATGACTTTCTTTTCTACGTACTGCTATTTATTATTGGAGACCCTCAATCCTTGTTATCCTCGAAAGTTCCCTAATTCGTTTGTGGCTTCTATTGTTTTGTCACTTTTCTCGCCTGTTACAAGAAGACCATCTACATATTGTAACAGGGTAGTTCCTTTGGGGCTGTTGAATTTCTCTGAGACTTGTTCCAACAACTGACCAAAGAGATTTTGGGATTCAGTAAGTCCCTGCGGGAGTACCGTCCATCTGTACTGCTGTTTTCACGCAACTTTTGGATCTTCCCAATCGAAGCCAAACAGATTCCTACACCCCTCCGCCAGGAACATGCCCAGTAGGAATCCTGCAAATCCAGGACACGAAACTATTTATGGCTATGGGGAATCTTACTCAGTAATATATAGGGATTAGGGAAAACAGGGTGGCGGGCTTGAACTATTTGGTTCAATGTCGTTAGGTCTTGTACCAGGCGGTAACTACCGTCCGATTTTTTTTTTTTACTCGCAGGATAGGGGTATTTTTAGGTGTCATGCAGGGCTCGAGTAATCCATCAATTACTGGCTGCAGTCCCTTGTATCACTCTATTGAAATGGGATGTTGTGATTTGCCAACCACGTCTACCTCTCTCTTTAAACTGATCTCCAAAGGATGTATTTGTAATCCCCCGCGATTCCCTTCCCGTGCTCACACTCTGGGTTCTATTTCCTTCTCCTTTTTCTCGGTCAAGACAACAATTTGCATCACTAATCTCTGGGCCCATACCCCATTCTCCAGTCCGAGGAGTATGACTAAATCCTTCCACAATCAGTTACTTCGGATAGCAGGAATATATAACAGTTTACATTCGACAATATCTTTACCACTCTCGATTATTATAGGTTCAAGAACTGAAACTGTAAATCCTTCCCTTTTACTCCAGAAAGAGTTAACAGTCGTTTCGAGATTTCCACTCCCTTGCGCTTAAAATTTAAGTATGAACTTGCTGCCCCCGTATAGACTCAGAAAACTACGTGCCCTTTGTAAGGTCCCACCTGTAAATTTATCAAGGTTTTCTGGTGGGGCCCCAGGGAAACGGAACCCCTGACAGACCTGTTCTTCACCAAGGTTCATAAACGGTACTTCCTTTGCTTCCTTTTTCAGATGTGGACACTCTATCTTAAAGTGACATGTCTTTCCATAGTGATAACATCCCGCCTGTGGGGATTTTCACTTCGATCCCTGTTCCTGTCCACCAGACCACTTAACATCTCCTCCCTAATATCTTCTCCTCCCTTTATTTTTAACATGCTGCCCGCCACCATTCCGGTTTCCTTCTCCTTTTAGTTTTGTCCTTCTTTTTATTACCTAATCTTTGGCTACCATTATTTTTGCCTTTAGTTTCTGCTTCTCATGTTACGTTGCCAGATCAATTGCTGAGCCGATTTAACCAATTGAACAGCTTTAGGGCCACCTAATGGCCTTTCTCCATCACCCAATGTTTTGCTCAGATCTTGAATTTATTTTTAAAAATTACAATATTTCTTGCTCCCTGTAGCCTCAAATACCGGTTCATCAATTTATGCTTGTCTGACTTCAAAGCCTCTTCCTAACTGCACATTTTGGAATCATACATATAACTATTTTTTTATATATTATAAATTCACTTATTCAGTATTTAATATTTAAAATGTAAAATGCCTACAGTTCCTAACTTCGAAATCCACTATTATTACCCAGTTTTAGTTCCTTAATTTAAATCGAATATTAGTTTTCTTAACTAGTCCTGACCAATCATTGTTCAAGTATAATGATATAACTCGTTAAATAACCGGAGCTGCCTTAAAAGAATTTGTCAACTCGAGTTTAAAAAATTCTAATGTATGCATAATGGCCGATTCCAAGGACACAGGAATTTACCATAAGATGATTTATTTACTTCTTACAATCAAATGTTGCAGTGAGACTTCAAACGTCCTCCATAAATCGCTATTATGTCAGGATAAAAGAGATGAGTTAGAAACTTATACTCAGGCAGTCATGACCTGCAAAAAGAACAGGAGTTAGCATTTTATTTCATAATTATTGTAAAATCCTTAACCTTAAAAGAAATCATGCTATATTTCCACAATAGAAATCAGATTCAAAACAGTCCCGGATCTCAAGCTCCAAGGGAACAAAGCACAAACATTCAATAACCAAGACTGAAATGTGCATTCAAACCGATTCACAAAGGGTTAAACTTTCTGTTAGCTGTACAGCTCTTTTTCTTTCCCTCTCTCACTCTAACACACACACACCATATCTCACAGTCACTTTCTGAATTTCCGGCAACAACACCGCTAGAGGCTTCTCCCTGGAGCCCTCTATTTTTTTGAATCTTTTTTCTGGATGTCAGGCCATGATTTTCTTACGAAGTGTACCCTCAGTAATCCTTCAGCTAATAGCCCGTCCGAGACAAAGCATAATCTGATTCCTCCTGACGGTAAGGCTGATTTCCATTGACATATGAATTCAACTGTTTACAAACACAGTCTTCGGCCGAGCCATACTTCGGCCAGAAGATGAAGAAAGGATTCCTTAGTCCATACAAAGCAACAATATTTCATCATCCATTTCCTATATTTTCCCCTTGTACAAGTATTATTTTGCCCATTTCCACATCATCGGACTTTCTGGAGGTAAATTTTCAGGGACCCCGCCTCCTATTCGATTTCCTATTTTTGGTCCCCAGAAGCTTTTTCCTTACACTTGGCACAGCCCATATTGAGTTCCTTCGTTCGCCCTTCGTAACCACTAGAACTCAATCCCAGCCGCCAAGGCAATATTTAAAAGTCAGTTTTCCTTCCTTGGTCCATGCACGGTGTTGCCTGGCTCGATGTCTCCCTGTGCCACTTGCAACCTTTCACCTGCTTCAGATTGACTCTCATCGGATCTTGATCAGTCAAGCAGAAGGGGAAATCCAACCCGAGGAACACGGGAACATTCTGAAAGGAAACGGACGCATCTTCCAAACCATCGACGGTGCCTACCCGGCTGGTGATGATGGACACCCCGGACGAGCGTCGAACTTGTGAGAAACGGAGCTCACAATATAATAAAATTCAGTCCGAATCAAATTTTGAAGCAGCGAATTTTATTGAAACGTTCTTGCAAGACGGGTGTCCAGCAAGGAGGCAAACCAATCCAAAAATTACTTCACAATTTATGCAGTTTACTTTAGTCTCTGTAAATACTTCCCCGTTTCCCTCATTTGCCTTCAAACCGATCAATATTATTTATTGTGTTCTGCACCTGCCTAGCTGCGCTCCCCCCTTTTTTGCTTCCCCCCCACTCCAAGCTGAGTGGCCCTCACTATTATTTACCCTGTAACTAACTTGGTTCATTTCAGTGCCTATATGAGTGCAACGTGCCGAGTCTGCCATAACTCAATGTTCTTTGCATCTTATCTGTTTGTCTGTAACATCTCCCATTGTTTGCAAGCACATTTCATTCTTGTATTCACATTTCAGCTAATGAAAGCAATTATGTATTTCCTTCACATA
Organism: Chiloscyllium punctatum; assembly: GCF_047496795.1. Taxonomy (NCBI): domain Eukaryota; kingdom Metazoa; phylum Chordata; class Chondrichthyes; order Orectolobiformes; family Hemiscylliidae; genus Chiloscyllium; species Chiloscyllium punctatum. Next base: position 30,086,969 of record NC_092789.1, on the reverse strand, counting down.
GTTCTATTCTTGGCTGAAACACTTATACAATGGTGTTCGTTCATTTACCTTGCATAATCAAATATTTATTCAGCTCTTGGCTGAAAGAATTATACACTGGTGTTAGTTCATTTATCTTGCATAAGCAAATAAGGTTGCAGAAGTAACACTGCTTTGCCTATACCCTACAGCATGTCTAACCACAGCGAGGCTCCAACCCTTTCCTCCATTATTGATCAATTACACTTTCAGTCCCAACACACACTCCTCGCTTGTCATTAGCCAATCCCCATTCCTTCACCTCATTTGACAGTTACACGTTTGCCCCGACATTCCACCATCTCTCATTGGCCGTCATGCTATCCACACAAGTTTCAGAAAAGCTGGAAGCCAATTGTTAAAATAGTCTTGCTTTTCCATTCGCCCATTCCAGTCAGTCAGATCGGTCTTCGCCCAATTCAGGCAATTTGGGGAAAATCCATTCGTAAAAATGGAGTGACCAAAAGGAGCTGGGACTGCCCTCACTACTCCCCCATCATCCACGAGGGAGTGAGCAACAGGAGGTGGGCCTGCCCTAACCGCTCCCCATCATCCACAAGGGAGTCAGCAACATGACTAGGACTGCCCTCTCCTCTCCCCCAATCATTCACAAGGTAGTGTGCAACAGGATCCGGGGCTGCCCTCTCCCATTCATCATCCACAAGGGAGTGAGGATTCTCTGTGTGGGTTTCAAGTCTGAGGCATGTGTGTGAGTGTGTGTCAGCGTAGGGAGGAAGGGAGGGAAGGGCCAGTAAGTTGCAGTCCACACGCAACTGTTGTGCTGATTTCTCTCTCAACAGTTAACCTCCTCCCACCCTTGTCGAGCCCACCATGCATTCATCGGGACCGTTTGCAAGAATACCAATTTAAGGAGTACATTCACATTTATTCTGCAAGAGAAGCAGAATCCAGTGGTCTCAAGCCAGATATAGGGACGCAGAGTCTGCAGCACTTCAAGTAGCTGACTGACACACCATCACTTTTCATGGATAAAGTTAAAAATCACACAGCATCAGGTTATATAGTCCATCAGGTTTACTTGAAATTATGAGCTTTCAGAGTGCTGCCACTTCAGGTAATTAGTGCAGCGGGGTCCTAATACAATGAATAGTAAACGATCACAGTGGTATGCAATTGAAATGATATATTCAACGAACATAGATTGTTATTAAGTCTTTCACCTTTGAGAATGTATTGCAGGTTTCGCTTCATTAATATGTAAATCCCAGGACTTCGTTTAAGTAACATTCTCGAGATAACTTAAGGTTTTATAAAACAAAATGACATCCCAGCTCAGACAATATATTAAAGCTGTGAGGTTAGAGTCTGTTTGAATCCCAAACTTGAGTCAGACTGGTTCAATTTCTCGAGGAGGAATTTATAAATTCTGGTAGGATTTGACTGTATCCTTTCTGAGCAAAAATGGAATGTATCTGCATACATATATACATTATTTTCGAGATAATTAGAGATGGACATCCACTTCTGGCCTCACCTGTCACACTCCCATTCAAACATTTTCCAAAATCTTCGGCCAACTCCCTGTGTAAAAGAAAAACAAATGCCTCACACTGTGCCCGATGTCATTTAAATATGTGCTTTATCTGGTCATCACTTCCAGAGCCTGTCTTCCTTCTGCTGCCTCACTGTGTGTGGAGATTCTCACCGATTAACCCTGCTCATCTTTTGTCCCCAGGGAACAAGAATCCTGTAATCTTTGCCGGGACAATCAATGTTTAAAGATACTTTCAAATGCTCCTAAGTAATGCTAGGTTGGTGCAGTGGATAGCACTGCTGCCGCATAGCGCCATGGATGTGAGGTCGGGGTTTGGACTCGGGCAACTGTGTGGATTTTGTATATTTTCCCTAGGAATGCGTGGTTTCCTTCCTGGTGCTCCGGTTTCCTCCCAAAATCCAAAGATGTGAGATTAGGTGAATTGGCCATGGTAAATTGTCTCGCCTTCAGGGATGTCTATGGTTGGTAAATCAGTTGTAAATATAGGGTAACGAAATGGGTCTGTGTGGGTTACTCTTCAGCGGGTCGCTGTGGACTTTTTGGACCGAAGGAGCTGTAGGGATTGTATTCGAACTGAAAGATGCACAGCACCAGAGTTCACACTGTTTTACAAAAGTGAACTTTATTATGTGACTGAAAGGTTAAACGAAGAAACATCCAAACAAAACAATGTTTGCTTCAACATTCTCTGCAATGTTTTGAATTTGTTTTACTTTTACAGCCCAGGATGTTTATCTCATGAAGCCTTGAAGGTTCATTCACTTTCTAAAGAGCTCAACACCAACGTCTGCCATTGCCCACTGGAATTTATGTCCATTTCTTCCCAGGTTCTCATTATGATACCAGAGATTTCCAGACCTCTCTCTCTCTCTCCACAAATGCTCCACTGTCAGTATTGTCAGATCTCTTTGGGTAAAAGCAGTTTGTCTGTCAAAAGACCTGCAACTCAATCACGGTTGGTTGCAATCTTCACTTGTGCCATTGCTCCAATGCATTGTTATACTTAATAGGCTGTTTAGAATTTTTCCTCTGATCCCCATTCAGCATAAACATGAGTTAACTCTCAGTCAACAGCTTCCTCAATTTGTCTTTACAGTTTACCTTTCAACACTTTGTTTCTTCCACATCATGCTGAGGTTTAATTTGCTCTGTTCTGAACTGGTAATTCATTGTTTTATTCAGTATTAATTCAGTAGTGGCGGGCAATTTAATCTTTGATGTTATGAATGCACAGTTGTTAATGCCTTTGCCTACTCTATTGAAATTTTTTTTACTTTGCGATTTTGTCGATAGTTTTTCCAGCTTCTGCACTGTCCAATACTTCAATGTCTCGAATTTCAAGATTGTTCCATGCTGAGATGGAGTCCACATGTAGAAGGTTTTCCCTCACAGGCATAACTTCATAACTGTGACACTCCATCCAAGGTTGGGAAAACAGTATAGTGCCCGTAAAATGATTTCCCTCTGTTGAGTTCACATAATTAATAAGCAACGTGCAAACAAAAACAACAAGAGACTCTACTCAAAAAATAAAATGTCAATTCACTCTGAGCAACGTACAATAAGACATACGTACAGAAGTAGTCTATTCAGCCCATCAAGTCTGGTCAGCTATTTAATCAGGTCACCGCCATTGATCTGATAGCCCTCAACTACAATTACTTCTCTTTTCTGAAAAACCGTTGTTTGCCTTACTGATTAAAATCTGTCCATCTCTGCTTTCAGTACACTGAATGCGCCAGCCTAAATAGTCCTCAGAGATAACAAGAAATTAATCCTCATCTTGTTCTGAAATAAGTGAACAAATGTTATGAGACCACGCACTGTGGCCCTAGACAGGAGGCCTGTGACCAGTGGGTGTCACATAAATCGTTGTTGGGTACACTACATTTCGTCGTTTATGTGAATGATTTAGATGTGAACATAAGATGCATAGTTAGTAAGGACAAGGGACTAGTTAGCAGGACTTACACACTTAATGGTAATCTCCGAGGGAGTGTTGCTGAACAAGCAGATCTTGGAGTGCAGGTTCATAGCTCCTTGAAGGTGGAGTCGCAGGTAGATAGGATTGTGAAGAAGGCGTTTAGTATACTTTCTTTTATTGGACAGAGTATTGATTACGGCAGTTGGGAGGTCATGTTGCGGCTTTCGAGGCTATTGGTTGGACCACTGTTTGGAATATTGCATGCAATTCTGGTCTCCTTTCTATCGGAAAGATATTTTGAAGCCTGAAAGATTTCGGAAAGATTTCCAAATATATTGTAAGGATTGGAGGCTTTGAGCTATAGGGAGAGGCTGAACAGGCTGGGGCTGTTTTCCCTGGAGCGTCGGAGGCTCAGGGGTAAACCTACAGAGGTTTAGAAAATTAATAGGGGCATGGATTGGATAAATAGACAAAGACTGGGTTGGCATATCTGTTCGGCATGGACGGATTTAACCGAAGGGTCCATATCCGTGCTGTACATCTCTATGACTGTACATAGATCTTGTCCCAGAGAATCTTTCCAAATAATTCCCCTCCCATCGATGTGAAACTCACAGGCCTGTAAAATCCTGGATTATCCCTGCTATCCTTTTGATATGATGGGACTATGTCAGGAGTCAATTTTGGTCTGGGGTGTGTAAAGTTAAAAATCACACAACACGGGATCACAGTCCAACAGCTTTAATTGAAAACAATAGCTTTCAGTGCGCTGCTCCTTCAATAGGTGGTTGTGGAGTAAAAGATCACAGGACACAGAATGTGGGCGGCACGGTGGCACAGTGGTTAGCACTGCTGCCTCACAGCGCCGGAGACCCGGGTTCATTTCCCGCCTCAGGCGACTGACTGTGTGGAGTTTGCACGTTCTCCCCGTGTCTGCGTGGGTTTCCTCCGGGTGCTCCGGTTTCCTCCCACAGTCCAAAGATGTGCAGGTCAGGTGATTTGGCCATGCTAAAATTGCCCATAGTGTTAGGTAAGGGGTAGATATACAGTAGGGGTATGGGTGGGTTACGCTTCGGCGGGGCGGTGTGCACTTGTTGGGCCGAAGGGCCTGTTTCCACACTGTAAGTAATCTAATCTGTATAAAGCTTCATGATACATTGAACAGAACTGGATTGTTAATTCTTCCATCTTTTAGAATGGTTTGCATGTTTCGTTTCATTAATCAGTAAATCCCAGACCTTCTTCTAAGCCACGTCCATGAGCTAACTTATGATTTTCTAACAAATGGTGACATCTCAGCTCAGACAATGTTTTAAAGGTGTGATATCAGAGTCTGTCGGTATCCCAATCTTGAGCCAGAATGGTTCTATTTACAAAGGGGAATTTACGAGATCTTACATGGACTATGTGAGCTATTCACCAGACCTCTGTGAAATCACATGTGGCTAAAAAGGACACAAAGATATCTCTCTGTGCTCTATTGATACGTTTTCAGAAGATTTGTAGCTCAGGTTGATTTTTTGGATGTAGGTTTGCTCGCTGAGCTGCAAGGTTCATTTCCAGATATTTCGATACCCTATGAGGTAACATCTTCAGTAGTTCTCTGTTGAAGCTGGAAATTCCTGCATTCTGGTTCTATGTTTGCATTTGTTTGGGTTGGTGATGTCATTTGCTGTAGTGATTTTACTTTCTATGGTGAAATCACTTCCTGTTCCTTTTCTCAGGGGGTGACAGATAGGGTCTAACTCAAAGTGTTAGCTGATAGAATTTGTTGATAGAATGCTCCACTAAGTTGCTGTCTTGCATCACAGAATACTCTGGGACAGATCCCATCAGAACTTGGTGTCTTGTCTATCTTAATATGTTTTAAAACGCTCACCTCTTCTATTTTAAAAATAACCTGGCTTCGAAATTTGCCATTCCCTTCCCTGAAGTCATCCTCCACCAATTCCTTCTCTTTGGTGAATACTGACATGAAGTAGTCGTTTAGGACCTCACCTACCTCTTCTGACTCTACACATAGATCCCCTCAGTTATCCTTGAGTGGGCCAACCCTTTCCTTGGATACATTCTTGTTTCATTTATATATGTGTGAAAAGCTTTGGGATTCTCCTTAATACTGTTTGCTAACGACTTTTCGTGGCCCCTTTTAGACCTTCTAATTCCTTTTATAAGTCCATTCTAACTTTCTTTCTTTACTTCAAGGGCTTTGTCATTTCCCATCCTCCTAAACCTTTGGAAGTGAAAAATCACACAACACCAAGTTATAGTCCAACAAATGTATTTGGAAGCACGAGCTTTCTACGCACTGCTCCGTCATCAGGTGGTTGTGGAGTATAAGATCATAGGACACAGAACGTATAGCAAAAGTGTTCAGTGTGATGTAACTGAAATTATATGATGAAAAAGACCTGGTTTATTGATAAGACTCTCATCTGTTAGAATGCGCATGTTGGATTCATTCCTTTCATTTGTAAATTCCAGTAGTTTCTTGAAGTTACAATCTCAAATGAAGTTTAACCCTCGGTGCATTGAAGGTGCACGATGCACTGAGGCTGTCAGTGTCCTAATGTTCAGACTGATTCTCGTCTCAAACAGGATTATTCAGTTTCTTACATGCATTTAAGAATTTTCGAGCAACATGAAATGTAATTCTGCAATCACAAATTCTCCCCACAAACTGATATGTGTGTGTGTGCGCGCGCGTGCATGTGGACTTGGGGGAATGGGGTTGAGTGTCCGTGAGACAGAGCGTATCTGTTTATGAGTGTGAGTGTGAGTGTAAAGGGGTATAAGTCTGTGAGAGGGTGCTTGACTGAGTGTGGGAGTCTGTGTGAGCTTATGAGAGACAGCTTGCAAATGAGAGAGGATTTGCATGAGTGTACGGGTATGTAGAATTGTGGGGAAATGGGTTCTGTAGGTGTGTGTGCGTCCAATGTCGTGCGGTCACCTGTAGTGTGACATGAACCCAAGCCCCTGGTTGAGGCCAACCCCATGGGTTTCAAACTTGGCTATCAGCCTCTGCTTGGCCACGTTTCGTTGTTTCCTGTCCGAAATTCTGCCTTGGAGGATGGTCACCCGAAGGTCTGAAGTCGAATGTCCTGGACCGCTGAAGTGTTCTCCGACTGGGAGGGAACATTCCTGTCTGTTGATTGCTGTGCCATGCCCATTCACCATTGCTGTAGCCTCTGCTTGTTCTCACCAATATACCATGACTCAGGGCATCATTGCCTGCAGTGTGTGAGATAGACGACGTTGACAGAGTCACATGACTACCTGCCACGCACTCAGGGAGATGGCCTCAACCGGGACCTTAGGTTTATGTGATCCTGCAGCTGACACACACACACAAACACACACACACCTCTTAGTTTGTGGGGTGAGTTTTTACTTGCAGAATTACATTTTATTTTGCTCAAAAACGGCGTAAGCCCATGTAAGGTTCTGTAGATCCTTAATTTAGATTAGTATCATTCTGAACACTAGGGCACAGATAGCGTCACACAGGGTACCTCACACCTCCAATGCATTGTCTGGACCAACGTGGCATCGAGGGTTAAAGTTACTGAGAAAATGCGACTTTTAGAGAGTTCTGGAATTTGCATATGAATGAACTGAAACCATCATGCCCATTCTAAAAAATAAGAGACTTAACAAACAATTCAGATCTTTTCCAATATATAACTTCAGTTATATCACGCTGTGAACATTTGCTCTTAATTCTGTGTTTTACAATCTTATACTCCACAAACACCTGATGAAGTAGCAGCGTGTCTAAAGCTCGAGCATCCAATTAAACCTGTTGGACTATAACCTGGTGCTGTGTGATTTTTAACATTGTCCACAATAGTCCAATACTAGCACCTTCAAATCAAACCTCAGCAATGCTTTCTTTTTCTTTCTGACCAAGGTCTTAACATCCCTGGTCAACCGAGGTTCATGTATCTTGTGATTCGCATCCCTCATTCTCCCAAGAATGTGCCACTCCTGAACTCTTATCAACTGCTGCTTGAAATATTCCCACATCTCTGATGTCTATTTACCCTCAAACAACCGGCTCCGATCAAGAATGTCCAGTTGCAGCCTTGTAGTCGTTCCCCTTCCTCTAATTTAAGGCCTTCACCTGAGGGCTACTAATCCACGAGCATCTTACGGTATTATGGTCGCTACTCCCGAAATACACCACCTACCCCACCAACACCCCGCCCCCACCCCCACCCCCACACAATGTGGCACGTTGGATCAGTGGTGGGGTGGCACATGATTCAACGGTGAGCACTGCTGTCCCTTGGTGCTACGGACCCAGGTTCGTTTACTGACCCCCACTGAAAATTCACTCACATGTCCGGGCTCATTTCCCAAATCCAGATTCCATATAATCCCTTCCCTGGTCGGACTGTTTACATATCATGTCAAGAATCCCTCTGGAATGATCCTTACAAATTCTGCCCCATCCAAGCCCCGAGCACACAATGAGTTCCAGTCAATGCACAGGAAATGAAAATTACCCAGAACAGCAATCCTGCCAATGTTCCGTCTTTCCAAAACTGTCTACATGTTCTCTCCTCTGTCTCCCGCTGGCTGTTGTGTGGCCTGTAGTATACCATTGTGGTTTCACCTTTCCCATTCCTGACTTTTAAGAGATTAAACTCTGCCCTTGATCATTTATATTGTTCCTCGAATTGTTTTTTTGGCCAGGAACATAATCCTCCTCCCATCTGGCGATGCACAGCAAAGACTCGGGATTTCTCCATCCACGGCCATGCACTGCTTTTCCTAATTTCACCTGGTGTGGAATTTTCGAGCCCCATGTGATGTAATATGGACTTTTGTCTCTATCTTGTACCTAGTTTTGAATATAACAATACCACCCAATATGGCTCAGTGGATCAGTGGTGAGGTGGCACGATGTTCCATTGGTTAGAACTGCTGCCTCATGGCGTCAGGGACGCAGGTTGGATTCCAGCCTTAGGTCACTGCTTGTGTCGCGTTTGCATGCTCTCACGATATCTGTGTGTGTTTCCTCCTGGTGCTCCGGGTTCCTCCCCAGTCCGAAGGTGTGCAGATTAGATGAACTGGCCATGCTAAATTGCCCACAGTGTTCATGGATGTGTGGGTCAGGTGCATTAGTCTGGGTAATTAAAGAGTAAGAGTTGAGGGGAATGGGTCTATGGGTGGGATACTCTTCAGAGGATCAGTGTGGATTTGTTGGATCGAAGCGCCTGTTTCCACACTATAAGTATTCTATGATTTAATGTGGGACCTTTGGAGCCCCATACTGAGAAATGTAGGCCTCAGGCTCCATTATCAGCATAGCACTGAATTTAATAATTCCATCCAATATGGGAAATCTGGAGCCACAGACTGGGTAATTTACGTGCAGGCTCAGTCTCAGGCCAGCTTATATCTTGGCTTAATACTTCCGAGATCACCAATCTCATTCTTAACCAGAGAGAGTAAAAACCAGTAATCCTTGGAAGTAAATGTATTGGTCCTCTGTTTTGAAGGAGACCAGGTGACCCAGATCAATATGCCTCATCTGCCAGGTTCCTGACATTTCCTTCTCGAACTGACCAAAATCCACAACGTAAGCAAACGTAAACTTAGGCTTCATCGTGTGCCTAGTGCTAGTTAATCAATGGAATAATGTTGAACCAAGGTTCCTTACCCTCCCAGCTAGATACATGTGCACACAGAGCAGGAGAGTCTCAGGCTCCATTCTTGGGCACATCCCTACACTGATCTCACACACGATGATGTGGGATTAATCGAGAAGCACAGTGTGGGGAAAAGTAGGCCTATCATCCATATCCTGAACCAAATATTACCTGCTAATCTAGGGCTAGTTGAAACCCACAGAACAGGAAGATGTAGCCCAGGTCGAATCTTGGCCGAGGACTGGATTAGCCAATTTCACTCCCGGTATCAGATCAGTGATTATCTCCACCACCCATACACCCAGAGCGAAAGCTGTATCTTGGTCCTCATCAGCCAATGTGATTCATGGTGGTGGATTAAATTAGCCATATCCCACTCCTACCCTGGCCACGATGAAGTCACAGGTTGCATCTCAGGCCTAATGCTGAGTTAGTCAATTAGCCAATATCTCTACAATTTGGGAAAATATCGGCTCAGCATGCGTCAAGGGGCTAGAGCTGGGTTCGCCAATTTCACACCCAGTTATGGATTAAATGTGGGGAAATATTGGAGCAGACGGTATAATGGGCCTAAGGCTGAAAGAACCAATCCAAGGACAGGACTTATTGAGTAGCTCAGTGCAGGGATATTAACACTCAGGCTTCATTTTCACTTGCTTCAACAATCAGCTGAGTCTATGACTGAGGCCTCTATACTGTCTAATTGGCATGGGGGGGGCACGACTGTCCTATGGGTGAGTGCAGCCTCCCCATCCCTGAGAACCATCATCCTTCCCTCCCAGCGAGTGGATCAGCAGGAGTCGCCGACGGCCCTTCAGGGTCCCCAGATGCCCAACTCCAGCTACCTGCACACCCAGACCTGACAACGACTTCGATGTTTGGGAGCCTGCTCTCCACCTGTGTCAACATCGTGCCCCCTGCCATTACCTGGCTGCCCTCCTGCACCGTATCCTGGGTGAGTGGGGAGCTGAACAAGGCCAGGCAAAACCTCCACCAGTAGCTGCAGTGAACCATTACATGCCTCCAGGGCCCGGCTGCCAATCTGTGCTGCATCGTGACCTCATAGCACTTGGCCTCCAGCAACCTGCTGAGCGTCAAGCAGCCCCAGGAACATTCCATCCCACCCTCCGGCATGACCCACTGGGAGGCCAAGTCGACTACTACTACATCATCACACACTGGATGGGCTGAGGTGTCAAGGATCTGGGGAGAATGAAACCTGAAGCCTAGCTCCTAGTCATCAACTGGACTGATCACAAGGGATAAAGGTGGTCAAAAGTCCTGGGCCTAGGTCTTAGTTACTAATAAGAACAATTTGCATTCACGAAAAGCCTAGAACCTCGCACTTATGACCAGTCGGCCGAATTGCCAAGGGAGTCTTAAATTGGAGATTTGAGATGGCCCAGTAAATCCCTTGTGGACTCAGACATGTAAAGTCTCTCTCTAGGATCGTCCCAGAGATCACAATCTTTGAATTCTGGAATAAATCGCTCTCACAGGCAGTTTAGTTTAATTTTAGTCATCCCCTGTATTTACCAATAGCTTCGCTGTGACAACATATCACTGACACCAAGAAGCTAAGCGAATTAGTTTCGAAAGGGTGCAGAGGAGATTTACTGGGATATTGCCTTATAATGGGGGAAGATCCTACGAAGAAAGGCTGAGGGACTTGAGGCTGTTTTCGTTGGAGAGAAGAAGGTTGGGAGATGACTTAATAGAGATAATAAGATAATAAGAGGGTTAGATCGGTAAGACAGCGAGAGCCTTTTTCCAAGTATAGTGACTGCGAGCACAAGGGGGCAATTGAGGGGTGATAGATTAAGGACAGATGTCAGAGGATTTTCATTACTCAGAGAGAAGTAAGGGTATGGAATGCTTTGCCTTCAATGGTAGTAAATCTGCCAACATTAAGAACATTAAAGTCGTCTTTGGACAAGCATATGGTCGTCCATGGAATAGTGTAGGTGAGATGAGCTTCAGATAAGTATGACAGGTCGGCGCTGTAATGTTCTATGGTTTTTGTTCTGTATCAATATTCTCCCCACGACCCTTCCTGTAAATAAATACACACTTCCCGAAATGCACCTGTAAATTGTTAATATGGACATGCTTCACGGGACCCCGTCCCCATAAATACTAGCAATTTCCCCGTCACAACCCTGTAAATACTGATACATACCTCGGCATCACCCGTTAATTATGACCGCACTGCCCGGGAAAAAACAATTAATACTGACACAGTCCCTGGTAACTTCACCCCCGTAAGTACCGACATATGCCTCATGAGCCCACCCCCCCTCCCCGTAGGAACTGGTTCACTCCTCGGGAACACCCCTGTACATATTGACATATACCCCGCTAACGACCTGTAAATGCCAACGCACTCCCCAGGACCCCTGCTCTAAATACTGACATGCTCCCCAGTACCCACCCTTTAAACACAGACTGTCTCACAGGAACCCCCTGTAAATACTGATACAGTGCCTGGGACCTGCCGTGTAAAGCCTTACCCCTCCGCCCCCAAGTCACCCCTGTAAATACCGTCACACTGCACAGGAACTCCACTATGAATACTGACATACTCCTCACACCACTCCTGTAAATATAGACGCACTTCCAGGGACACGCCTGTAAATACTGACACACACACCGAAGTGTACCTATAAACAATGGCACACTCTCCTGCACATTCCTTTAAATGCTGACACAGACAACGGGCCCCCAATTTAAATTCTGCCACTTTTGTGTGACATACGTGTAAATGCTGATGCATACCGCAGAATCTCCTGCAAGTGCTGTCATATTGGCTGGGATGCATATTCCCAACACCACCGTGAAAAGTCTAAGTTTCTCCCCGCGACATCTCGGTAAATGCTGGCAATCTCCACGGGACCACACTTATGAATACCGGGACTCTACCTGGGATCACCCTGTAAGGACTAACGCACTCACCAGGACGCCCTGTGAATACTGACACACTGCCTGGAGAGACCCTGTAAACACTGACAAATATGAAGAAAGTGAGAACTGCAGATGCTGGAGATCAGAGATTAAAAATGTGTTGCTGGAAAAGCGCAGCAGGTCAGGCAGCATCAAAGGAGCAGGAGAATCGACGTTTCGGGCCTTCTTCAGGAATCCTGAAGAAGGGCTTATGCCCGGTGCATCCCCGTAAATACTGTCACACTGCCAAGGAACAAGATACATTCTTTGGAAACCCCTATAAATACGGACTGCTACCTGGCAATTTCCCACTGAATACTGACACACAGCGCAGGACAGCACGCCCTGTGAAAAACGGAAAACCCGGGAAACCTTCCTGTAACTACTGACACACTCCTCGGCGCACACCTTTAAATGCCATCACAGTGCCCTGGAAACCCTCTGAAAAGATTTGCACACACACACCAGAAACTACCTGTAAATAACGACACACTCCCCTGTATACCCACCCCCCCCCCCAGTACATACTCAAGGACTGCCCAGAACCCCCGTAAATACTGACCCGACCCCCGCGCTATATGCTGAATTTCTCCCTTGGACTCCCCTGTCAATACTTACACACATCATGAGACACAACCATAAACATTGACACACAACCCGGATCCCTCCTATAAATACTGATACTTCCCCCACACACCCCTGACACATTACGTGGAAACCCTTCTGTTAATACCGACACAGTCCCCAAGACACCCAATGCGGAAGTGCAGCAGTCTCCTCAAGAACATCTGACACACTCAACATGATCGCCTCATAAATACCGACACTTTCCACTGGGACACCACTGTACATACTGCCATTTATCCCAGTAATTCTCTGCAAATAGCAACACAGTCCCTCTGATCACCCTGTAATTCTTGACAAACCCCTTGGTATCCCCTATAAAAATGAACTCTCTCCCCCCCCCCCAGGAGCCCTGTAAATGCTGACACATTCTTCGGCACACCCTTGTAAATGTTGTCACACTGCCCCTTGACCTTCCCCCCCATAAAGACTGACACACTTCCTGTAAATAATGACACATTCCCGGGGAACGCCCCTGTAAGTAGCGACATACTCCCCTGCACACACCCCTGTAAATATTGACCTACGCCCTGGAACTCCCACTAAAAATTGAAACACTCCACGGGACACAACTGTAAATATCAATACACTCCACACGACCCCCGTAAACACTGACACATTCCCCAGGACCACCTGTAAATACCGACACTTTCCTCGCCATATCCCAATAGATACTAACACATACCCCTTTAACACCCTGCAAATAATGACATACTCCATTGGACCAACCCCCAGGAAGGAATGGCACCCTCCCTGAGACCACGCCTGTAAATGCAGACACTGTCTCCGGGAACCCCGCTGTAAAGATTAAATTCCTCTACAGTGTGGAAACAGACCCTTCTGCCCAACATGGCCGCACTAACCAGCCACAACCATTTCCCTCAGACTAATGCGCCTAAAACTACAGGCAATTTATCTTGGCCAATCCACCAATCCTACACATGTTTGTACGGTGGGAGGGAACTGGAGCACCCAGAGGAAACTTACTCAGGCACGGAGAGAATGTAGAAACTGCACAGACAGTCGGGATTCGAACCTGTGCCACAGGCCCTGTGAGGCGGCAGTGCTAATCACTGAGCCATCTTGCCTCCCCAAATATTGCCATATTCCCCAAGAACCCCTATAAATTCCGATACTCTCCTCTGAATCCTCTCCAAATACTGACACACTCACCAAGAAGATACCAGTAAGTTGTAACACACTTCCTGTTACGATCCTGTGAATACTGACACGCTCCCCGGCATCCCCCTGTGAATAACGACACATTACCTGGGACACCCCCTGTAAATACTGACGATCACCCTGTGACCCCACCTGTAACTACTGGCACACGCCACGGAAAAAACCCTTGTATATGCCGACAAAATACACTGGGACACCCCTGCAAATACAAATACAAACCCCAGTAACCCTTGTAGATACCGACACAATCGCTGGGAACCCACACCCCCGGACATACTGATGCACTCTTCGCGCCACCCTTTTAAATACTGATACTCTACTCTGGAACCAACTGTAAATACAAACACACATCACAAGTGTCCACTGTGAATACTGACACATGCCCCGGCATCACCCTGTATACACTGACACACTCGCTGGGCGTCCCCTGTAAATAATGATACGTTCTATGGGAGCACCCTGTAAATACTGAAATACTCCCCGGGAGACCTCCTGTAAATACTGGCAGAGTCCATGGGAGCACCGTGTAAAGACTGACATACTCCCCAGGATACCCCTGTAAACACTGACACACACCACAGGACCACACTGTAAATGGTGACACACACTCTGCATGCCCCCTTTAAATAGCAATGCACTCCCTGGCGCCAAGCCCTGTAGATACTGACAAACTCCACGGGACCCCCCATAATTACCAATACTCACCATGGGAAATACCTGTCAATACAGACAGACTCCCTGGTATCCCCCTGCAAATCACAGCACACTACCCCGGATGCTGTATGTAAATCCAGACACTCTCTCTGAGATGCACCCTGTAAATGTAAACACACTTGCAAATAAGGACATCCTGACTGCGACCCCCTGAAAATCCTGACACAGTCCCTAGGTCTTGTCCTGTAAATAGTGACACACTCCCCAGGACACTATTTGTAAATACTGACACACTTCTGAGGAGCCTCCTGTGAATCCTGGCAAACTCACCAAGATCCCCTTGGAAATAACAATACCCTGCATGGGACCCCCTCCCCCCCCCCAATAAATGCAGGCACTCTCCCCGGGACCCCTTTGTAAATAGCGACACTATCCCAGGACGTAACCCCTGTAAATACTGACTCAACCCCAGGGACACCCCTTCTAAATACCAACACACTTGCTAGGGCAAACCTGTGAATCCTGGCACACTCCCCAGGACAACCCCACAAATAATGACACACTGCCTGGGGCCCCCTCTGTAAATAGAGACACTCGACCTGGGGACCCCTTTTAAATACCGACACTCTCCCAGGACACAACCGCTGTAAATGCCGACTCAGCCCCAGGGACACCCCCTGTAAATACCAACACAGTCCCCAGGACCAACCTGCCAATACTGACACGCTTCTCTGGCCCCCATGTAAATACTGACATGCTCCACTTGACATCCCTGTAAATACCGACAGACTCCCCAGGTCTCCCTGATAATATCGACACACTCCCCGGGACTTCATCTGTAAATATTGACATAATACACGGGACCCCTCATGAAAATATTGACAGACTCTGCACCACACCCCAGTAAACACTGCAACATACCCCGGGACCACCCTGTAAATACTGACACACTCCCTGAGACCATCCTGCAAATCTGATGCACTCCCTGGAACCCCACTTGAATACTGACACAATCCCTGGGAAACACCTGCAAATACTAACACATTCCCCAGGAACCTCTTGCAAATACCAACACACTCTCCGGGGCACCCTGTATATTTCGACACACTTTCCAGGACCCCCCTGTTAACACCGACACACTCTCCAGGGCCCCATGTCAATAAAAACACACTCCCCAGGTCCCACTTGAAATACTAGCACACTCCCCGGAAACCCCTATAAATGCCGACTATGTCCTCAGGACCCCACAATAAATACAAACACGCTGCCTGGAACCGCCCTTTAAATGCTGTCTCATTCCCAGGCGCCCCCTGGTCAATACCAACACACTCCCTCGGACCTGTATTTCCAAACACTCTCCCTGGGTCTTCACTGTAAATATTGACACACTCCCTGGTATCGCCCTGTTAATAATTATACACTCGCTGGGACGCTCGCTGTAAATTCAGACACTCTCCCTGGTACATCCCTGCGAATACCGACACATTCCACAGGACTCCCCTGTAAATATTAGATTAGATTCTCCACAATGTGGGAAACAGGCCTTTCAGCTCCACAGGTCCACACCGCTCCTCCAAAGAACCCACCCAACCCATTCCCCTACGCGATATTCACCCCTGACTAACGCATCTAACCCTGTTGGCACGTCAGCTTGGCCAATTCACCTGAGCTGCACATCTTTGGATTGTGCGAAGAATCCGGAGCACCCGGAGGACACACACGCAGACACAGGGAGAATGTGCAAACTCCAAACAGACAGGCAGGAATCAATAGAAATGACCCTGGTGCTGTGAGGCAGCAGTGCTAAACACTGAGCCACCGTGCCGCCCAATACTGACACACGCTGGGATCCCCTCTAAATACTGACATGCTCCCGGACACACCTGAATACCGTCACATTGCGCCGGAACTCCACTGTAAATATTTCACTCTTCCCAGGACCCCCCTGTAAATGCTGAAAACACCCCAGGAAATTCCGTGTGCATAATGACTACCACGCTATTACCGACAATCTCCCTGGGAACACACTGAAAATACCGCTACTCTCCCCTGGACCACCCACATAAATTTCGATGGTGTCCCCCTCATCCCCACTGTAAATACTTACATTCCACACAGGATCTACCTATAAATACCGACAGTCTCCTCTGAAACCCACTGTAAGTAATACCGCACTGCCTGCCAGTCCCTTGCTAATGCCGATACTCTCCCAGAGCTTACCCCCCCCCGTACAAACTGATACATTCACGAGAAGACACACTCCCTGGGAACCCCTGCACATGCTTGCACTCTTCGCAGAAACCCCCTGGAAATACCAGCACACTCCCCGGGACACAGAGCTTATATGCCATCGCGGTCCCCGGACACCCCGTAATCACTGACAAACTCCAGGACGCCCCTGTAAATACCAAAGCACTCACCAAGACACCCTGCATACACCGTCAGAACACACCTGTGAATATTGGCACACTTATAAGAATCCTTCTGTAAATATTGATAGGATCCCCAGGAATCCCCGTTAAAATGTGATACACTCTCGTCCCGCTCTGTCTCATCCTCTCTCTCTAAGACACCGCTCTCTCTGTCTCTCTCTTCCACCCTTCCCGTTCCTATTTTACTCTTTACCTCCCCACTTTCTGTCTCTCTAACCCACTCTCACACTCTCTCTCTACGACCTCCCACTCTCTCTCCCTCCACGATCCCAATCTCTCCCTCCGCTCTCTCTCTCTCTACCCCACTCTCTTTACCCCTCCCTCTCTCGCTGCAAACATCTCCCACTCTCCCCTTCTCTCTTGCTGTACCCGTGTCACGATCTTTGCCCTCCTGCCAATCTCTCTCTCCACACCCTCCCACTCTGCCTCTCTCTGCACCCTTCCTCTATTTCTCTCCCCACTCCCACTCTCTTATTGTCTCCCCACTCCAACTCTCACTCTGTCTGTATACTTCCCTATCTCTCCCCACTTCCACCCTCTCTCTAGACACTCCAACTTTCTCTCTTCCCCACCAATCTCTCTCTACCCCCTCTCACTCTCAATCGCTGTACCCCCACCCACTCTCTCTTTGCCACCTCCTACTCTCGCTTTCTAAAACGTCCCTCTCTCTATCCTCTCCCACACTCTATGTCCCCTCTTTCCAAAACCCCGACTCTCCCCACTGAAATATTTCCCATTCTCACTATCTCTCTTTCACAACCCCGTCCCATTCTCTATTCCCTCCTCCAATTCTCTCCCTAGCCTTCTCAAAATCTGCCCCTCTCGACCCCCCCCAGTCTCCCCACACCTCCCAATCACTCTCTCTCCACCTTTCCACTTTCTCTAAATCCCTTCTACATTCTCCCTACGACCCTCCAACTCTACCTAAGTCACCTATTCCCTCACTAACCCTCCCTACCCTTCTTCCTGCATCCCACTCTTTCTATCTGCCTTCCTCCCACACTATCTCTCCTCTCTCCTCGCACTCTATCTATATCTACGCCTTCCACTCTCTCTACCACACCAACTCTCTCTTTTGTCTCTCTCTATCCCACTCCCTCTATGTCTCCCTACTCCCTTACTCTGTCGTTTTCTCAATCATCCCTGCTCCCATTCTCTCTGTCTACCCCCTCTCTCTACCCCTTCTCCCTCTCTCACTTCACCACTTCCCACTCTGTCACTCCACCCCCTCCAATTCTCTCAGCTCTCTCCATCTCTCTCTCTGTCTCTCTAACCAGCTCCTTTTTCTCTTTCTCCTACTCTGCGTCTCCGTCCCTTTCCATCTGACAGAATCTCGCTTCATCCCTCTGTATCTGACACACAGTCTCTCGCTGGTCCTTCCCTCTCCCTCTGCTCCAGAGAGTGGGGAGGAGTGGATCCGTCGGTGTTGGGGAGTGTTAGAGAGGTTAGAGGGATATGGGGGTTGGGAGGAGGGAAAAAATGGAGGAGAGATGGAAAGGCAGGATGTAGTCAGAATAGCAGGAGATTGAGAGAGAAATAAAGGGAGCGTGAGACGAGTTGAGGCAGTTGGAGCGACGGGGTGAGAGACAGGAAGAGTTGGGGCAAGAGAAATTGAAAAAAGAGAAGTGCGGAGGAAGAGAGAGATTGAGGAGAAAGAGAGAGAGAAATGAGGAGGAGAAAGATGTGGAGAGGAGATGGGAAAAGCGTTCAAGAGAGGGAGTGAGGGGGAGGAGTGAGAGTGAGGGTTTGAAGTGAGTGACAAAGAGAAGGATGCGATTGAGTGGAGGTGGAGGAAACGCAGTCGAGAGATGAATTTTGCCGAAGACCAGGAAGGAAAGGGGGTAACCTAGAGGTGAAAGCAAGGACAGAGGGAGTTACACCCAACTCCTGAGCTCATGTTTCAGTTCTCTCTGCTTCCCTAAGGACCAGGACTTGGAGCTGACTTTCTCTCTCTCCGTCTCAGTTTCTTCAACACAAAGACAAACAAGAAAATCATTGACTGTGCTGCTCGTCACATTTAATGAATATTTTTATTGTTTCCAAACTGAAGTAATTTGTACAGTCAGTGCGATGGTGCCTTTTCTCACTGGCAACTGAATTGTGAGAAACATTGAAATACGTCCCCGCATCCCTTTAATCACCACCCTCCCCCACCACGTGTGGGATAAGAATGGAGAAACAAACGCTACCCTCAGTCTGTTACAATATTTTTAGGCTGCTCCGTCGCTGAAACACTGAACTGAAATGAGAAAATTCCGGATGGATTGATTAATGAATGAATTTACTTGATTGGTTAATTTGGGTGAAGGGATATTTCAGCACATTCTTCAGCTGCTGTCTGAACTTAGTCTGGGTCACGGCATAAATCGCGGTGTTTGTGCAGCAACTGAGGAGCTGCAGCATGAAGCCCAATTCCTGAACGAAAGGATGGGGAATCAGAGGAGTATCCACAATCCAATACACTCGGTTCCACATAGAATGCATCATTAACGTTGACCACAACAGGATGAAATTTGCCGAGATCACAAACAGTAAAATGATGGAAATATTTCGGTTTTTCATTTCAGTGTCAGACTGAGCGTTCCGATTGGTGTGAGCCCGGAGTCTCCTGCGGGCCCTGCTGGTGAATAAAATGTGTCTGACCGTAAAAGCATTGAGCAGCAGAATCAGGAGAAATGGGAGAGCCGGGGTTAGAATTTGGTGGAGGAACTCATTTGTGATCCAGAAACGGGATGAATAAGCGCCGTCTATTGCAACACAAAACCAGGGGTCATTTCCCAGCCGATACTGAGTGGTGAGCAAAAAATACCAGAAAATGTTCTTGGAGCAGCTCAGCACAACTACTGCTCCCAGAACCACAGCCGCCGTTTTCTCACGGCAATATTTACGTTTCAGCTTTTGGCAACAAATGGCCACAAACCGATCAAAGGTGAACGTGACGGTGAACCAGACAGAACAGTCAGTGGCTGCATAAAGCAGGACGGCGTGGACATTACACACAGGGATGGAGTACAGGAAATAAAACTTGGTGCGAAAAGCAATGGGAATGTGTCTCAATATCAGGTCGAGGATAATAACCAGTAGATCCGCAGCTGCCATAGACCCCAAGTAACGTCTGACACATGGAGACAATCCACAATCTTTACATAGCAAGACATAGATCGTCACTATGTTAACTGTGAGTAAGGAAAAGAAATATATTATCCATCTGCTCGGAGTCAAAGTCACCAGTTTGATTGAAGAGTCAGTGAGATTTTTCAAATATGTCACTGCATTCAGAGATTAACAAAAACAATTGGAGCTGAAATAACAAATGGGTAGGTCGGTATTATGGACAAAAAAATTGTCATCGAACACATGAAACCCTCCCTCCCCAAACTCACAGTGGCACATCCATAAGAACATGTGGTTTCCAGAACATCCCAACACACTCGATCACTCCAGAGCAGACCCAAGTCACTGGTTCGAGATCCTAATACAGAGTTTAAAACCGGTGCTGTCCTCAGGGATTCTCTCTCAGTTCCTTGAAGACAAACGGAGGTTGGAAATTTCTGTCTTTCATCGAAACTGTATTTGATCCAAGTGAAAAAATAGAAATACAATGAAAACGTATTCACATCTTTAACTGTCGGAGAGGAGTTTGGAACAGAGTCTCCTTCTCTCTGGAACGGGATCTCTTCCCTCTGGGTCTTATCTTTTGTTCAATTCACTGACGTTCGGTCGTTCACAAATAATGTCAGAGATGGAATGGTCCAGAGAAGGTCGGTTGTAGAATGCACGGGTAGAAAGTGAGGACTGCAGATGCTGGAAACCAGAGTTGAAAAGTGTGGTGCTGGAAAAGCGCAGCAGGCCAGGCAGCATCCGAGGAGCAGGAGAATCAACATTTCGGACATAAGCCCTTCTTAAGACTTATGCCCGAAACGTCAATTCTACTGCTCCTCGGATGCTGCATGGCCTGCTGTGCTTTTCCAGCACCACACTTTTCTCCTATAGAATGTACGGTACAGAATGATCTGGGGATGTGTATTATAGAATGTTGGAGACAGAATGTTCCAGAAAATTTCAGTTATTGATGGTCGGGTAGAAAATGTTCACGGTCATGTCAGTTATAGAATGTTGGATACAGAATGGTCCTGGGAATATCGGTTTTCGATTGTGGGGTACAGAACGTTCCAGCAATGTCATTTATAAATGTTGGGAGAGAACATTCCATGAAATCTTCAGTCGCTACACCATCACGATTCTTCAACTTTTCCTCTGCTGCATCAATGACTAAATCGGTGCCACCTCATAATCCCAAGAGGAGGATGTGCAGTTTTTCAACGTCCTAAACATATTCCACCCTGACCTTGAGGTCACTTGGATCATCTCACTCACCTCACTCCCCTTCATGGATCTCTCCATCTTCATCTCTGGTGACTGACTAACCTCGGACATCTACTGCAAGCCCACCGATTCCCAGAGCTTCCTATACTACATCTCCTTCCATACTGTCTCCTGTAAAAACGCCATTCCTTATTCACAATTCCTCTGCCTCCTCCACACATGCTTCCAGGTTGAATAATTCTACGTTATATAATGTCAAACTGACTCCTTCTTCCTTGACCACAAATACCTTTCCCACGTTGTCCACGATGCCATCCAGCGCATCTCCTCCATTTCCCATACCTCGCCACTTGAACACCACCACTCCCAACGAAATCAGGACAGAAACCCACAGTCTACACCTTCCAGCTCACCAACCAGCAGATACTTCGCCTCATACTCAGCCACTTCCGCCAGCTACAAACCGCACTGCCAGAGATATATTTTCTCCGTGCAGCTATCAGTGTTCCCTAGACAACATTCCCTCCATGACTCTCTTGTCAGATCCACGTCAATCCACCAGTCCACACCACATTCCCGACACCTTCCCCTGCCAACGCAGGAAGTGCAAAACCTGCGCCATCAACTCTCCCCTCACCTCTTTCCAAGGCCAGAAAGGATCCTTCCACATGGACAGAAATTTACCTGAACTTCAGCAAATCGCATTCACTGCATAGGTTGCACCCACAGTGGTCTCCTGTACATCCGGGAGACTGGAAGCCATCTTCCGGTTCCTTTCAGAGAAAATCTCTGGAACACCCGCACTAACAAGCTCCATCACCCCGTGACTGAACACTTTAACTCTCCCTCCCACTCCATCAATGACATTGAGGTCCTGGGTCTCCTCCAATCACCAACCCCTAACCACCCAACGCCTGGAGGAAGAACTGCCTTGGGATCCTGCAACCACATGCGTTCAATGTGGATTTCAACAGATTCATCATTTCACCTCCCCCTGGATTTATCCTAGATCCAACCCTACAAATCAGCACCGCCCTCCTAACTTGTCGATCACCTTTCCCATCTGTCTGCTCCATCCTCCTCTCTGGCCTGTCATCAAAACTCCCACATTCATCGTCTATCGTATTCACAGCTACCTTCTCCCCAACGCCACTCCCTCCCATTTATACACTAACACCACGACCCACAAGCACTAATCCTGATTAAGGGGTTATGCCAGAAACGTCAATTCTCCTGCTCCTCGGATGCTGCCTGACCTGCTGTGCTGTTCCATCGTCATACTCACAGAATGAGACCTGATGGATAATATTTCATGAAGCCCCATTACCACCCCGGGTAGACCCTGTCACACCGTCACCGTGGAATATATTTAGGAAAGGAGTTACCCTGGAATTACACAACATTGGTTTTAGAATCCGGGAAATCTCATGGTAACAGGTCAAAGTTGGTCAAGAAAATAGCCTGATGATGTAGTTCTACTGCCCTCCTCACCACCCCTCGTTGATAACTCAGTTACCCATGACGTTGAAAACAATCGGATGAAGAACTGAGGCAGAAAAGGACACAGAACGTCCTCTGTGTGTGGGACTAAAAAGTCCATCATCAAGAGGGTCTCTGCAGGTCCACCAAAGACTGAGCAAGGCGAGGCGAGAAATATACAGTAGCCCGAATTTGTGAAGTGAAGCGGGAATCAATAATAAGGAATCATTCTCACAAACTACTTGTCACAAATGGATGTGTCCCTAACGGTATCTGTAGGATCGGGAAGCACACAGTCCTGAGCGCGGGGACGTCTCAGTCTCATATTGAAGATAGCGCCCACTGTACTATGTGGCACTGCTTCCTGTGAAGTAGGACATACCTCTAATAGATCGAGAAAATGTAATGTGGGCATCCATGAGGCACTGTGGGCTGTCGACAACTGCATCATCAACGGCCTTCCGTCCATGATAAAGTCAGAAATGGGCTGTTCACTGATGGTTCCAAAATATTCAGCACCATTCACACTATACCCATACTGAACCAAGCTATTCAGGACATCAAGAGTAGTAAGCAGGGGTAAAATAAAACCATTCAGCTATTCGAGGCACTTTCTCAGCAACGTGAGCAGATCTTTTAATCTCTCATGCCTGTGACACAGGAAATGGAAGGTAACATTCATCCATTCAAATCAGCCACAAACAAATACGTTATGGACTGATTAGTAAGGCAGGTGCAGAGTTACATTTGGTTTAAATCAGTCTTTATCAGTTTAACACACATTAACAACTGCAGTGACACATTGACCCGTGCTGGGGCCTCAGCTGTTTGCAAACGATATCATGACTTCAATAAATGCAACAAACGTGCTCTAACTAAATTTGAAATGACACTAAGCGAGACAGCAACTGAAGTTATCAAGATGAGGTAGTGAATCTCCCATTGAAGAAGCAATGGACAACAATTTGACAGCTGGAATATAACGTGGGAAAAAATGAATCTGTGAATGTTTCAGGCAGAATGAAACATTATATACTACATAAACAGAGAGAGATTACAGGACTTAATAATACAGTATATACTGGAGGGTTCAATCTGACACTTTCAGACATCGGAACTGTTGCTTCACTTCCTTGATGGTCTGCTCACCGATGTTCCCGAGACCACATTGCTCTCAGTACACACGTGCTGGTTTGATGTGGTTGGTTGACGACTGGGACTCAATTTTATTTCCTCATGGAAAATAAGACAGGGTATGTGATTGTGCTGTTACACTCATATCATTTTGGAACGAATGATTGCCATTCCCTTAGTTTGAAAATAGTTCCGGCGAAGACTAGACCTTGTCCACAAGTTAACTGTATAATTATGGGCAATTTTGATGGCATTAGGCAGGAAAATACAAAAGATAATCAGAGAGAAACTGTTTGAGTTTGAAGGGCGTCTGGAAGTGGGCATCTTTCAAAACCGAGACAATTAATGTCCAGGGCCAACGTGTTCCTGTTAGTGTGAAGAGGAGTGCTCGCAGGAGTAGGTAATAACACATGACAGGAGATATTGTGCTTTGGTCAAGGAAAAAGAAGGAGACATTTGTCTGTTGTAGGAAGCGAGGATCAAAGGAATCCCTTGAGCGTCCAGGGTGTCAGAGTACACTTACGGCGGAAGTCAGAAGGGCAAACAGGGAACATGCGATTGCTTTGGCTGATGAGGTTAAAGAGAATGGAAAAGAAATCCTGCAAGTATATTAAGCGCAAAAGACAAACTAAGGAGAGAATAGAGCTGCTTAAAAATCAAACTGATGTCTATGTGTGTTTCCACAGGAGATGAATTAAGTTTATTACGTTTCTTGTCACATGTACTCACATCAGAACAGCGAAGAGTTTACACGTCACGACATGTGACACAATCTTACATAAAGAGGTAAACCCCTCCGTCTACAGAATCTTAGTGAAAAGTGGAAAAATGAAAACACCAAAGTTAAAATGTAAAACATTGCAGCCCTTCATTTAACAGTGGAAATATAGAAATACAGTGAACAGTTCAACAATACAGTCCATAAGCGCTTGGCCATGCTGGGTACTCAGTCGTCGTAAGGACTGAAACTCCCAGACTCCTCTGTCTTACAGCTTCTCCTGTTCCATGAGTGAGATCACACACAAACATACCCCGCATCAATATTTGCTGTGGAGAAAAAGATGGAAGTGAGGCAACTCGGGGAAATAAATCCATGCAGTGATGTTTTGAAACAAGACAAAATTACAGAAAGGAAGTGGTGAAGTACTTCAAATGCATAACCGTAGATAAATACCCAGGACCTGTTCAAGCGTATCCCAGGTCATTGTGGGAAGCTGGGGAAGAAATTGTGAAGCCCCTAGCGGAGATATTCATATTATCCTTAGAATTGTGAGGAAGGGCCCTGGACCCGAAACATGAACTCTGTATTCTCTGCACAGATGTTGCCAGTCCAGCTGAAATTTACCAGATAATTTTTCTTTTGTTTTCGATGAAGCATTTGCAGTTAGTTCAGATTTTATTTGTATCACTGAAAACCACGGGTGACGTGATGAAGGGCTCGAAGACAGATAATGTTGCAAAATTAATTTTAAACCGGCAGCAAGGAAACGGCAGAGAACTACGGCACGGTGAGTTTGATGTCAGGAGTGCGTAAATATTTGGAACAGATTCTCAGAACCAGGATTTACATGCAATTGTAATGGCAAGTCCTGATTTTAGAGTTATCACGGCTTTGTGTATGATAAAATGTGTCTCGCAAACTTGTTTGAAACTTTTCAATACGTGACCAACAACATCGATAAAGGGAAAGCAGCATACGTTGTGAACGTGGACGTTCGTGAGGCCAAGAAGGTTCTGCATGTTAGTCTGGTTAATAAGGTTAGATCACAGCGTATCTGGGAGAGCTAGCCAATTCGATAAAACAATTAGCTTGACAGCAGGCGATAGAGTGTGGTTGGAGAGATTTGTGGTCCTAACTGAAAACCTGTGACAGGCGGTGTGCCACAGGACCAGGCAGCTGCTGTTTGCTATCTTTATAAATGATTTGGATGAGAATATAAGTACCATGGATAGTACGTTTGGAAACAAAAACAACATTTGTGTGAGAGTGGAAGGTGAGAGTGCCATTTCAAATGACAATGACATCTTGATCAACTGGATCAGTGGGCGGTGTAATGGCAAATGGAGCTTTATGCAGATAAATACGAGGTATTGCATTTTGATGGACAAATGAGGGCAGAATTTAATAGTTAATTGTAGGGCCGTAGGGATTGTTGTCAAGCAGAGACACCTGGGGCGGGGTTAGAAAGTTACATGAAAGTGGACCAGCAGGTAGATAGGGATGTGAATAAGGCGTTAGACATTCTTACTTTCATCGGTCAGAGCATTGCGTATAGGAATTGGGACATCATGTTATTGCTGTACAAGAGAGTGGTCAATCTCTTTGGGGACTATTCAGTACAGTTCATATCGCCCTTCTGTCGGAAGAATGTTATGAACTGGAAAGAGTACAAAATATTTAAAATGCTGTCACGGAGTCTGGATGTTTTGAGACATAAGGATCGTCAGAGGTCTTGTTCCATTTGCGTAGGAGGCTGAGGGATGACCTCACAGACGTTTATAAAATCACGAGGGGCATGGATAGAATGAATATCCATGGTCTTTTCCCCAAGGTGGCGGTTTCCAAAACGAGAGAGTATAAGTTTAAGGTGAGACGGAAAACATTTAAAAGGGAAGTAAGGGGCAGTTGTTTCTCACATAGGGTTCTGTTTATATGTAGCGAAAGGTTAGAGGAAGTGGTCAGAGTGAGTACAATTGCAGCATTTCAAAGATGATTGGATGGGTGCATGAACAGGAAAGTTTTAGACACGCATGTGCGAAAAGCAGCAATGTAGAACAAGTTCAGCTTAGGAAACCCAGTGGGGATGGGCAATTATAGCCGAATGATCTGTTTGCATATTGCATGACTGTGAGAGTTTTCGACTCGAAAACACCTCTTTCATCACTAATCCTTCACTGCCCCCAATTTACTTTCAGATCAAATATCCTCTGTAAATGTTTTCAACAATCTAACTCTCTGAACTTTCTTGAATAGAGTATTTCTGATATGGATATGATGCTGCAGACCACAGCAGGGAAGAAGTAGAATTGTATTCAACCACAATCTATAACATTTCTGCAAGGGATAATCTCTCAGTCTGCCACGACCATTGAAGATTTTATCACATGTCTGTGAGTCTGGAGTCACTTCTATGCCAGGGCAGGAAAGCACTGGAGATTTGATTCTTGACAGTACTTTGGGGAAACAAATTTACTTTTTATAAACGACGTTGGCTTCAGGGTCACTATTACTGACACCAGACTTTACATCTCGATCTCTGTTTTGGAAAAGGGAATGGAAAGCACATCCTTGACGACTCTGCAGAGACTTCCTGCCTAGTGTTTGAGAACTTGTGACAATGTTGACAGAGCTTTCCCACAGACTGTACAGAAACATCAGGAAATGTGTCGGCCGTTCAGCATATAGGGTCTCACCCATTCTCGTTAATGGCCGAAAATCTCCTGAATATATTTTCATCTACAATGTACATATCCCTTAATCTGATTGACCTTGGGAAAATATAAAATAGGAACTGTACTGGGCAGTTGTGTCCGTTGAAGTTTCTATCCAATGCAATACAATGATGGCTGACCCATTATTTCCGCACCGATACCCTGCTCTCTCTCTCGCCTTATGTGGGCGAGAATTGCCGAGGTTCACCAGTCACTGAGTGCAGACATTCGTTGTCATCTCAATGCAGAGCGGCCTGCCTGTACTGAATACTGTCACCCCGTGTTTTAGACTTTCCAGTCAGGGGAATTATCATTCCTGCTTCCAGTCACTTTTGCCCCGATAGACATGTATATATATATATATTTCACTGAGATCTCCACTCATTTCCCTAAACCCCATGTCCCAAACTTTGCTCCCACAACAAGCTTGTCCTCCTCGAGATCAGACAGGTCATCCTTCGCCTCACTCACTCAATGTCAAGATTTTCCTTCATTAACTAATGAGAGGAAAACTGCATTCTATACTGCACAATGGTCGACGTGGGGGCTCACCCAGGCCTGTACAGCTACTTACTCCTGTACTCATGTCCCGTTACGATGAGGGTAAACAGACCATTTATGTTCAAAACTACTTTCTGTTCCCGCAATATTGCTTTCAGTGACTGGTGTGCAGTGAGATCCAGATCGTTTTCAATGTTCCCGCTCCTCACTTGGTGCGTGTATTTTCACTGGTCACCATGACAATGCTTTTCCCACTATTGACTTCTGGTTTCAGAACTCATTGCCATGAATGGACCTTAGCGACTACACAGAAGGAAACAAAAAAGGAGCACCAGTCCTTTTATAGATCAACGTTTTAAAACCAATCCATTTTCAAATGGTAGGCTGCCGTACTCTATTTATGCCGAAGTGCACAATGTCACATCTACCTCCATTGATCTCCATCTGCCACATATTTGGTAGTGGAATGAAGCCTTTTTTAAGCCATTCTCAATGGTGTCTTGCACCTCTTAAACAGCAGACCCATGTTCTCTCTGGAGGCCCGAAGCTAGTGAGGAATGTCTAACTGTTTCAGAATTAAGGTATTCAGGCTGCTGACAGGATTGTGAACAGTATACCGTTGAGTGTAGGGTCACATAGTAACTGCACATTAATGTGTTCAGAGTTCAGACCTCCGCCAATTGACATGAGGTCTCTGCACAAGCCCGTAACCTGTCGGGAATCGATCATCCTAGGGAAAATATGGAATTTGTTACCAAATCAATGGCTGCTTCAGGCATAAGGAGTGTGCGTTCATAAGCATCAAGTTGAAACTTCTTATTCTCGCACAGAAAGACATATTAAACACATAATTAATCCAATCTGTCTTCATGGCAACATCATGCCGCGATTAAATGTTGTGAAGCTCCTTTGCTCTGTCTTGGCTCATGTCGATAATTATTTATCAAGCAGACTCAGTCTGTACGCAATATTACTCTCTCAACCAAACACTGCCATCAAGTCAGATATATTTTCACTGATAATTTAAATATTTTGCATGGAGGACCACACATAATTTACAATTATAATTACTAACTATCCCGTATGAATTGTGTTCGTGACTTCTCACCAAGGACATCCAGGTCCTTTTCCCCAACAGCACTTCCTGACCTCTCACCATTTAATAAACATAAATGCGAATGGTTCCATTTGTTGTTTCCATATTAACCATTTTTATATCTTGCGAACAGCTATTGCCCAAACACTGGTCCTTCTGATAACCCACAAGCCTTCTGTCCAGAGAAAAACACTACTCTCTTTATTATATCCATTATCTATCCATTATCCCATTTTTAATTCATCTGTTATATTGTCCACCCCTACATGACTTAGTAAAATAATCAGTAATTCTTTCACCAGCTCTATTGTCACCTCTTCAATACACTGACATGTTGTAATCAGATGCAGCAAATTACCAAGCTTCAATTCAATTCGATTTTGAAAAACGTGCTCTTCATTAATTCTAACTTTCTGAAGTTCCTCATTTTCACCATTCCCCAGTCCCCTAGTATTTCTGGAAGTTAGATTATGTACCTTCCTCGGGGGATATAGAACCAAGGTATTCCTCTCATTGGGCAGATGGCTTCTGTCAACTCGTGAATACATCCAAGGACTACATTTCGGATATGATGGATATGTAACCCATTGCTGCCTGGAAAGTTTCAGAATCAGTCCATTTCACTTCATGGTGAGTGTCAGCACAGTCTTGTCCCTGGTGTGAGACTGGAGGTTTTACTGAAGAACGGGACACAGCTCTGTGACAACCTCATTTTTGAAAGAAGCTGGTTTCACACTTTGCACATGGAATTGAAAAATGTTCATGGAAATCTGTGGGGGAAAGTGCTGTGGCCTGCTCCTTTCTGTATAAGAACTTCCCTTCTGTATAGTCTCAGGTCCATTTGTTTACCATGGACCCAGGTACACTAGAAATGCAGTATCCAGAGTGGGGTGACCAGACCAACCACTTTGCAAACGACAGTGCAATGATATATATACATTTGAATGCTCTAACAGTCAATGTATAACTATGATCACCGGGGTAGTTAGGCATGCGCGTTTTCCGGTTCAATTAAAATGTGCATCCTTTAGTTTTGGATCATATTATGTTGATAGGTGTTTATACTTTAGTTCCATAAACGTAGAATCATCTTAATTATTTTCAATTTTTGTTCAGTTGAATGATCATAATTCATATCTAACTTTTTCCCAATTCACAACATGGCAAACACCTGATTACTGTACAGGTCAGTAAATTCGTCGCTTGCAAACATGACCTACATTAAAAGTGTATTCCACAAGGACTGAATTCAAACACAATTCTATTAAACGTCACAGCTGACTGTGATACTGAGTGATGCACTGGTCTGCTCCTGTATCTGTCCAGAGAGTTTGTAAATTGCATCAGGGTAGTCATTCAAACATTCCTTCACAAGAAATCATTTGGAGTTCGCCTTTGGAAGGGGTAAACTGGACAACAGACTATCACCCGTCTCAATGTCCGAACAAATGCTGTTCAAGGTAGATACCAATGTCTGACCAGCAACCATGTCTTCCAAATTCCTCTTTAGTCAGAATTTGGCCCAGTGAGCAGATGTTTGGACAGGAGGTTCGGAATCACACCGCAGAAGCTATTTTATTATGTTAACATCCGGCTGCCCCTCCCCCCCACCACAGACTCTATTCATCAGCACGCTGGGCTAGACACTGACTGAAGAAATTAACAAATTGACAGTCTTCTGCAGCACATTGAGTCACACAGTGAATCCTCTACAACCATATGCAATGAATGTCGCCTTGGCGTTCTCCAGTATCAAAACAGAATTACACATCTCTGTGGATGTCCAGATATTAATACATGGATCAACCAACAGAATGTATATGAAGAAAACAGGAACAAACATCAAGCTAAGAATCACTTTAATAGCAGAACTTGGTGGATTTTGTCTAGTGTAGGTAAACACGCAGATATTTGCCTGGCACTGAGTTAAATGTAATAATGTGCTGCATAACTGGAAGAATCGGCCTAACACTTCCTGACCTCACACGCCTCATTCCCACACATGTTCACCAATTGATAAGAATCCACAAGCTGGGAGAGACTTGAAACATGGAACAGTAGAGCACAGTGCGGACCCTTCCGTCTTGATATTGTGCCGGCCTTTTGTCCTACCCTAAATTAGACTACCCGACATATCCTTCATTGTACTACCTTCCATATGCCTATCCAGCAATCGCTTAAATGTCCCTAATTTATCTGACTCGACTGGACTGTCAGCAGTACAATCCACCCACCCACCAACTCTGAAAGAACCAAATCCGATATCTCCCCTAAAAATTCCTCCAAGCATCTTAAAGTTATGCCCACTCTTGATAGACATGTATGCCCTGGAAAAAATGTCTTGGCTATCCACTCTGTCTATGACTATCAACATCTCATGCATGCTATCAAGTCACATCTCATCCTTCTTTTCTCCAATGTGAAAAGCACTAGCTCCCTCAACGTTTCTTCATAAGACATGCCCACTAGTCCAGGCAGTATCCTGTTAACTATCCTCTGCACGCTCTCTAAAACTTCGACATTCTTCGTATAATGAGGCGTCAGAACTGAACACAATATTCCAAGTGAGATGTAACCAAGGTTCGAAAGAGCTGCAGCATAACAACGCGGCTTTCAAACACAATCCCTCTGCTAATTAAAGCCAAAACATCATAGGCCTTCTAAATATCTTATCAACTTGGGTGGAAACTCTGAGTGATCTATGTACATGGACCACAAGATGCCTACGTTCCTCCACACCGCAAAGAATCCTGCCTTTATCCCCGTATTCTGCATTCAAATTCAACCATTGAAAACAAATCGCTTGAAACTTTTCCTGGTTGAACCCCAACTCCCACGTATCAACCCAGTTCTGCATCCGGTCAATGTCCCTTTACAACCTGCAAAAGCTCTCTGCACTCCCCACAACTCCACCAACCTTCGTTTCATCGACAAACTTACTACCCACACTTACAGTTCCTCATCCAAGTCATTTATCAAATTTACAAGGAGTAGAGTTCCCAAAACCGATCCCTGTAGAACACCACTGTCACTGAAATCTGGGCTGAATACTTTCCATCTACTTCACCCCCTGTCGTCTATGGGCCAGCCAATTCTGTAACCAGAGAGCCAGATTTCCCTGTATCCCATGCCGCCTTACTTTCTGAATGAGCCTACCACGGAAAACTTATCAAACGTCTTGCTAAAATCCATGTACACCACATTCGCTGCTCTGCCATCAATAATGTGTTTTTTCACATCCTCAAGGAATTCAATCAGGTTTGGGAGGCATGACCTGCTCCTCACAAAGCCATGCTGACTATGACTAATCAAACTGTGGTTTTGATTTTAATTAGAAATATTGACTCTCAGAATTCACTCCAATAGTTTGCCTACGACTGACGTAGCACCAACACGTCTGTTATTCCCATGAGTATCCCTATTCCTTTTTTTTCTGAACAAGGAAATGGCATGTACCCACCTCCACGCATCTGGCACTGCTGAAGTTGACAGTGAGGAAACAACGATCATTGAGAAAGGTGCAGCAATCACTTTCCTCGCTTCCTGTTGTAATCTCGAGAAATCTGCACTGTGCCCGAAATTGACCGGGGGATTTATTTATCGTTATGTTTATACTTCACCTCCACTTGTCTAATCCATAAGCTCTGTTCAAGAAACTGATAAACTGCCTTCGATTTCACTGCTTTTCAGTGCTGCCTTCCTTGAACAAGTATCTCTCCTCGTCCCATTGAATCATGAAATGGAAAATAATGGGAAGACACGAACGCCTTTATGATGAAGGCTTATGCCTAAGACGCTAAGAATTGTTCTCCTTGGATGCTGCCTGACCTGTCGTGCTTTTCCAGAGCCATAGTTTTCGACTCGGACTCTCTAGCAAATGCAGATTGCACTTTGTCCATTGCTGAGGGGTGAGTCGAAGAGTGTGGTGCTGGAAAAGCACTGCGGGTCAGGCAGCATCTGAAGAGCAGAGAAATCAATGTTTCAAGCGCAAGCTCTTCAACAGGAATTAGGCTTGAGGCCCAAGGGTGCTGCGAGATAAGTAGGAGGGTTATGGGGTTTGACAGAAGATACCTAGAAATGCGAAAGAAAGATGACAGTGGGGTGAAGGTTATCAGTTGTCGAGAAGAGTAGAGGTTATATGTAAGAAGAAAGAGAGACAGAGAGGGCACTTCTTCGATAGGGCATTGCTGAGTTAGAGGGATGGATTTCGGACAATGTGATGGGTGGAGAAATGAGAAAGTTGATGAAATCCATATTGATCACGTATGGTTGGAGAGTCTTAAGGTGGAAGATGAGGCGTTCTTCCACCTGGTGTCAGGTCGTTAGGTTTTGGTGGTGGAGAACGCCCAGGACATGTGTGTCTTTGGTGGAGTGGGAGGGGCTTCAAATTATTTGACCACAGGGTGGTGGGGTTATTTCATACGTGTTTTCCCGAGATGTTCTCTGCAAAATTCCACGTTTTGCTGTCCCATCTCCTGAATGTAGAGGTCACCACATCGAGAGAGACGGGCACAGTAGATGACTTGTGCGAAGGTACAGGTGAATCTCTGTCAGATGTGCGACGGATCCTTTGGAGGCGTGGGCAGAACTGTGGGGGATGGGTAACACGTCTTGCGGTTGAAGGGGGAGGAGCTGGGAGTGGAGGACGTGTTGAGGGGGGTGTGGCTCGGAACTGACAAAGGGGTCAGGGAGGAAACGCAGATACGTGTGGGCAGGGAGACATATACCTGATTGTATGGTCTGTTCGTAAGTGGTGGAAATGGCGTAGGATGACGCGCTGCATCCGCAGGTTGATTGGATGGAAGAGGAGGACGGGGGTGGGGGTGGGTGTTCCAGTCTTGTTACAGGTGGAGATGTGTGAAGTGGAGGAGATGCGGTGGAGGGCACTGTCGCCCATGTGGATCAGTTTAGGATCAATCCAAGAGATATTTTACGTATATTACAGCAAGAAAATAGCAAGAGAGAGAATGGGAACCCTGAAGAAACAAATTGGACATGTCTGTGTAGATGCATAGGAGATGGGAGAGGGCCTCAACGAATGTTTCTCCTCTATGTTTACCGTGGAGAAAGACAGGAAGAGTTGAAAATTTGGGGAAGTTAGTTGTGATATCTTAGAGACATTCCATATCAAAGTAGAAAAGGTGTTGGACATTCTACAATGTATGAAGACGGATAAATCTCACGGTCCTAACTAGATAAAGACAAGAACAGTGCAAGAGACTAGAGAAGAATTTGCCGGATCCCTGGCTGATAATTCAGATAATCATTAACCATAGGAGCCATCTAGAAGACTCGTGGACAGCAAATGTTGTGCCCTTATTCAAGAAGGAATGGGAAAAAAAAGCTAAAAATATAGACGACTAAGCTTATTATCTGTGGTAGGTAAGTTAATCGAGAAGATTCTCAAGAATAGGATATACATGCATTTGCTGAAAAATGTTTTGCTGTAAAAGGGCAGCAAGTCCGGCTGCATCCAAGGAGTTGAAGAATCGACATTTTGGGCTTATGCATTTGCAATGACAGGTCTTGATTAGGAACAGGATGGCTTTGTGCATGAACTAAAAGCCTAACGTTTTTGTTAATAAATTTACTTTGATGAATTGAGCAGGAAACTTGATGAGGGTTGGGCAGTAGAACATCGAACATAGAACAATACAGCTTAGCACGGGTCCTTAGGCCCTCAATGTTGCGCCGACCTGTGAACTATTCGCAGCTCGTCCCTCTACACTATCCCATCACCATCCATGTGTTTATCCAAGGATTGTTTAAATCTCCTAAATTTGGCTGAGTTAACTGCATTAGCAAGTCGGGTTCCACTCCCTTACCACTCTCTAAGTAACGAACCTACATCTGACATCTGTCTTAAATCTATCACGCCTCAGTTTGCAGTTATGACCCCTCGAACAAGCTGACGTCATCAACCTCGGAAAAAAGACTTTCACAGTATACCCTAACTAATCCTCTGCTCATCGTGCATATCTCTAATAAATCCCCTGCTAGCCTTCTTCTTTCCAATGAGAACAAACCCATGTCCCTCAGATGTTCCTCATAAGAACTTCCATCCAGACCAGGCAACATCCTGTTAAATCTCCTCTGCACCTTTTTCGATGCTTTCCACATCCCCTTCCTGAAATTTGGCAACGAGAACTGTCCACAGTATTCCAAGTGTGGCAGCACTACTGTTTTCAATATTTCCGGCATGATATTGCGGCTCCAGAACTCAATACCTCTACCAATGAAAGCTAACACACCGTCTGCCTTCTTAAGCACTAACAATCTGGGTGGCAACTTTCAGGGATCTAGTACATGGACTCCAAGATCCCTCTGCACATCCATACTATCAATATTATTTCTATTGACCCAGTATTCTGCCTTGCTGTTCTTCTTCCCAACGAGAATCACTTCACACTTAGCTGCATTGATCTCCATTTGCCACCTCTCAGCCCAATTCTGCTGTTTATCGAAGTCCCCCTGCCATCTGTAACATTCTTCCGAACTGTCTACGACTACAAGGACTTTATTGTCAGCTGCAAATTTACTGATCCATCCACCTCTGCCTGCGTCTAAATCATTTATAAAAAAGACAAACAGCAGCGGTCCCAAAACAGAACCTTGTGGCACAATATTAGTGTCCGGACTCCAGGTTGAATATGTTCTATTAGCCACCACTCGCTGCCTTCTTTCAGAAAGCCAGTTTCTAATCCAAACTGCTAAATCACCCTCAGTTTCAAGCCTCTACATTTTGTCCAAAAGCCTACCATGTGGAATCTTATCAAAGGCTTGACTGAAGTCCATGTTTGCCACGTCAATAGCCTGCCCTCATCTACACGCTGAGTCACCTACCCAAAAAACTCATTGAGGTTTGTGAGACACCGCCTGGCCTTGACGAAACCAAGTAGAATATGTGAAATCAAATTGTTGCTTGCTAGATGATTAGAAATCCTATCTCTTATAATCACTTTCAAAAGCTTTCCAACAAAAGAATTAGGGCTCTCTGGTCTATAATTACCTGGGTTATCTCTACTGCCCGTCTTGAACAAGGACATAACATTTGTCCCCCAGTCCTCTGGTACTAAACCAGTAGAAAATGACGGCTCAAGTATCAAAGCCAAAGGCTCTGCAATCTCCTCCCTAGCTTCCCAGAGAATGCTCGAATACTTCCCATCCGGCCCAGGCGACTTATCTACTTTCACTCCTTCGTGTATTTATAACATCTCTTTGTAACTAACATCAATTCTTTCTCGTCTAATATCTCTGTCTCATTTTTACCGTCTACAATATTCTCCTTTTCCAGAATGAACACCGTTGAGAAATGTTCGTTTATCACCTGTCCGATCTCAACAGGGGCCACACTCAACTTCCCACTTCTATCTTTGACTGGCCCTATTCCTACACGAGTCGTCCTTTTATTCCTCACATACCGAGAGAAAGCGTTAGGGTTCTCCTCTATTCTATTTGCTAAAGACTGCTCGTGTCCTCTCTTTGTTCTTAACTCTTTCTTTAAATCCTTCCTTGGTGAGCTGTAACTCTCCACCACCTCATCTGAACCATTTGACTCATCAACACATAAGCATCATTCTTCTGCTTTAGAAGAGATGCAATTTCTGCAGGAAACAACGGTTCCCTTACCTTGTCACTGCCTCCCTGCCTGACAGGGAAATACCTATCAAGGACACACAATATCTGTTCCTCAACCAGCTGCACATTGCCATTGTGTGCATCCCCTGCATTTTGATACCCAATTGTATGCATCCTAATTCTGGCCGAATTGCATTATAATTGCCCTTGGCCCATCGATAACTCTTACCTGTGTTATTTACCTATCCCTTTCCATCGCTAAACTAAACGTAACTGAATTATGGTCACTATCTCCAAAGTGCTGACTTACAACTAAGTCAAACACCTGGCCTGGTTCATTACCAAGCACCAGATCCAGTGTAGCCTCCGCTCTTTCAGCCCGTCGACATACTGTGTCGGGAAACCCTCCTGTTCACATTGGACAAAACACTGATCCATCCGACGTACATGCATTGTAGAATTTCTAGGACATGATGGGGAAGTTAAAGTGCACCATTATGCCCAACCTATTCCTTTCATTCCCACGCAGAATCATGTTGTCAATCCTCTCCTCCACATCCACGGAACTCTGCGGAGGCCTATTAAAAACTCCAAGCATTGTGACCTCGCCTCTCCTGTTTCTAACCTCAGGCCACACTACCTCAGTACACGAGAACTCGTCATAAGTTCATTCAGCCACCAGTATACCATCCTTTACAAACACGTCCACACCTACCCCTGTTTTGCCGCCTTGTCTATTCTTCATGAAAGATCCTGCAGCATTCATTCTTCACCCTGCCCTATACATGTCTGCTAAATAGTCACAGCATCGAATTCCCAGGTACCTATTAATGCTGCAAGTCACCTCCAATATTTGAGATACTTCTGGCATTGAAGTAGACACATTTCAAACCAGCTTGCTGTCTGCCCCCACATTCCTGTGACCGTGAAATTCTGTCCCTGTTCTCAATATTCTCATCCTCCTGTGCACTGGAACTACACCTCAGGTTCCCATTGCCCTGCTGAACTAGATGTCGGAAAGTGAGATGCAGGAGAAGCACAGCAAGTCAGGCAGCATCCGAAGAGCAGAGGAATCGACGTTTTGGACGTAAGCCCTTAATATGGAATGTCCGAAAATTCGATTCGCCTGCTTCTCGGATGCTGCCTGACCTGCTGTACATTTCCAGCGCCAAAATTTTCTCCTCTGATCTCCAGCATCTGCAGTCCTAACTTTTTCTCGGGGCTGGCGATTTAGTCCATATGGGTTTCAGGTACAACAGAACATGATGAGGCTGTTCAACCCCTGGAGCCTGATATACAGTTACAGGAGCAGGCCATTCAGCCTCTCGACCAAAGTCGGCCTTGCAGCACCAGCCTTCACATGCAAAGAATAGTCCTCCGCCATTTTCTCCAACTCCAACATGACACCACCACTAAACACATCTTACCTTCCCTCCCCCTGTCTGCATTCCGGAGAAAGCATTCCCTCCGAGACAACCTAGTCCCCTCCTCCATCACACCTAACACCTCTCCTTCCCATGCAACCGCATAAGGTGCAACACCTGCCACTTTACCTCTTTCATGCTCACCATCCAAGGTCCCAAACACTCATTTCAGATTAATCAGCGTTTCACTTCTACCTCTTTCAATTTGGTCCATTGCATTCGTTGCTCCCAATGTGGTCTCCTCGATATCGGAGAGACAAAACGCTGAATGGGTGATCGCTTTGCTGAGCACATTCGGTCGGTACACAATCAGGTCCCGGACCTTCCCGTGACTTGCCACTTCGACACACAATCCTGCTCCTATGCCCACATTTCTGTCCTTGACCTGCTGCATTGTCCCAGTGAAGCTCAGCGCAAACTGGAAGAACAACATCTCATATTCCGCCTGGCACGTTACAGCCTGTTAGAATCAACATTGAATTCAACAACTTCAGATGATTATCCCATCTCGACTCCTCTGTTTTCATTCTGCTCCGTAATTTTATTTCATTTATTTTATTTATTTTTAATTTTTTTTCACTGTTCTGTACCTCTTATTTCTTGATTGTTTCTCTTTCTCTCGCTCCCGACTCTCTCATCACCTTATCCCTCTCCTCTTCCCCGTTTGCGACCATTCTCCCCTGTTTTCCATTTTGCCTCTGCTTCACCCAACCGCCCCCCCCCACATCCCCCACATATTTTGTCACATACTATTGGCTTCAGCCTTGGTCATTCACAGCTCCTAATCTCGCTGTACTCTCTCTATGCACTGTCATTATGACCTCTTTATTGCTACTTTTGCTTCTGACGCCATGACTCACCTTCTCTCAGCCGAGCACAAATACGTCCCTATTTCTCCCATTTTGTTTAGCTCTGACAAAGGGTCAGTTAGACTCGAAACGTCAGCTCTTTTCTCTCCTTAGAAATGCTGAAAGACCTGCTGAGATTTTCCTGCATTTTCTCTTTTGGTTTCAGATTCCAGCATCATAGGATGAGTTTACAGAGATAGAGAGGGGTGTCATGATGGAGAGGTTAGAGTCAACATTACTGTGGTGCTAGAAAAGCACAGCAGGTCAGGCAGCATCGGACGAACATGAAATTCGACGTTTTGGGCAAAATATCCCTTCATCAGTCATGAAGCCAGAGATGAAGGGCTTCTGCCGAAAATATCGACTTGCCTGCTCAGCTGCCTGACCTGTTCTGCTTTTCCACTACCACTGTAACCTTGACTATAATCTCCAGCATCTGTCGTACCTGCTGGAGGAGATTGCTGAGTATGGGAGGGGTATAGTGCTTGAGTCTATTACAGAGATAAGGAGGGGCGTAGGTGCTGGTGGAGTCTCCAGGATAGGGAGGGGTGTAAGGGTTGGGGTAGGTGACAGAGATAGTGACGAGTGCATTCGCCGCAGGAGGCAAAAGATATGGAAAGGGTATAGCTCTGAAGGAGGCTAAAGAGATAGTGGGAGTTGTAGCATCTGGAGGAGAACACACAGATGGAATAGATTAAATTAGCTGAGCTTGTTTACACGATGGAAACAGGGTCTTTGGCCCAACAAGTCCACAGCAACCTTCCAAAATATAACTCACCCAGACTCATTGCCCTAACCTGTCTAATGCACCGAATAATATGAGTAAATTGGAATGGTCAATCCACCTCACCTGCAATTCTTTAGATTGTGGGAGGAAATCGGTGCACCCCGAG
Organism: Chiloscyllium punctatum; assembly: GCF_047496795.1. NCBI lineage: Eukaryota > Metazoa > Chordata > Chondrichthyes > Orectolobiformes > Hemiscylliidae > Chiloscyllium > Chiloscyllium punctatum. Next base: position 30,047,311 of record NC_092789.1, on the reverse strand, counting down.
AAAACATACTCAGACACGGTGAGAATGCACAATCTCCACAGAAAACTTCGCCAAAAGCAGAAATCAAAGCAGGGTCCTGGTACTTTGTGGCAAAAGTGCCGCATTTAGAGTGCAGTGTATAGGGGCTGGAGGAGGTCTCAGAGATAGAGAGGGTCGTACCGCTGGCTGTGATTCCTGAAATAGTGAGGACTGGAAGTGCAAGTGGAGGTTATGCAAATATGAATGTTTGTTGTAGGATATGAGAGATATTGGGAGGTATGTAGAGGCTGCAGGACGTTACAGAGATCAAAAGGAACATCGAGGATGGATGGGATTTGCAGAGGTCATGTGAGGTGGAGCAGCTGGGGAGGTTATGCAGATTGAGAGGAGTGGTTTGGTGAGAGGAGGTTACGGACATGGAGAGGGTGATCGTGGCTGGATGTGGTTATTGCGATGAGGAAAGATATAAGTGTTGTTTGTGCTTATACAAATCCTGATGACGTACACAGGCAGTGAAGATTGTGGGGATTGACGCTGCTCACCATGGTAGGGAGGGGCACAGCTACTGGAGATGTTATAGAATTGGGGATGTTTCAAAGCTCTGCAGGCAGTTACATAGTTCGCGAAAATTGTAAGGTCTGCTGGACGTTCCACAGATCGGGAGAGTTGTAGAGACTTGATGATGTTGTACATTCAAGTTGGGTTGTTGGGAAGGAAGGTGGGAGCAGAGATGGAGAGAACCGAAAGGGATCACAGAGACGTGGAGTGTTGTCGACACTAGTCGAAATTCCAGTGAGTGCGTTTTTTTTTGGAACTATAGGATCTGCCAGAGGTCGGAGGCTTGCAGGGACAGAGTAGACAGGTAGAAATGTAACGACTAGAGAATGAAGAGGTGGTGTGGGTTGTAGGATATGCAATGAATTGGGACGAATGTAAAAGCTGAAGCGGTCCCCACAGACAAGGATGGTTATCGGAATATGAGGAATTTTCAGGGGTCAGGATGTTTTGGGCATTCCCAGTAATTAGCGGTTTAGAGTACTGCTTACTCGGGGGAAGGTTTCAGAATTAGAGAAGGATGGAGCAAAAAGAAGTTTTTTCAGAAAATAGAGTAATATCAACATGTCACTTCGGTGTTATTCTGCTGATGGTCATTAGGTAGACCGTTGTTCTCTGAAAAATGTACAGATTCTCAGTAGAATGGACAGGGTGGATGAGAAACGATGCTTCGCATCCATGGATGAGAGATAAATAACGAGACTTTCTTAGACTAACATGGAGAATGATGGAGGTATCATGTTTTCACTGGCCCAAACATACTTTAGGTTTGCTTCCAAACATCTCAAAGCAATGCATTGTGATAACATAGAACATGGTCGGTAGGGATTGCAGTCGAAACGAGAGGAAAGCCAGGCTGTAAGGGCTGGAGGTAGTTAGAGTGAAGGGAGATTTTCAACAGGTGGATGGGTTTGCAGTGAGTGTGGAATGTCAGGACTGGAGAACATGATACGCTCACCCTTAAGAGGGAGATAAATATATGGCACAAGGCGAAACACCGCAGGAAGGTCTCAAGCTCCGTCCCTGTTATTTACTCAGTGAGCTGCTCTCACTCAGTCTGGTGCCAAGTCCCACCTGCAAAGAACATTTGGATTCCCAGCTCCTGGTGCTCAGGGCCCCCTCTACCAAGCAAAGAACATCTGCACTTAGACTCCCTGGTTATACAATCCTCGGCGCGATAATCTGCAGAAAACAACAGAATTCACGAAATGACACAGTATGGGTTAGTGTCAATAATAAACGTTTCGTTCTCTCAAAATGGAACTCCTGAATTCCTGAATCACACGAAATTGACAGTTTAAAATATTAAAACTTAAGAACATTCCAAACCAAGGCTTGGACGAGGTGAGCTCTGGTCAGTCTTAAAGATATGGAAGTCACCAGATGCGCGGAGAATGCTTTCGATTGCAGCAACGCCAGGTGTCAGATACACAGACAGAATGGTTAAATAGGTTCACATCTGAAATTATATTTCCCAGTCTGGGAATCAGAAGCTGTGCTCGCCCATTCTGGTACACACGTCCAGAATTAGGTCATTGTGATCGGCCCAATGATCCGATCAAACAAGATCTTTGGGTCAAATTATAATATACTTCAGGATCCACAAACGATTATCGGTCCTACCCTGCAGGTTCTGTGAAACCTGCTACCTCTAACCGCCTGCAAGGTCCATGACCCTTCCTACATTTGTACTACCCTCCAGATTCTGAAGTTGTTCATACCTCTGGATTTGGCCCAGACTTGAGAGTTTTTCTTTCCACCGCAATGCCCCCCCATATTTGCGTGGGTTTCCTCCCACAATTCAAAGATGTGGAGGTCAGCTGAATCAGCCATGCTAAATTGCCCACAGTGTAAGGTGCGTTAGTCAGGGTAAATATAGGATAGGGGAATGGGTTTTTTAGGTTTCTCTTCGGATGAGTGGTGTGGACGTGTTGGAACAAAGGGCCCGCTTTGACACTGTAGAGAATCTAATCTACAGCCCAGGAACAGGCCCTTCGGCCCTCCAAGCCTGAGCCGATTAAAATGTAATGTCGAAACTTGTTGGTTAATTCCTCAGTATCTGTATCCTTCTACTCCCCTCCTACTCATGCATTTCTCCGGACGCATCTTCAATGAATCGACCGAGCCTGCATCTACCGTCTCGGCTGGCAACGCGATCCAAACGCCCACCAGCCTCTGTATGAAGTACTTGCCGCGTGCATCTCCCTTAAACTTTCCACCTCTCACTTTGAAAGCGTGACCTCTCGTTATTGAATCCTTCATCCTGTGAAAAATCTTGTCTCTATCCACCCTGTCTCTACCCTTCATGATTTTGTAAACCTCAAATAGGTCCCGCCTCAATGTCCTTTTTTCTAATGAAAATGAACCAAATCTCGTAAACCTTCTATGCGACCTCTGTTAAGCGTCCATATCCTTTTGGTAATGTGCCGACCAGAACTGTACACAGCATTCTAAATGCGGCCGAACCAATGTCTCGGACAATTTTAACATGACTTGTCAGCTCTTATACTCAATACCCCGTCCAATGAAGGCAAGCATACTATATGCCTTCTTGACCACTATCCACCTGTGCAGAAACCTTAATGGACCTGAACTCCAAGATCTCACTGCCCATCAACTTTTCCCAAGACTCTTCCGTTCATTGTATAATTCGCTCTCGAATTCGTCTTGCCTAAATGCATCACCTCACATTTGTCTGGATTGAAAACCATCTGTCACCTTTCCGCCCAACTTTCAATCTATCTATATCATCCAGTATTCTCTGACAGTGCCTTCTGTTTTCTGCTACTCCACCAATCTTCGTGTCATCTGCAAACTTGCTGATCATACCAACAGTGCCCTCTTCCAGATCATTTAGGTATATTACAAACAACGGTGGCCCCAATGCTGACCCCTGTGGCATACAACTGGTCACCTTTCTCCATTTCGAGAAACTCTCTTCAACTACTTCTCTCTGGCTCCTGTTGCTCAACCAGTAATTTATCCACCTAGCTCGAACACCCTACACACCATATGGCTTCACTTTCTCCGTTAGTCTACCATGGGGAACCTTATCAAACGCCTTCCTAAAGTCCATGTATATGACATCAACAGCCCTTCCTTCCTCTATCAACTTCGTCACTTCCTCGAAGAACTCTATTAAGTTGGTAAGGTACGATCTCCCCTGCACAATACCATGTTGCCTATCACTGATAAGCCCATTTGTTTCTAAATATAAATAGATCTTATCCCTCAGTACCTTCTCCAAAAACGTTCCTACTTTCGACGTCAGGCTGGCAGGTTTGCAGTTACTCGGAATATCCCTGCTACCGTTCTTGTGCAAGAGGACAAATTGAGCAACCCTTCAATCCTCCGACACCTCACCTGTATTTCAAGATGCCACAAAGATATGTGTCGGGGCCCCAGCTGTTTCCTCACTTGGCTCCCTCAGAAACCTGGGATAGATCCCATCCGGTCCTGCGGATTTGTCCACCTTAACAACTTCTAGCCTACCTACCACATCTTCCCTATTTACGTCAAAGTGATCCAGACTAATCAAACTTCTGCCTCTAATCTCAACATTCTTTATGTTCCTCTCCTCAGTGAACACTGATGCAAAGCAATCATTCAGAATCTCACCCATTCTCTCAGGTTCATCCTTCTCTAGTCACCCGCTTTCTTCTTATATAAGAATAAAATGCTTTGGGATTCCCCTTAACTCTGCTCGCAAAAGCTATTTCGTGAAGCATTTTACACACTTCCTTCCTCGTTTAAGACTGTCCTACTCTTCCAATATTCTACCAGGGCCCGTTCTGTTCTTAGTTCCCTAGACCAGATGCATGCTTCCATTTTCCTCTTGGCTAATCATACAATTTCTCCTGTCAGCCACGGTTCATGAAACTTGCCCTTCCTATCCTTTGCCTTAAACAGGATATGCCCATCCTGCACTTTAACCTAACTTTGATAGGCTCCCATATCTCAAATGTGGACTTCCCTTCAAATAGTTGTGTCCAATCCACATTTCCGAGCTCCTCCCTAATTTTGATATAAATGGCCTTGGCCCCGTTTAGTTCTCTTCCTTTAGCACCCTTCGGACCACTCTCTCCTTTACCTTTTATTCGAAAACATGCAGAATTGTGGTCACTGTTCCCAAAGAAATCCCCCACCGCAACCTTTACAGCCTGTACTGGCTCGTTCCCCAGTACCACGTCCAACATGGTCCGTTCGCTTGTCGGACTATTGAAATACTGTTCTGGAAACTCTCCTGAACGCTTCTTATAAAGTCGATCCCATCCAGACATCTGACGTTAAGTGTATCCCAGTCAATGTTGGGAAAATTAAAATCTCCCATCACCACGACAGCATTGCCTCTGTATCTTTCCATAATCTCTTTAACTATTTGTTCTTCCACCTCACGCTCACTGATCGGAGGCCTGTAATGCAGCCCCAGTGTGACTGCACCCTTTGTATTACTCTGGTCCACCTTAATGCCTTAATACGGATGACCTCCATAGTGTGTGTACTCCCTTAGCACAGCCATGATATCGTCCTTGACCAGCAAGACAACTCCACTCCCCTCACCCCCCCCCCCCCCCACTTTTACTTCCCTCCCTGTCCTGTCTGAAGCTTCTGTATCCTGGAACATTTAATTACCAATCATCATGCTGTTCCTTCAACCAAGACTCTGTTATTACAATATCATACTACCAGGCATCAATCCAAGCCCGCCTAAGTTCATTTGCCTCACACACTGTACTCCTTACATTAAGTAGCTGCATTTCATGGCACCAGTTTTTTTTTGCACTTATCTGCTTTCTACATATTCTTCCTTTATTAATGCTATCTTCATGAATCGTACAGTGTCCAGTCTTCACCTCACTGCCGACATGTTTTCTCTTCTGGTTCCCAGGCCCCTGTCACATGAGTTTAAAACCTCCCCAACGGGAGTAGCAAAAACTCCTCCAAGGACATTGGTTCCAGTCTGGTTCAGATGTAAACTGTCCATTTTGTAATTGCCCCACCTTCCCCAGAACAGGTCCCAATGTCCAACAAATCTGAACCCTTCCCTCCTACACCATCTCTCAAGTCACGTGTTCATCCGGTGTATTTTGTTATTTCTGCACAAGCTAGCACGTGACACTGGTAGTATTCCCGATATCACTACCTTTGAGGTCCTCCTCTTTAACCACTCTCCGTGCTTCCTGACTTCTTCTTTCAGGGCCTCATCTCGTTTTCTACTCGTATCGTTGGTGCTAATATGCACCAAGACAACGAGCTGTTCATACTCCCCTTTTCGAAAGCTCTGCAGCCTATCGGTACCATGATCCTGGCAACTGCTGCTCACTCCTGATGTGTCATCTCCCCCAACAATATACAAAGCAGTATACCACTTTTGGAGGTAGATGACTGCAGGGGACACCTGCACTGAACTGCTTTCCTACTCATTTTCTGTCTATTGGTCACCCATTCTCTGTCTCCCTCAGCAACTCTAACCTGCAGTGTGACCAGTTAACCTAAACCTGCTATCCACGACCTCCTCAGCATCAGGGATGTTCCACAGTGAGTCCATCCGCAGCTCCAGAGCCGTTATGCGGTTAAAAAAGAGCTGCAGCTGAACACATGTCCAGCAATTAAAAGGGTCAGGAATGTCAGACACGTTGCTAAGCTCCCACGTCAAGCGAAGGGTACATGCCACTGGTCTGAGGTCCCCTACCACTGTAAGCTTAGCTTTACAAGAAGTAAAACCAAACAATGCACTTAAATATATGAAAAGAAAAATAAAGAAAAAAATAAAAGCCTTACCTTACAGAGTCTTTTACTTTCAGCTGGAGGACCGGGACGGGAGAGAGACACTACAGGTGTAGTACCTCATGTTTAGCTACTGCCCAAATATAAATGAAGCCCATTTCTTCCTGGCAGCCCTCGCTTCAGTCAACCTTCTCTCCTCGCCGCTCTGTCAAAATGGAGACCCGACTCCCGAGGTAAGGCCCTTTTTATCTGGGAAAACCTACCCTTCCCGGCAGCACTCGCTCACTCCACCTTCTTTCCTCGCCGCTCTGTCAAAATGGAGACCCGACTCCCGGGATAAGTCCCTTTTTAAGTGGGAAAACTTACCTTCCCAGCAGCTCTTGCTTCACTCCACCTTCACTCCTCGCTGATCTGTCAAAATCTAATCTAATCTAATCTAAAATCTCCAACGAATACTACTCCCATATTCTTACAAGTATCTGCAATTTCACGACACATCTGCTCCTCGAGTACTTGTTTGCAATTTGGTGGTCTAAAATACAGTCCTAACAGGGTGACTATCTTCGTTTTGTTTCTAAATTCTAAACACACGGCCTCATTAAATAATCCCTTAAATGTATCATCGCTTAGCACTGATGTTATTTACTCCCTTATCAAAAAGACAACGTCCCCTCCACACTTGATGGTATTTCTGTCACGCCTACAGCTTCTGCATCTTGGAAAACGGATCTACCAGTCCTACCCTCCTCTCAGACATCTTTCGGTTGTGGCTATAGTATCCCCATCCCAGAGCCAATCCATGCTATGAGTTTGAATGGCTTATCAATCAGGCCGCGTGTGGTGAAATAAATGCACCAGATTTCTTTTTCCTCCCTTTGCAGTGCCGCTGGATCTCCTGAGCAGTAAACCTAATTTCGATGGCTGATGTATTTTCCCCTCACAGTTCGATCGACCCTCTCTTCTTCAGAGTCCCAACCCTCTGCCAAAGTAGTTTCATGCTCGCTAGTTAAAAATAGCAAATGTTGCTCCAGGGAAACTCGTGCCTCTCTGGTTCAAATACAACCCAACACCAACTTGATGATCATCCTGGGCATCGCCCAATAAAACCATTTAGTGGAACTGAGAAATGAGAATGGATGATCTCTTTCACATGACTGTATGACAGGCCCCCAACAGTCAGCGGGAATTTGAGCAGCAAACATGTCAGGAGATCTCAGATATCTGTAAGAATGAGAGCGTTGTAACTTTCCACATCGAGACTGGGAATGCGATAGTATTCAGAGCTTGGATGGGAGGAATTTGTTAACTATGGTCAAGAAAGCTGCCTCAGTCAATAATTCAATAGGCGGACTGGAGAAAGGGCCAAAACGTGGCCTCCCTTCCGGAAACAATGAGGGAAAGGGACTGAGGTGTTAGTGCGCAAGCATTTTGTCAAAGAGACCACAATTCTATTAGATTGAAAATATTTATGGAAATGAACAGGCCTGGTCACAAGTTAAACAGTAAAATTGGCCTTGCCACAATCCAGATGTTATTAGTTAAGACCTTTCAAACGTTAATTATTGGAGGCTATTTGCAGTTAAAAGGACGTGTGGCAAGTGGGAAGCTTTCAAAAGAGAGAAACAACGAGAGTTCAGGGCAAGCATATTCCTGTTAATATGAAGGATAATGCTGACACAGGGAGGGAATACTGGATGACTGTGCATATTGAGGCTCTCGTCAAGAAAAAGTGACAGATAACATATACAGTTAGCCGGATTAAGTGAATCACTTGAATAACATTGCAGGTGTTGTAGTGCACTTAACACGGAACTCAGGAGGGCAAACAGGGGGCCTGAGAAAGCGTTGGCGGATCGGGTTCATGAAAATCCAAAGACAAACTACATGTATATTAATAACTAAACATGAACTTTTGACAGCATGTGGTCCCTTAAAGATCAATGAGGCCATCAATGCGTAGAAACACATGAAATGGGTGAGAACCTAATCGACAATTTCACGTCATTGTGGAGAAAACCTGGAGAAATCAGGGAAATAAAGAAGGATGTCTTCAAAAGAGTCTACATTACAGAACAGGACGGACTTGAGTTTTTTGAAACGTATAAATAGGCCTAATCCCTGGGATTTAATCAAGTACATCCCGGATCATTATGGAAAGCTCAGGAAGAAATATCGGAGCCCCTTAGAGATATTTCTACTAACCGCCACAAGTAAGCCGAGAGGTTGGCTAATGTTGTGCCAGCAAGTTATTTGAAAACAAGCCTCGAAGTGCAAGCCAGAGATAGAGAAACCAATTATCTTGATGTCAGTTGTGCGTGTTCAGTTGGAAGCGATTCTGTGGGACAGGAATCACGTACATTTGGAGAGACAAGCATTGATAAGAGATAGTCGGCACAACTTTGTGCATGGATTGAGAGTGTTTTGTTGGAAAAGCACAGCAGGTCAGTCAGCATCCTAGGAGCAGGGAAATCGACATTTCAGCCCAGAGCCCTTCATCAGGAATGAGGCTGGGATCCTCGGGGATGGAGAGATAGAAGGGAGGCGGCGGCGCTGGGGAGAAAGTCGTTGAGAGTTCAAGTGGTCGATGGATTCGGGTGTAAAGTAATTGATCGGAGAGGAGGGTGGAGTATATAGGTGGGTAGGAAAGTTGACAAGTGGGACAGGTCATGAGGGCGATTTGGAGCTGCATGGTTGGAACTGTGGTAAAGGGCATGAGGAAAATATTTAAGTCCACATTGATGCCCTCGAGCTGGACAGTTCCGAGCCAGATGATAAGGCATTCTTCCTCCAATCGTCGGGTGGTGATGGACTGACGATGGAGGATGCCCAGGACCTGCATTCCCTCGGAAGAATAGGAGGGGGATTTGAAATGGTCAGACGGGGGCGGTGGGGTTCTTTGGGGCAAGTGCATTGGAGATGTTCTGTAAAGCACTCTGCGAGAAGGCGTCCAGTCTGCACAATGTAAAGGAGACTGCAACGGATACAATCAATGACATATCTGGAAGTGCAGGTGAAACTTTTATGGATGTGGAAGTTTCTTTTCTGTCCTTGGGCGGATGCTGAGGGGAGGTGTGGGGGCAGGTTTTACAATTCCTGCGGTGGCAGGGGAGAGTACCAGGAATTGAGGGTTGCTTGTTAGGGGGCAAGGAGAGAGCCGTCTTTGCGGGAAGTGGATAGGGTTGGAGAGGGGAACGTATCACTGGTGGTGGGGTCCATTTGTAGGTGTCGGTGGATACAAAGTACTAGCTCATAAACATGATTGAGTTTGTTGATGAGCTCATCAAGAAGATAGATGATGGCAGAGAAGAAGACTCTCTCAATAGTTAATTCAACAAGGGTTTGGACAGGGTTTTCCAGGCGACACTGGTTAGTAAGGTTAGATCACATGGGAACAGCCAAATGGATACAAAGTTGGCTTGAAATTTGGAGGCCGGTGGTGGTGTTAGATGGTTGTTCATCAGACTAGAGGCCGACGACCAGCGGTGGATCCACTTCTGTTAATCAGTTACATGAAAGATTTTGTTCAGAATATCGGAGTCATTGTTAGTTTACGGATGCCGAAATTAGTGTTCCAGTGGGTAGTGAATACAGGGGATTTTGATCATCTGTCCACAGGTCAAGGAATGAAAGATGGAGTTTAATTCTAGTGTAGGCTTTTGTAAAGATAGAACAGGGAGGACTAACGCAGAGAATGGTAGACGCTGGGCAGTTCTTTCGAATAGAGAGAGCACAAGGGGTGCAGTTGCATTGCTCCTTGGATGTGGCATCATATGTGGAAAGGTGGTGAAAGCTGCATTTGGCACATTTGCCCTCATTGGTCAGAGGAATTTGTGCATGAGTTGATACATCATGCGACAGTTGTACCAGATCTTGCTGGACCTCTCTTTGGAGTACTGTGTAGAATTCTGATCATCCTGCTGTACGAAACGTTCTCGGAAAATGCAAATGGAGCAAAGATTGACAAAAGTGTTTTTGACACTGGAGGATTTGACGTACAAGGAGAGGCTCCATAAGCTGAAAGCAAAACGGAGAATGAGATAGCTGTGGCAGATAAGGTTTTGGAGAATGCAAACAGATTCTCTACGGACACAAGGGTTAAAAAGCAACTCGAGACACAATTGGGCCCTCAATCTTCAGTGAGGCCATTCATATGTGGAATCACAAGAGTTGGGCGAGACCAGACATGAATAATTCATGCCAGACTGTGCTGTGGACAAAGACATTTAAACAAATGGAAAGAAGCAGTGATGGCTTTTAAAGAGATTCCCATGCCTTAAGAGCTGTTGCTGGAGGTCTTAAAACATGAAGGTATAGAAAGCTAGAGGTCCTGAACAAGTGTCTCCAGAACATTGTGGCAAACTCGTGGCGGGAAATGGAGCAGAGACATTTGTATCATTGTCCTTTGTATTCTATTGAGCGTACGTGACTGAGGGATGACATTATAAATGTTAATAAAACCATGAGGGATAAAAATAAGGGGAATAACTATGGTATCTACTCCAGGGTAGAGGAATCCATAACTAGAGGACGTAAGTATGGAGTGAGAGAGGAATACTTAAAAGGGATCGAATGAGAACATTATCCACAGAGAGGATTGTGCAAGTATGAAATGAGCGGCATAGAAGTCGATAAGTTTCTGATAGGTTTGTAAACCGACAGAGAAAATGCAGAGACAGGGTTCACGTGAAATGAGTTTTCCAAATTCAAAGAGAAAATGTGAAACATCGGGAAAACATGGGGATGTGGCTGAATATGAGCACACCGGAACAGGATGGAGCGGAAGTTAATTAAAATTGCGTATCAGCGCATAGGTTTGTGACAGGAAATTGTGGGAAAGAGTAAATTATGTGATTTCTCTGGAATGGACAAAGTCTCCACAATAAGGTAGACTGATTTGTGCCACCTGAGATACACGGTCACAGGGTGAATAAAAGGTGGAGCATAAATATTCAATGGCACACAACGTTTTGGGGTCTTTGCCAGAATGGGAAAAGTAATATGGATAACACTGACAGTAATGTATAACAAAGATAAGAGCGAGAAAGCATTTGGTCTCAGTTCATGAATTAATGTCAGTATGGATGGGAATTCTAGCTCCTAACCGCCAAGGACTCACGCAGGAGAAAGGTTTTAGGGCATCTAACAGCATCACATTGCTGATCACTGCATTTAACTGGAGTTCATTGGAATGTTTAACCGTGGAATTGCAATAAGTTTCGGAATCATCAATATTCGTATAATCTTGGATAATCACATTAGCAGGAGTAATATAGCAGAATGAGTTTTGGGAATGTTTCTGTCAGTGTTTCTTTGAATAACACATTGTGAAACTGTCTAGGGACATAACGATCTCAGATCAACCAATGTGTCATGAAACTGAGTGAATGAGTAATGTCACATGGTGAGATCCCCTGGGAAATATTGATTACATGCAGTTTAAAGAAAAGTAAAATTTTAAAGAGAATCACAGAAAGCTATAACTAGAAACAAAATTGCCTTTTCCATGAGTTTGAGGGGGAAACTGATAAAGGGAAACGGGCTAAACAGAGAAAAATGTATGTCTGCAAACGAGCAGTGGTAAAATATTGAAGGAACAATGTAAACCACTCAACAAAATGATATTCCATTGAAACAGACAAAACCTCAGCATGAAATTGCCACTCGTCTCTCACTGACACCAAAACGGATTATAGTATATTATGAGGCTTGGAAGATCACCAAACATTACATTAAAATCTGAAGTGAAGGAGAGTTTTAGGAACAAATGTTAAAGGTATTGCATACCAGCAGGAGGAGGGTCGGGGGAAGAGTAATCATAGTCGGAGTATAATGACATACAGAGGAAAAGCGAGAAGTGAAGGTACTTGAGATGGTTTGAGTGTTACAGAGAGTAGCCAGGTTTGACGGTATTACAAAGCCAAAAGGGAAATGCTGCAACTGGAGGTGCTTGCAGTGGTAGGGAGGAAAATATGTATTTTTGTTTAAGCGTGTCACTGATTTTACCTGCCTTTTTTGTCCGACAGCTAATCGCCCAGAGCGCAGCTCAGTCTTGCCATATTGCTTTGGTCTGAGGTCACTGTGAGCCAGACCAGGTTAGAATCTCAGTAGTCCATTTCTAAAGGACGCAACTGAACCAGATGAGTTCTTCCTACTGATCATCAATACTTTTATGTTGGCCCCAACAGAGTATTGTTTAACCACAACATAATATCCCAACTCCTACTCTCACTGCTCTGATCAATGAAGAAACGGAACCCAAATGCCTGCTTCACTACTCTGTCCATCTGCAACGCCACTTCTAAAGAACTGTGCACCAGTATCCCGACGTAACGTATTAACAACACGACCCTAATGCCAAAACAAAACTGCTCGAGTTCCGTCCTGGTTTGCTTTACTGAAATTGATCATTTCAAATTTATCGAATTGAACTCGATGATATTCTTCGTCCCACTATTCCAAAAATGCTGTTAATTCTTATGGATCACAGATAACCTTTTTTCACTACCTACTGCATTACCAATTTTAGTGTAACTCACAAACTTACTTCCCAGGAAACCAAAATTCTCATCCAAATCATTTATCCAAAAAACAAATACCAATAACCCACTACACCGCTGGGCACATGCCTCCAGTCAGCAAATCAAAACGTCTTGCACCACCTTCTGTCTCCACCTATCAAGCTAATTTTATATCCGTTTGACTAGCTCCTCCTAGATGCCATCTCCTTTAACGTTGATCTGAACTGATTGCCCAGTCCACCATACGGAAAGTGAAACACGGAACACAGTACAATACAATCTTTGATCCTACTCTAAGGTTAAACAAACCTGCAAAGCTTTCATTTTACTACAATCTATGTGCCTATCCAAGTGTCTATTAAATGTCCCCAATGTATCTGACTCTCCTCCCGCCATTGACAGTGCAATTCAAATACACACCACTCTGTGTAAAGAACAGAAACCTGAAATCTCTCCGAAGCCCTCCAATAGTTACCCTGTTGTGATAGTTATTTCTGCCATGGTAAAACATCGCTGATAATTCCCTCTATCTATACCTCTTATCATCTTGTTCACCTCTATCAAGTGGCTCCACAACCTTCCTCGCTCCAATCAGAAAGGCCTTGGCTCCCTTAACTTTTCTTCATAACAAATACCCCGGGGTCCAGGCAGCGTCATTGTAAAGCACGTCTGTACCCACTAAAATGCTTCCACATCCTTCCTGTAATGAAGGGACTAGAACAGAAAGTAATGTTGCAAGTCTGCTCTTACCAGGGCTCGAGAGATATACATCAAAACCACACCATTCTTAAACTCAATCCCCCAGCTAACGAAAGCCAACACACCATAAGCCTTCTCAACAACCCAGTCCACCTGTGTGCCAATTTTGAGGGATCAATGCACATTAACCCCAAGGTTGCTCTGTTACTACACACTACCAAGAATTCTGCCTTGAACTCTGTAATCTGCTTTCAAATTTCACCTTCCAAAATTAATCACTTCAACCTTTCCAACTGTAACTGCGTTTGCCACATCTCAGCCCAGTTCTGCATCCTATCAATGCCCCGTTGCAACCTACAATAGCCCTACAAAGTATCCACCACTTGATCCACCTTTATCTCATCAGCAAAATGACTAACCCACTCTTCCACATCTACATCCAAGACATTTATGAAACTCACACAGCGCAGAGGTCCCAGCGCCGGTCCCTGCACAACACCACAGGTCATCGTGCTCCAGGCTGAATGCTTTCTGTCTATTGCCACTCTGTCTCCTATAGGCCAGCTCATTATGTATTCAGACAGCCAAATTTCCCTGTACCCCATGCCTCCGTAATTTCTGAACAGGCAATCAGAGTGTTTTGTAAAATCCTGAAAGAATTAAATATGCAGACCCTGGAGAGATGTCTTGGGAGGAGGAGCTTACAGGGATAGACATGACTGTCGGAATTTACAGAAATAAAGGAAGGTAGTATCTACTGGAGACGTTTAGGGCTTAGAGTGTTAGGGATTTCTGAAGCTGACAGGGATAGGGAGTGTTCAAGCGGTTGTTAGAAACAGAAGAATGTTCGAAAGGAGATCACAAGGATCACTCTTTCAGCACGGGGCAGGATTGATGTCTTGACTGGTCTTTACTGAGACTGCACAGGGTGAACATAAAGGTGGGGTAGTAATATGCATGGATACACAACATTGTGGAAAGTCAGGCAGAGTGGGAGGCAGGGTGGGGAGCTCTCATACTTAGGGATAACAATGGGATGGCTAAAAAATACGTGGCCTCAGATTATTAATGAATATGAACGCAAATTGTGGCTCAAAAGTGTCAGAACACAGAAGAAGAAGGACACTGTTAACGCCACTTTACAGCATTGTATTGAGGTACTGCATAAAAGGAAATTATTGGAATTTGTGACAGAGGCACTGTGATAATTGTGACAGGATCCACTCTACCTACCTCATCATCTCATTGACGCTGAGTCACAGACGATGCTGTCTGTTCCCACTCGCAGTCAGAGTCTGGAGTTGGCTGATAGACGGATGAGGAGAGCGTCTTCTCCTGCTCCTTTGATGCTTCCTAACCTGCTGCGCTTTTCCAGCAACACATATTTAAGCTCTGATAGACGAAAGAGGTCCTCCACAAACTCTGTTACATTTGGGGCAAAAGGTAGCCATGGGAAGGGATGGGCGTGGCGATGGTGTGCTAGCGCATCCCTTGTGCTGTTTGCTCCTGGATTTCCTTTTTTCCCCAACAGCAAGTCTCAAGGTGATCGACACGTTCCCAATGATCCAATGGTCCAGTGATTCACAGATGTCGATTGGAATGCTTCACTTGCCCACTGAAACCTTGATGGTATTGCTGGAGCACTTCCTCTGTCCACCAGGGGCTCTCCGGCCGTTTCAGAGCTGGGAGTACAGCACCTGCTTGGGAGTGTCTCGTGTCAGTAATGGAGACGATGTACCCAGCCCATTTCAGCTGATCAGAGGTGGTGTGTTAGTGCCTCGTTGCTGGGGATGATGGCCTGGTCGAGGACGCTGGTGCTGGTGAATCTGTCTTCCCAACTGATTCCCAAGTTCTTGCACAGACAGTATTGGTGGGACTTCTTCAGCACCTTGAGGTCCTTGATTCAGACAGTCCACCTCTCAGAAACACACAGAAGGTTGAATATCTCCACAGCTCAGAATAATATGAGTTTGTGGTTGGATCTGCTATTGTTGTCCTCGAACACCCTTTCCCTCAGACGGCAGAGGGCGGTACTAGCACACTGGAGGCAGTGTTGGATATCTTTGCAACACCTGCTGTGGTCGACACGTTATTCCGGAATGTTTGGAAGGTTCAAAGCCTCCCCTTGGACATTGATGATCGGGGTTTTAGTCAGCGATGCGGAGCCAGGTTAATTGTGAGCCTGTTTTGTGGATGTTCAGGAAGAGACCCATGTTATCATATGACCCTGTAACGGTGCTGACAATCGTCTTGAGTACACTCTCAGATAACATCCACACGTAAAAACACCATCTACGTACTGCAGCTCGATGACACTGAGTTGGGGTGAATTTGGTTTTGGTTTTAAAGGCGCTGGGATTATGACGAATTCCTGTTAGGACTGGAGTTTAGTATGACTCCAGTGGGAAGCTTGGGATCGGTGACGTGAAGCATTGCAAAAAGGTAGGTTGGGAATTTTGATGGGACAATGCTTGACACTGGTCCAAACAGGGAATGCATTGATGATGGAGCCATTGATCACTATTATTTATTCTCATTCATCATTAACACAAGACTGGGAACGTTGGGTGATAAGATGGAATTCAAATCGACAATGAAGATTCACCGTAATTAAAAGAAAGCAAGCTACATAGGGATGAGGGGAGAATTGCCCAACGATAACAGGATAACCGGACTGAAATGCATGGGTCTAAATTAACAGCAAGAAAATCTTCAATGGAAGGACATACCGTTGACACGGACAAAATTCAGCCAGAAAGACCAATCATTGGAGTGCAGCAATAATCGGATAGATTATCACCTCTCATCAAAGAGTTGCCATTGTCTCCACACTAAAGTTTTGACTTGAACTGTGAACTTCGTTTCCGTTTCACATAACGGTGCACCTCCTGTTAATGTATCGCTCCCGAGACCCTTACAATAAGCTTGTAATACTGCTGACTTATTCCTTAACTTTGTTAAAAATAATGTTTTCAGAAAGCATTCGAAACACATTAAGATGTTTAATGAGAGTACAAAAAGAGATGTTGGAGATAGGTACCTTTGAATGGATCAACGATATGGCTACATAATAAAAAGAGTCGGGACAAGGGGATAATTTCAGGGTGGCACACTGTAACTCGGGGACTGCCACAGGAATCAGTGCTTGGGCTATAATTACCTCAAGTCTACATTAATTACTTGAACGAGGGAGGCGAATGCACCTAAACCAAGTTTGCAATGACATTATGATAGTCTGGAAGACAAATCGTTTGGATCATGTAAAGATACAACAGAGGAACATAGGGAACCTATGTGAATGTGGAAAAAAAATGGAAGTTGCGACATAATGTAGGGAAATTTGATGTTGCGCATTTTGACAGGTAAAATAGAGTAGCTCAATGTTATAAAATGGAGAAAGAATGCAGAACATTCAAGAACCGGGTGATTAGCGATGCTCCATCCATGAATTTCGAAAATACACCATCCATGTGCAGTGTTTACGAGGGATAGCAACTGGAATGTGAGCTTTATTTCAAAAGGAATGGCGTGTATAATTCGTGTGGTTTTGCTGAAATCGTGCAATGGACTGGTCAAACTACGGCTGGACATGGCAAAAATATTTAACTCTGTTTAACCACACAAATACAGCTTGGCATTGGAAGCACTACACAGAGGATCGACTGCTTGGCCTGAGCATGGAGGAATTGTCGTCAAAGCCGTGGTTAAGTTAATTGAGCATGCACTATTTGGAGTTAGATGAATGAAAGGAGATCTTATCCTAATATACAATATTCTGACAATCGAGCACAATTCCAGTTTGGAATTCCCTCAGTCGAAAAGATTTGGAGCACTGTACAGTGTTCTGATCTGCATACCACATATTGCGAACACTTTGGGAAATCAGCATGCAGTTCTGCTCACCATATCCCTCACTTACATAAAAAATAAGCACGATGAACATTTCTGGTCTCCATATCGCTCGGCGAGATCATACGTGGATCTCTGTGCACAGTCCTGGATCTCCATGATCCTCTGTCAGAGGTTACTGCAGAGTTCTCTTCTCTCCGTCCTTCTGTTGGTGCACACGTGGAGCACGATGGATAATTCCGCTTTCAATATTCCTCTATTTGACCACACTGCACTGTTCTCTTCGATGTATCCTTGCTTCGGCCTATTTTGAGCACAGACTGTTTATAATAATGAATCATAATAATAATGCTTTGTATTTTCCAGGTTTCTACTACGGATATAAACATTCAGAGCAACGTGTAACCAGACCTACTGTCGCGGAAGTGATTTTACACTGAAAGGGTCATGCGTCTCCGGCATGTTCTACTGTTTGAAAAACTGAGAAAGAGAAAACAGAGTGTGTCGCAGAGCGAGGCATGACTGAGATCCGACTGATGCTCGCTGCCAGATCTATGATTCGGGTTCTGCTCCATTCCATCGAATCAATAGCATTATCATCCACTGCGTCCGAAAAGATTAAAATAAAGCTCGAAGCATTGATCATTGCATCTTGTCTGACTCGTATTTCTTACTGGAATCAGGGTTTTCTCACCATTACGGGGAGCGTTTGGGTTGGGGCTGGGTGGTGGTGGTGTGGAGGGGTAATCAGTAAGTAGAAATGCCCTCGTTGATATCTTGTTTCTCGTTTTCCATTTCAATGACCGTGTCATTGCTCAGTCCCAAACTTCCAGAATCAAGCAACAGCATTGCTTCGGCTAACCAGCCAAAACTCGAAGGTCACACTCATCACGATGTCGAGAGATGTCCTGTCCCATCAGGGGGACGGTGTGTCTGCAACCCTTCGCACCATCGAACATTCAGTAATAAGGAAGATGGCACTGTCAGAGTGCCAGGGCGAAAAGACTGTCACCTGGTCGGTGTTAACGAAGTGGACTCTGTCAGAGGGTCAGACCTGACCTGTCAGAGACTTAGTGTTGACGAAGGAAGCATGGTCAGTGCTGAGAACGTGGGCATTGTTAGAAGGTCGTTGTTGAGGAAGTGGGCTCTGCCAGAAGGTTTGTGTTGAGGGAGCGTTGCATTGCTGGAGTGTCAGCGCTGAGGGAGCTCCATTGTCGGAAAGGCCGTGTTACAACAGTGCCACACTGGAAAAAAGGTCAGTTCCGAGAGTGTAACACACTGTCAGACGGTCCACGCTGAGGGAGCTCTGCACTGTGGAGGGTCAGTGCTGACGGATCTTCACACTATCGGACGTTCAGTGCTGAAGAAGTGCAGTCATGTAAGATGTTTAACGCTGAGGGAGATCCACAGTCGGAGGGTCATTGCTGAAACAGTAGACCCTGTCACAGGATCAGGGCTGAATGAGTGGCACACTGTCGGAAAGTAAGTACTGAGGGAATGCCGGACTTTCGGAGGTTCAGTATTGAAGGAGTGAGCACTATCTTGGGAGGTGGTGGTCAGTGTTAATGGAGTACAAGACTGTTGGAGGGGCTGTGTTCCCAGGGGCGTGAATCTGTAGAATTGTTTACCACAAGGAGGAGTCAAGTCTGGTTCAGTCAGTATATTAAAGGCTGAGATGCAGAGACAGATGTTTAATCAGGAAGTGACTCTTGGGTTCACGGGTAGAAGCAGAAACTGGAAGCAAGAATGATCAGTTGAACCACGACACATTGAATGGCTGAGCAATCTTGAACAGCTGAATGGCCTACTTCTGATTCTCTGTTCATTCTCCGCAAGGATCACATGCATTTCCCAAATCTTGGTATAAACATCTGCCTGGGGCCCTGTGTAGGAACGGGGATCATGATAAGCAATTTGAACCACTGAAATTCAGATGCAGATTTTGAAGAGCCAAGGCAGTAAGATGGAGCATACCCAGATTGTATCAAATGTAAATGAAATAAGGAGGGCACTCAAATTCGTGGGACATACTCAGACCAATGATGCCCTTCCTTCTCTATCTTTATACGGCATCAACCAAAGTCCAGAGAGGTTACACAATCAGCCCTTTGTCAACGTGGGACAGCGGTGAGTTAACACTATGCAGGTATCGTGAGGAGAGTCATTGCATGTTAGCACCACATATCACTTAGTATCGTACTGTAATGAGACCCGATCGCAGAGTCAGTATTTCCAATTCCTTAATCCGAGAAAGGAGAGCTCGCTCATCTTGTGGCAAACGTATTCAGTTCGGGACAACTCAGTTCCAGCGTCTTCGGAAAGATCTTGTGCAGAAGCGCTTATTGCAGGAGCCCAATGCTGAATAGCACTGTGCAAGAGATTGTAGACAGGACCTGTTCGTCTTCATGCAAACAAGGTTAAGAAGGGTATTTCATTCAAGTGTCTGAGTTTAGAAGGTTTACAAGCGGGATTGAAAAACTATTGGAGAAACGACCAGCGATGGAGAATCTGGAATCAAATTTCAAAATCAGTATGATTAGAGCCTGAAATAAAATTGGATGGATTCCGATCCAAGACAGGCAGAAACAGAATGAGAGAAACCGAGCAGAAGACCAAGTGAAAGAGGTAAACTGGCAAATAGAGTAAGAGATACAGAGTTTCAGACAGAGAGGCAGATGTTGTGTTCAAGACACACTGTGTGAGTCCCAGAGAAAGAGACATGGAGAGAGAATGTGGGAAAGAAGAAGAGAATCAGGGAATGAAACAAAAAGTATGAAATTCCCACACAGGTAAGGGACATAACACACGCCTTCAACCTCCCCCAAGCCTTCGATTTCCCCGCCCCCAACGCCTCATCTTCACCATGGACTGATGTCCCACGAAACCTCTGACCGCCATGACTAGGGCCTCCAAGCCTTCCGTTTCTTCCTCTCCAGATGCCACGGCCAGAAAACGTTCACTGACAAACTCATTCGTTTGGCTAAATTGGTCCTCACACTCAACCATTTCTCCTTCCAATCCTGCAATTTTGTCCAGACGAAAGGGATAGCCCTCTGCATCAACATGGGCCCCAGCTATGCCTGTCTCTTCGTCAGCTTCGTAGAACAGCCCATCTTCCGGAGTTACACCGGCAACATTCCCCACCTCTTCCACTGCGACATTGATGACTGCATTGGCGCCATCTCGTGCTGCCGTGAGGAGGTCGAACAGTTCATCCACTTCACCAACACATTCTACCCCGACATTAAATTCACCTGGACTATCTCTGACACCTGCTTCCCCTTCACAGACCCCTCTGTCTCCATCCGCGAGGGCGCACTCAACACTGACAGCTTTTACAAACACACCGACACCCACAGGTTCCTGGATAACACCTCATCCCACTCGACCTCTTTCAAAAATGCTATGTGGTATTTCCAATTCCTCCACCTCTGCCGTATCTGCTCCCAGCAGGAACAGGTCCACCACAGAAAACAAAAGATGACCTCATCCCTTGAAGGCTCATATTTCACCTACCATGCGTTTGAAGATGCCTTCCACAAAATCTCATTCACCAACCGTACCTATGATCTCAACGCCCACCCCTTCAACCGCAACAAGGACAGAACACCCCCGGTCTTCACTTGCACTCAACCAAAATCCGCATAATTCGCATCATCCACCGAAACTTGCGCCACATACAAATAGACCTCACCACCAAGGATATATTTCCCTCCCTACCGCTATCTGCATTCTGCAAAGACCGTTTCCTCCGGGACTACCTTGTCAGGTCCATGCTCCCTAATAAGCTAAACTCCACTCCTGGCACATTCCCCTGCTACCTCGGGAATTGCAATCCCTCCTCCCACACCACCCTCCTTAGCTCCATTCAAGGTCCCAGAGGAGCCTTCCACCTCCATCAAAGTTTTACCTGCCGTTCCACATGTCATTTTATGTATGCGTTGCTCCTGTTGCAGTCTCCTCTACATTGGCAAGACCTGGTGCCTTCTCGCAGAGTGCTTTAGAGAACATCTCTGGGACACCTGCACCAATTAACCCCACCACCCTGTGGCCGAACGTCTCAGCGCCCTGTCCCACTCCGCCGAGGATATGCAGGTCCTGGTCCTCTGCCATCGCCACTCCCTCACCACCCGACGCCCGGAAGAAACACACCTTATATTCTGCCTTTGGACCATTCAAACCGAGAGCATCAATGTGGACTTCATCTGTTTCCTCATTTTCGCTGCTCACCACCTTATACCAGTTCCAAACGTCAAGCTCAGCAAAGCCTTCGTGACCTGTCCCACATGTCAATCTTCCTTCACACCCATCCGCACCACCTTCGTCTCCGATCTGTCAACTTTACCCCCCTCCACCATCCAACTATTGCACTCTCAGCCACCTTCTCCTCAGCTCCAACTCGCTCTCATTTATCTCTGCACCCCCGAGGCTCCCAGTCTCATTTCTGAGGGCTCCAAGCCGATAGGTCGATTCCACTGTTCCCCGGATACCGCCTGACCTGCTGTGCTTTTCCAGCAATGCACACTGAATTCTGATGTCCAGCATCTGCAGAACTCACTCTCTCCAACAGACAAATAGTGATGGACAGAGAGAAAGGCAGAGTCAACGACAAATTAAAGAGGGAGACTGAAGATCAGAGAAAGATACAAGGTAAGAGAAAGGTAAGTGATAGACGAGAGAGTAGGAAATACATAAAGTGATAGAATGGGAAGATGGTACAAGACAGAATGGCAGAAACTCGGTGAGAGCCGTCGGATTCTTCGCTCATACGATCAGTCCATTTATTACTGCTCTCTTCCTGGTACCAGGATGGAGGGCTCCACTTCTCACTTGACCCTTGCTGTGGGCCTTTTGGAGATCATTATCGTGGACCTGGGATTGCAATTGGTGTCTGATTCATCTTACCCTTTGTGCTGTCCAGTCTCGGAGGACCTGACAACAACATGACGCTTATATTCTTCTTCGTCCTTGGACTCCAGGAACTGTTTCAGTTCATTGCTATTTATTTGAAATGGCAATTCTCAGTTGGATGAGGCCAATCGACCCATCGAACCTGAACAATCGCTTAGCCTGAAGCTGGTAAGATTAAAAAAGAGACAGAGAGAGGGGAAAACAAACACACAGACACACACACACACACACACACACACACACACACACACACACACACACACACACACACACACGTACGATTGCACGTGCTCTCACACAGTCACAGGGAAACACATGCTCGGGTTTACACATACATACCCTGCACACACATGCATCCGCAAACACAAAAACATACACACTTACGCACACACGGAAATACCCAGGCAGACCTCCGACATACACACATACACACACAACCACACACACCCGCACTTGTCAACAGAATCACCACAAGCGCTCACACACCCACACCCAGACACAAGCAGATACATACACATACACGCACACACACATCCTTACACGAACATTTGCAAACGTCAACAGCAGAAATAGCTAATTGGTCCATTGCACCTTCATGAAAGCTTCGACATGATCAGTACTGATCCTGCCATTTATGGAATGACGGGCAGAGACACACAAAAGACAGATGAAAATAATTGAATTCGATGTCTGGATGGAGACTGGAGAATAGAACACGTGAGAGACAGAGGTTTGTTGGAACACCTCTGCAGCAGTTTCGAGTTTGTTCGCTTAACTCCTTTCATTCTCAATCTGTCTTGTTCAAGAAATCATGATCAGAACCAAATCCTTTGGACACTTTAATGGGTGCTTGTTTGTGAAGATGAGCTATCGAATCGTGTAACTGCCACAGCTGAACCAAACAAGAACTAACTTGACAGGAAAAAAATGACCCTTCCACTACCAATGTTAAACTAGGCTTTTCCTAATCTCAGCAGCACCTCTGCCTTCACGAGCTGTCTTTTAAACAAAGGACAAAATGACTATCATGGAGTAGATCAGTGCGCCACGGATGCAATCGTCCTTGCGGAAGGGTAACAAGGGACGGGAGGGGAACATGCAATTCGTGGTGACAACCCGCTCACGTGGCGCAAACGGCGGTGAGTGCTCCTCTTGAAGCTAATGCTGGTGAGTGAGGACAAGGCGGACCCGATCGATCCTGTCGGGCAAGTAGAAAGGTGATAAGGTTGAAGTGAGAGAAAGTCAGATCTGGACCCCAGTTTCAGTGCTGAGGAGTTCTAGGTTGAGGATAAATATGCACACTCCGTAAGGCCTTCTTGTCGAAGGTGGCATCTTCAGAAATGATGCAACAGAGATGGAGGAAATTGAGAATGGAATAGCGCGTTTATAGAAAGCAGTGAGTGAGGATACACAGTTAAAGTAACTATGCATGTCAGTGGGCTTATACTGGCTGTTAGTGAACAATCTGTCGTCAAAAATTTAAATAGAGATTTCAACGAAGGGAACCGACCAGGTCAGTGGTGGAGCACCTGAAGGTAAGAGAGGGTAGAAATTGGAAGCAAAATAGGCAAACTTTTACAATTCCCAATGAGAGAGAGAAGCAGTACTGATAATGTCGTTGATACATCACAAATAGATTCGTGGGTGGGGTCCATTGTCGGACCGCAATAAGGAATGTCCCATGTACATCACAAAGAGGAAGGCTGCACTTGGAACCATGCCTGAACAATGGCTTCCAGACCTCGCCGATCTGAATAAGGTAAGGGGACCTAAAGAACAGCTCTTCAGGGTGAGCCCAAGGTGGGCCAGGCAGAGGGGTGCCGTGGTAGATGGGACATTTTGTTCAATAAAGTGTGGTACGCCTTCAGAACACCCTCATGTAGTGGTGATGATTAGGCATTGCATGTCTCATTGTGAAGAGAAGCTGGGAGGAGCCCGACAACTGGAAGGTGTTAAAGTGGAGAAAAGAGACAGAGGACTGGCGGATGTACGTCAGAATGAACCGGTGTAGAGGAGAAAAAACATTCAATCGATTTCGGAACAGACGTGCTCTGCGGAGCAAGAGTGGACAGAAAACACAGATGGGCAGAAGAGATTGTGAATGTTAGGAAGGAGGCAAATGCGGGCTTTAGCGGGGTTTTAGACTCAGGCGTGGAAACCGTGGACAGGGGATCACAGGATAAAATATGTTTAGTGACCGTTGTAGACACTATGGCCTGATGTTCCATGGTGGAATCATTGTCCAGTTGGAGAAGGCAGACACTATCCAAAAACTAACGTCGAGTGTCTGTAATGTTTGTTCAATAGGCCAGACAGTAACCGCACCACGCCTTGTGACAATTTTAAGAAAAGAGTAAGGTTGGATCTGAGAGCACGGAATGCAGTCAGTTAAGAGGGAGATAGTCTAGAATGGAGAACGGGGAACAGGCAACCTGAGGCGATGAATGTGAAGTTAAAAGATTGCAATGAAGAGGTCGACTACAGATGAAAGGTCAGAGGGCGCAATCCAAGTACAGGTAGAGTGTTGGAAGTCGGAAAAATACTTTGTGGAACAGGGAGAGGATTCTTGGCTAAAATAATTGGCAAGTAGGAATCCCAGAATATCAGAATTCAGTGATCTAAGACATGCATGATGGTGCCATTCTTTCACAAGGTTATGTTTTCCTTGTCTTTTCTCAGACAGTTGGTAAATACACGTTTTCCCGGGTGTCTAGGTTTAAAGTATTTAAGTGCCAATTTGTTTATAGCTAACCGAAACTGCCTCAGACAAGTGGCATTCAAGTTGAAGAAGTACACTTGCCCAATGAAAGAGGAGTGGCCAGTTCTCCCAACTGGCATGGGGGATCTTGCACAAACAAGAGTGAATTCTGGGTGAGCGTTCGCCTTTTGTTGCCCAAAGACACTAGGGATTATGGGCAAAAAGCAGGAATTTGCAGTTCGGCAAGAGAGGCAACCCCTAGGTCGGTGAATGGTGAAATGTGCATGAAGTATTCAATGGACTCCTCCTTTCTTGTGTTCATATGAAACTGTACTTTATTACATGGAACTAGGAGGTTACTTTTTGTCTCAACAATAACTGTTCTTTGACTTTCAGAGACCGGAGATAATATAACACACTATGATCTGGAGATGAAATCTTCAATCCATGCATTTTCGACAGAATTACATTGGATAAGTCTAATCTGATCTTTGACAAACTTATTTCAAAACCGTGAGATGGCACAGGAGCTCCATCCAAGTTTTATTCTTGACACTAGAGTTAGCATCGACATTTTCGGTGCATATGCTTAACTTCTGCATCAAAACCACCTATACCCAACTAACCCTATGAAGCCACAAATTCTGTGTCTCTGAAAAATTCCCAATTCTTCCAAATTTCTTGTTTCCTTGAATCATTGGTCTTGAATATCATCTTGACTTTAATTGAACTGTGCCCAATCTCTCTGCTGTAGAAGTTTTCCATCACTGGGATGTCTTTTTGTAAAGAAGCCATTGCAACTGAACCAAACGATACGTTCACTGACGTATGAAGAGTAATTGGAATCTTAGCTTTCTACAACAGCCAACATGGAAAACATAATGTGGAGGTGGACCACGTAATAAATAAATTAAAATACCAGCTTATAGTGCAAAAGGTTTCTTTCAAAGAAACCTGTTGAACAATAACTAGGAGTTTGAAGGTTAATTTTGTCAACATGGGAGAGATTGTAATGCTGATATCAATGCTGCCTTCAAGTTGCGGTTTACATAATGCTCAATGCAGAGTTTCTGCAATTTCCACAGTTTGTGATAATTGGCGAGACTTCCATGGATCCTGATGATTTTTTTGAATATATGGGAGGGATTTCGTCATGGCACTCCGCTTCCGGGTCTATCCAGTAGTTGGAGGAATGATGGTGGGCAATGGATTTGAAATAGTCTTTTTCGCTGGCTTGGCATCGGGCTGATGTAGGTTAACTCCTGATCTTCTCCCAAAGGGATTGTTATGGTCCGGATCATACCAGACCATCGCCAAATGGTTTAAGATTGTTGTCTAAACAGGATGGTTTCCTTATTTTAAGGCAAATGTAAGGTACCGTGCTCCAAATGCGACTTTAATGGTCAAATAATTCAACATTAAGCAAAGCACAATTTATTCAAACACTATCGTTAAAAGGCAAAGGCCAATGAAGAGCTGAGAATCACTTTAATCCATTGGAAAATTTAACAGTGTATTGGATACATTCAATCTTGCTGATGAACTGTTCTGATATAGTAACATGCCATAAACACACCTCTTTGCAAAAACGCAAAGTTAGAAGTCTGATTTCGTCACATGCAATGTATACAACAGAAAGAGAAACGCCACCTTCTAGCTGTGCACGCGAGCGGGTGAAATATCTCTTCACCTTCTGCTGAATTAAAGACCGAAAAACAATCTAGAAATCCTAACCTGTGAGACCAGGACAAACCCATCCAGGCTACTTCTTTGGTTCCAGCTCTTTATAAAACCAAGGCCTTACAAGCCATTTACAATGCCACGGACAGTTCTGCCCATCTTGTTCAATCTATTTCTAAACAGGAACCATGATACAGTAAACATTTTCTAGGCATGCCATTATCACAAGATGATATCAGTTTTCCTTGGATCGTCTCACTCACAACCGTACCTCTCCATACACATCACTGCCACAAATCAAATGCTCATATCCCTTTTTTATTGGGGGGGGGGGGGTGGGGTGGTGTGGGGCAGTCATTTATGCTTTCTCAATCACCTTTCTCAAACCTCTACTCTGATGCCCAGAGAAAACTACCCTTTCGAACATATGAGCTTGATCATAAGAAGACTGCTCTGCCATTCATTTAGTTAATGGATCATTTGATTTCAAAATCATCTCTGCGCTCAATAGCAGCAGTCTGTACAAATTCGGCTTGCAATATAAGAGGAGTGACTACAAAAGCAGGTTGAAAATACAGAATCCTACAGCTACTCAGTCACTGCCTGTCAACAACGCCCAAGTAATAAGGACTGTGATGGAATATTCCCCACTTCCCCCTGGATGAGTGCAGCTCCAATAACACAAAGGAAGCGTGTTAGTATTCGGGACAAAGCAACCCAATTGTTTGGGAAACACATTTACAAGCATCCATTCCCAACACCACCAACGCTCAGTCTCAGCACGAAATTCGCCAAAAATCTTCAGATAGCATCCTTCGAAGCCACGACCACTTCAGGTGACTATCTCGAATGATTGGAATGCCAGATACATATGAATATCTCCACCTGTAATTAGCCCTATAAGTCATTCACCATTCCAACCTGGAAATATATCCCTGATCCTTCAGTTCCAGAAGAAAATACCCTGCAACTAAATTCATTTTTACACAGTCCCTACACCACATGGACTGCAACTGCTCAAAAAGGCAGCTCAGCACCACCTTTGAAGGAGCAGTAACATTGGGAAAATTCATATTGTTTCCAACCAGTGGCATCCCCATCTGTGAATGAATAAGATCAAGTCTTGCTGCTCTGTTTATGTTGATCTATGTCGAGGACTGTCAGCACTTTACTTGTTTGGACAACGACATACTTACACATCTTCAGCCAGGATAGGTGAGCACCATGACTGTCCGACAAGACATCTGCAACATGGATCATTTTTCCACTTGTGAATAATAAAACACCAAAAAGATTGAAATGTCAGTTTTTTAAAAATGTCAGTACTTCATCCACCCTTGTAGTGAAATATGCAGCGTCGGATTGTTAAAGGTACATATCAGGAAGGTAGGCCAGTGTAGAGGAGACTGCATTTGGATCAATAGATACAGTAATTGGCATGTGCAGAAGAGCAGGTGAAACGTTGATGTATGCCAAAGGCTCCTTTGGAACATGGACGGAGATGAGGGAGAGGTTGGGCGCAGCTTTTGCAAAAGCTGCGGTAGCAGGAGAAGGTGCCAGGAGGGGAGGATTGCTCGGCGCGTGGAAATAAAGAACGGAGCCAACGGTCTTTATGGAAAGCGGCAAAGGGTTGGGCGGGAGAAATATAAATGTTGGTGGCATCCGTTTGTAGGTGGCAGAAATGATGGACGATGTTGCGATGGATACAGAGGTTGGTGAGTTGGAAGGGAAGGACCAGGGGGCTGTTTCCTTCATGCAATTGGATGGTTAGTGTTTGAGGGCGGAGCTGGAGGAAGTGGATGAGATGCGCAGGAGGGATCATCAACCAAGTCAGAGGGAAATTGCGGTCTTTAAAGAAGGAGTGATATAGCTCGTCAAATCACACATTTCGAAACAAAACAGATTTTTCTTATAAAATATCGAATGAAGCACGAAAGAAAAAAATAACAGTATATAGAATATTTTGCCCTATCTGAAAACTCAACCGAATCTATCGCAGCTTAATGATAAAGTTGCAAATCGCAGCAACATCCCAATAACATACCCCATTGGCAAGAATTCAAATTCAAACACAGGTCCTGACAGCAGAGCTGTCGGAGACAGAATCAGCATTTAAATTCTTTTCACTGCAACTTTTCTTTGGATTCCCAGCTAAAACATAAACCAAAGCAGAAGGCCCATGATCTTGAAGAACTAGCAACTAACCTTCCATTGGACAAATGTTTGTAAACTCCTGAAAACGGTTTCCCTGATGGTTGGTTTGAGTAGTATCTGATAGCCATTCGCAAAGACCCAAACCAGACAAATTGGACCCCCTGCCTTTTAAAACCCTGTTGAAAAGTGATAACAAGAAAAATGTCACCTTGCCCAAGAAACAGCATCAACAGATATTCGACAGGCACATCAAACTCCTTGGTGGAAATCAAGTGCTGATGGGTGATTTAAAAAGAATGCTTAGGTAATTTCTGCTCCGCAGTTGGTAACTTGCATGAGCCTTGAGTTTTAAATGTTACTGAACAAAGATTGTTCGTCAGGTTACGGCACACATTTAACCTCAATTTACTTGAATATCACCATAAGATATGCGGGTGATGTATGATCTCAACTTCTTCATCCCTGAAAGAAGTCCCTGAAGGTAAAGAGATACACTCAGGTTCAATAAAGTTTCTTGCACTCATTCCTCCTCCAGCAGTAATGGATTGCATCGACAACAAGGTTCAAAGGAGTAAAAGCAAGACTTTTGTCGCTTTCTGTTGAGCTCTTCGTCACTAGTTGTGTTCACTGGAAGGCAGAAGCTCTTTATTATCTATCATTCATTATCGTTCTCTCCCTTACGGGCACATAGACACACAAACACAATCGTGCTCATGCACAAACCCATACACACACCCACACACACACACACACACAAACACAAACACACACACACACAAACACACACGCACAAACACACTCACACAAACACACACACACACACAAATACACACACACACATATACACACAGACACGCAGAGGGCTAGCTCCAACGGGAAACTGTTAAAGGGACAGTTCTATCACGGAGATCCGCAATCAAGTAACTCAAAGGAAACGTGGATCTTCCTCAGTTGAGGAAGTGGGTGGAACGGCATTCTGTGGGATGTCTGCTCTGAAACAGAACATCCCCAGGATGGTGACGAACGAGGACAATGTATTGGGTGTAAACTATGATTCCGCTACGAGGAATAGTGGAGCCACCACATTTTAAACGGTTCCCCCAGAATCTCTGTGCTGCCACTCTCCTGTTCACACAAAATACGTCGATCTGATTCAGAAAGTAAAGAGAATTAAGAGGCACTATTTAATGCAGTAAGCATTATTAAACATATCCTGAAATCACTGGAGCAAGGGGTTGCGGTTCCATCTGATCTATAAGTGTCTGAATGACAGACATCGCTATCACCATAACTCAGACGAAAAGAGGGTTTACGCTGTGTGTGGAGGGGGCGGGAGGTTTGCCACCTTCTGTGTTGTGCCACTGATTACTTGGTGCAGCAACAATCCTAACATGCCACGATCCTAATATACAAATACTTTGGCTTCTCATCCGCCGTTGGATGCGACGGAACAACATCTTCTTGAGGGATACGGCTGCTGAATGTATTTTGGGAGATGAGTAGCGTACAGTGCTCCCAATATTTTCTGCCCGATGTAGATTAGGGCATGAGGTAAAGACACTGCTTTAGGTCTGGTCTGCATAATATATTTGGGACCTAAAGTGTGCAGAGTGTTCCCAGTGTGTACTGTCCAACGTATATTGGGACCTGAGAAATTCACAGTACTCCCAGTGTGGTCTGCACAATGTCGATTGGGACCTGAAGAATGAAAAGTGCTCCCATTGTTGTCTGTCCAATGTAGATTGGGACGTGGGGAATATACACTGCTCCCAGTGTGGTCTTCTCAAAGTTGATTTGGACCTCAGGATTGGATATTGTTCACAGCGTTGTTTTCTCCAACTACATTGGTGCATGACGATCACAGAGTGTGCCTTCTCAATGTAGATTGGGAATTGAGGATTATGCAGTGGTCCCAGTGTAATCTCTCCAAGGTAGATAGGGATCTAAGAATTGTACACTGCTCCCAGTGTGCTCTACTAAATGTAGTTTGGAACTGAGGCTTACGCAGTGCTCCCAATGTGGTCATTCCGATGTAGACTGGGACGTAAGGTTTACAAACTTCTCCCAGTGTAGCCTGCTCAAAGTAGGTAGGGACCCCAGTATTACATAGTGCCCACAGTGTGGTTTTCTCAATATCGATTGGTGCATGACGATTACATAGTGCTCCAAATTTGGTCTTTCCAATGTAGATTGGGACCTGAGGAGTACACACTGCTTCCAGTGTGGTCTGCCCAAGGTCGGATGAAACCACAGAAGTGCACAACGTTCCCCTTGAGACTATCAAAGGTGGGGAAAGCGAAGAAGGGTAGACAAGTATCCCAATGTGCTCGGCCCAAGTCACACGAGACTTGAGTGGATAAAAAGGGATCAGCACAAATCGAATCATTGATGATTAAGTTAAAATGTCTCAAATGATTTGTTGTGGTTATATATGAAAGATTATTTTCATAGCGAATCAATGGAATAGATATTATGAGCAAGAGACCAAATGCTCTCCTGAAGTGACACGAATCGTGGCAGCTTCCAAAGAGGAGAGGGCGATGGATAACATGATGTTGGATATTTACAGATAACGTATCTGGATGATGAAGGCACGCCACTAATGGAGAACTGGGTCAAATCTGGGAAAGGGCAGGAGTGGAAATTGTTGAAGCATGGGATATCAGGGCGGATATTTGAGCTGACGGTAATGGAGACAAGGAGAAACTTCATTAGCCAGAGAGTACTGAGTCAATGGAATTCATTGCCACCGAAGACTGTGGAGGCCAGGTTACTGAGTATCGATATGATGTTGAAGGTGGGTACTGTGGCTTTGAGAAAGTGAACGGTATTTTGGATTGACAGCTTACAAACACTTGTCATGCGATTGATTTCCAGTTCCAGATTGTACCGGAAAATTGAAAATATGTAACATTTGGCTGTGAAATAAACACCTGATTTGGTTGCTATTTTGACAACAGTACACATTTAACCAATCAGGTTAAATTATGCACCCGGATAGTAAAACTCAATCGATTTTGCGTTTATTGTTTTGTCAGCATTGAAGCAATAAGACGATCCAGATTTGCAGGAACAATAAAAATCAAGCAGTTTGAAAGTCAGATAGAGCAACTGCCACATGAAATACTCGTTATCAAAGGTACCTTTCCATATGAAATATATTCACATTAAAAGACAGAAGACGACCCAGGGAGGACTTCTTGCCAAAGGAAGAAAGACAGCAAAGACCACACTCTCTCTGGCTCTGCAATAAATTGCTGTTAGTTTTATGTCAGTGTTTTATTGGAACAGTATGTTATTATTGGTCAAGGAAGAAGATAACAAGCAGGTGAGGGGTGATGGGCGTGATTAGAGATGTGCATAGTTGGTGTGTCCCTGTTCACATTTAGAGTAAAAGTATACATTCTATTTTTTAATGGGGGAATTTGGGAGTTCTATGTCACTCAAAGTTTAACAGATTACGAGGGGAAGTGAGCATTTCTGGACGATTGGTTTATTTACCAAAATTGTTCACCACCATGTCATAACAGTTTGGGGGCATGGGTCCGTGGCTTGGGCAGGTGTTGACAGACATAGCCTGATTGGACAGATTTGAACATATTGGGAAACGAGTGATCCCAGCAGATTTAAACAATTGACGATTAGTGTCTTAGATCTTTCAATAAATTAGGTGAATTATTTATTTAATGTCGGTTACTTGTGATTGGTTAAGTGAAAAGTAAGCGAAATGGGTCCTAAGATCAGTGAGTTTTGAGATGATTTGAACCTCAGGTTGAAGTTCCGGATATAGTTTAGCTCGCTGAGTTGGACAGGTTCATGTTTAGACATTTTGTCAACCTCAACGTGAGCGACAAATTTTCTCAGAATTCGCTGACATCTGTGGGCACAATATGCTAAAACTGGACCGAAAATGGGAAACGAATCCCATCTGGCAGAGTGCCACCCGCGAGCAGCTGTTATTGCTGCACAAATGCCTAAGATAACAGGCACTACCTAAATGTCTTAAATACAAGCATCCCCTTAACATTCCTCGACCTGAAAGAATAGCAGAGCAAAACTATCGCAGAATGCTTAGAGAAAGGAGCATTGATGCCCACAACAGATTCCATAAATACAACGGCGAAACTTTGCACCAAAAACTTTACTCACTCGTGCAAAAGATCATGAATAGACAGACACAGCGCAAAAAGCCATTGATATTAGATAGGGACACACACAGACAATGAAAAAGAAAATAGACCTACAAAAAAAATGGACAAACTTTCACAAAAGTAACAACACTGACAACATAGAAGCATGGATAAACAAATTCTCTGACCGACCCTTAACAAGCACTGAAAAGGCCGTCTTATTAAGAGAATTAAATTACAACTTCCAGGATTTGACAAGAAAGATTTATTTGCAGCATTAGAAACAACACTGAACGGCAACCAATTCACAGGAGAAACCCAGCAAATTATCAGACAGGTAGTCAGACCAACATTAAGTGGACAAAAAAGCAAGGTAACACCCACGATACGTAAAAAACAAAAAGACTAGAGAGACTAAAAAAAGGTAAAAATATTTTTATTCAATGTGCGATATTATCCGATTCACACACTACTTGCAGATACCAACACTAACCAACAAGTGTCAATAGAACCGACCAAACAATTAGCGAACTGATTCACAGCCCTACTCAAAAGATCTTTAAAAATCTGGAGAAATAAGTATGACCTACGTCAAAAAAAATGAAACCAAAGGATCCAGCACAGCATGCGTCTATGGATTACTCAAAATTCACAAACCAGGAGTCACAATCAGACCTGGAACACCAATTTACAGATTGGCCAAGGAGATACATCCCGAAAGATTAAAACACTTAGTAGAAATCTCACACCACTCCATCCACTCTACCCAAGAATTCCTGAAGGCAGTCAAAGACACAAAAATGGAAGAGGTTGAAATAATGGTCTGTTTTGATGTAATTGCCCTGTTCACATCAATCAACAGCAACTTGGCCAAGGAAACACTGCCTACACTATTAGAAGACCCGAAGACACACACGCCAAACTCCACCAACATCATCAGCAAAGACAGTATCGGCAAAAGCTAGTGGACCTATGCCTTACCACCGACTTTACCTTCAACAACAAAGCCTACAGACAAACCAATGGAAACCTATGGGATATTCGACTTCAGTGTTCTTAGCAGGGACAGTGATGCAGAGAGTCGAACAAATTGCTCTGCCTACCATCCAACGCTAACTTTGCGTTCGCCAATGGATGACACCTTTGCCATCACTAAACGAAACAAATTAGAGGAAACCTTCAAGACCATCAATAATATCCTTACTGGCATAAAATGCACTGAAGAGTAGGAAAACAGACCCAAACTGCCTTTTCTAGATATGTCAATAGAGCTAAAAGCCAATGGGGAACTTCAAACCACATCTACAGGAAATCAACACATACAGAATAAATATTGAAATGCAGAAGCAACCACCTCAACACCCATAAATGAAGCTGCATAAGAACATTTTTCCAAAGAGCCAATACACCTTACCGCACAGAGAAATTACGCAGAGCAGAGGAAAATCGCCTATACAGTATATTCAAAAAGAAGAGGGACCCAATGAACACGGTACACAGACTTCTCAGCAACAAACCCAAACAAGCAGGCAAAATACGACTCGAAACTGTAGTTACGCTCCCCTTCAAGCAAGACGTGTCGGAAATGACTTCCAGACCACTCAGACACCTTGGCGTCATGGTAGCCCAAAAACCCACCAACACTTGAACAGCAGCGAATGAACTTGAAAGACCCTGTACAGACAACAAGCAAAAGTAGCATCCTTTGCAAAATTCAGGGCAATGACTGTCACAAAAACCACATTGTACAAACAGGGAGAAAACTGGCCGCCGCGATACATGAGCATCAACTAGCCAGAAAATGAAATAACACCCTTCACTAATGTCTTCACAAACAGATGAGGAAGTATACCACTTTGTCTGGAACAACTTATTCATCCTAAGACAAGCCAAACAGACACACGCACGAAAATTACGAGAGGTATGACATTTCAACCGAAACTCTATCAACAAACACATTGCCATGGATCCCATTTACCACCATTTGAGAAAAAGAACAGGGATAGACATCAATGTAGGAAATGACAGCACCACAGGAAATGCCATCACCAACACAAAGAAACCCATCATTTAAATAAAATGCGGGAATTCTCAGCAATGTTTTGTGCGGAGACACACTGAAGATGTTACCTCGTGTGGTGACAAAGCATCGGAACATGGCACAGCGAGCATGCCTACATCCGGGTTTGAGCACTGCCGAAGGGATCGTCAGGTTTGAAGATGATTCCTGAGTTTGCCAAGAACACTTACTAAGGCAGAAAGCTGCCATATTTATGGATTTCGAAAATAGGTTAGAATTGAGTCGAACTAGGATCAAAATGAAAGCTGAATATGTAATCGAATTAGTCAAGCACTTACGTGTATCAGGGAAACAGGCAGGTGCATTTGTTTTAGAAATGTTTAAGATGCAACTGAGGCAAATGGACTGAGAAGATAAAGAAACAAAGAGAGAGAGAGGTGGGGAAGGAAACGAGGGAGAGAAAGAAAGAGAAGAGCAAGAGAGCAAAGAGAGAAGGTTCTTAGCTGAGCAAACAGAGCGAGAGAAGGAGGAGAGAGAATGACAGAGAGAATTTGCACTTCAGAAGTTGGAAATTGTCAGGAAACAGAAGTTACCAGTATGGAGTTGATCAGAGAATGTAGCGATCTCTACAGATATCTCTAAATTGCCACATTGTGATGAGAATGATGTCAAAACCTTCTTTCCTTCATTGAAAACGTGACTAGGCAGATGAAGTGGTCGGAGGACATGTGGGTAATGATTATTCAGGCTAAGCTGGTCGGCAAAGCTTGTGAAGTATTTGCAGCGCTTTCAGATGAGGGGTCAAGTGTTTATGCAGATGTCAAACAGGTGACTTTGAATTATTATGTGTTGATATCAGAAACCAATAGAAAGTGACTTAGAAACATAAAGGAGGAACCAGGTCAGACTTACATTGAGTTCGCATGAATTTTTAAAAATTAGTTTTCATAGATAGATGCAGATCTTAAAACTAGATAAGAGTTTTGAGGATCTAAGAGAGGTTATTCTTCTCGGTTTTTTTAAAATCTCACTTTCTGAGGGGATAAGAATTCACGTCGATAAAAAGAAACTTTAACAAATGAGCAGAACAGCAGTGATGGTAGGTGAATATGCGTTGATGCATAACGGAAATTTTAGATTTCGGGTAGAATTTCATCATGTGAGGGATACAAATTAGGAGAACTGAAGATCCTCCACTACAAAATAAAAGTTAGAACACACTGGCAAAGACTTTACCACAGAAGAAAAAAAGAGGCCCAATTCGTTGAAAAGGAGTTGAAAGGTCGATGTGTTTCCACTGTAATAATATGTGATGTATAATGTCACAGTGCTTGTCGTAAAATACATTCTCTTTGTGAAACGATGTGGTGAAGAGGCTTCTTCAATGGCAGTAGTGAAAGTAGTAAAGGAAATCCCAAGAGACATCGATTAGCTGAAGGAGAGTGCACGGAATCGGCAGATGCACTATTCGAGGTAGTGCCTAACCACCATAATGACTTCAATTTCGGGATAACATTTGTTCAGAAAGAACAAGGATGAAGATAAATACGATATAATTTTGAGAAATACAGGATATAGTCAGGTTCAAATAGTAAGAGATGAACACGTACAATCTTTCTGACCTGAAACCTGAGAGAGTGGTAATTTGTGGGACAGGTGTACAGTAATTTGACATTTCCCTATGTAAGATCAGGTTGGAATGCCAATTCAAGACGGGCGAATTAACAGTGGGAATGAGTGACGGAGTGTCATTTTCGGGAATGTAATTTGTCCTTGTGAACGATGTATGAGGATCAATTATGGGAGTGGTAGTCCTTACTGTGGTGAAGCCAAAGGTAGACCAGCGAACTTAGGAGTTACAAGAAAAAAAAACTAAACGTCTGCCAGACAGTTTATGAACAAAATCCAACAATGATAATTCACCGGAGGCAG
The DNA here is from genome assembly GCF_047496795.1 of Chiloscyllium punctatum. NCBI lineage: Eukaryota > Metazoa > Chordata > Chondrichthyes > Orectolobiformes > Hemiscylliidae > Chiloscyllium > Chiloscyllium punctatum. Next base: position 30,010,459 of record NC_092789.1, on the reverse strand, counting down.
CAAAACCGAAACGGAAAGACGACAGGAGTTAAGTGTCAGTTACCGGACAAACTGCTTGAGGTAAAACGCTGAAGGAAAAACCTGAACAGACAGAGGATGAGGCAGAAGTGTTGAGGCCTTAAAGCCTGTTGGACCTACATCAGAAAGACGGGGAAATGAAAGGTGTGTGTGTGTGTTTGTTTGTTTGTCTGTGTGTGTGTGTGCGTGTGTGTCTGTGTGTGTGTGTGTGTGTGCGTGTAAGCATCACAGGAAATGATTCACATTGTATTCCTTTGGGGTTTTAACTGACAGAGAATCTTAAGAAGAAATTGGAAACCACGGAATGTTAGCACAGAGGGGGAATGGACAAAGTGCACCAGGCTGTGTTGCCAAAAGCATACATTCAGGAAGTATTATTGTGGCACATGATTATTGGGAAGCAAGACATCAAAGAGTGAGGATGACTGAGTTAAGGTACAAAAGCATGTTTACTGATAATGATTGCACAAGGATGTGGTGAAACATTTGACGTGCATGTCATACATGCCAAAGGCTGTATTGACAACAATTCGAAATTAACCAGTCATCATAATGTGTGGTCTAGAGTACTAAAACCCAATCAAGTTTGAATTAATTGTTTTGTCAATATAAAGTTTGAATTAATTGTTTTGTCAATATCGAACCACGATGACCATCTTGTGTTGAGCCCATTGAAAAGCAGACAGTTTGAAAGTCAGATAGAGTAACTGCCATTTGAAACACACCCGATCAAAGGTCCCTTTCCATTAAGACGACCCAGGGAGATATCAGCTGAAGGAAGAAAGACACCAAAGACGACAGCTGCTGTATGGATTCCAGTTAAGTTGACATAATTTTTATCAGTGTTTTATTGGATCAGTATAATGTTACAGAGTTAGAGGCAAATAATAAGCATTTAAGTGAGGGGGCAAGAGATGTGCGTAGTTGTTGTTTAATATTCACTTTTATAGATTAACAATGAATTCCTGTTATTCTCATTAAATTGTGCAATTTGGAAGTTCTCTGTCACTCATATTTAAAAAATAATACGAGCAGAGCTGAATTTTCTGAGGTTATGTTTGAAGTAACAGAGTGTTCAAGGTGTGTCATAATTGTATATGAAACACTGATATATATAGTTACTTGAGTATTAAAGGGATTTAAAGAAAGCAGGTGCAAGGAAATGCAAACTTATCAGCCATGACTGAATGCAGGAGCGACTCGATGTGCTTAATGGCATGAATTCTGCTCCCACGTCTTATGATCTTATGGTCTGGAAGGGAGAGAGAACATCTGAGGATATGAAAGTATATTAACCACGATGGTGCTCCATTTGCACAGGTGTCTGGACCTGAATGGCTTCTTCTCTTTCCCAGGAAATTGATACCAGTCGTGCACGGTGAGATAAACTCATGCCCCACAAGATCAACCAAGGGCACAACACCAGCAGCAATTACAGTTTGTATCAACACTAGTGCCAGGCACCCAAACAGAAAAGGCAACAAAATCCTCATTCATTCCTCTTCCCCTCACAGGCACAGTGACCTGCTGTAGTACAGAAGCTCATTATTAATGGACAGGACACACTGTGGTTTATACTGACCTCAGTCTCATTGAGTTTAGCCCTACGTTGGAAGATTTAAAGGGACCGTTCACACAACAAGAACAGCAGTAACTGGGAGCAGGGCCTACACATGACTCCCACTCTGTCCTTTAATAATATCACTCTCAAAGCTGAGATTCGTACACGAATAAATCAGATCTCAGGCAGAATTTTGGCTTGATCCACTTCATTTTGTTTGTGTTCAATGTAAAATGACATTTTTCAATGCTGCACCAGCACGCAGTGCTGCTGTATTGGATTGAGCATTAACGTTCAAAGGTGTGAAGCGATTAATGCATTTAAATACAGAAGGACTTTCGCCATTCGGCGCAAAATGTCACTGTTAGTTCTTTGTGGTGGAGCTAAAAGAGCCAACACTGGAATGATCAGCGAAATATTTCCCTTTACTAAAATAAACAATATGTACATATCCAATGTGAAAGTTTGTGGTGAACCTTCACCACGTCAATTCGTAAACAGTTCGGTTTCTCTGTTCACTGAGAAGTGACTGATTGACAGAAACGCTTAATCCTTGATTCCAGCTACATTTGGTATTCGTGAAATGTCTTTATAATGAGCACAGCGTGGATCCAATCTTCAATTTTGAACTGTGATTATTAACTACAGTGTAGTCACTCATCTGTTATAAAGATCCTCGGTGTTCCAATCACCTCACCAAGACTCTGAAAGACTCTGTAGAGAAAGATGAAATCACTGCTTTTGCTCCTCATCGTCCTGGTGCTTGTCAAACCCATCACTGCGGATGGAGAATCGAGACCAAGGTTCTTCCTTCTCGGTTAGTACATTTCTCCGAAAAATAATTGTAGTATCATCAGTTCCTCAGGTGTTTGCTGGTTTGTATTGTAATTTGAGGGTTTTTTTCTGTCTTCTTTCAATCAGCCCAGATTCTCATTCCTTCCTGCTCTGAAATGATGTTACCATCTCAGTTTAGATAATATTCGAAGAACTGTTCGATTTAATGTGCGACTTATTTACCCACAAAAACTATCCAACAAGGAGATGTCCTTTGCTGCGTTGTTTATACGTTGAATATAGAAACGTTTTCAAATGTCTGTTTGACCCACCCCCTGATCTCTGCAATATCCTTCAGAATCGACAACATTTCTTGATACTCATGCCGCTCTAATTGTGAAAACCAAACTCATCTAATTCTGATGAATCCAAGAGATCAGACAGTATGTCAATTTTTTTTCCCGATTTTCTTCAGTTGCCTGAGCACAGAGCTTTGGAAAGAGTTCCGTATAAATGCAATCAATTCTCTCAAAGATTCCTTGAAATCAATCATGTTAGAATATTTCCATTTCCGATAACGTACTCGGAAATCTCCTTTTTTTAACTTTCCGTATGAAAGAAAAGACTGTGCACAAAATTAGTCGACATTTCCATTGGTTAACTCATATTGGGATCATCGTGGACAGTTCTAATCCTATATCATTCAGTGCGACACTATTTTGAGCACTGTGCGTAGTGATACCAGTGATTTCCCGTGGTTCCACAACTTTATAACACTTTAAACCGTCATAGGCTCGTTATCCCTCAGTGACACAACACTGAAAGCACTGTGCACAAAGATGGACGAGATGTCCCTTCGGTTAGTCACAGTAGAAGCAATGCGTACTTGTCTGGTCTCTACATCCCTTACTTTGTCCAAACTGTAAGCACTGTTCTCTGTCCTTGACGACATATCCCTTAGTTTGACTATACTTCGTTCACTGAACATAGTTATGGTCTCAATCTACCTTGGTAAGACCACACTGTACATAGTTCGCGAAGTGACATCCCTCAGTTCGACGACAGTAGGAGCACAGTGCACAGTCCCTGTCTCAATATGTCTCAGTGACAACATTGTTTTCATAGAACCACGACTGTATGGAAATAGGCCGTTCGACCCAAGACGTCCACACCAATCAGAAGAATGCTTACTCACCGAGACCCATTGGGAAGGTGCAGACAGTTCTCGTCTCTATCTCCCCTGATAAGACATCACTGAGAACACTGGGCACCGTTCTCATCTTTACATCCTTTGGTAACCCCACATTGGGTGTACTGTGCACATTTCTGGCGTCCATCCCCTTGACTGGATCACACTGGCAGTGCTAGATACATTTATGCTCGTCATGTTTCCTGGTTTAATGACACACGGAGTGAAAATTGTCCCAGCTGGAGACGTCAATTAAGTATATCTTTCTGTTTTACAGCTTCCATGAAATATTGTTTAGTCCAGGGAGGAATTTGCAGACGTTCCCTTTGTCTTCCACAGGAAATTCGTTCAAGTGGGTTTTGTGAACATGGGGGGTTCTGCTGCCAGACAAAATGAACGTACAGTACATAAATCTGAAGTGAGACCCGTCTGAGGCGACAACTGTTGCAAACTTTTCCTTCTATTGACTGACTCTGTTCCATTGTGTGGATCCAATGGCCCTGACTTACTGCTTTGTAAATCGTATCAATAAAATCCTTTGCAATGTGTGTTGTCAAAGCTCGAGTCTTTCATTCATTTAATCGGAGAGAGGGGAGGTCACAAAAACACAGGCAGAATCTTCCATATTTTGCAGTTCAAACTGTGTCATCCCTCATCTGTTGGTCTTGTCCTCCACAACATAACATAACAGGAATAAACTGTTGGTGAAGATTCAGCACTCGATTCCATTCTGGCTTTCGGATTTGAACCGTTTTCACCGTGGAAGTCTCGGGTTCTCCAGTGACTAGTCGAATTAATCGAGGTTTGAAAGCCAAATTTTGACTGTAGGTCGTGGTGAAAGAACAAGAAGGAAGGAAAATAATGTCCTTGCCTTCCTTCCAACAAATCTTCCTGCCTCACACACATCTGTCAACATTGTCATTGTTCGAAATGAAGACAACAGAGTCCTGACAAAGATAAAACACTACCACCACACTGAGGATACAGTTCTTTTATTGGTTACAGTCATTGTCCCAAATGCAGAGTACAGATCTGAAATCTCCGATCTGGGCAGCCATGTGGCGCTAGTGGAATTCAATTTAATCACAATCTCTTAAAACAATGCCTCATATATGCACGATGCGTAATCTCCTGCGATCATCACCTGACAAACCTGCGCAATTCATCTCACCTTGGCCTTGTGAAGAGATCTCCAAGGAAATTCTGTGCATATGAGTAATTCATCATGCACGTGGTCCGCATTGTTGGTCGGAATGTCCGTGGGGTGGGAGCAGATCTTTTTTGAACGTGTCTCTGAAGCATTTACTCTATTTTCATGGAAAGCTTACAGAGTGGAAACAATCAATTAGACCCACCGAGCCCACACCAGCACACTGATCATTATCCCTTCTCTAAACAATCCATTAGCTGACGAAGTACATTTTCCATGACTGATCCCGTAATCTGCATGACCTGAGAATGGATAGGCAATTCAGCATGGCCAGTTCACCGAACTTGCTCATCTTTGACTGTGTAAGGAAACCAGAGCACCGGGAAAAAAAACATTCATATGTGGGATTTTTACGTATACAGGTGCTGTCAGAACTGCTGAGGTTCTCCAGCTATTTATATTTTGTTAATTTATGAGCCAAGATCCTGTTTTCAAATTCTACTCAGTTTGAGGTATGTCCCAGCGAATCGAGCTGATAGAGGAACGCTGTGCAACAGATAGAGCAATGGCAGTCTTTTCTCCCACAATTCCACGCCATTGTGAAAGGCGTCTATCTCTGGGCTTGTGTTTGCAGTCCATAGGGTTATTGCGAACGTCTCCCAGCAGCAGGAAGGGAAGCAGTCTCAAGTCCAAAGGCTGAGCTTAACGACTCTGCATTTCCCTTTCACCTTCCCTCCCAGCCAGAGGGGAGAAGGTTCTCTGAGGCCGCAGGAGCGAAAGGCAAATGTTATTATCCTATGAAACTCTGACCACAAAGATACACATAGCTCCATTTGTTTCACTTTGTTCTTTTCTGTGCCCATTCACGATGCCTCGTCAAAAATGTGGGACACCACCAAAAGACATCAGTCACTCACTGATCAACGCCGATACTCCGAGATCAAACACTCCAGTGAGTTAGCCATACAGAACAGAAAGATAATTCCCTTCCACATCCTTTGATTTAACTTGGCGGAAACCAACCTTTGTGTATTCAGGCAGATTTCACTTTATTTATACATTTCAAAATTAGCTTCAAACGCTCACTTTGGGTTGTGCAATCGGATGGAGCAAGGAATTACAGGAAGGGTTTGCTCCATATGATACAATTATAGAGTCTGGCTGTTAGACCATGACAAAGGTTCCCAGAACAAACCAAACGAGGCACCCCGCACCATGGATTTTCAATTTGCATCAACCGGAGTACATCCTGCTCGTTTTCTGATTTTCTGAAATTATTTCAGCCGACATTTAACGTTTACACACAGAATGGCACCAGTGCAACACATTTTACACATCACTACCAGATGTTGATTGTTTGATCTTGCTGTGTATTCTTTTCTTGCACCGCTTCAACAGTCACACATCGAAAATTTATTGCTGCTCCAACTAACAGTAAGAAAGCTCCACCCTTCATTTCCTTGTTCTCTATATTCTCATTCCTATACTGATCATTCTGTTCATTCATTCTCAATCCGTTTGCATATCTCTTTCTCTCTCTAACGATCGCTATCTCTTTCCATACCTATCTGTAAATCTGCTCACAGAACTGTCCCTGAATCTCCCTCCCTCTCTCTATTTCCTCCCACATCCACATCCTTTTTCTATGTGTTTTTTGTCATTATATCTCTCTTTCTCTATCATGCAGATTTATGAGTTAGTTTTCTCTCTGTATTTATCTCTTTCTCTCTGTGTTTCCCCGATGTATCGAAATGCTTCAGATGTTTAAATAGAGTCATAGAGTCATAGTGATATAAAGCATGGAAACAGGCACTTCGGTCCACCTCTTCCAAGCTGATTAGATATCCCAAACTAATCCAGGCCCACTACCATCACCTGGCCCATATCAATTGAAACCCTTCTGACACATAAACCCATCCAGATGCCTTTTAAATATTGCAAATGTACGAGACACGACCACTTCCTCTGGCAACTCATTCCATTCATGTACGCCCTCTGCGTGAAAATGTTGTGCCTTAGGATTCTTTTACACCTTTCGTTTTTCAAACTCAACCTATGTCCTCCAGTTTTGGACTCCGCCACCCCAGTGAAAATACTTTGTCTATTTACCATATCCATGATCCCTCATGATTTAAAAAAATTCTATACGACTCCGACACTCCAGGGAATGCTGTCTCAGCCCATTCAAACTCTCCTCATAGCTCAAGATTCTTCAACTCTGGCAACATTTTCGGACGTCTTTTCTGAATCCTTCAAGTTTAAAAAGTTCCTCGCCATTGGAAGGAGACCAGAATTGACCGCAATAGTCCAGAAGAGTTCGAATCAATGTCCTTTAATGCCGCAACATCACCTCCAAACTCCTGTATTAAATACTCTGACCAATAAAGAAAACCATACCAAACACCGACTTCATCACCCGATCTACCTGAGACTCTACGTCAATGTGCTTTGAACCTCCCCTCCAAGGTATCTTTACTCAGCAACAAAGGTATTTTTACTCAGCAACAATCTCCAGGACATTACCATTAAGTGTATAAATCCTGCTCAGATGTTCTTTCCCAAAATGGAACCCCTCGTATTTATCTCACTTAAACGTATCTGTCACTTCTCAGCCCGTTGGCCCATTTTAATTAGATCCCGTTTTAATCTGAGGTAACCTTCTTCACTGTCCACTACATCACCAATTTTGGTTTCAACTGCAAATTTACTAACTCTGCCTCTTTTGCTTATATCCAAATCATTTATGTAAATGACGAAGAGTGGTAGATCCAGAACCGATTCCTGTGGCATGCCACTAGCGGCAGGCCTCCAGTTTGGAAAACACAATCCACGAGCACCCTCTGTCTTCTATCTTTGAGCCAGTTCTTTATCCCTTTATTCCATGAGAGTAATCTTGCTAACCAATCTCCCATGTGGAACCTAGTCGAACGCCTGACTGAAGTTCTTAAAGATCACATCTAATGCTCTGGCCTCATCAATCCTCCTTGCTACGTTTTCAGAAGACTCGACTATGGTTGTAAATCATGGCTTCCCATGCTTACAGTCATGTTGACCACGAGTCCTTGCCTTTCCAAATGCTTGTGCACCCTCTCCCTCATGATTCCCTCAATCAACTTGCCCACCTTCGACGTCAGGCTCATTGATCTACAGTTTCCTGGCTTGTCCTTCTCACGTCTCGTAAATAGTGGCACGGTGTTCGCTAAACTTCAGTCTTGTGGCACTTCGCCTGTGACGAACAATGCCATGAATATCTCACCAAGGGGCCCAACAATCACTTCCCATCTCCCCGCAGAGTTCCAGCTTACACCTGACATGGTGTTGAGGATTTATCGAATTTTATGCGTTTCAAAACATCCAGCAATTCCTCGTCTGGAAAAAGACATTTTTCAAAATGTCATCTTCCATTTACCTATGTTCTATATCTCCCATATCCTTTTCCACAGCAAACATCGATGCCAAATACTCGTTTAGAGTCTCCCTTATCCTCTTCGGCTCCACACAAATGCCACATTGCAGATCTTTGAGGGGCTGTATTCTCGACAGTTACCCTTCAGTAAATGATTCTTTTATTTTACTCACTTGTCGATTCACCATTTATCGCCAATCCTAACTTAGCCTTAAGATGGTAGCCTTAGTTCCATCGTGAAATGCTATGTTCCATGTCTTGTAGGTAGAGTCCACTGTGCCATTCCAGACGGAATTCCAAGCTTTTGACTTAGCAGTTCAGAAGGAGCAGCTATATATTTCCACATCAGTACAGCGTGTGGTTTGGAGCGGAACGTGCAGGGCGTCGTGTTCCCATACATTGGTTGCTTTGTTCTTCGAGAGGGAAGTCGTCATTTGTTTGGTAAGTGCTGTCTGAGGATCTTTAGAGATTTTATGCATTTTTGTAGTCGATATACGTTACTGCTCCTGTGCCTTTAAGGTGGAGGAAGGGGAGACCTCTGGATGGGTTCCAGAAACATTTGTTCTGTTTTCGCCTTGAACCTGGTGCCAGACCTACAGAGTAATACAGCAATTTCACTTTTTGGTTTGAAGAATGTTTGTTGAGTGTGGTGTTAGTCAGGCGGGCTGATTTACCTGCGATAATGTTGACTCTCTGGAATATTGTTGGAGTTGCAATCATTCAGACATTTAGAAAGCATTTTTTCATTGCGTTCCTCACTTATGCCTTCTCGATGGTCGAACGGCTTTAGGGAGCGATTTAGGAAGTGAGTTAATCGTTGCAAGTTTCCCTTATACTGAGTCTACTGATTTGGTGACTCCAGTTCAATTTCTGGTCAATGCTAATCCAGCAGGTGCTCATCTGGAGGGAATTCAATGTTGGTAATACCATTGAATATCAAGGTGCTTTAGTTAGATTCCCTCTCAATGGAAACCCCCAAGATGTTGTGGGGTGGGCAGCATTCAGTGACAGTGACATCATTGAACTTGAAAGGACAATGATGAGCTTTTATTTCAATGGTAATCACCAGCATTTTAATCGTCAGGGAATTGGATAATTCGATGATGGTAATACCATGGAATGATATGAGGCAATAAGTCGATTTGCTCTCAATGGTAAATCCAGGTTGTGGATAGATGGATTGAGGGGGGCGGACGGAATCAGGGATGGTAACGCCATTGACTATCAAAAGGCAGTGATTCTAAGAGGGCCATTGCCTGGCAATTCTATGACACAAAGATTCACTGCCAGTTTTCAGCACAGAGTACTCATCTAACAGTCATTGCCGGTTTGGTAAACATTTACCCTCTAAGTGAAATTGTCCTGTTGTAAGTCTCCATTCTGTATGACACGCTTCAGTGAAGTTCAAAAGGGTGAGCTGGTGCCGAATATGCACCAATGGCTCATTGTCAGTTTATTGGAACAGAGCATTAGCGGTGGATATTGACTGTTCATTCGCTCTTCATAGGAAAATGTTCACTATCATGGGTTCATATAATCACAGCGTCATAGAGATGTACTGCATGGAAACAAACCCTTCAATACAAATATTCCTCTGGCAGCACATTCCAAATGTGCACCAACCCACGTGAAAAAGGTCCCTTTTAAGTGTTATTCCTGTTACGTTAAACATATGCCCGCTTGTGTGGACTCCTCAATCTGGAGATAAGGCGTTCTCAATTTACCCTATCCGTGCCTCTCATGATTTTTCAAAAGTTGTTACGTTCATCCCTCAGCTCCTGACTCTCCAGGAAAAATAGCCCGAGCCGTTTCAACCTCACCCTCTACCTCAAACACTTCAATCCTATTAACATCCTTGTAAATCTTTTCTGTACCCTTTAAGATTCACAACATTCCCTCGATAAGAAGGAGAACGGAATTGCATACCATCTTCCAAAAGTGGCCGACACATTGGCTTGTTCAACCATAACATGACCTCCCCACTGCTGTACTCCATGCAGCGATGGAGGAATTCCAAACACAGCCCTCACTATCCTACCTATCTGAAATTCAATCTTGCAAAGTTCAATCTTGCACTTGTTACGAAACGTCATGTGTCCACATGGCAAGAAAATGCAGACATGCACGTGCATATTCTCACGCAGACATACGTAAACGCTGATATATAAAAAAAAAATCCCGCACAGAGGACAGAGTGAAAACATGGGAGAAAATTGGAGATGGAGGCAAAGAAAGGAGGAGAAAAAACTCGATAAACCAATGAAGACAATGACTGCAGAAGGAGGAATATTATATATATTTGGTGAGAGGAGGGGTAGAGGGATTTGAGAAATGTGATGGAGAAAAGGAACGATCGTAAATGGAGAGGAACAGTATCGGGAGTGAGTGGATGGGGAAAATGAAGAAAACGTGAATGCGAGAGAACTAATTCGAGAGAGAAAGAGGGACAACCGTGCAAAGGTAAGGAAAACAGAAAGTCGAATTTAACTTGTTATCGAAGACAGGCCAAGGACATCCCAAAATTCTGTTTAAGAAGACTATTTACAAAGCACTTCCACTGCTCATGGCAAACAATTTGTACACGGAAAGCTCACACAAACATCTTAATTGTAATAAGTGGCAGAGGTGTGCTCATTTTGCTACTGACTGCGTAACTACTGGTGCCACGGTAACAGCGAGAGATCTGTGACTGCATCACGAGGCGTAGGACATCCGTAAGAAAAATAAGATCGTGTGGGGATCTGTAAATCTTTGCAATATGGTGAGCTGAAAGTTTCGCAGCAATGCAGAAAGATTCTGATTTCGGTCAGTGAAAGCCACAAAGTGGACTGTTCCATTCATATGACCACGGTTGGAGCCCAATCCACAGAGGCCCTGTGAGACAATACATTATAGAATCATGGATAATGGGCTCGTCCGTGGAGCCCAGTGTAAGGTGGGGTAAGCAATGCTCTTCAATCTTGCAATCTTGATGCCTCTGGAAACTTTTGTTTCCAACAAAAGATATAATCTTTTTCTTTTACCGGGTACATCTTTGAGTGAAGAGTCTGCTAAACCAATTATTGGTCCGGGCATGTCTGTTCAGCCTGTCTAACCTGTACTGACATGAAAGTGGAACATGGTTGAACTGTGTCGTCTTACCGTCAGCAAATCATAGTGGATTTGTAAGAAAAGAATCCTTTTCAGACCGAAAACTATCAATCAGATTTTCAAGTGTTTGGAAAACATAATTTACACGAACATTGTCAAGAGAGTAGTAAAAACGATAGCCGCCACTCATCTATTCTTAGACCCCTTGTATCTCCCTCGAACACGTAGAATTTGGGGGATAATCTCCATCAATTCTACACCACGATTACAACAGTGTGGGTGTGTCGGTGTGTGTAGTTGTGGTGCATGTGTGAGAGAACGGCTGTGGGCGTGTGTGGGTGTATGTGGATGGATGTGTCGATTTGTGCGGGTGCTTGTGGGTGTGTGGGGGGGTGTGAGTGCGTTTGTGGGGTTGTATGTGTGAGTGTGGGTAGGTCGAGGTTTGTTAGGTGTGTGAGAATGGCTGTGTGTTGTATATGTGGGGTGTGTGCGTGGTCTGTGAATGTGGGTGTGTGGGTGGATGCATGTCAGTTTGAGTGTGTGTGTGGGTATGTTTGTGGGTGTGTGTATGGGTGATTGGAGATGAATGTGTTTGGAGTGTGTAGGGGTGTGGTACGTGTGGGTGTATGTGCGTGAATGGCTGTGGATGAGTGGATATGGATGTGTGTGTTGTTGCGTGGTTGTGTGAGTGAGTGGAAGTTCAGTGGGTTTCCGTCATCGGGTTTGGAGGTGTGTGGGAGAGTGCGTTCGTATTTTTGTGTGGGGGGATGTGTGTGTGAGTTTGCAGTTGTGTGTCTGGGGGTGATGTTTGTGTATGTTTGCATACGCTTGTGGATGTAGGTGTGTCTGGGTGGGTGTGCATGCACTTGTCGGTGTGTGTGTACCTCTGGGTGGGTGGGTGTGTCTATGTATACATTTGAGTGCATTTGTGTGGGTCAGCGTGGGCGTGTGTGAGAGTGCAGGTGAGTCTCTGTGGGGTGTGTTCATCTGTGCATGTGCATATGGGTGGGTTGTGGGTGCATTGACCAGAATAGAACTGGAGCAGCCGCACCAATCCGTTGGCTACAACAGCAGGTCGGAGGTAACTCCTGTCTATTGACTTCATCGACATTTTAACACACTCGGGCACCGATTTGAGTGGAGTTTGAGAATTATCCCTGGTAAAAGGAAATCTAGATTTCTTTTAAGGATTTGCTGTATTTACAACTTTTCAATTGTTTGAACAAATCTCTGTGCCATCCTATGGTTGTGACAGACGCAACAAAAAATTCACATCCGTATTAGACCTTTCATCTTGTCTGCATGCACACATTATCATTTCTTCTTTTGCCTCTCTTTTCTTCTCTCTTTTTCTCTCTCCAACACTCTTTCCCTTTTCCAAGTGTCTCTGGCACTTGCATTCCTTGAGCCTCTCCCACCCTTCCATGCTGTTTGTCATTCCAAACCTTTAAGAGCAATGGTGAAACGATTTAGAACGTAGAACAGAGAACATTACAGCGCAGTACAGGCCCTTAGGCCCTCGGTGTTAGTGGACCGATGTACCTCGTCTGAAGCCCAGCTTAACTACACTATTACACTCTCGTTCATATGCCTATCCAAAGTACATGTAAATGCCCTTAAAGTTAGCGAGCCTACTACTGGCTGAACGCAGGACGTTTCACGCCCCTGCTACTCTCTGCGTAAATTTTAGATTCTATTCTATGGAGTTCAGTCAACTGAGAGGGGATCTCATCGAAACACAAGGGATACTTAATTGGCTCGTTGCGGTAAAACTTTTGAAAGTGTCTTCCTATGTGAGCGAGTGCAGGACCAGAGGACATTATCTCAGGAAAGAAAAATACAAATTTCTGACTAAAGTAAAATAAGAATGTCTTCTCTCAGAGGATTGTCAGTCTTTTGAACACCACACAGTGCTGTTGGGGGATGCGGTGCAGAGTCCTTATGTGTATTAAAAACTGAGAGAGAGAGTTCTTGATCAGTCGGGGGAAGCGAGAGATAGGTCGAGGAAAGGAAATTGGATGCGCACAATTATTGGACCAACGATATTCCTACTTCACGGAGGAAAAGTGTGGAGGGAGCTGCAAGGTCGAATGCTGTGGCTGTTTATTATAGACATAAGGTCTCCTCATCTTCTCCACTGTTTCTCAGACACTCTCCCTCCCTTTCTCTCTCCCTCTGTCTCCCTGCCTTAATCACCCGCCTGGATGGTTAAATATTTCTATTTTCAAGCCGTGGTTGAGTTGTTAAACATTCCCTTCTGAAGCGCAACTGCCTTATCCTCAGACTCCAGCCAGTCTGAATCACATCAGCGCGGTTGTCAGTAACGAGACGTTCCTGGATATAACCCAGCAGCTCGCTGTCTCTTTAAGCAGACGCCAAAATACATCATGACCTGTTCCCAACTAGGTTTGAATCACTAGTCACCTCAAGTGAAGTGTAGAGACTGCTTTCAATGATCGACTGTGTGTCATCAGCACGAAGCAGTGACACATTTTTTGACTGGAGATATTCATCATCTTGCAATTGCGTGATGCAGATGTTCCTTGGCAGTTTTCATGCCAACAGTGCAGTGTGGAAAAGCACACAAGATCAAGCAGCTTCCGAGGAGCAGGAGATTCTACTTTTCGGTCATGAGGAATTTGGGTGTGGGTGTAAAGAGGCTGGAAGTAAATAGGAGGGTGTATCTGGTGAAGTTAGGTGGGAAGGCAATAGGTAGATCGAAGTGGAGCTATGGTGATAAGTCGGAGAGGAGGGTGGTGCAGATGGATGTGAAAGACACTACACAGGTCAAGAGGGCGGTGATGAGTTGGAAAGATAGATCTGGGAGAGGGTGGGTGAAGAGGAACTGGCGAAACTAGTGAAATCCACATTTATACCGTAGGGTTGGAGCGTCCTGAGGTGACGATGAGGTGTTCTTGCTCCAGGCGTTGTGTGGTCATGGACTGGCAGGGAGTGTCCTTGGCAGAGTGGGAGGTACAGTTGAAGTTTTAGACTACTGGGCAGTAGGATTGGTCTAGTGCGCGCATCCAGGGGGTGTTCCCTGATGCGCTCCTCAAGTTGGCGTCCAGTCTCAAAGGAAGCTTCCACATCCGACAGAATTTTTTTCTGTAAGCTGGACACTTCAACTCCCCTTCCCTCTCCACTGAGGACATATAGATCCTGGGCCTCCTCTATCGCTAAACCCTAACCATCAGAAGCCTGGAGGAAGAACGCCTCACATTCTGCCTTGGGAACCCCAACCCCACCGGATCAATGGTGAATTCACAGGATTCCTCATTTCCTCTCCCTGCCACATTCACTGTATCCAAATCCAAGGCCTGTCCTGTCTAATCATTGTCTCTACTATTTATGTGCTCCACTCATCCTCTCCAACATTTCACCTTCCACCACCTTCATCTTCTTATTTCCTTCCAAGCTGACTTTCCCCAGCGTCACCCAACTGCTATTTCACTCTCAGACCCCTTGTCCCTGATGAATTGCTTTTGCCCGAAATGTCGATTCTCCTGCTCCTCGGATACTGCCTGAACTGCTCTGCATTTCAACAAATACGCCCTCAACTCTGATTTCCAGCATCCGCAGTTTCACATTCTCTTTTAGTTTTCAGACCGAGCCTTGGTATTGTCCAGGTTTGCAACTTCAGCACAAGGACTTCTGCACATTCTGAGGAGTGGCAAATAGTGTTAAAGATTCATCAGTGAACATTCCCCTCTCCTGAACCTCTGATGGAAAACAGTTTATCTCTGAAGCAGCTGAAGATGGTTGGGCCTCAGTCAACACTCTGAGAGACTCCTGCCCATGATGCTCCTGAAAACGGTACAATGGGCCATCAGATCGAGAGGACTCGATTCCAGGAGCTGGGAACATCTGATGTAATTGGAGAGGTCGGAATTCATGTGCAGGACTAAGTGCAGTTTTGGTCTCCTTCCCTGGCAGAGGGACGCCGTGGCTGGGGAGTTAACCAAACTGGTTGCAGGGTTTGCCGGACTAGTGTCGGTAGGCCGAATGCATAGCGTTGCGCCGTTGCCCCTCGACTTTTCGTGAATGATGGTTCGGGAGAAATCGACAGAACTCTGCGACTTCCCACTTGTCCCAGGTAGATGCTGTCCCAACACATGAAGGGAAGTCGAAACCATCCAAGGAAAGATCAGCACCCTCCTGTCTGGATTGGCACCACAACCCCCCATCGTTCCCTCTCTAACCCACCCTCAGTAAAAGCAGTGTGTAACGACGACAAGACACTCTGCAGAAACTCGCCCTGTTAAAGCTCCTCCCTAACTTTGGCCACTTCGATTTGAAACACGCGCTGTGTGGGAACACAACACCCTCCCTTTAAGGTCCCCTTATGAGTCCCTCAGAAAAACGAGGTGAAAATATTTCGGACGTTCCTTCAGTGTGGCTCGGTCAGAATCCAGGGCACTTTCCGTGAGGAATATTGTTTGTCGACCCTCCAGCACATGGACTGCAGAGGTTCACGGCGGGGGGGGGGAGGGGAATGGACAGTAATTGCTGACCCAGCCAGCAGAGCCACACCCTCACTTGAGAGAATAGAAACGAAGAATCGGGAGGCGCTGGGGCATTGTTTCAGAGGGAGCCTTCTCTCCCAGCATCCCCACCCATCATCTCACTGAAGGATAGTGTTTCCTTCTGCTCCACCGCGCTCTCCAGGCCGGATCGGGCTACAGCTCCGTTGTTACAAGTGCACAGACAGCAGTGTACAAAACAGGGATCCTGCTGCTGTTAGGATAGAAGTTACTGTCGCAGTTATGTAATTGACTAATTGTTGTAATATGGCATCCTACTGCATGGTTCCCATAACAGATAATGGTAGTGTTCTGTGATAGGTTAAGTGTAACGCCGGGAACCAATGTGGCAGACGATGTGGAGCTTTGAAAGGCAAACCAGGCCAACATGATTTGTTCTGCCAATGTTATCCGGTAAGTGCGGGAACAACTGTATCAGCTGTTGAGGAACCAATGGGTCGTGAACAAAGAGCTAATGGGTCGTGTATCACCCCGGATGAGACAGGGAAAAGAACCTTCCCTCTGAGAAGAGGGTTCAGTTGCAGGACACTTCCAAGTTAAACCGAGAGCTCTCCTGAGACAGACAGAATAAAAGTTTTGGTCAACCACAAAATAAAAGGTATTGTGTTTACTGCTAATTTGGTCTATATTCAGTCAAGTAAGCGACATTCTCGGAAACGCAGCTGTCCAAAGTTCGCTGCTGATGGATCACTCTGATGCAAAGAATTATAAGTTGGATGGTGAATTCAAGCTTGAGGAGACACAGAGGCTATTCAGGAAAACTGTGCAGAGAAATGCGCAAGTACAGAATAAAGAGATTGAGTCAAAATTCAAGATGTCGTTTTTAAGAGTGTGTGAATACAACCCTATCTTTGAGAAAATAAAACAAAGCAAATCAAAAAAGGTGACGAAATATCGGGGAGATCACGGACGGCGTGAGGTAAGGATTTTTCTTTATTAGTATTAGTGATATTAGTATTAGTATTAGTAGTCACTAGAGAGAGAATCATTAGCTTGCAGAAAAGCTTTGTCTGTCTGTGTGAGAGAGAGTTTAAGCATTGTCATCTGGTTTGTATGCACAATTGCTTCTTGGTTGTCAACTCTTTGTGTCTTTTCCCGGAGCTCGATATCCGGAAGTGTTTTGATTTAATTTTTGCACTGCAGCGATTTAGGAGTGTCTTTTTTTAAAGAGACCTTTCAAGAAAGCGTTAGTGGCTAAATGCATTTTTCTGAAGCAATCCTAGATTAGTTGAGACAGCACGAACTAGAACAGTTTTTTAAATTAATAAGTGGAAAATAAGAACGTTTAGGAACTGATAGATTGGTAAGTGACGATTGCAAGTTGTAGAGTGAGGGAACACGTATAATAAATGACGAGGCTCTATCTGACTTCTAAGGCATAAGGGAAACAGAGATGTGAAATTGATTTTGAAACAGAGATAACAGGTACGCTGGACTGGTAGGTATGTCAGGATGAATAAACGAACTGCAATTGAAACACTGAGTCAGACAATTCCAGGAGCAAGAAACGATATCATGAAACTTTCTGAAAAATGGGAAAGAAGAACTAACTTCTTTCATTAACTAAATGGCTGAAAGACGGTATCTTTGACATAAATATGTGCGAGGAAATCGCAAGGCTAATGAAGAATTACAGACAGAAGGGTAAATCAAACAATAGAATATTGAAGTGGGAATAAGAGGGTGACAGTTACAGACTGTTTCGATTTGAAGGACAGGAAGTTTTTCAGGCACTAGTTCAAACTGATGGGAGTGCCAGCGAGCATAATAAGCAGCTTCTGTGAACAAAAT
Organism: Chiloscyllium punctatum; assembly: GCF_047496795.1. Taxonomy (NCBI): domain Eukaryota; kingdom Metazoa; phylum Chordata; class Chondrichthyes; order Orectolobiformes; family Hemiscylliidae; genus Chiloscyllium; species Chiloscyllium punctatum. Next base: position 29,992,939 of record NC_092789.1, on the reverse strand, counting down.
TTGGGCATCAGAGCATCTCCACGTGCTCATCTTAGAATACGGGACAACATTTACATGTACGAAGTTGGAAGACTTGGAAACCAACCGCACCCACACCTGACACCCTCCCCCCTCAAACACACACCTTTTAGGTGGAGAGGATTTAACTATTGCCTTGTAATGAGGGGGACAGGAGAGATTGAGGGGGAATTGAATTGGCAAGAGGCTGACCCAGAACAGAATATGTTGAGAATATAACGAGAAACAGAACAGGCGATGAGGCAAGCCGAATCAAACGCTAATAACCTGTAAAAAGAAAGATTCGAAGGTGAAATTTAGAAGCTTTGCACGTTAAGAGAAGAAAAGGATTAGAAGCATATTTAAATCATTGCAGGGATATTAGGCAGAAACAGCTGGAGAATGATAGTGTGAATGATGGGGCAAGTAAAGCAGAGAAGTCCATAATGTAGTCAGGAAAATGGGCCCGAACAGAACAAGCGGCAAAAGATTGACAAGAGAGAGGAGTATGGTCTGAAATGGTATCTGATGAGGAATTACAATGCAGCAGCTCTAATAAGGGAAAGAATCCTCCACCGCCATTCCTTGTGAAAAGGTGGAGACAGCTTGGGGAACCCAGGATCTGGCAGGACTGATAAATGTGTTTCCAGTTTACATGATGGAGTAGGAAAATTGATTAATGCTTTGAAGATGAAACCTCAGAAGGGTTCTTAGCTATGGGTGATTTGAGGGCACTGCTAATAAAGATGGTGGGACTCTAGCATCTAAGAGAGATAATGTTTCGAGCTCACTTGAAAAATGTGGTGGACAATCCGATGTCTGATGATGCTGGGTTTGAGCGATTCAGACAGAATATATGGCGGGCCCTGAGAGATTGTTATCAGCCGAAGGTTGATCCCAAAGTTTTGACATGGGATCCACTGGGAGACACTGAATAAGCGGCAGACTGTTTGGAAACCGAGTTGAAAAAATGAAGGTTTCAGACAGGACAAAATGTTGAAAGTAGTCAACTTTTGACGACAATGTTCTGGATTGCTACTGTTGAGGCAATGCCTGTCAAGTCAATCTAAGTTAGCGGAAGTATTGAGTCCAACGTCCATAGCCCGGCAGGAATTCAGAGATCCTGTCGACCATGTAGTTGAAAGATACCGGAGAGAAAAAAGAAGCGAACTGATCAGCAGGAGGAGGCGCAAATAAAGTTGACGCCACTGCAGCTCGAGGGACTTAAAAAGAAAGAAAGGCAGAAAAAGCAAGAAAATGTGCTCAGTGACAACGGGGTTTCTCGTCTCTAATGTGGTGAGTAATATGCTGGTACAGGGAAACTCTCTAACGGCACATGGCAAGTGCTCGAAAACCCCATGACGATAACAAACGTTTTTGGAGGGACCTTTTTCAAAAGTATCATACCGAGGATAAAATAAACTAAGCACATCCTCGATGGGTCTGGGGTCTTCAACGAGAAGGTGTGTGGAGGGGGGGGGGGGGGGTGCACAAAGCGTATGGTGACGAGTCAGATTCAGAGACGATCAGGAATAGCGTGATGGTGGTGTTGTCAACCAGGCCGTTCATGGAGGGATTTCACCTATTGAACTTCGCCATCCCAAACCAGGGTGAACCTTCGAGTCAGGAAAGCCCAGCCTGTCCTGCTACAAATCCATACAGGCCCGATGGGAACTGAAAATCCGTATAGGATATATTAGGGTTGCATAGAGAAACAAGTGGGAAAGGGAAATATCCTAAAATAACGCGGAAAGCTGAAAAGGAACCCTTTGCCCAGGTTAGTGTCGATGGATTGTTGACACCTCTGATGATAAATACTGGAGCTACGCACATTTTCGTCCAACCACAGTGTTCCTCCCACCTTCCCATCTCAAGTAAATTTATTATAACTGTAGGATATTTGAGTATACAGCGGTTGCCCAGGTTTACAGCTCCAGTAATTGTACAAATGGGTAGTTAAAGGGTCGTCTTGCCTTTATTAGTCTCTAAGGGGACACCGATAGATTTGCTGGCTTGGGATGCTTTATTTAAGTTAAAATGAAAATTGGATTATACTCAAAATGGATTTAGTAAGAACAGAGTGGCCATATGGCCATATATATATTGGATAGATGACATCAATGGTCATATTTGGGAAACTTGGGAAAAATGGAGGAAAGATGTTTTAGCCTCACTGATTTTGGCTGAGAAACCCCTTTCTGAGCTGAAGTGCACAGTGATATTTGGCAGGATTCAGAGTAAATTAATAAAGGAGCAGCGGCAACGTGAGGTGTGTCACCCGGCAGCATTTCCAGAGTTAAGCAATATTGATAGGAAAGCAGGGATCAGCTTTGCAGATAAGACAAAATATTCTTCTCAAGAAATGGCACAGATTCTGTCACTTTGCTCTATGTGACACTGTTATTAAATGGAGGACTGCAGTATAAGGATTTGGAACCCGTAACGAAGCACGTAGAAATGATTAGTGATTGGCAGATGATAACACCAAGAATCTGGATGTCGAGCGATAGTAACTATGTTCGAGTGGAGGTTTCTATTTTTTTTCTGGGGAACTGCGAGGAGCTTGAGATGGTTTCCCAACGGAGTATGGCAATGATAGCTGGAGGACAAAGTTAAAAATCACACAACACCACGTTACAGTCCAACAGGTTTAATTGGAAGCACACTAGCTTTCGGAGTGGCGCTCCTTCATCAGGTGATTGTCGCCTGATGAAGGAGCGCCACTCCAAAAGCTAGTGTGCTTCCAATTAAACCTGTTGGACTATAACCTGGTGTTGTGTGATTTTTAACTTTGTATACCCCAGTCCAACACTTGCATCTCCGACTCATACCTCGAGGACGTCGCCATCAATTTGCATAGTTATTGGATGACTTGCCAGTTCGCTTCTTGTCAAAACATGGTAGGGATATAAGGGCAATGAAATCACCGAATCCAGTGGAAATTAAATTAAAACTGGGCCCACATTTACCAGAAGATCACATTCTCCTTTGAAACAAGAGGCAGAAGAGGGAATAGCAGCAACAATATTGGGACTGCTGGAATCAGGAATACTGAGGGAAACATGTCGCCCCGTTATACTCTTTTGCTGCCTGTTTCAAAAACGGATCCATCCAAATGGAGACTGGCACATGATTGGAGAGCAGTTAATGAAATGGCGTAAGATTGGCCATCAGTGATTACAAATCCGCATAGTTCCTTGACTAATATACCACCGGAACCAGATCGGTTTTCAGTTATTGACTTGTGCTCAGCCTTCTTTAAATTTCTCCTGGCTGGAAACTGTCAATATTTGTTCGCTTTTAAGTATGGGGGAAGACAGTATACTTATAATCGAATGCTGCAGGGTTTTATGCATTCGTGACATATATTTATTCAGGTGTTGAAGATGGCGCTGGAGGGTGTGCGATTGGAGAGAACAATAATCGAGAATGTTGATGATTTGTTAGTTTGCTCTCAGAGTCAAGGGCAATGTGAGCGTGACACCATATCTCTTCTGGAAAGCTTGATATAGTTGGTCATTAGCTGTCCAGGCAGAAGCTGCATTGCTGTAACCAGCAGGTTGAGTATTTGGGTAGGCTGATATCGATGGGAATTAACTGGATAACAACTGATCAGATTGTGGCAATAACTCGAGATATGAAGTGATATATGTTGGTGATCATTGACAGGCTTAGTGAATGGGTTGAAGTGACCGGTCAAAGGATTCAGGGGCAGGCACTGTAGTAAAGATTTTCACAAGTGAAGTTATTCCTTGATTTAGCATCCATCTGAGATGATTTCCAATCATAGGTCTTCTTTTATGAAGCAGGTGGCTACGTTGCTGCTGCAGACTTTGCAGTCTAAGCAGAGGTTTGGCAGTGTTTATCATCCCCAGTCGCAGGTTATGGTTGAACGGATTAATGGTACATCGAAGGGTAAGTTGAACCAAATTTGTGTGCGCACCAATCTTAACTGGGTCGATTCACTGCTGCTGGCTGAATTGAGCGACCAATACAGACTAATTGCCTGACACCACATGAAATGCGTCCCGTTAGATCCATGCGAGTTCCCAAGTGGAGAGATCCATATGACGGGCCGAGTTTGAAGCAATTGGAATTTCTCCATAAGGAGTACATGTAACAGTTAACTGTGCTTCGTGAGTCCACACACCACCGGAAAAACTGAGGGACCTAGTGTCTGGTGACAACGAGGTGACCATTAAACCTGGAGATCGGCTGTGTGTTCTGGTTTTGCGGAGAGATTGGAATGAGCCACGAACACAGGTTCCCTTTACAATAACCAGGGAGTCGCCTACTGCCGTTGAAGTTGAGGGTCTTTCCATGTGCTATCATCTTAATCTCTGCAGTCAAGTGCTTGCAGAGGCACAGGTGGACTCTGTGGTTGAGGTACAGCAGGGTGGAGAAGGGGCTGTGATGATTGGACGGGCCGGGCTGGGACCGTTATTCCTTTGCGTGACCTGGGGCAGTTAGAGAGTGAGGCTTGTGCCTCCGAAGCCGTCGGTGACGCGGTTGTGAAAGGAGATTTTTCTTCCTGCTTTGTGTGGCTGTGAACGGATTGGGGCTGGCTGTTGGTGTCCCCCTCCCCACACCAGAACCGTTCTCTTCCTGTGCTTACTTGCGGCCGTTAATTGGGCGGGCCGGGCGGATCTCGCTTGGTAGTTCTAATCCTTTGCACGGAGTGCCCAATAGGCACAGGGGTTGAAGCCCGCATTCGGCGTGCTTGTCTCCCGGAGTAATAATCGTTATCAGTGGGCAAATGTTATGGTGGCCATGCTGGCTGGGCAGGATATTTCTTGTGTACTACGTCGCAGCCATTGGAATGTGTCATTCCTGAACACTATTATTCTTTCTCATGTTCTCCATGGCGCGGCTAACGTCGGTATTATCAGCCAATTGACCTGAATCAATTGCTACTGCATCTGCGGCCCTATTGTGTTTTCTGGTGCGTCTTCTTCCAGTCTTCCACGGTTTGTCGTTACACTGTGTCTAGTTGGCAACACCTTCAAAAGTGTTGTGGTTATTTTACTCCTTGGATTACCAGTCAGAGTAAACTGTCGCTTTCCGTGGCTGAGTTTGAGTTGCGGGACAGATTGAGATTTGAGTATTTTAGATGTGCGATTCACCCGTGTGATGATCTCCATGAGGTTGTTGTCTCGCCATCATCTCAGTTTGATGGTTTGTCCGCGCCGCATTTGGTGTTGCAATGTGATCAGCCAGTTCTGCAGTGAGGATAGATTCATAATCAGTCATATGGTTGTACTCCCATTCAGAACGACTAGGCAGTCTTCCAGGGGGACAGGTCGATTTCTAATTAATCGATGAGTAGCTTGGAAGCGTGATAAATGTCGATGATGGAAAGAGGGGATAAATTTATCAATTTTACTTTTTTGGTTGGGTAGTGCAGCGGGCGGAAATTCTGGCGTGGCTTAGTTCTTTCTGCACAATTGTTCCACAATCAAGTGACATGTTCTGAATCTAGGGCTGATATCAAGATTTTCATGTTCAATAATATTTGAGAGGCGATTTGAAGACAGAATGCAGCAGGGAAATTTCTATCTATTTATTTATTATTACTAATCGGTAGTGGATGAATTGAAAAACATTACGACAACAAAAGCAGGAATTAATAGACAGCCGATTCTGAATACGAGATTGTTTTATTATTTAATTCAATTCCTACCATCTGGCCGCCAACATTTCACTTATTTTCTGTATCAGTAAGAGTCTAAATGTACTATCAATAATTCAAGATTAAGAATGAATGATCTTGGATTATACCAAAACCCTCCTTTTCACTATCACCGAACAGTCAATTATTGCTTTTAGAATTTCACCCTTGGGATGTGGACATCAGTCATTTATCAGAGACCAAAGAGATAGAGAGAGAGAGAGAGAGATAGGGCGAGAGAGAGAGAGAGAGCGAGAGGAACTGAAATGTGCTAAGAGGAACAGAGCATTATAGTTCGTGTAGAGAACTGCAGAGAGACTTAGTTTGTTCTGTTTTGTTGCTGATATATTCGGACGAGGTTCATATTAACATTAATTTGCAGATTGTTCTGTCCTGTTCCATTGTAAGTTTCGTTGATCCTCTCATTTGTGTCCAAAAGATGATAACAACTGAACAGTTGCTCAGTTGGCTTTCGAGAGTGGCCCAGAGTAGAGGGATGGAATGCTTTACAGTGGAAGGTTCAACACGTCGCAAGGGGATCAGAGCGTGTGACATAGGAGAAGTACATCCCTCAAATTATTTCCGAGTGAAAGCTCAGCACTAATGTCTTCATTAAAAATTTATATCCATTCAATCAAAAGGCATGAGAGTTGCTGTCCGAATTTATCTCCCGTCGCCCCCTTTGAGAAGGTGGAGGTTGAGAATATTTGTAGCTGAATTCCTTCCTGAACCGCTCTAGCCCGTTTTCTGCAAACCGACTCAGAATAAACCCTCAGGGAGGGAATTCGATTTTGACTATATGACTCTGAAGGAATGAACAATGTACTTCAAAGTCAGGAGTGTATAGCGTCGAATGGAATTTTCACTAAAGTAGAATTTCCATCGATCCGTCCCAGTTCTCCTTCCAGATTCAAGTGAACATAGGTTTGCATATGTTATCAATCATTCCTCTGGTCATGCTTTAGCGACGTATTAGTTGTGCATTTAGTATTGGCACGAAACTATGATTCTGAGAACCTATCTGGTTTGAAGCTGAGAGGTGTGTCGGTCTCTCTGCCATTTCTGATCATTAACATCCACTGACATCCTGCCTCACCCCCAACCACCGTGATAATACGTTGCTTACAAGGCAACTCTAAAATTTGGAACAGGACATAGGTTTTGAATACTGGAGTTCAAAGCTTCATTCACGATTGGAAAGCTGTGGGTTAGGGCTCAAATGGATGAGCATGAACAAGAACAGCTCAAATTACAGCCACTGCAGTTAGATTTAGGCACAGACTAAGCTGAAAGATGCCATATCCTATCTTTGCTTTACTGTGATTCTCTGAGTATCATGGCGGCATCAATAGAGAAACAGTAGGCATCTACCAAGCAACACGGTTTCATCATTTTTTATAACCTCCAATTCTACAAAGCCTCCAGTTAAGTTGCAACTTATGGTTACACTTGCAAAACACCGATGAGACGGGTCTGAACTTCAATCAAACCTCCTGTTATTGAGTCATGATCAGTGTTGTGAAGTTATTGTGTGTACAATTGCAAAATTGTGAAATGCTGAAAGCATTGCGTGAATCCCTTTGAAATATGACTATTTTTTGTTGCGGTGCTTAAAATTAAAATTGATGTTTATGTGTTGCTTAAAAATTTGCAGGGTACACAGAGATATCTAATTGAAATATTCTGTATCAAAATTTCAAGCAGCATCAGTAATCAAGAGAAATACCTTCCTTTTGATTTAAAGTGCCAATAAATTTAAAATAGGCCCTTATGTTACAAAAAAGTATTAAATTTAAATCTGATGGACTGACAATCCATGACAAATCCGAATGTGAAAATATCCATAGGTCATCAAGGTTATAAAGTAAAAGCATATTTTAAAAATCGAGAGAGAATGAACAGGCAGATGGCAAATGATAACAGCTCTCTGTTCTTTCAGAAAGCATCACTGTTTTACCCTGGTAACAGGGCACAGCATCATAAGTACTGACAATACAATTTACAGGAAACATTCCTGACAGAATAATGAGCGAAAAGACAGAGGGAGTTCCAGAATATACGTAACACAGCTGAAGTTTAGTGAGACTACATTCTGTTGTTTTAATATGTAACTGCATTTTGTATCAGCGGGAACAGAGTAATATTTGAGTTCTGCGATATTCGGCAGTATCTAAAGGTTGGAGGACAATTGTTCGGCCTGTCATTAATTCAGTTAAGTTATTCATTGTCGGAGATATATAAATAATTTGTCACTTTCAGACTTTGAAGACAGAGTCAGGTATAAGTACCACTTAAATGCGAGAAGTTTCTGCAATGAGAACTCTCCTTACACCTCTTTCTAACGGTTATAGGGCGAGGTGCTTCCCTTTGGATGATTGATTTGTAGTTCACAGAGAGAGGTCAAACCCCGCGTTATGGCAAATCTAAAGGCAGTGTTGCCCCTTCCATCGATGAGTAGAAGTTAAATAATTCAACTGCACCACATCAGTGGTGGAGTTGGGGTTTGGGGGGACGTGAGGGGACAGGGGTAGGTAACAATTATCATGTTATCATGAGTATTTCAGTGGTGGACATGGATTGGCAGGGAATGCTTTTAAATGATTCAATTGGCTGTTTTATTCTCCAGTGGAAAGGAAGTCGAAGGAAAACATTTCAGGAGTTTAGTGGATTGCTCACTCATGGGAAATGATGACAATATCTCATCAAATGCACAGTGACTGATAGCTCGACTCGTGGAATAGTCACTACATTCAAAATCTGAGACCACAAAGTTCATGCTGTGTAGACCTTATTGCAAAAATCTGATATCAAATGTTTAAATAATGTTAAATGTCAGCGCACTCAGGAATGTGAAAGGAGGGAATATTGATGTGTTCCTCTAGAATATTATTTCTCTAGAATATTTATTTCTATAACAAACAACTTTGTTCCCAGCACCGATACCGGTTTATTAGCACTTCTTAATCTTCTCCATTTTGAGAAACTCCCTTCCATTGCAAGCCTCAATACTTCAATTTCCCTCGGGCATTTCTATTTTCGATACATTTCCCTAGAGAATTGTATCTTCCAAATTTCAACACCTCGCATTTGCCAGATTGAACTCCATCTGACATTTCTACGCCCAACTTTTTTATTTTATCTCTCTTTTGTTGCATTATCTTGCATTCCCCTTCACTGTCTGTTATTCCACCAACCGTCATGTCGTCTGAAAATTTGCTAATCAGATCACAAATACGTTCCTGTCGAATATTTGTCTACATCAGAAGCAATATTTTTTCCAGCATGGATACTAGTGCAATACCACTTCTTATACTTCTCCAATTTGAGAAACGCCCTTCCATTACTAGTCTCTGTTTCCCATTATCAAACAATTTATGTATCCATTTAGCTATTACATCTTTGATCCAATGCGACATAACTTTCTCCACCAGCTACTCAGCTGAACCATATCAAACGTTTTGTTGAAGTCCAGGTATATGACATCTGCAGCCTTTCCCTTATCAATCAACTTTCTCACTTCCTCAAAGAATTGTATTAAGATGATAAACTTCCCTGCACAGTACCATGTTATTCATCATTTATAAGCCCCTTTACTTCCAAATGGGAACAGGTGCTGTCCATGAACATATTCTCCAGAATATGTCCTCCCATTGACGTCAATGTCTGTGATACACAGTTCCTGGATTATTTGTGCTATTTTCTGTAACAAGGGGAACAATATGACGAATTCGCCAGTCCACTGGAACATAACTAGTTTTCAATGATGTTGCAAAGATATCTGATAAATCACCAGCTATTTCCTCTCCCGCTTCTATTAGTAATCTGGGTTGAATCCCATCTGGACCTGGGGACTCGTTCACCTTCATTATTTTTCCCTCCTCATGCCGGCTTCACCAGAGTAATTGAACGTCTTTCCCTAAACGCAGCATTTGTAATGTCCCTGTCCTTGGTGAATACCAATGCAATGAACTAATTTAGGATCCCATCCATTTTCTCTGACTCTGCGCATGTCTTTCCTCCTTTATCAGCAAACCAAGACAGTGCGAGTGTTGTACACCAGTTGTATTACTTCACAAACGTGATGGGACTCAGTTACCTTTTGTGGACTCGGAGAAGGTCTATGCCATAACAAAATCGGACTCATATCCAATTTAAAGTTGGGAAGACAGGGTAGCCAAAGTTGGACACGCCACTTACATCACCACATTGGATTTACTGCGTGATTAATGACAGGTAACGAGACGAGAAAGCGAAAGGCCTTTCGCTGTTTGAAACCCCAAACAGGTGATATAAATTCAAATTGATGTCCTTTAGAACGAAGAACGCACTGGCCACATTCGAAAGATTCATGAATACTGTTGAAGCTGGATTTCTATTTCTTTCGTGTATCATGCATACATCACGTGATGCAGTTGGCAGAGCTCTTTGAACCAGTAAGAGAACCAAAAGTGCCATTAAACGTAAAGAAAGCTAGTTTCCAATGCCAGTGGTGACGTTTTAGGGACATAGCATTGGTGTTTAAAGTAATGCAAAAACGAAGACCATTGAGAAATTTCCACGATCAGCCGAAGAGGAAGAGGAGCTTCACTTTTTTGGAATAAACAGATTGGACCATTCCCATTAAAAACGAATTATTGTGCTTGTGACTGGCCTGACACCATTTTAATATCTGTGTGACAAACAATGTGTCAGGGTTAGTTGTGCAAAAGTATGATAATCGCCTATCATTCTTGGAATGATTTAAAGTCAAGAATATGACAATATTTTGTTGGAGTGTTATGATAAAAGCTTTGAATTTACAAACTGTACATGTTGTGCGTCATGAAAATGTGAACTTACGTGACTATCATGTGTGAACAATTATAATGAGATAGAGGATTAGGAAAGAAAAAGAAGCCATCTTTCCATTATGACTGTTCATTTTGTTTTCTTCGGAGAGGAGCTGTGAAGTTGAAGGCGCATACTGTAGCTTTAAGAGAGGGTCAATTCTGTTTTTCACTGAGAACTCACAAGCATCTGTCATATGAGGCGCCAGCATTCGAGGAGTGAACTGTGAAATTGAGAAAAATAACATTTGGCTTTGAAAGAGACGTCTCAGTTGGTTCCGCCTTCGAAAGCAATTCAAATTTAAACAGTCAGCTTAAATGAAGTCCCAGGTTGTTAAAATCCAATTCATTCTGAAATTGTTGTTTTGCCAAACACAAATCAATGACACGATCCCATGCTTGGGCCCTAAAGCAGCAGGCATTTAGGAAGTCAGTCATAATGTAAACGGCCATGGAGGGAGACAGCCATTCAATAGACCTTTTCCATTGGAAACATCGTTGCAGTAAATGACAGAAAACGACCAAAGGAGATCATTAGCAGAAAGAAGGAGTACACCGGCGATAACAGACGCTGTGTGGTTTTCAAAGTCAGTTGATTTAATTTTGATGCGTCTTTTCACTGGAACAATATATTGTTACAGAGTTTCAGGCATATAACGAATATTTAAAAGTAAACGCGCTTAGAGCTGTAAATAGTTAGTGTTTCATGTTCACATTACGAGTTCAATCAAGAAATGTTACTTCTTTCTCTTTGAATACTGAAATTTGGGAGTTCTCTGTCACTCATACTTTAACATATTATAAGGTGAGATGAGGTGAGCTTTTCTGAGTGTTTGGTTTAATAAGCAGAAGGGGCCACTGCAGTGTTGTTACAAGTCAATCACTCCATACCAGGACTTTTCCAAGCTGAGCTTGCGAAACAAGGAGAACAAAAACTGTTCACAGTATTCCAGATGTGTTCTTACAACAGCTTGTACAGTTGCCGTAAGACTTTCCACCCCTCGTAGAAAAACTGTCTGGAAATAAGAGCCAACGTTCTTTTAATCTTCCTGATTTATTGCTGCCTCATCTGCTGGTTTTACATGTTACGTACACAAGTAACTCATGTCCCTTTGCGCTGCAGCTTTCTCCATTTAAATTATATTCTGTTCTTTTGTTCTCCCTTCCTCCGTGAACAAATTCACATCTTATATTACACATTGTTTGTCGATTTACTTTTCCCAGTGACGTAAACGATCAGCATCATTTTACAAAATGCTTGGATACCTTTCTGAAAGAGCCTTTCCACTGATCATTATGTCGTTTGCATTTTTGGCGGCCGAATTTCCGCTTCCCTTCTCGAAGTCATCAGTGACTTGATGAGTATCCCTGCATCTAAAGCTGTCCACTCGGCTGAAGTGCGGTGATCCTCAGTTTAAACCCTTACCACCTTTATCTCCCAGTCGTTGATTTTTTTTTCTGATGAGCTGCTGCTGTTGTCTTTGATACTGATCTCTGAATTGTAAGCAGTCTCCATCCTGCTTGACGTTGTTTTCTTCTCAAACTGCTGAGAATGCCTCATAGAAAGCTTCGAGTTGACACACTACGTGACTTTTCAGCAATACATTGGGCAGGAAAATGTTACTTTGGACTTCATTACAAAGGGATGAGAGTTTAGAAGTAGTGCTGCCTCACTGAATTTATACACGGTTTTGGTGAGAACCACTGGACCACGCTGTCGTCTTGAACCTCCGACGTCAAACCGACATTCTTGCCAAATCCGAAATGCCATTCAAGAGTCCTCTGCATTGATATTGTGGTGAACCTAAGAATCCTGTATACGACTTTACTGTTTTCCCTCCATCATCTTCGATTCGTCTCCAGGTTAAAAAGTCTCTCTTTCACAGTTTTCAATGCACTTCAGGACCAATATCCAGACCCGCCAGTGAAAAAGATTCACTACTCTCTAAGATAAGCATTTACTTTTCATCTCAACCTTAAATGAGCAACCCTTTCGTCTGAGATAAGATCATCTCGTCCTGGATTCTGTTACAAGGGAACACAAAAACCTCTCATTGTTTATACAGTCAAGTCTTCCAAGAGTCTTGGATGTTACAATAACTTTACTCCCCATTCGTCTCTATTCTAATGAGTACCAGACGACATTTTGCTGAGTTAAAGAACAAGAGTTATCAAGAGTGACTGGACTGAGAGAAGTTGCTTTCTTTCGAACAAGGGCGATTGAGAAGGAACCTGACCAGAATTTATCAGTCCTGAGAGATTTCAACAGGTCGAGAAGAACGAATAATTATTCTTGATGTCGAGATAAACTGCCGGGTGTTGGGGGGCGGAGTTGAATATACGTAGGGGTTGTTTGAAAAGGAAGTGAACATTCTTTCACAGAAGTGGCGGGACTCTGGATCTCACTGTCCGTTTGGCAGAAACCATTAAAAAATTGAGGCAGTATTTCATGCAAGATCATGAGTCCCTTAGAGTATTGAAACTAGAAATGTACATGATTCCTTACAGAGAACGTTTTGGCCCCGGAGGTAGTTCCATGCAGTTTTACTAATGTGATACCAGGATGTCGGTGTTTACGCTCAAAAGCGTGAGTAGCAAAATTATATGTTTATTCTTTATAATTTAGAAGTTTATGGCGTGATCTAATCGATATCTTTACGATTTCAGCAATGAAAGACAGTTTCAATAAATATATGGAATTTCCACAGATTGAAGCTGAAGTCAGAAATGTGCTGGCACAAAATACTGAAATTTCTTCATGAACATATTTTGGGCCTATTTCCAACCTGTTAACTACAGCGATTCCAGAAGGCAGTGCATAGCCTTCTCCTCAAGTACAATTTGTATCTGCCAATTGAACTAAGTGCAGCCAGCGACGTCCATGTAGTATTCGAAGTACTTCTCTCAGTTCATTCAGGAGAGATTATAGAAAGCAACTGACACACAAAGAGAACTAGAAAATTTGATCTCTCTTCCTCAAATGGATGTCCATGCGAAACCAATTGTTGCAATTAAACCTGAAAATGACGTTGTTTTCTATTGCAAGTGTATCAAGGATATGGAATCAAGGCAGTCTGCTGTAAAACGTTCCATCTCCTTCCACGAATGTGACTGGAAGTCGGAGGGCAATATAATATTAATAATTGACAGCAGCGGTAAGACACAACTGGCGTTAGGTTATAGGACAATTTAAACAAAATGCTCAAATGGGCATATCAGTGTCAGATTGAATCGAACACTTGCATGTGCGAGTGGATCAACTTTGAAATAAAGAGCAAGGTCGGCGAGTACTGAATGAATGCCAGGTCATACGGTCGTTCAAAGGAACAGAGGGAGTGTTGGGTGCTTCATCAAAATCTCTGAACGTCAGTTGTCAAGCTAATATTGCAGTCAATTAATTACCTGGGACGCTTGTCTTAACTGATTTGGCAAATGTTATAGTTTCAAGAGTGTGACGTTGGAGCTTTAAAAGACTTTGTAAGAACACAGTTGGATTATAATGTGCACTTCAGGTCTAAATACTATGGGAATGATCTGCTTGCGCTGTTGGGGGTTATCGAAGTTGAAGTCAGAAACGTGCTGATACAAACATGAGGTAATGAGCGTCTTCAGGAAATACTGAAAATTTTGCTGGACAAATGGTAATGGGGAACAAGAAAATAGGTGAGAAATTGAATAAGTACTTTGTGTCGGTCTTGCTAGTGGAAGTGACGAATAATATCCCACACATTCAAGAGATTTGGCGGCAGAGATGAGTGTGGTTGCCATCACCAAAGAGAACACGCTAGCAATACTGAAAAGTCTGAAATTGAATAAATCCCTGCACCAGGTGGGCTACATCCTCGAGTTCTGAAAGAAAAAGTTGAAGAGATAATTGCATTTAAGGAGTGCTGGGGTATCGATATTGCAGTGCACCTGTTGAGGAAGGGAGCAAATGAAAAATTATGATGATGATTAGTCTGATCTCAGCTTTTTGGAAGATTTTGGAGTCCATTGTGAAGACTTACGAATATAGTCATGGAGTCATAGAGATGCACAGCATGGAAACAGAGCCCACAGTCCAACCTGTCCATTCCGATCAGATATCCCAACCCAATCTACTCCCATCTGCCAGCATCTGACCCTTATCCCTCCAAACCCTTCTGATTCATATACCCATCCAAATGCCTCTTAAATTTTGCAATTGTACCAGCCTCCACCACATCCACTGGCAGCTCATTCCATACACGTATCACACTCTGCGTGAAAAAGATGTCCTTCGGTCTCTCTTATATTTTTTCCATCTCAACCTAAATCTATGCTCTCTCGTTCTGGACTACCATACCCCAGGGAAAAGTCTTTGTCTGTTTCCCCAATCCAAACCCCTCATATTTTTGTAAATCTCTATAAGGCCACCCCTCAGCCTCCAACGCTGCAGTGAAAACAGCCCCAGCCTGTTCAGCCTCTCCCTGTAGCTCAAATCCTCCAACCCTGCCAACAACCTTATAAACCTTTCTGAACCCTTTCAAGTTTTACAACATCTTTCCAATAGAATGAGACCAGAATTGCACACAAAATTCCAACAGTTTCCTAACCAATGTCCTGTTAAGCCGCAACATGACATCCCAACTCGTGTACTCAATACTGTGACCAATAAAGGAAAAAATACCAAACGCCTTCTTCACTATCCTATCTACCTGCGGCTCCACTTTCAAGGAGCTATGAACCGACACTCCAAGGTCTTCTTGTTCAGCGTGGTATAATAGGGCAAAATCAGAATGATTTCATCACAGAAGGTCATGCTTGATAAATAGAACAAAGAACATAGAAGGTGCAGCAAAGTATATGCTCTTTGCCCCACGATGTTGTGCCAACGATTAATCCTAATCCAAAATAAAACAACCTAACATGCGCCCCCTTCATTTCACTGTTGTCCATATGCATGCCCAGTTGTCGATGAAATGTCCGGAGTGACTCTTCTACCACCAATACTGCTGGTAACGCATTCCATGTGCTCACAAATTCCTGCGTAAATAACCTACCTCTAAATTATTCTCTTTACGTTCTTTCTCACACCTCAAAATTATGACCACTCGTTGCAGTCAATCCTGCCCTGGGGAATAGGCTCTGCCTATCGTTTCTATCCATGTCTCTCATTACCTTGTGCACCAAGATCAGGTCATCTCTCTTACTCCTTCTGTCCAGAGAATGTTCAGTGCTCAGTTAACCTCCACTCGTAAGGCAATCCCTCCAGTCTAGGCAGCATCCTGGTAAACCTTCTTTGTACCCTCTCCAAAGCCTCCACATCATTCTTATAATGGGGAGACCGAAACTGGACACAATATTCCAAGTGTGGTCTCATCAGGGTGTTGTAGTGGTGCAGCAAAACCTCGAAGATCTTAATCTTGACACGTGTATGAATGAAAGCCAAAACACCATACCCTTTCTTAACAACCTTATCCACTTGTGTGGTAACTTTGAGGGATCTATGCACTTGAACACCAACGTCCCGCTATTCCTCCATATTGCCAAGAATGCTGTCTTAATTCCTATTTATGCGTTCAAGTTCGAACTTTCAAAATACGTCACTTCACCATTATTCATGTTGAACTCCATTTACCATTTCTGAGCGCATCTCTGCATTCTGCCAATGTCGCGCTGCAGCTTGCATTATTTCTCAATACTATGAATGGCAACTGCAGCCTTTTTGTCATTGGCATACTTGAAAGCAGATGATCAAGAACAGAGCACTGCGGAACGCCACTCACCACTGACCTCCAGGCTGAATACTTTCCATCTCTAATCACTCTCTGCCTTCTGTCAGCCAATGAAGTCTGAATCCAGACAGCCAAATCTCCCTGCATCCCATACCTCCTCACATTATTCGTAAGTCTATCGTGAGGACCCTGACCAAATGCCATGCTGAAATCTATGCACAGCATATCCGCTGCTCGACCTTCACGAACCCGATCTCGTCACCTCCTCAATGAACTCAGCACTATTTGCGAGG
The DNA here is from genome assembly GCF_047496795.1 of Chiloscyllium punctatum. Lineage (NCBI taxonomy): Eukaryota > Metazoa > Chordata > Chondrichthyes > Orectolobiformes > Hemiscylliidae > Chiloscyllium > Chiloscyllium punctatum. The sequence continues at coordinate 29,976,459 of NC_092789.1, read as the reverse complement.
CAAGGCCTGCCCTTCACAAAGGCATGCTATATCCTTTAATCACGTTCTGCCTTTCCAAATACTCATAAATACCATCCCTCAGAATTCATTGCAATAAACCTTGCTGACACATACTTAAGACTGAGAAGTCTGCAATGCCTCGGGATTTCACGACTCTCCTGCTTGAAAAGAGGAACTGCATTCACCTCCCTCCAATCCACTGGTATGAATCCCAAAGGACAAGAAACAAAGAAATTTTCTAGCGGCTTAGCAACTTCCTTTCTCGCTTCTCACACGACTTTGGATTAATCTGGGGACTTATCAATTTTAATGTTTGCCAAAATTTCCTGCACATAAACCTCCTCAATCACGTTCTGTTGAAGCCTGCTTCCCCACTCCTAAAAGTTCTTATACACTGAAAGGTCCCTTTCCTGAGTGAAAACCGAAGGCAACAAGCGATTCGGGGTTCTTCCTTTCTGATCAAACTCCATGCACAAGTTCCCTATGCAATCCCTGATCGACCCTAACTGCTCATGCACAATGAAGAAAGCTGAAAACAATACTCCAAGTGCGGACTCAGCAACGTCATGTGAAACAATGACATAACTCTGCGACTTTGATATGCAATGCCCTGAACGATGAAGATCAGTGTACCAAAAGCTTTCTTCACTGCCCTGTCTGCCTTTGCCTCCACTTTAAGTGAACCATTCACTTGAACTGCAAGGTATCTCTGTTCCACTCCACCTGCTCAGGCCCTACCATTCACCTTGAGATCTCTCCCTTGATATGACTTTACAAAATGCAAGATCTCATACTTATCTGCATTAAATTCCATTTGCTATTTATCGGCTCTCTTCACCAGCTGGTCAAGGGCCTGGTGAACGTCCTGATAACGTTCCTCATTTTCACGATATCACCTATTTTATTGTCATCAGCAAAATTGCAAATTGTGCCTTGTTACATTCTCAAAACAAAATCTGTGTTGCAGTTCACAAATAGTAATGGGCACAGCACGGTCCCACGAGGCACTCCATTATTCACAGGCCGCTAGTCCCACAAACATCTCCTCAAACCTACCCTCTGCTGCCTACCATCAAGCCAATTGTGCGTGCAATTTACTAACTCCCCCTGGATTCCATACAATCGAACCTTTCAGAGCAACCTATCCCATGTAACCCTTATCAAAGGTCTTTCTGATGTCTATAGAGAATACGTATACCTCAATGCACTCACCAAGATTCCTGATCACTCCATCGGAGACGTGCTGACTACTCCTTATCAAACTCTGTCTTTCTAAATGCATGTGTGTCTTATCTCCCAAAATCTTCTCACGTAAGTTACTACCTCAGATGTTTGGCTAACTGGTATTTAGTTGTCTGATCTTCTTTAAAGCCTTTCTTGAATAAGCATCCAAACGTCACCACGTTCCACACTTCGGGAACCTCATCCATTGCTAACGTGGTTGCAAAAATATCAGCCAAGATCCCCGCAATTTCTCTCTATCCTCTGCAGTGTTCTTGGAGATATCTGGTCAGGACCAGGAAATTTATAGAAATCCTGCAGTCTGAGAAACGCATCTATTTCTTTCAGGTGCAAGCAAGAAAAGGACAGCGTTATAATAATATTTAACATAACAAATTAAAGATTAACTTAATCATTGGAAGTGACTTGAGAAGAATTTCATTTATTGTGGAAACATAAGAACTCTCAGGAATTTACGATGCAGAAAAGTAGTGTTTTGAAACTGATAAGTAAAACAAAAAGAGATCATGTATGCGCAGAAATATGCGGGATTGCACGACGTTTCAGTGTTTAGCACTGTTCCCTCCCAGCACCAGGGAAACGGGTTCGATTATAGCCACAAGCGACTGTCTGTGTGCAGTTTTCACATTAACCCGTGGCTCCAAGGGTCTCCTCTGGATGCTCTGGTTTCCTCCTACACTCCAAAGATGTGAAGATTAGGTGAATTGGCAATGCAAAATTGCTCACAGTTTTAAGGTATCTTTAGGTTTAGTGAATTAGCCTGAGGAAAATGTGGAGTAATAGGGTAATGGATCTGGGTGTAATGCACTTTGGACAGTCCGTGTAGACTTGCTGGGCTGAAGACCTGTTGTCATACTGTAGCGATTCTATGATTTTGTCAAAGAGGAAGAGAAAAACTGCACAAATTTACATTCTATATTTCAAAGAAAACAAAATAAAAACAAGGTCAAGTGTGGAAATTCGTAATCGGGATAGGAAAATTTATAGTGAAGAACAAAGAAATGGCTGTGAAAATAAACAGTTACTTTGCATCGGTCTCCATGGAGAAAGGTCCAGGAAAAAACGCCCAGAAATACTAAGTGATCATATAGGGCTTGTGGAACGAAAGACATGGAGTCAGTTCGTCTCAGTGACAAGGTAATACTTGAAAATATAGCTGATTGTGCATTGTTAAGTCTGACAAACTATCAGAATGTCAGAAATAAGTCAACAATAGAAGTACTAATTACGTGCTTCATTTTCCTGTATATCCACAGAGGTATGACGCCACTGCAGATAACCGAAAGTTTGTAAACATAATCAAAGCGTTTTAGATGACTGGAAGGGATCCAACCATCTACAAAGGGAAGATGAGACAGTGGGGAGGACTGCAGACCAATTGACTTGATATCCGTAGGGACATTGTTGGAATCTATTATATAGGATGTATGACTGAATATTTAAAAATTAATAGTAACATTGGAGAGAACCGATATGCATTTCCCATCGAGAAGTCATGCTTGATATACTTCGGAATTGTTTGAAGTTGTTTCATGCAGCAAAAAACATTGGGGAACAAGTGGAATTGGGAAATATAGATTTTCTGAGGTTTTTTAAATAGGTTTGTCAATGAGTTTGTAAATAAAATTAATGTGAGGAGTACTTGGAGCAATATATTTAAGTGTAAAGTTAAATTTACGTTTGACTTCAATTCAGGGAGTCACACTACAGACGTGAAGACAAGGTCAAGCAGTTTCACAGCGCGTTAGTAAGACTGTACCTAAGGTATTGCGTGCAGTTTTAGTGAAAAAGATTTTACTGACCACTGAGAATGTGCAAAGACATTCTCCAGATTCGTACCTCAGATGGCGAGATTGCCTGATGAGGAAACTCGGACTGTGTTCTCTCGAGTTCCAAAGAATGGGAGGTGGAGCCCAGTGAAACGTGGAAAATACACAGAGCACGTGTTAAGGTGGGAATGAGCAGAATGTCTCTATGGCGGTCAAATCCACATTCAAGACAAATTATGGCAGGATAAGCATAAGTTCACTTAAAACCTGAATAAGGAGGGAATTCTTCACTCAGATAGGACTGACTAACACACGGGCATGGAAACTTGCTGTCAGGCAAGATGAGGGAGAATCCCCAGCTAATCTTCAAGTGGATCACGCCAACAGAATTAAAAGGCAACAGGGAAGACACATTCGTTCATTGCAAAGTGTCATCCTAATCACCTTAGTGGTCGAAGACCGAGGGTGTTGGTAGGAGACTGTTTGTGCGACTGGAGGCCATATGGTGTCCATCGAGATCAGTGTGGGGTCCCTTTTTATTTGTGATTTGAAAGTGCCAGTGTTGCACTAGAGTTGACAAAGTTAAAAATCACTGAACATCAGGTGAAAGTCCAACAGGTTTATTCAGAGTCACGAGTTTTCAAAACACACAACCACCTGATAAAGACACAGTGCTTCAAAAGCTAATGACTGAATAAAACTGTTGGACTGTAACCTGGTATTGTGTGGCTTTAAAACTTGTCATTTGTTGTATTTACAAATGAAAGAGATGAAGGTGGAGGGAGGTGGGGAGAGTGTGAGAAGTAAGTTTGCGGTTGGAACAATGATTGGATAGGTGGTTGGCAGTGAGGGGGAAGGTCTTCTGTCCGGGAAGATACAGGTGAAAAAGTCAGATAGGGAGATGGATGACAGATGAAATATTACAGTGATAAGTAAGAGGTAATGTACTTTGGAAGAAGGAACCAAACAATGGAGTAGTCAATGAATGTCCCCACACTTGGAAGCTCAGGGGGTGTTTCCCACAGATACCTGAATTCGACAATCAGGTGAATACACAAGTTGAGAAAGCTTAAGAGGACCGTTATTATAGCCCTTATTGATCAGGGTATAGGTTATAAGAGCTATGCAAAACTTCGATTAAGCCAAGATGGAGTACCATGTGCTGTTCTGTTACCCACTTTAGTGGAAGGATGTGATTGCATTGGAAAGGGTACAGAGGAGATTCACCAGGATGTTCCCCGGGATGGAGCATATCAGCTGTGGAGAGATGCTGCATTAGCTCGGCTTGTTTACTTTGGAGCACAGAAGGCTGACGATGATGTGATTCAGAAGGATAGATTACTAGGAGTATAGACAGGGTGGATAGACATCAGCTTTTCATTTTAGTCAAAGGGAGAGGGACAAACGAGGGTTTGAGAATTGATGAGGATTTTAGGATTGCTTTTTACACAGAGGGTGTTGTGGTCTGAAATTCACTGCCTGATAGTGGAGTTGTCACCGAACATCACAACTATTGAAACGATATCGTCGTGTACATGAAATGCCATAACATTCCCGGCGATGGGCATTGTGTCGGAAATTGGGACTAACGTAGATCGTGCTGTATCTCTGACGGTACAGAGATTATGCTCTTGTTATTGGATGGTGTGGAAGGAAAATGATTGAGCAGCTTAAGACAGGAACTGATGTGCCACTGAAGAGTATAATAACAAGTGTTATAAGAGTGAACTTGTAACAGCTTCTCAAAGTTTGTCCATGGCAAACTTTTGGGGTGAAAAAGTACTGCTCCCTTCCAGTTTGAATCCAGAAAGTGGAAAATGGGGAATAAGGAAATAGCAGTACTATGAATCAAAGATTACAGTTCTGTCTTCACAGAGGAAAAGTAAACAAACAAATAAATGTTCCCAGCAATGCTATGAAACTGCAGTCTGGATAGAAAAAAGGGAATAGCAAGAAATGAGCGTTGAGTGAATTAATAATTGTTTTAAACAAAGTATTGGGACTGAAATTAACGAGCATAGACAAATGCAACAAAGATTTATGAAATGGGAATCTTTTTTGAGAAAGCGACTTTTAGCAAAATTGTGGAGAAGCCATGAACGCAATACGATTGGATTTTTGGAAAGATCATTGATTAAGCCCCAAGTCTCTTATGCAATTTCGAATCTTATACGACTCGGACTAACATATGGACATGGTTTCCGAATGGCAGAGCTGGCAGGAAACAGTAAGTAGGAATAAAACAATATTTTTTTGAGTGGAAGGCTTGGAGTATATAGAACAGATCTGGCTTTGGGCCACAGAAATTCCCAGTACACATCAAACATTTGTTTGAGGAAACAAAATTAAATATTTCCCAGTCTGCTGACAGCACGAATCGACGTCAGATTGTGAGTGGCTGAGTAGGATGTAAAAAGCGCCATGGTGATTGAGGCAAATGGAGTGAATGGGCAAAAACGTGGCAGATAATGAGCAATGTTATACACTTTGGTTGAGATAATAGAACGACGGCCTACCAATTGAAAAGGGATTTGTTGGAAAATGTTACACGATAAAGAGAATTATGTTAAATTATATTTCCTTCTGCATTCACCTCCGAGGTCCATGTATGGCAGTGAGTTCGGAAGCCAGAAGTCAATACTGGGAGAGGCATTGGCACGCAGACCAGTGTACATAGACCCACCAAATGGGTTGTTATAAAATTAAAGAGTATCTGGATCTATTTTTACAGCATTCACTGAAAGTAATATTTCAGGAACAGAAAGCAGTTCGGTAGATAAATAATGTGTTAATCTCAGTTTCAAGGGGAATTGAGTACAGGATTAAAGGTGTCTTACTGCAGCTTTACAGGGCCTTGGTGAGACCTCAACTCAAACTTTGTGCATTACGGTGTACAGTTTTGGGTTCGTACCAAATAAAGGACACAACTGACATTGAGAGTCTATACAGAAAGATGTCGATACTGATCTCTGAGATAACAGACTTGTTGTGGGAGCACAGTTTAAGTTGACTGCTCCTGTATTCCATGGGGCTTAGGAAATTGAGTGCTGATCTCAAGGAAATATACAAAAAACTCTGAGAGGCGGAGAGAGACTTGAAGTCGGGATGACAATTCCCCTGGCTGGGCTGTCTGAATCAAGGGGCCACAATGCATTGACATGAGAATAAATTACTGCACTCAGAAATTATGGAACCTGAGGAATTCTCTCCTGTGGAGGTCAAGGCATTGAATATAAAAAAGAATTTCTAGACACGCAAGTAATGGAGAGAGAGCAGGAGAATGCTGTGGCGATCGAGGATTAGCTCTCGTGACAGGTAGTTATCCACAATTGTAGTAGGTGGTGTTCCTGTGGAACACTGCTATTGAAAATAGTACAATATCAATAACGGGACCTCTGGGAAAGACATGATAAGGGGGAAACCACCATAAGTATACTAAGAATTGAAATAGAAATAGTATTTAATGGAACAAAAATGATAGTTCAATGGAAATAAATCTTTAAATCAGATATATTTCAATGAAATGGCAGCGTAAGTGCAACACTTCAACATTACAGTCACTAACTACAGCACTGTAACTTTCACGAATGTCCTCATCAGAATGTGCACGAGAAGAATGACCACGTGGATGATGACGTGGAATTCCAGTTCTCCCCAAGGTTCACCCCTGGTTTGAAATAACGTTCCTTGAATACAGACTGCAATTCCCAGTTTCAAACTCAGTTTCAAGGCTTGCAAAGCTGATTGCATTCCTGTTTTAGCTGAACACACTGAATTTTATTTTTTGTTTTATGCAGAGGATAATGAAGCTGGGTTTTGACGTTCAGTTGGTCCCAAGAATTGCATCGTGCAACAGTGAAAGGGAGCTCGCATTGTAAAAATAAGATCCACGGTTCACTAATTGTGTTTCAGCCAAATTTTGTTTAATAAACACGTGTTATAGAAAATAGACAATTTGTGCAGAAGTAGGCAATTCTGCCTTTAAAGCCAGCACCACCGTTGATAATGATCATAGCTGATCATCCTCAATCAGTATCCTGTACCTGCCGTATCCCCATAACTCTTGATTCCACTATACTTAAGAGCTCTATCACAACTCTTCCTTGAAAATATCCAGAGATTTGGCTTCAACAGCCTTCTGGGGCAGAACATTCCATACACCCACCACTCTCTGGGTGAAGAAGTTTCTCCTCAACTCTGTACTAATTGGCCTACCACTTATTTTTATTGGAGAATGTTAATGGAGGAGCAAATTCGAAGGACCGAAGGGATTAATGCATATTTCCTAGTGGTAATCCGATTAAGGGAGATGTACACTGTGTGGGAAAAGTGTGTTGAGGAGATGTTCGGCTATGAACTAAAATGGGAGAGGTTCAATGTGTTGAATGATCACCTCCTTTCCCAAAATTTCTGTGCATTCTGTGGGAAAGCTGAGTAAATGTTGTCACAATCTCTGAAATGTCAGGACGGAAGTCTCTGCAGGTTTGACAGGACTATGCTTCCAATTCCCTTTCCTAATACCGAGGCTGGGGCTGGTTGTTCTGTCTGGTTTTATCCTTTAAAATCGCGGAGCAGTGTGATACAATTGAGTGTCTTGCATGGCTGTTCAGCGACCATGAAAGAGTTTATCACATGACGTGTGTCTGGAGTCACTTTTACGTCAGACAAGGAAAGCACTTGAGATTTGATTTCTGAAATTATATTGGGGAAACAAATTGGTGTTCACCATCTTCAATGGCGTCAAGGTCAATGTTACTGAGAACACTTTTTAGATCTTGATATTTTGTTAATGTTTTCAACTTCCACCAGCTGCCAGAGAATGAGTATGTTCTGGATTGGAAATCCAATGACATTTCCACCACCCATCTCCACATTAATACCCAACGGAAACCAGACAGAGTAGGTTATTGCTGTGCTGTTTGACAGCTCTGTTATAAAAGAACATCCACCAATTTGAAGATCATGATGGTATTGATGGGGTGGTAATTGTTTACTTTCTAATTATTCTCCTCTGAGGGGACTGGACATTGTTGAACAATTATGCACATTGTCAGCAATCTGTCAGAGAGGGAGCTCGAATGAAAAATCTTCCCCAGAGGCACGGCCGGCTGTGCAGCACATCTCTTCAGTGCTATTGCAAGAATGATATCAGGGCACATTTCCTTTGACGTGTCTATTGTGTCAACATTTTCTTCATGTCACGTGCAGCAAACCAAATTCTTTGAAGACTGTCAGCTGTGCTTCTGTGGATATCATGACGAGAGTGACCTAGATCATCCACTCAACACTTCTGATTGAGGATGGTGCAAGTACTACATTCTTGTCTTTGACGCTGATATACAGGGCGGTTACTTTCTTAATGATGGGGATATTTGTGGAGCACTCTCCTCCAGTGATTTGTTTAACTGCACATCGCAGTTAATGTGGCTGGACTGCAGAGCTTTGATCTGATCTGTTCTTTCCAGTGCTGTTGTTTAACAGGTTGTCGTCAAGTTTAGGTTCACATGGTTCTGACCCTGACATGTTTACCCACACTCGTCACTGAATCATAGATCGTCTAAATGGTAATTTTCGACTGAGGGAATATCCAGGAAATAAAGAGTTATGGATTGTGGTTGAATGCAGTTCTACTTGTACCGCTGCTGTGGTCTACAGCACTACATGATTGCGCACTCTCAAGCTGCAATGCCTGAAATTCAATTCTGCTGTCTATCCCAAATCACATCAAGACCCATTCGCTCATGAGCCCTGCACACGGGGATCAACTCTGGTTCTGAATATGGTAACACTTCCATTTGAGTATTTTCATTCTCCCTGGTGTCGCGCCTCAAATCCGACACATCCCTCAAAATCATTTAACTGATAATTATTCAACTGTTTTCCTCTCCTGTACTTCATTCTTTTGTGTTAGATTTTAATGTGCTTCCCTGTGGTTCCCTCTCTGACGATGATTACGAGGTCTGTAATGTCAGTGATGCCAGCTTTATGTGGTTTCAGAATTAATGAATTTATCCATTTTGTGTTATCGTTCATTTCCCGGTATGTGGTGCTCCATGTTGGACACAGCGTTTGAGCACATTTGACACACGTATTTTAAACTTTTTCAAAAACACCAGTGCTGATGAAACTAAGCAGGAATGGCACGATCTGCGCAATGAAAGAACAGTTAATCTCTCAGGTTCGGTAACTCTTCTTCAAAGCATCTAGTTGTTGTTTTTGTTTCATAATTCCAGTATCTACATTTCTTGGTTTTGTTGAAAATTTATCCTGCTCATTCTGAAAAAACTCAACAGATCTGATCTCATCTTCGAAGACAGAGAAACAGAGTTATCATTTCAATTCCTGCCTGATTATTCTTCAGAACTGGAAAGGATTGGAAAAGTGGCTTTTTAATTCCTTCACAGCAGTGGAGGAGTGGTGACAGGAAACAGGGTGTGTGGAGGTACAGCATAAAAGACAAACGGTTTTTTAAATGTGTGTGAAAGAGAAATAGATTTAAAATAGAAAAATTGAGGTTTGAATTTGTGCAATTGATTCTCTCCTTTGAGTGCAATTAAACAAAACACGATCATAGGGATCCCAGGAGGGTGATTGCATGAAAAATTGAGAACAGCCAAAATGGGATCAGGCTGTGAAGTGATTGAAATTAATATTAAATCCTAGAGATTGGAACGTACCAACGTGTAAAATCAGGCGTTACTCGAAGTTGGGTTGTGTATCACTGGAACATTGCAGCAGCCCAGGACCGAAATATTAGCATGAGAGGAAAGTAGGTTATTGAAATAGGAAGCAGTGAGAAGGTCAGTGTTGTTCCTACAGACAGAGCGAAATATTCTGCAGTGTCATGTTTTTTGGTCTTCGCAATGTTAAGGAGACTACATCGTGAGCAGCAACAGCAGGAGACTGGATTGAAAGAGTGCAGGTCAAATGCTGCATCATGTGGAAGGTGTATGCTGGGTTGCTAAGAAATGGCTAATGAGTGAGCGATCTTTTCAAAAACCTGGCGTTATTTCTTCTTCGAGGTAGACTACATTGTAGCACATTGGGACCACTGGACCAACAACTTCAGTCAAACTTTGTTGACAGTTTTTTTAGACTATTTAGTCACACACCATTTCTCATATCGTAACAACAAGGTTGAGGTAGCAATCTGTTTGTCACATGTGCTTCTGACCACGTCGAACCGATTTCATTTGAGTCAACCACATATTTGCAAGTCTGTTGTTTGCAATAGCTTTGTGTCATTTTAACTCTTGTTATGCTGTGGATTAACCATACAATTTTCAATAATCTCGATAACTTCCTTTTTTTTTATTCTTTATTTTGATATTGAGAAACCCAAGGATTCACTACGCTTTCTTACTAAACAAAAAACAGCTTGCCGAGCCACTGGCGATTTCCTGCATTCTGTGTCCCTCTCTCCTTAACCTGGAAGGTTTTATTTGCTAGTCCGCTGGGATCGTCCCTGACTGCAGTGATTCCTAAACGACTCCACAATGATCACCAGCAACACCTCCACAAACTCCTCAGCTACCTCCTTAGAACAATGGGGTGCAGTCCATCATGTTACGTGATTTGTCCGCATTCAGAAATATCAACATCCCCCGCAACTCCCTCTTAGTGATGGTCACTACAAGCACCTCCGCCCACTGACTCTCTTGAAGTTCTGGCAAGCTGCGGGTGTCTTCCACTTTGAAGACTGATGCAAATTGTCTGTTCAATGCCACTGCCATTTCATTGTTACCCATAACGCTTTAGGTCTCATTTTCCAGCAGTCTGACGTTTGCCCTTCTCTCTATATATCTTAAACAAAACCCTTGCAATCGCCTGTCATATTATTAACAAGCTTCCTTATCGCCGTATGTTATCTTATCTACCGTATTGCTTTTATTAGTAACCCTCCACTGGTATTTAAAGGGCTCTTTTTCCGATGGTCTCCCAGTAACCTTTCCCAACATTGTGTGCTTTCTCTTTTGATTTTATGCTGTCCTTGACATCCCTAATCACTCATGGCTGCATTATCCTTCCAAGTATGTTTCTTCTTCTTTGGGATGAATTTCTGATGTTCATCTGAATCATCCCCAAAAACTCCTGCCATTGCTGCTCCATGGTCTTCCCTGCTCGGCTCCCCTTCCAATTAACTCTGGCCAGCTTCTCCCTCACAAATTTATAGTTCAATTACTCAATTCTAATCAGAGTACGTCAAGAAGAGATCAATAGATATAAATTGAAAGAAGGAAGACTGAGAAATGGGACACGAGATTGATTGGAGGGTGTATTATCCAGATGCAAATAGAGAAATGGTGAGGATATCGATGAAGAGATGTCCAAAACGCGAAAACTAGATGAATGGCAGAATTAGATGCACTTCCGTTTTGTTTACCCAATTTCTGTTTGCTATGGTCTTTGTACAGTGCAGGTACAACAGAGTAATATGTTCAAATGCTGCATCTGACGCCAGAAATTTTCTCTCCAATAATATGACAGACACTGGCTGTTGACTGAACCCAGCAGGACAATATGTTTGTTTGCCGGTGGAAAGGCAGTTATCTAAATTACGTTGGGACACCAGAAACAGGAATTTACAACATTCATCCTGACAAGAACGAGAGACTAGAGTTGGGAATCCCAGAAAGAGAGAAACGCTGAGAGAGTGGGAACATGACACCTCAGATGAGGATCAAGTTTTTTTGTTGTTTTAGAAATTTTATACAACGTATACATCACATTACATTAACTGTGTCTCCGTTGTTCATTCTGAACAATCTTAACTTACTGCACGTCCAATGATTAACTACTGTATGTGAAATCATTCTTCCCCCATTTCAAATTGTCCTGTTTTGTTTTCATTTTCACTTGCTATTCCTTCTTCAAAATGCATTCTCTTTATTTCTTTTCATTTTATTTTATTCCATTTGTCAATAAAATATTGGTAACTGGGAGACTAACACTTTACTCCTCTCCAGTTTCCACACCGACTGTCTCCTAGTCCTTTCTGTTTCCTAACCAATGACACAGAAATGCTGTCTCTGACCCTTTAATCCCAATAAAAAAATGCAATTGTAAACACAGCATTTAATTTCGGGCTAAGGCGAACAATCTGGGAAAGGAGAGCCGAGAATACTGTGCAATAAGATGTTTGCATGTTTAGAAACGAATTAATGAAGTGCATAGTGTTAAAGATAAAGTGTTGCTTTATTAGAGTCGTGAGAGGAATCTCCAAATAAATCTGTATTTCTTATGTTTAGGGCAGTTGACTCCAGAGGCAGTATTTAGACTGATATTTGTTGACGTGATGGAATCTTAATTTTTGTAACAACTTCTCGATTTGCTCTTAATTGAGTGGTTACATAAAACATTGTATGTGCATACTATAGCAGAGTCACAAAGCAGGTGAAGACAAAGCATTCGCCTTTCTCTATTACATCTAACATTGTTGGTATAATCGGAGATAGTCGGTAAGACCAAGAGCAGGCGATGTCAGTACCCCACCCAGACCAGCTGTTGTTGTTACAATAAATGTGTTGCAGTGATGGGGTTAAGTGGAGATTCTGTTCAGTGACTGTGACTGACATCAGTCTCCATGGAATCCAACTGAGTCACTGGAGGCTTTCCCTCTTCTACTAATAAGAGACGTTTTAAAATTATATCAGCGAGAGCATCATCCTCAACACGATTGGAATCAACAGCTCAGGAAAGTGGAAGATATCAAAATCTGAAAGTAATAGACTGGAATGTTCCAACATGAATCAGAATAGAAGAAGAATAGACTGGAAGGTTCCAACAATCGATCAGAATCTGAGAACATTAGACTGGAATGTTCCCGCATTGGATCAGAATCTGAGATCATTGCATTGGAATATTACAAAAATGTACAGGAGTTTATATAGTTGTCTTTTCTGGCTTCCACAGGATTGGATGTGGTTAAAATGGCGGATACAATGTGCACTGATAATTATTCAGGCAGGTTACTTTCCCATCCTCGCTATAATTGGTGTTCCTGGTAAGTCTATCTCAGCTCATTTATTAATTCTGTCATTGATTCTGAACGCCGTCGCTCCTTCTGTTGTGTATATTTAGCAAAGCTGTAAAGTACTATATTCGCTTTCAATCACATACACCATTCCCATTTCATGAATTTCGTTCTCTTCACTTACAAACATCTGACGAGGAACAAAATGTTAATATCAAAGACTTCCACATTTTGCCCGAAGCTGATCTATATCTCAATAATCCCTCTATCACCAAATCTGTCCACGACCAAATCCTCAATATCACCAGTCGTCATTTCTGCCTCAGTGCATTTTCTGAATAAACCAACACCGAAACCTTTTCGGTTGCAGTTCTCCTCTGGACTCCAGTTACAGATATTTTGATCAAGAACTGATTCCTGTCTCGAAGTGGACCTATGCCAGGTACAAAGTGTAAACTCAGTTTGATTCTAAACTGTTGTTGCCACATCTTTATATCACCACTTTCAGCATAGCCTGTAACCTAACACGAAGGAGAGCGCAGTGCTCTCAGTTCGTGAAGTCACAGTTTCATTGAACTATTTTGGAATTTAGAACTTTCCGAGCAGGATTGGGTCCCATGTCAAACATCTCCCAAGTGCAGTGCTTCGACGTTTTTACTGAGGGACGGAGGCCATCTCTGCCCCCACTGACGGGAAAACATGAGTTCTGTCCCCACAGTGAAATATACAGAAAATCATCCAGAAATATTCCAGGTCACAGTGACTGTTCAAATTGAGATTCTAAGGGAGATTAGAATTAATAAAGTGAAGTTACCCAAAAAGAAAGTCATTGAACTGAAGATTCTGAAGTTGTTGCATCAGACCAGCCCCAATCCCAGTGTATTCAGGGAGGTGGCAATAGAGCTAGTGAAAGTGTTATTGAATTGTTCAGCACAGAAACAGATTCTTAATTGTAAGCAATCTATGGCTACCACAATCCCAAATTAATCTAGTCCCACTTGCCGACACTTGGGACACATCTCACCAAACCTTTCCTATTCATGTATTTTAAATGTTGTAACGACAAGAAATAAGTATTGAAAATCCTTCAGATCTGTTTATGCGAAGAAATCTGCTTCCTGATATCTGGAAAGTAGCTTTTGTAACCCCAAATGTTGAAAGCGGGAGGGAGAGGGAACACAAATGAATCTAAATAATGGTCAATTTGATGTATGCGCTGAGGAAAATATTGGGACTTTTTTTATAAGAAACGTGATAAATGGAGGCATGGGGAATCATAATGTGACTATGTTGTGTCACCTTAGCTTCAGGAAAGGAAAAACATCATTGAAAAACCTATGGTGTTTGTGTCAGTTGAGATGTCCACAAATGAGCACCCAGTGGCACAAGTCGATTTGCATTAGCAGTATTCTTTCGATGTCGTCATTGGCAAGTGAGTGTAAGTTCATGAGTAAGGTGGGATATATTACGTGGTTTTGGAATTCTTTAGTGGAGATTATACAGAGGTCAGCGCCCATTCCTGCACTGAAGGCCGTTACTCACGGGATATCACACGGATCAGTATTTAGACCACAGCAATTTGCAAGGTAGGCACATGATTTGGATGAAGGTAACGGATAGCATAGATCTCATTTTACATTGATTAAATTGTGCGAGGTTGGAAAATGTCGTAGTCTTCAAGGACCTGCATGTCCTTGATCAAGAGTCACCAAAAAATACATCCAGGAGTCTTAAAGTCATAGAGTCTGACAGCACGCCAAGTAATCCACACTGACCAGTTACAAAGCCAAAAGTATATCTGGATACTTTGAGACAGGACGTGTTTTGCTGAATATAAAGTACAGCCACAGCTGCCAGTTAATGGTCAGAGACTTCCAAATGTAGCAACGTTCTGCTAAACAGATACCTGAGTTTTGGTTGTTGACTCGTCAACAATTCGAAATTTACCAATTCGTTTTAATGATGCACAGGATACCAGAAGCCGCTGGAAGCTGAACTTCATTGTGTTGACACATGGAACCAATCACGTTATCAGAATGAAATGTGTCATGGAAGTATATAAAACCGTAATTTTGAAAATTAGAGGAATATTTACAGCAATCGAACAGCCGAGGTACTGTTGTATGGGTCGGGGAGCAAACTGGTCATCTAACATTTTGATCTCAAATAAATTTCAAAAAAAAGCTCCCGATGAAAGATACTTCTTCATATAAAACCTACTTGCAGGAAACAAACGATGACCTCGGGAGGTCCGCAGCTAGGAAATTGTAGACAGCGGATCAGACAGAGACTGTGTGCTCATGAGATTAAGTGAGTGCAAATTTTCATATGTGGATTATTGGAACATCATTTTTTTAACACTTGGATTAAGATAGCAAGCATTAAGAAAAGGGAGTCTGAATTTGTGAAGAGTTGTTGTTTATTGCTTACTATTAGAGATCAGATTTTTTTAGATACTGGAATTTAGGAGGTCTCTGTCACGCATGTTTTAACAGATTACGAGGCGTGGTGAGCTTTTTGGGAGTTTTGCTTAATTTACAGAGGGGTTCGACATCGACTTAATAATAGTTTGGGGGCGTGCCGTTCGGGGTTTGGACAGATGCAAACGGATTAGCGGCATAAATGGTCCTCGCGGATTCTAACATTTGGCGATTGGGTTCTTGGATCTTTATATAAAATGTAGGTGAGAATATGTGTTTAACTGTGATTTATTGTGGTTGGTTCAATTAAAACCAAGATAAATTGTTCTTAACATTGCTAAAGACGTTCTGGGGTTTGAAAGTGATTTCAAAATTTGCCAAGAAAGTTTAGAAAGTCAGAAGAAGGGCATTCTTTTAGAACTACCAAATATGTTAGAATTGTGTTTAACCAGGGACAAAAGGAAATCAGAAATTGTGATGGAGTTTTTCAAAAACTGAGGTGAATGAGATAATCAGACAAGTTCAGTGGAGTCAGATAAAAATAAATTGCAAATGTGACAACTGAAGTTAGAAGTTAAAGAAAGACACAGAAAGAGAGAGAGGGAGAGAGACCGGAAAAAGAAAGAGAGAATTTGAACTTCTGACGTTGCAAATAATTCAGTAAAGTCATGTTAACAGGACGGAGATGAATGGAGACAGCAGTGATATGTGCAGATATGTTAACACTTTGCCATATATCGAGGACAAAATTTCGAACGCTTTTTATTTCATTTGAAGTATTGGCTAGGCAGCTGGAGTTGCCAGTTACTTCTGGGTAACGTTAGTACAAATTAAGCTAGTAGGTAGAGCTCGTCAGGTATGCGCAGTGTTGCCAGATGAGGGATCAAGAGATTATGCAGATGTGGAACAGACTATTTTGAGTGCTTTCAATTGGTACCAGAAGCAACAGATAGCGGCTCCGAAATATAAAGATGGAACCAGGTCAGACTTAAGTTGATTTCAATGACCTAAACATATTAAGTTTGATAGATGGTCGTGGGCTTTTAAAAGAGACAAGTCGTATGAGGCGATAAAAGACATTATTCTGCTGATAGAGTTTAAACGGTCTCTTTGAGATATGATAAGAATTCATGTGAATGAACGGAAAGTTGATGAAGTGAGGAGAGTTGCAGAGATGGCAGGTAAAAATGCATTTGTGAAATTTAGCTTCAGGCAAGATTTTCCTCTCGTGAGGGACAGAAATTGAGAGTAGGGGGATCTTACGCAACAAAAACAAAGTGTACAGCACACTAGTAATGTTTTACCAAACGTTAAAATGGAGCCCAAGTGGGTTCAAAGGAGGTGCAAGCCCACAGGTATTTTCACTACATATGAACTGAGCTCATAAAATTACAGAGTCAGTGGTTTAAGATGAAGACTGGGAAAAGGTGTTTTTACAGCCGTAATTTGTGACAGACAAAGTAATTGAAGAAAGGCACTGTTGGAAAAGAGACTCAGCCAGTGGCATTAGGGCAAGCAGTAAAGGAAACCACAAGAAAAATCGAAGAGCTGCAGTAAAGTGCACTGCCTGGGCAGGGGTTTGATATGGCGTTAGTGCATGATCTCAATATAGAATTTGTCACTTTATGTCAAGTATATTCAGAAAGAGGAGAGGGAGAAAGTCAACAAGTTACAGTTTTGCGAGATATGAGATTTGCTCAGTCTCGAGTAGTCGACAATTGTGGCTCTCGAAAAGCACAACAGATCAGACAGAAACCAAAGAGAAGGTCAATCGACATATCAGCCATAAGCCCTTCATCTGCAATGTGATTGGGGGGACAAGTGTCGGAAAGATAAATAGAAGGGAAAGAAGTTGTGCTGGTACAAAAGGCACTGGGAAGGTGACAGGATGATGAAAGTGGGAGCGATAGTGATCGGTCTGAGGGGAGGTTGCAGTGGATAGGTGGGAAGGAAGATCGACAGTTCGGACATATCAAGAGGGCTGTGCTAATTTGGAGAATTGGATCTGGAATGAAGTGAATTTGCCTGACTCTCTGATTTTCTGTGACTCTCTGTGATTATCTGTCACTCTCTGAGACACTCATAGAGCCATTGTACCAGGCTCCACCACTTCATCTGGCAGGTCACTCCATACACGTACCACCCTCTGAGTGAAAAGGTTGCCTCCTAGATCACTTTTGTATCTTTGAAATCTCACCCTAAACCTATGCCCTCTAGTTCAGGACTCCCCCACCGACAGGGAAAAGACTTTGTCTAAATACCCTATAAATGCCCCTAATGTTTTTCTAAACCTCTGTAAGGTCACATCACAACCTCTGACGCTCCAGGGAAAACAGGCCGATCCTATTCAACCTTTCCCTGTTGCTCAAAACCTCCAACCCTGGCCACATAATTATAAATCGTTTCCGAGCTCTTTCAGGGTTCACAACATGTTTTCAATAGAAAGGAGACCACAATTGCACGCAATATTCCAACAGTTGTCTAACCAATGTCCTGTACAGCTACAACACTACCTCCCAACTCCTGCGCTAAATGCTCTGATCAAGAATGGACAGCAGGCCAAAAGCCGTCTTCACTATCCAAACTAACTGCGACACCACTTTCAAGGAGCTGTGAACCTGCACTTTAAAGTCTCTTTGCTCAGTAACACTTCCTACGACCTTAAGATTAAGTGTATAATTCCTGGTAAGATCTGCTTTTCCAAAATGCAACACATCCTATTAAGCTACATTAAGCTCAATCTGCCACTTCTCAACCATTGGCCCATCTGATCAATATCCCGTTTTAATCTCAGGTAACCTTCTTCGCTGTCCACTACACCTCCACTTTTGTTGTCATGAGCAAAATACGAAATATACCTCTTATGCTCACATCCAAATCATTTATATAAATGTTGAAAAGGAGTGGGCCCAGCACCATTGCTTGTGGCATTCCACTGGCCACAGGCCTCCAGTGTGAAATACAACCCTCCAACACCACACACTGTTTTCTTCCATTCAGCCAGTTTTGCATCCAAATGGTGGGGCAGGGGAGATCTGAAAACTGGTGAAGTCGATGTTGATCCTGTGTGGTTGGAGGGTGCCAAATGTTCCAACACCTACCGGATTCATCCTCTCCTCCAAACTATCAGCATCACCCCCCCACCTGAATCTACCTATCGCCTTCCGAGCTATCTTCCGCTCAGCTCCCCTGCCACCCTCTTACTCATCTCTCCACTCTTTTCTCCAACCCCCCTTTCGTGAAGAAGAGCTTACACCTGAAACGTCGACTCTCTTGCTCCTCGGATGCTGCCTGAACTTTTGTGCTTTTCAATGCCACACTCTATTCTCCAGAATCTGAAGTCCTCACTTTCTCTCACCTTCTAATCGTAAGAGATGTAAATATTTGCATTATTTCTGACATGTTACCCAAGTCGGTGATAATTTGTGGAATAAGGGACCGAAATTAAGGATTCTCCTGTGTAAAGCAGTTTGGACAGCCAAATCAAGATTATGAGAGTGATTGACGAGTGGCAGTTCCAGAAATACAGTTTGTTCTTGGGAACGACTTAATACGTTCCAAGGTGTGTGTGACAACACTTGTGGTGGAGAAACCAAAGGAAGACCATTCAACAGAGAAGTTGAAAGAAAAATCTCCTCGAATTTTTCGAGACTGTGTAGTAACAAACTCCCAATCTCATATATTACAACAAGAAGCAAAAACTGACGAAAAAGACGAAAGACTTGATGTTCATATAGCTGACACCCTGTTTTATGTAACGGTCCAGGAAAGGAATAAAAATATATTTTCCAGCGTCATTAACTTAAAGATATTATCCTTAGATGAAAATAGAGACCACAGCAGGTTCATGCAGATGGGAAATTGGAAATGCGCCAGACTATGACCCTGTAGCACATAGACAGGATCTGTTACGAGGAGCACATAAACTTCCTGTAGGAGGTCAATGAGGTGCACGGAAGACTCAGGCTAGAGTAAAAAAGCATATCTCGTGATCTAATATGCAGTAATAAAACGAGCAACTTTATTGCCGACTCTTAAATTTAAAGAACATTCCACTCAGTTTATGGTTAATTGTGTAGGTCTCCTTCTTAAAAGAGTGTGCGAACAAATATTTGCTAACCATAGATTTCCAGACGCAATTCTATTGCCGAGTGTTAAGGCAGAAAGGGTGGTGGAGGATTTGGTAGCTTTCTTTACTCAGTATTGGCGACCAGGAGAGATTGAAACAGACCAAGAGTCTCATTTTATACCTCGGTTGTTTAGGGAAATCATGGATGGCTTCGGCATACAGCACGTTAAATCAAGTGTTTACCATCCTGAATCTCAGGGCTCCTTGGAAAGTTGGCATGAGACAGTGAAGACCATATGAAAAACGTACTGTCATGATTGTCCGAATGATTGCGATAAAGGTGTCCCATTTATATTGTTTGCCATTAGAGATGCCCCAAATGAGTCGACTCAGTTTAATCTCTTTGAGTTAATATTCGGACATGAAGTGAGAGGTCTTTTCAAATTAGTAAAAGAGAAATTGACAGAACCGAAATCGGAGGTCTCACACTTGGGTTATGTGTGTGAGGTGAGGGAGAGATTACATAGGCGAGGTGAGTTAGCTAACCAGCACCTGAAGAGGGCACAGCATAGAGTGAAGCAAGATGCAATGAAAAACTCTGAAATTAGGATGTTTTCACGTCTGGATGACAGATTAGTATTGCTACCAGTAGGAGTAAATCCATTCAAAACTAGATATAGTGGAATCTTCCAAACTGAGAATATATGAGTTTGCTAAATTATCTGGTTAAAATGCCGGATATTAAAAACAATGTTATTCGGAATTTCATGTGAATATGTTGAAACCTTTGTAAAACAGAGACAAGTACAGGTGAAATAGGTGTTACATGCCGCCCCTCAGAAAGAGAAATCAAATCCAGATGTCATGCAGTTTGATGGGTCTCAAAACATTAAAATTACAACAAAGTCTTTGAGGAGTGGCATCGGATAGTGAGCTATCTGTCGCAGGAACAAAGAACGCGGTTGCATATTTGTTGCAGTAGTGTGAGGGCATATGCAGAAAAAAAGGTATGAGGACTAACACTATTGTGCATAAAGTGGAAGTAGGGAATGCTGTTGCGATAAAATAAACACACCTGCAGGCTGAATCCTCTCAAAGCCACAAAGGTCCAGAAGGAATTGCATGTGACTTCCAGCCAAGGCATCATCGAACCGAGTCAGAGCAAGTGGAGTTCGGTCTTTGTATTAGTTGACAAACCTCATGTGACTCAACGATATTGTGTGGACTATCAGAAGGTCAACGTTGTAACAAAATCGGACTGGGATCCAATACCAACATTGGATGACAGCATGCATAAAGTTTGACAAGCCACACACATCACGAAGTTGGAGTTACTGTGTGGTTACAAGTAGGCACCTCTATGAAACAAAAAGGTCCTGCCAAGATCACATGGGACGTATGGCAAAGCTCGTTGAGCGATTAAAAAAAGCAAAAATGGAAATAAACGTAAAGGAAACAGGATTCACGAAAACAGTGGTGACGTCTTCGGACATTACATTCGGCATTGAAGATTGATCGTTTGGAAAACAAAGACGAAGGCCACTAACCATTTTCCACAACCATCCACGAAGAAATAGATGCTTCAATCTTTGGGACTGAGTGAATTCTATCTCACATTTGTTGCCAACGTCAGCAGTGTAGTGACACCACTGATGGATTCACTAAAGAAAAACACAAACGTTTGAAGGACAAAAACATGCCAGGAGGCATCTGAAGCAGTATTAACCACTGCATCATCTTTAACTGTACCAAATATTTAGAAACCCTTCAAATTCGTGACTGATGCTAGCGATATAGTGGTTGGAGATTTTTTTTACAGGGAGATAATGATGGAATTGAATGAATAATTGGTTAGTTGTCATAAACGAAACTAATTATACACCACAAAAAAACTTCATTATTTAAAAAGAATTATTGAGTTTGGTACTGGCTTGACAATACTTTTGTGTTTAGATGACATGCAAATTGTCAGACAGTTGTGTTCAATAACGTCAATTCACTCAAGTGTTTCCAACGATGTAAAGACTGAAATGTAAGACTATTTCATTGTAGTCTTATGCTAAAGAATTTTAATTTCAAAAACGTACATATTGCGGCTCGTAAATATGTGATAGCAAATGTGTTATTGCGGATTTAAAGGGAAATGTGTAGATAAACTTTGACTTCTTCCAATGTTATGGATGTGTACAAAATTAATGTGAAAGGTATAACTTTGTTTAATGACCTTTGTATTTCATAGTAATGGGATGAAGAATTAAAAGAAAAATATGGACCCATCTTTTCGTTCTGATGTATTTTCTTTCTTAAGTGGTGAGCTGTTATGAAGTTGAAGAAATGTCTGGTCATTTTAAGATGGAAAGTGCATTGCTGAATTTAAAGTACAGGTACAGCTGCCAGCGGGCGGCATGGTGGCTCAGTGGTTAGCACTCCTGCCTCACCGCACCAGGGTCCGAGCTTCAATTTCATTATTGGGCGACTGTCTGTGTGGAGTTTGCACATTCTCCCTGTATCTGCGTGGGTTTGCTCCGGGTACTCCGGTTTCCTCGCACATTCCAAACATGTGCAGGTTAAGTGAATTGGCCAGGCTAAATTGTCCATTGCTGTTAGGTGCATTAGTAGGGGTGGGTTACTCTTCGGAGGTCGGCGTGGACTTGTTGGGCTGAAGGGCCTGTTTCCGCACTGTAGGGAATCTAATCTAAAGGACAGACTGCTCCAAATGTAAGAAGTGGCTGTGAAATAGATACCTGAGGTTTTGTTGTGATTTGAAAACAATTCGAATATAAAAATAAAAGTTTACATTATTGCAAGGATATCAGAGGACAATGGAATTTGAATTTTATTGTTTTGACACCTGGAAACAAACCAGATTATGAGAATTTATGCAGAAGTATATTAACCAGGTATTTTGCAATTCGAGGATGAGCAACTGCCATTGAACAGCAGAGAAACTGCTGTAGAGCCGGACAGCAAACTGGCTAATGAACACTATCTTGGTCAAACAAAGCTTCACATGTTACACCTACTTGTAATTAAAAAGAAATAAGGCAACTCAGGGAGATCATCAGCTGGAACAGTGAACACAGTGGATAAGACAGAGATTGTGTCGTATTGAGAGTAAATTAATTTAATGTTTATAAGTGGATAATTGTAACAGCATAATTTAATGGAGTTGGAGTCAGACAGTACGTTGTTTGGAAAAGGGAGGCTTGGATTTGTGAATCATTGTTGTTTAGTCTGCCGTGTTAAAGTTAAGAAACTAAATTGTTATTTTTCTTGAAATACTGGAATGTCGGAGCTCTCTGCCGCTCACGTTTCATCAGATTAAGAGACGAATCGAGCTCTTGAGGATGTTTGATTTAATTAACAGAGGGGTTCGACCTCCGTGTCAGAAATGTCCATCCACACCATGCCCATTTCCTTGCAGCTGGTCGATAACCTTCTAGTCCCTTCCTATCCATATATTTGTCCAAATGTCTTTTACGTGGAGTTAATGTACCCACATCAAACAAATCCACAAAAAGCTCAATCCTTATGAGTACTAGCCTCTGTGTTAAAAAAAATTGCTTCTCCGGCTCCCTTGTATTCTTTCCTGTCTAACCTTGCACAGACGCCCCCTTGTTCTCGATTCTCCGCTCCTTGTGAAAAGAGTGTGAGCAATCACCCTCTCCGTGTCCCTCGTGATCTTATACACATATATAAGGCCCCCCCGCATCCTCCTCTGCTCGAAAGAAAAGTCTGAGATTCTTCAACATCTCCCTTTAAGTCAGACCATTGAGAACTGGCAATTTCTTTGCAAATTTCTTCTGCACTCTTTCCAGTTTAATGACATCGTTTCTGGAACAAGTTGACAAAAACTGAACACAATGCTCGAAGTGCGGCCTCACCGAAGTCCTGTGTAACTGCAACATAATTTCCCAATTTCTATACTCAGTGACCTGACTGACGATGGCCAGTGTGCCAAAAGCCTTTCTCCTGCCCTGCCTAACTCTGACTCCACTTTCAGAGAACCGTGAACATGAAATTCAAGGTCTCTCTGTTTCTTTGCTTCAGGCCCGATAATTCATCGCGAAACTCTTACTTTGATGCGAAATTCCAAAATGCAAAGCCTTCCACCTATCGATATTAAACTCCATTTGCTGTTTCTCGGCCCACTTCCCCAGGTGATCAAGGTCCTGCTTCAATTTATGATAAACTTACTCACTGTCAACAATGCCACCTACTTTAGCATCATCTGCAAAGCTACTAATCAGGTCTTGTGCATCTTAAAGCTGTTCAGTGATGTAGATAACAAACAGCAATGGTCCCAGCACCGAGCCCTGAAGTACTCTACTCGTCACAGACCTTCAGTCCGACAAATATCCTGCCACTATTACCTTCCACTGCTTAAGATCAAGCAAGTTGTGTATCCAATTTTACATCTCTCCCTGAATTCCATGCGATAAAATTCCAGACCATCCTTCCATGTGGAACCTTATCAATCGTCTTACTGAAATCTCCAGAGACGACGTCTACCGCCCTCCCCTCGTCAAAACTCCTGGTCACTTCATCAAAGAACTGGAACAAATTTCTTAATAAGTCCCATGCTGACTGCTGCTCAGTCCAATGCTGAATTCTGCTAATCAAACCCTGTTTAAATGATGAGAGCAGGAAGTGATAAGTTGTCCTTCGTTATAAAATGATTCCAGTACATAAGTAAAACCATCTTCCTGCAGCTGGAGAGCCTTGTTGAGAGAATATTTGCGAATATTTGATCTCCTTTGTAAGGAATGAGCTCCTTTCCACAGACTCAGATGTTGATGCCATGAGGAGAGAATGAAGAAACTGAGTGTTTTCCCTGCAGAGCTGCGAGAGAAGAAGAGATGTTTTCGCTGAAACCTGAGGTTCTGCCGCGGTGACTTCTTTCCAAAAAAGACATGGATAGGGTGAGCAATACCACAATCCCCATTTCAGATCTTATTGTGGGGAGGGTAAAGTGTGGGAACAAGAAGACGTTGAGAGGGCATTTGAATATGTTTGTGCCGAGGAAGATAAGCTGACGATCTCCCACAGAGATGTCCCGGGAGTGAGATGATTGACATTCACGAACCATAAACATCTTCCTTTGTGCTTTGATTGACTACAGCCACTGGAGAGTTTACTCTGATTCCCATTAACTCCAGTTTTGTTAGCTCGTTGATGTCAACCTCAGTCAACCAGTGCCTTGATAACAGTACAAGTGAACATTAACTCAACTCTTGTTTTCACCTCTTTTATTAATGTCAAACACTCATGGTATAGGAATAGCAATTGTTTAATTCAAACAGAGTTAGTGAATGTCAGGCATTCTCATCAGAGTGTAAGTGGAGCGAGATGACAGATAGTCTTTGAAGAAGAGTTCGATGGATACTGATCTGCCATATAGTTGAGGTCGAAGAAGAATTGGGCATGAAGGAGGATATGAGACCGGGTGAATATCAGCGAAAATCTTAGTGAAGGGCAAGGCAGGCTTGCGGGGTGAACGACATGCTCCTGTTTCTGATGTTCTCACATTGTGTTGTTGGAAATTTAGTTGTTGTTATTTTTCTGGAAGCTCTGTTATTGAATGTTGCAGTCACGGAGACGATTTTGTTCTCCTTCTCTGGATGAGATTTTGGGGCTGTATTCACAGTGAGTCTGGGTCTAAAACATAATCAATAAATGAAGCACAAATTGCAGATGATGGAGGCTCTGTGAAGAGAGATACGTGGCCTCATTCAAATCCAAACTGGGTTTTCCAATTATATTTCCCAACCTACCCCAAACCGTGTCTGATGGCCTTTGGGGTCTGACTGGTCTCCTCTGCTTCTATGCTCCAGGTTATAGGGGTACGTGGCCACCAGCCATTCCTTATAGCAGGCCTGAGGGGCTGATTGGAACTTAGGAACATGGGACTGAGAAGCAGGAGTGGGTCTTTCCACACTTTGAGCCTTCTCCTCCCGGCAGTAGGAGTGTGGCTGATCAGGCTGTGATCTCAACCAAACCTTCCTGTCTTTTTCGCATTATCCGTGACTCAATTCACTGTCAAATATTTAACTAACTTAGCGTTGAATCAATATGGACATAGAGACCCCACAAACGGGGTGAACAGAATTCCCATTCGAAATGTTCTTTCTCAATTTCTGATCATCCCTCTTATGGAATTAGAGAGTCATAAAGCATGGAAACATACACGGTAGTTCCATCTGTTCACTCTGAACAGATAACCAAATCTGATCTTGTCCTATTTGCCAGCATATGGCCAACCTCCGTCCTATTTAAGACACTGTTTACATGTACTGCCTTACCCGCCTTCACCACTTCATCTGACAGCACTTCCCAAAAACACACCACTCGCTGTGTGAACCATTTGCCCGATGGTGACTTTCAAAGCATTCACCGCTCGCCTTCAACTTGTGCCCTCTTGGTTTGGACTCCCATGTCATGGGAAACACTCTATGGCTATTCTGACATTGCATGCACCTGATGATATTTATAAATATCTGGACTGTCACCCCTCAGCGTCTGACAATCCGGAGGAAACCGCTCAACCTTTCCAGCCTTTCCATTGAGGGCAGACCCCCAGTCTGAACATTGTTTTGAATCTTTTCTGCAGCGAACCGATCTGTTCACAGTATTCTTAATGTCGCTTGAACAACATACTGCACAGATGCAACACATCACCTCAGCTTTTACGCTCATTGCCCTGACTGATTAAGGCAAACGTGCCAAATTTATTCTGCACCACTCTGTCTCCCTGCGACTTGACTTTCAAGGAGTTATGCAGTTGGTGACCAAAGTCTCTTCTCTTCTATAAAAAAAACCAGGAACTTAACATTAAGTATATATTTCATGTCCTGATTTGCTTTTCCAAAATGCAAAACAGCATACTTATCTAAATGAATCTTCATCCGACAATCTTTGCCCCATTGACCCATTTAATTGTGGGGCCGTTGAACTCTGAGATAATTCAATACATCACCTTTTAAATGTCATTTGTAAACTTAATAATTTGTAAACTTGATATTATATACACATCATTTATATAAGTGATGAAATGCTGTGAACTCAGTGCTGATTCTTCCAGCACACTGCTGGACACAAGCCTCCAATCAGAGAAACAGCTGTCTTTCTTCAAGCCAATTGTGAATCCAATTGACTAGCTTTCCTTGTCCCATGTGACATAACGTTACTAATCTGTCTACCAAATGGAACGTTATGGACACCCTGCTGAAATATATACAGACAACGTCTGGCAAACTTTTTTCATCAATTTTCTTTATCATCTCTTCAGAAAACGCAATCAAATTAATAAAACATGAGTTCTACTGCACGAATCCATGTTGACGATCTCTAATCAGTCCTTGCCTTCCCAAATATATGTGAATCCTGTCGCACAGAATTGCCTCCAATAACCTACCCATCAGCGACTGCGGGATTACTGGTCTATAGTTCCGCCGCTTTAAAGGTCACTCTTTCATTTTCGACTCTCACACCACCACAACAACACTCCACCGAGCTGCTCACAACAAATTCTAAATGAAAACAGGGTGGTGATACGGCCGATGATATATGTCTCAGACTGGGTCAGTGTCAGTTTCTGGAAGAAGTCAGGCTGGTTTCTTTGATCTACGAAAAAAGCAAGTTTCTGATCAAAGGCGAAGTTACTGAAAATATGATGGAAAGATGGATGAAAAACTGTTTAGATATTGCAAATATATAATCGATATTTCCGTTTCTAAAAACACTGGCACACACACACACTCACACACACAAACGCACACACGAACGAATGCGCGGGCTCACACACACTCACAGAAACACGCACGCACACACACACATGCATACACAACCGCAAACCTAAAAGCAAAATTTCTAGTTTTATCTTGAAAGGACTTTATACGAATATTACTGAAACTCATGGCAAATTGAAAAATAGAGACATTGTGCAAAATGTTATTCTTATTCTGAAATATTCTGCTCATACAAACTGCTCACAATGGGATTTTATCCTGGAACGTTGGATTTGGTTGAATTCCCTCTGCTTCCTCGGTGAGGAGATTCCAATGATTTCTGGTCAGGAATACCACACAAGTCTTAAAGATGATTCCGTTGTTGTTTCGCTCGCCCAGATTGCTGTTATTAGGAAAAAGGAAGGATAGAGAGTGCAATGGGCCGTCCCTTCTCAAGCAGATTACATTTTCTTCCTCTCTATTAAAATACACCATAATGTTATCCTATACAAAAATGGACCATGTGAGATCTCCTTGAACATTGTCAGAACTTTGACTCCATCACATTTCCTGCTCCATATAAGTACATCTTTGCTACTCTCATATACAGAACCATTTGCTTAGCAGAACATGCACCCGATTGATTTAAATCTTTCCCCTCTCACACAAAACCTATGCTCTCCAGTTTTGGAACCTGCTGCGTTTAGAAAAAGCCTTGATTATTCACCTTGATATTATTGACCTTGATTTTATTCACAAGGAGTGGGTTCAGAAGAGATTAACCTGGAATTTGCTGGGAATGAGGGAATTGAGTCAGAACGAGAGGCTGGAAATGCTGGGACTTTGTTCGACTGGAGTGTATGAGAATGACGGGTGACTTCACTGAGGTTTGTAACCATGAGGGGTACAGATAAGTTGAAGGTCGTTGTCTTTTCCCAAGACTGGGTGATACAAGATTGGGGATAGTTTAAGGTGAGAGGAGAAAGATTCACAGAAGTCATGCGGCCAATTACTTTATACAGAGACAGGGTTGTGCGTGCAATGAACTTCTAGGGGCAGTGGAGCAAGTGGTACAGTTACATCATTTAAAAGACATTTCGACTAGAACATTGATAAGAAATCAGTTTGGATGGAACTGTAAGCAACTTGCCCTCTCCCGCTCCACATCTGAATGAATCCCTATTCTTTTTCACCCTGAACCAATACTTGTGCAGGGGCGTGGAGAGGCCAGCAGAGGGTCGCATTGCCTCAATTTAAATTACAGAAACATTGTTAGTCTTGCCTCACACAGAGACACAGAGATACACAGTCGCAGGAATTGTTAGGACACGGTGTTGAACCCTTCTGGTAATGTCAACTAAATGCATGAAAAGCTCACCTCGCCTCGTAATCTGTTAAACTATGTGTGGCAAAGAAGTGCCAAATTTCCACTGTTTAAAAAACATCAAGTTCTCTTCAGCTCTGAAAATGAACAATAAAGAACAACTATTCACAACTCTAAGCCTCATTCTCTATGCTGCTTATTACCTGGATCAAACTCTATAACAATATCCTGTTTCAATAAGACACTTATTCAAATTACACAAACGCAATTTCAAAACCCTCAGCAGCTGCTGTTTTCGGTGTCTTCTTCCGCCTGACAATCTCTCTGGGTCATTCGAACTTTTTTAATATGGAGATGTTTCTTAAGAAAATGTACCTTTGATAGAGAGTGCTTTCTAATTTCTTGGAACTGTGTTGATGGCATTTTCTCTGTCTGCAATTTTCAAAATTCCTGTATTTCCTATATGTACAATATCGGATCGTCTCATTGGTTCGATGTTGGAAAAAAATAAGTTCAAAATCGATTTGTTTTTAATATCCTGGGGCATAATTTAAACTGATTGGTTGAACTCGATTTTTTGTCAAATCTGTAACCAGCTCAGGTATTTATTTCACAGCCTATTATTGCATATTTTCTCTTTTCATTTACATGCTGGGAATGCCATCTATTCATATACACAGGTGCGTATAAGCTCGTAGTTTAGAACAGCATTCAGTCTCTCTGAAAGATACTGTACACGCCTTCAGCTTCATAACATTAATAATCTGATGTCAATACAGATAAGTGGAGCCTGCTTGGATTTCTCTTGCTCCGTGGTTTGTCAATATTTAATTCACTCTGGTTTCTCTCAGGATTTTTATTGACCGGTGAGCAGCATGTCGTTACTTGATTCCATCCGTGGGGCATAGATCAGTATTTCACTTGTTCACAATCGTGAATGTGACAGGACTTCAGTTGTTTTGTGTGGACTGTGATGCTGCGACAATCTCAGTGGTTGTAGACGGCAGTAAACTTGGAAGAACGTAACGTATGTGCCGGACAGTCTGGAACTCTACCAGGACAATAACACGTTGTTGTAGTGTTCAAGTATATGGCAGATGATGACAATGTAGAGCAGTGTAAGGTAGAAAGGACTTTGAAAGACAATTTACAACAAAGTTGGCGAGAAGATTTAGCTCGGGTGCTCGTTATTGTGGTTCTGTTCGCCAAGCTGGGAATTTGTGTTGCAGACATTCGCCCCCTGTCTAGGTGACATCCTCAGTGTTTTGGGAGCTTCCTGTGAATCGCTTCTGTGATGTTTCCTCCAGCATTTACAGCAGTTTGTCGCTGCCACTTCCGGTTGTCTCAACGTAGTGTACAAAATCCCATGTAAGGACTGCACAAAACACTACATAGGAAAAACAGGAAGACAGCTAACGATCCGTATCCATGAACAGCAAATAGCCACGATACGACACGACCAGCTATCCTTAGTAGCCACACACGCAGATGACACGTAACATGAGTTCGACTGGGACAATACCAATATTCTAGGGCAAACCAAACAGAGAACAGCCTGGGAATTCCTAGAGGCATGGCACTCATCCACAGATTTTATCAACAAACACATTGACCTAGACCCAATATACCGGCCACTGCAGCAGACAGCTGGAACTGACAACCGGAAGCAGCAGAGACAAGCCACTATAAATGCCGGAGGCAACATCACAGAAGCCCTTCACAGGAGGCTCCCAATCACTGAGGATGTCACCTAAACAGGTGACGAAACGTCTGCAACACAAATTTCCAGCTCGGCGAAAAGAACAACAACAACAACTTAAAACTGGTTATACCGTTATTAAAGGGCAGCAGGAGCAGGCACCCTGAGTGTATATGAGCACAGATTACTGAGGATGCCTGGACAACTTAACATCACAGATTACTTTCAGTATTGGATTGTTTACAGCAGAATAGTTAGGAATGAGTCTCCATGCTCCCTTCCTGGAAGGAGATGGAGACAATGTGTTGTGAGCCCAACCTTCTGCCCACCAAGACCGTGGAAATTCCATTTGCACCGGCTCGAAGTGAGAGCGAATCAGGGCCACAGCCTCTAAGTTGCGTCGGTGGAAGTGGAACTGACAGTGGGTTTAAAGTGAAAGTTTCCCTTCAATGAACGTTGCTCCTTACTCAGTTGGTGGGATGTGGATGTATCAGAATCTCCACTGTCCTCTCCGGCTCGTGCCATGGTCCTCCACACATGGTGAGGGGAGGGGGTGTGAGGAACTGATATCGAGGACTCCACCACAAGGATTGGCCCTTTCTGTTCTTTTCCAGGTTATTTCTCCTCGAATGGGAGAAAGGGAGGGAGGGAGTGATGGTGCAAGCGGGGGGTCCTGCTTTTAGTGTTGGTGTACGTGGAAGGAAAAGGTGAGGTTTCTGGAGGGAGACAGTTTATAGTGTTGCATTTATGCAGTTTTAGTAGTGTGGATGGATACATTGGGGGGAAGAGAGAAAGAGGTACGTTGTGGCATGCTGCAGGTTGAGGGGAGGAGCATGAGTCAAGATTGGAGTGGTGCTGGAAAAGCAGAGCAGCTCATGCGGCATCATGTTGAAGGGTTTTTGCCCGAAATCTCGACTTTCCTGCTCCTCACATGCTGCCTGACCTGTTGTGTTTTTCCAGCACCACTCTCATAGACTGATCACAGCATCTGCAATCCTCACTTTCTCCATGCTGGAGCATGAGTCTTTTTCGTGGGTAGGTGCTATCATAAATATACAGTGAGCGACAGGGAGCAGACAGAATATGGTAACACTTATCCCGACAAAGCGGTGAAGGTTATTGATACTTGTCCTGTATGGCTGGACATTTCTTCAGACCACAGATCTGCGTGGTGAGCTCAGACCTGGTCGGTGGCCTGGTGGTGGGGCCTCCTCTGTACTACCCCATCAAAAGGACGGCTGTACCCCTGTCGACAAATCATGTTGCAATTGCCACTGATCTGCCAAGCTCCGATTAAAACGTGCAGTACAGCTCTGAGCTGAGAAAGCTCAACCGTGTGCTCATTAGCCTTTGAAAGTTGGCATCATTGCCAGGGATCACGAAATAACCAGGGCGATAGTGAGTACATGCAGCTGTTATGGGTGGGAGAATCGGGCTGGTAATAAACGAGAGGGACAAAATGTGGTGGGATATGTAGTTAATGAGGTGCATTCGTTAAGATAGCACGAGGAAACTAGGTCGGCCTCATGTACAGAATCCCGCTGTCACACTCGGTGAAAATGTCACGGAGCTAAATTATTGTTGGAAAGTTGCAGTGCAAAATGCCCATTCAAAACTCCCCATCCTCTGAACTCACACCAGTGTGCTGTTGACCCATCATTCTTGGGAATATTGGCTCCTGTTACACGATCTAACCGAAATGCCGACCTTTCAGCATTCTGAAACCTATGTACACATCATTCCATGACCTGTCTATCGATCTTCCCGTCTCTATCTATATCCCCAACCTCTCCCATTTGTTGATTTTATAAATGATTCCCGCAATCGCTCTCTGGCAACGATTTTCACACCTGCAGTTGCCCTTGTCATGGCACAATGGAGACATGGAGCTGTAAATGAATGGGAGCTGCACATCCTGTCACTTCCAGTATGTGAGCAAGTTTCCTGACGCTGGGCAGCGATCGAACACAGTGAGGCGACAATTGAACACGGGTGGTGTACATAGCTCTCCATGCTGGGAGGGTAAATTGTACCTGGTTTACAGATCAATTCACCAGTGCTCGCTGCATAGTTCCCTGTATTGGTCAGACATTCCAGTTGAGTTTTTTTTATATCATTCTACTGCTGTGGTCTGCACAGCTCCCGTTGCTGAACAGACATCTATTCCGGGTTTATAGATCAATGCTCTGTTAAGATCTGCGCAGTGTTTCATTCAGGACAGATTACTGGATTGGATTGAACTGTGCAATGTATGAATCTTCACAGTGTTCCACTGCTGAGTTGTACTGAGCAGAACTGTCGCCTGCTCTACACAATGTTCCATGGTGCACATGCATGTCCGCTGTGGTTATGGTGTATGGGCTGGTTTTGTGAGCTGGAAAAGAATGTGATATAACTAACGACGTCAGCTGATCTTGCAATGCCTTTAGTTCTAATTCTTGTGATTGGACCCTCCGTCTCTCACGATTTTAATGTTATTGTGTGACCATGTACCGTGCATCATGTTGGTGACTACCCTCAGGCTCTTCATTCAGAAGCAGTCAGCCATTCCCATCATCTTAGAGTCTCCACGTCGAAAGAAAAGATGGTCTCTTGGCAAAAGAACACCCTCCCCTCCCGACAGCCTACCAACCGCATCTAAATATCCCACGTATACAGAGACCAATGGGGCCTTGGGGAGCATCAGTGAAAACACGATCTTGGAGATGAAGCAAGAATTCTAATGTCTGATTGGGTCAGAGTGAACTTTCCAGTGCTCAGTGTTTCATTAAGTCTTGTTATCTCTCTCCAGTAATGTAATATACAGCCCTATAATCTTCCTGTAAAAAAAATCACAGGTTCATATTTACCTATATTACATTCTATCTACCAAGTTGTTGTCTATTGCTTATCCATTTGCAGATTCTTGAATTCCTCTCGATAATTTCAGTTCCTGTCTATCTTACTGTCATTTTATCTTTCGTTAGAACATATTTTTTTTTTCCATTTATGCAAAGCGTTGATATTAGATGCAAATAAATGAGGCCGAAGCACTCTTCATTGTTAAACTGATATATACTAATTAATTCCATACTTGTCTATGCTTCCAGCAAGGTAACCCATCCCCCCCATGTTCGTGTGTAGCAGTTTTGATAGGCTGCGTGTTCCCTTCCATTCCCTATTTCACAGATATGAGAGATTAAAAGATCTGATCCAATTGCTGAGCAAGAGAGTCGACTGACTGAATGACCTCATCCTTATCCAGTTCAAAACTCTTTTTGGGGTGAACATCCTGGTTCAGTATAGTGTCATTGTGAATGGTGCTGAACTTTTTGGAACCAACAGTGATCAGTCCACTTTTGACTTTCTGATGGAGGCCAGGCCATTGATGCTGCAGCTGCCAATCGCCCACTGTGCTTCATGAATGCCCAGTTTCCATTTGCTTGGTCATTTAGACCTATGTCGTACTTCGCAGGCGATAGAGACAGAGAACAAAGTGGGCAGTGTCTTCAATATGAGGATGAGGCTTTCCCTACGCCCGGACTGTGTTCTAGCTGCTACGACAGATACCGTTTGCGACAGATCCATCTGTAATAAGTAGTTTGCTGAGATTATTTCTCCCTTCTTGGTTTCCCTATCACTTCTCACAGTCTGGCTGCTGTCTGTTTGTGATTTTTACCTGCTCAGTCCTTGGTGGGCCTGTCTAGACACTCTTGGTGATGATATTGAAGACCCACATCCAGAGTACGTTCTGTGCCCTTATCACCCTCAGTGATTCCATGCAAAATTACCCTGCACGTCTGATTTTGTGAGTATAACGGTGTCAGACTGTTTCCTGTTCGTGTCAATATGACGAACAAAAGTGACAATGGAGCAAGGAATAATTGTTCTTTTAAAAATAAACACTGAATTAAAAGACAGTCAATCTGAATGTGTTTTATATTCTTAAAAACGATTGTGAAATGCATATGATTGAATGGCGTTCGAGAGACATTGGGACACAATGACCAACATTTTGAACTGAACATTAAGCAGATTTAGTATTTCGAAATGTTATACATATACTGAAGATGAGTTAAGGGTAGACCTCCGAATAAAGAATGACATCTGTATGATGGGAAAGAATGATCGTGAATCCAATGATTAATATTTGCAAAAAATGATTTTGAGTGTGACAGGCAATGAGTGGTAGAGCAAAGTGTGCAGAGGACACATGAACATCTGCGGAAAGATAGAGATAGTTTAGGAGAGTGGGCAAAGGCCTGGCAGACGGAGTAAAACGATGATAAATGTGAGACCATCCATTTTGGAAGGCACAACTGCAAAAAGGATTATTATTAAATGGTGAAAAATGTGCAGCATGCTGCTGTGCAGAGGGATCTGGGTGTCCTTATGCAGGACTCACAAAACGTTGCTTTGCAAATAATTAAGAAGGAGAATGGAATATTATCCTTCACTGCTTAAGGGATGCAGTTTAAAAACAGGGATGTTCTGCTAGAACTGCATGAGGTGCTGGTATGGCCACACCTCGTGTAATGTATACAGGTGTGGCCCCGTTACTTGACCAAGAATGTACCGGCACTGTCGTTGGTGCAGAAGAG
This sequence comes from Chiloscyllium punctatum, assembly GCF_047496795.1. Classification (NCBI taxonomy): domain Eukaryota; kingdom Metazoa; phylum Chordata; class Chondrichthyes; order Orectolobiformes; family Hemiscylliidae; genus Chiloscyllium; species Chiloscyllium punctatum. The sequence continues at coordinate 29,941,656 of NC_092789.1, read as the reverse complement.
TTTCACTCTGTTGATTCCAGAGTAGAAAGCGTTGAATAAGATGGAGAAATAAAGTAGACTGTGACTATGCTCATTGGAATTTATAAGAACCAGTGGGGATCTCTTAGAAAGTTAAAATTATGAAGTGAATAGATAAGATAGAAGCAGGGAGTTTGTTTCCACGGTTGGGTGAAACTAGAAATAAAGAGAATAGCCTCAATATAAGGGAGAACAGATTTAGGACTGAGTTAAGGAGGAACATCTTCATCCGAACGTGTGGAATTCTCTGCTGAGTGAAGTATTTGCGACTGATTTGATGAATGTTTCTAAGGCAAAGGTTGATTTTGTAAAAGTAATGGAAGTAAAGGTTATGGTAAGAGGGTGGATAAGTGGATCTGAGTCTACGGAAATCCAGCCCTGATCTAATTGAAAGGCTGAGCCAGTTTGAGAGGCCAAATGGCCTACCCCTGTTCCTATGCATGATGTTCTTGTGGATAAATCTTAATAATATTTCTTTTCTTAAGCAAAGTGCAAGACCAATGAGATTTGGCGGAGATTTAGACGATAGGCTGAAGGGATCTCACCAAACACCCCACGGTAATTGGTGCTCGACCCTTCGCAGCCAGAATCACGTTGGGTTTCCCCCCTTCATACTGCACGCCATTCCCAGAGACACCCACATATCCCCCCAACTCACCGGAGAACCTGAAATTCCCCAGGTCCAAGGAACCAGTGCCACATTTGAAAGCCCATAGTGCACTGAGAAAGCCACAGTCCATGTGGAACTAGCCTGCAGAACTCCTGATATTGAGACTTGCACGTGGCAAGTTTCGAGACATTACTGCCTTCACCAAAACTGTGATGTGGGCTTTGAAAGGAGCTCCTTCTGTGTGGGGAGATTTACAGGCATGTCTTCCCCTTCCCCCGAGCCAGGATGGAGGCCATGAAATCAGACAATGCCTGCCTGCTCTGAAGATGTACCCAGTCTCGAGCAGTTTCAGTCATCAGGAGGAATGTAGAGAATTATGGTAGAATATTGTCTTTCTCCACTCGGCCAGCCTCAGAGAGACCCAGGGATCATCTCACCATTCCCCTTGAGAAGAATGAACACGAGGCAGCGAGATTATCTTAACATCAAGACAGGCATTAGGAAATATGTCACTGAATCTCCCATTAATGCCAGCAAAGACCATGACACTCAGATTACACAGAAACTACTTGTCTGGATCTTAGGAACCGCAAGGAGAAACAAATACTGGTGGGGGTTACATATCAAAGGCAAAACCACAGGGTCGATTTTGTGCATATTATTAATAATGAATTAGATATGCAAGAAATTGCTGGCAAAACTGAGCGGTTAAGCTAACATATTGAGGAAGAAAGCAGAGTTAATATTTCAAAATAGGGATCTATACTTCAGAACAGTGTTTGTTTCATATCTACATCATCTGCAGCTCTTTGTTTTACTTTAGGTTGGCAAATATTGTGAGTGCTGCAGTATTAAAGGACGACTTTATCTGGGCAGAAGGGGAAGGGGTGAGTTCAGAATTGAAGGAAATGTGTCAGTTCCAGCCGAACGCACTGTGCATCAGAGGTTGGGGGAGCGGGGTGGGTGACAATGAATCCTTGGGTGAAGGAAAAGGTGTGCATGTCGGATGTACCCAGATAGAATTCAACATCATCTGAACAGATGTGAACATTCCAGAGAATGTGAGAGAATGCAGTCATTCCGGCCTGATGACTGGGGCAGCATGGTGGTTCAGTGGCTATTACAACTGCCTCCCAGCTCCAAGGACACAGTTTCCGTCCCACACTTGACTGACTATGTGAGATATGCACATTTTCCCGACGTTGTTGTGGGTTTCCTCCTACAGTCCACCAACCTGCAGGTTAGGTGCACCTTCTATATCCTTGTTCACAGACAATGCTGATGAGAAATATTCATTTAGTATCTCAGCCAACTCCTATGGTTCTACACAGAGGCGGCCTTGCTGTTCTTCACGCTACCCTGTTTGCTCCCTGGTTATCCTTTTGACCTTAATGTATGTGTAATATCTCTGGATTTCCCTTATCGCATTTGCTGAAGATTCCTCATGCACGCAATTTTTCACCCTGATTTCCATTCAGTGTATGACCCTACTGCCCTTGTACTCCTAGATAAATTTACTCGATCCCAGCTCTCTATACCTATCTATTCCTTTCTTCTTTTCATTGGTTCGAACCTGAATTTCACTGACGGTTCAGCATTCCTTAAACCTACCAGCCTTGCCCTCCTCATGAACAGGAACATACTGTTGCTGAACTCTGTAATCATATTTATGAAGGCCTCCTACTTTCTTGGCACTAACATCTTCCAAGCAGCTTTTCAAAAATCTAGCCTACAATGTTCAAAATTCGTCTGACTCAATTTAGAACTTTGACATCTCAATCAAGACTACACTTCTCTCTAAGTATTTTGAATCTAACAGTTCCTAATAAATCTTCTCCGACATAAAAGGCTCCAGAAACAGAAAGACCTCCTTCTGTCCTTGTGTAACTCGCTCAAGAAGCAATGGCCTCCTCCTTTCCCACTGTAAACCGCACAATAACGGAGAATGATATTCTCCTGTCCCTCCGTAACCGGCATAATGAGGATGAATGGTCTTTTCCTATACCTCTGTAACAGGCATGGTGAGGTCAGAACTGCTTCCTCTTGTTCGTCAGCAGCCGTCTTGATGCAGAATGATGTTTCAAGGTTATGGAAGGACTTGACATCAGTTAACTTAAAACCAGGAGCAGCAATGGACAATAGACATTGTACACTGGTTTATGATCTCTGGAAATTTCCGCACCAGTCACCTTATGAGGCTGATATATTACATTATCCTTGCCTCTTTTTCAAAATAGTATGAAATATATACAATCCTGCAGGGCTCTGGCACTACTCCCATATACACGGAAGAAAGAATAAAAATGATTTTAACATCTATGGTCCATCAGTAAGCACCCCTCATCTATTCCATTCTGATGGCGCAGGATGGCCTTCACTGAACATGTTTGTTCGGTGACTTTCCATAATGTCAGTTTCCATGTGTTCCAATCATCCCAGTGGAAGGTTTACATCTCTTAATGATAAATGGTCTCCGTTCAATGTGTTATCCCATATTATTTGCAACATAATCACCAAGAGCACTAACAAGGATCAGCAGCTCCAGAGCGAGGGTGAGAAAAAAGCATAATCCGACAACATTAGTTTGGAATATTCCACGAATTGACAGGTCATTACACTGTGATGATTGGTGTCTTGCTCCATTTTGTTATCGATGGTCGATCGCAATTCAGAACACACAAAATCTTTTCCATATTCAATAAATTTATTATCCAATCCAGGCTATTGTTGAATGTCCCTGGTAAGTAGAGCTGTTCAGTCGTTAACGTTATAAACAATGCTTGACAGTAATGCTACTCTTTTCGTAGACTCTACTCTCCTTGTTGCAGTGATTGTTCCTATTAAGTCTTTGAATTCATATATTCCATCGCTCCCGACGAACTGCATCAGGGAACTTGCTTATTTATTCTCTCTCTCTTTGAAGTGCCGCTGTTGGACTAGTATGGACAAAGTTAACATTACTCAAAACCAGTTTATCATCCAAAGTAAAAGCGTTGTCAGACCCAAGAACGATATAGATCAGTGTGAACAGGACTATAATCTGGTGTTGTATGTTTTTTTCTCCACTTTTATTCTGACAATGTCCCTTGTGGATCTCAACGTTGACCTATTCAGTTTCACTGTGAGCAAACAATCATGACTCCACTTGCTATTTAAGAAATGTAAACATGAAGGTCATCCATCGCCAGTTCTGGTTTGCAAACTCCAATTCCTGCCTCTAACTCCACCCCATTCCTTGCCAACATCTGAGGCTGCAACTGATGAATCACAGATGCAGTGATCCTTTGGCCATGAGCTGGTTCTTGACACCATACCATGCGTATTTCAACAGCTGACAGCTCCAAAATAAACTTCACTGTCTCTTCCCATCTGCTATTTGAACCTTGAACGATGAAACCGTCTTAATGCAGCCAATACTCTGCTGCTGACAGTCCCAGTTTCAAACGTGCAGACGCAATTCCGTGTCAATACTCCATGCCTCGTGCATGAACTCACACCAAACTCCCCATTCATCCGTCATTCCTGTGCAGACTGATCTATATTGTTATTGGGTCTGACAATGCCTTTACTTTAATATTCTCAAGCATGAATTAACAGGTTTCCATGTAATAATCCTCCATCTCTCTCTTCCCATTATCCCAACTCCTGCCAGTTGTTCATCTTTAAACTTAGTTCCTCCACGAGACTTCTTTCTCAGACAATGATTTTCACATCTATCTCTGCTCCAGACAGACACACGCAAGCACACATAAAACCCCTTGCCTTGAGATGATGCATGGATATTCAGATACATAAAGTTGTGGCAGTCCCATTTACAGCCACTTGCAGTATGCGCTGCAAATCTTTCCAGGCTTGGCAGATATCCAGTGCAAGTATAGCAGTAATATACAGGCAAAGTGTTGCAGTGCTCCTCATACTGGGCAGATAGCTCAGCTTACCGAGCAATACGTGAGCATAGTCTGCACAGGTCTCCATGCTGGGCTTTTACCGGTCCTAGTTAATGGTGTCTGGGCAGTTTCGGTCGGGGGAGATACAGAATTGGATGTAATGAAACATTTCAACTCATCAAGCAATATTTTTATTCATCATCTCTTTCTTCTGATTTGACCCACTAAGGTCTAACTCCTCCACTTATTCCCGTCCCCTCTCTTATCATTCCCCCCATTATTCCACATCATGTTGTCAGTCAATTAATTGTCTGTAGCTATCTTTCATGTTATCCCTTTCTGTATCTTTCCATGGCCTTGGTTTTTAGCTCCTTCGTGTGTCGAGTGCAAGCATTGTGAAAGTCAGAAACAATGAAAAGTTTGTCTGTTGGGCTGCTGTTCACTTCCCGGTGTGTCTTATGTGGAGCTCCATGCTGGACGGTGTTTCCTGCAGCTTTGACGCACGTCTTTGAAACTCATTCCGTGTCTGTCCACAGAACGCCAGTCTTTGTCGCTCTCAGTTAATCGTGCAGTCAGTGACACGAGGAAGCCCCTCGAGTAATACTATAAAGGACCAGGCATCGAACTTGTAGTTGAGGGGCTTCTGACTCACTCCTGTTATTGAAACTTTAGTGGAGGTGCTCGGATGGTTTACGAAATATTGTGCTGTCAGCTGACTCAGACTATCAGGGAGACCTGGCGATTTGGTGATCCAAATCTGGATGGAGAATGGGGACTGCATTTACAGCATCTCGGTCTGTAACATGAACAGAAAATGGAGCAGAGGTTGCAGAGAGGTGGAGCTCAGAAACCACGCAGTGAGTGCGTGTGTGTGTGTGGGGCGGGGTGGGGGGCGTTCTAGGATCTGCCATATCTGTCTGAGTCTTAACCTGGGCATGCACACAATCTCACTCTCCCCCTTACACACAGGCACATCAGTCTCTCTCTCTCTGTTTCCTCCCACCTCTCCAACATAAACTATCCTCCCCTCCCCACCCCACCCCCACCCACAGCGATCACACGATTAAATCTGCAGAATGAATGTGGATACTTGCATTTGTGGATACATTACATTTTGTTCAAAGTGCACACACCTTGTAAACAGTCAATATGTCATTTTATCAAGTCATACTTTGGAAATAAACCAAGTCTGATTCCAGGTTGCATCACAGAGAAAAACTCAGGCCTTAAATGCATTGAGGGACCGGAGGGGTTTGTCTCCTTTCCATCGATAATGTCTTAAGTTATCTCCTGGCAGTGACGTGAAATAAAGCCTGGGATTTGAATATTATGCAATCAGAATCTGCACCTCCATTCTAACTGATTAAAGTTTTATGAGCCATCTAAGGTGTGTTCAATTCATGCGCAGGAGTTGTAAAACGCTTTTGTCTTTTCTTCATAACGTCTTCCTTTCTATCTGCACCCAATGAAGGGAAAGCGCTCAGCTATCTCCTGTTTTCAAATCAACCCGTTGGACTGTCACCTGGTGTTGTGTGCTTTTTTAACCACGTCCACCCCAGTCCAACACCAGCAAATCCACTTCGTGGCTTTTATTGGTTAGCCAATCCTTACTCCAAACAAATAATCTTTTTCTCACCGCATGTGCCCTTACCTTGCATATTAACCTTTAGTGAAGCCGTTGTGCAATGCCTTCTGAAAGTCCAGATATAATACATCGAAAGGATCCAGATTATCGACCTTGCTTGTCAGAATTTTTTTTAAAAATCCTCCAGACAGTGACTTGAAATAAATTCTGGGATTTTACCCATTAATCAATCAGAACCTGCATTCCCAGTCTAACTGTTTAAAATTTCTGAGCGAACTTCGATGTGTTCAATTCATGTGCATGAGTCGTACGACGTTTTGATCTTTTCCTTTAAAATTCTGTGTTGAAGGTCTTCCTCTCTCTCTAACACCTAAGGAAGGAAAATTGCTCCGAAAGGTAATGTTCTCAAATAAATCTGTTGGACTATAAAATGGAATCGTGTAATTTTTGACGATGTCCAATCCAGTCCAACACCGACAGCTCCACATCATGTTTTTCTTTGTGGTTAGCCTATTCTCTCTCCAAACGAATCAATTTGCCTTAACCCCCGTGTGCTCTTAAGTTGCATATTTAACTTATGTGAGGCGCCGGATCCAACGCCTCTGGCAATCCAGTTATGCTACTTCTATAGAATCCCCAATGTCGCCCTTCTCGTCACATTAAACAAAACATCGGGCAAATAATTCAAGCAAGTTTTATCCTTCACAAATCCATGCTGGCTGTAATGAATTACAGTTTGACTTTCACAATCTCCTGTTAATAATTTTTTTACGGACAGATTCTAACTGTTTGCATTCGATCCCATCAGCTTACTCATTACATTTCTTTTCCTAGTAAAATGTGTTACCTCAACTTCTTTCCTTTCTATAACATCTATGATTCCTTCCCTGGGTTCCCGTGTAACAGGCACAAGACTAAAATATATGCTCTGCTTGCTGTGTAAAAAAAAGAGAGTCACTGAATGGACTCCTTTTTTTTCCAGGTTTAAACATTCGATTGGCTGAATGATCTCCTGCTGAATCTAAATTATTATTTCGATGGGCTGAATATCCTCCTGGTGTTCCTATGTTATAGTCTCCATTGGCGTGAGTCCTCCTAGTGTTGCTAGGTTATTGTCTCGATGGGCTATTCGTCCTGCTTCTGTTCCTGAATAAGCAGCTCTGAATATCTGAATATCGTTCTGTTGTTGCTGTATAAGATATTTGGAGACTTATGGAATCTTCCTGCTGCAGTGCATAATTCCGAGGGACTGAATTGTTTCATTCTCTTCCTCCATAACAGGCTCAAGATACAAAACAGTCACCTCTTACATCTCTGAAATACGATTGAAGAAGTGATTGGTATTCTCCTGGTCCCTCACAACAAAAACGTGGCTGAAATACTTCCTGCTGTTCACATAAAAACATCTCAAAAGGTTCAGTTTCCTTCCACAGTTCTTGTGCAAATGACGAAATAGGCCGAATGGCCTCACGTAGTGTACCAATTTCCATTCACTTTGTTTCATTTTTCCAATTTTGCATTGTGCATTATGAAGGCGGAATGGTCTCATCCTGCTGTTGTGTAACAGGATACAGGTGCAACATGATCTATTATGGGGAAAGTGAAGACTGCAGATACTGGAGATTAGAATCAAGATTAGAGTGGTGTTGGAAAAGAACAGCAGATCAGGCAGCATCCGAGGTGCAGGAAAATGGCCGTTTTGGGCAGGAGCACGTAGAACACAGCAACAGGAAAAGTAGATTCCTTGATCTTGTTGCAGCTGGTTAGGAGGAGGCTGTTTAGTTTCTGGGTCCTGATACACAGAGTCAGGAAGAAAACGATCAGACCCTCTAAATCTCACACCGGACCAATAATAGACCATGAGTCAAGAATAGAGTGGTGCTGAAAAAGCACTGACAGGCAGGCAGCATTCAAGCAGCAGGAAAATCGATCCTGCCCGAAACGTCGATAACCTGCTCCTCAGATGATGCCTGACCTGCTGTGATTTTCCAGCATCACTCTCATCTTGACTCATCATTTATTATTGGGCCTGTTTTATATTTACTGGGTCTGATTGGCGTCTTCCTGACACGACTAGTCAGGATCCAGAAATTAAACACGCTCCTCCTGACCTGCTGTAACAAGTTTGAAGAATCTACTTCTGCTGTTCCTATCTTCCAGGTTCGAGAAGTGGAACTGAATCCTCAGATTGCTGTGGAATAGCCCTCTGTCACTGAATCTCAAAACAAGATCACCTGTCATTCTTGTAAACTTACAGAGGTATTGGTTCAACCTGCTCATCCCTCCCTCGTACGTTAACGTGATGTTGAGGCTAAGTTGGTTAAAGTGCCTGCTCAGTGAAAAGGTAGATCTCGGGTTCAAACACGAACAGTGGTTGCACCTCATATTAAACATTCCATGTTCAAATTTCTCGCAAATGCCATTTTGTTTTCCGCCAAGTTGTTGATCTAAACTGATCCTCTGGATGGAGACAGGCATTGGATGAACGTGATTGATGTGTTTACAGGAAACAGTGCTAATACTCCACTGCCTAAGTTTGCAACCTTAAGAGAATGTGACAGTTGAGATGATGATGCACTGGTATTATCACTTCGCTGTGCAGCCAGAGATGTAGCAATGTCCTCAAGAGCTAGATTCAAATACTGTTCATGGTTTCTGTTCAGTGTGGGAGACTGCCAGAATAGGCTAAGTTGCAGGATTTAGGCTTTAGTGTGAAAGTATACGTGAGTTTGAATCCCATTGCGGCCTTTTGTACGAATAACGTGTAATGAAGAATAATGTTGTGAATGAGTTCTGCTTAAAACGAACACATCAGAATGCAATATGTTCGTTGCAAAGTGATCTGTGTTGCAACACAGGACAGAAACTTCAGTGGGCTAGTGGCCACACTTTATGTGTAACCAATATAGTGTTGTGGTTATCATATTCACCTCACACGTGAAAGGCCCTTGGGCAGAAACAAGGCTATGCTGCTAGGTCATTGTGCAGGCAAGTTCTGTTGCCCACACTGTGTAACTCAGTGGTTAGTACTGCTGCTTCGCAACACCAGAGACCCGCGTTCAAGTCCAGCCTTAGGTCACTGTTTTTGTGGAGTATGCACATTCTCCCGTGCCAACAAGGGTTTCTGCTGGGTGCTCCAGTTTCCACCCACAGTCGCAAAATGCGAAGGATAGTTATTTGGCCTTGCTAAACTACCCATAGTGACCGGGGATGGGCAGGTTATGTTCACTACTAATGTAAACTGCAGGTTTTCAGAGATTGGGTAGAGAGTGGGTTTGGTTGGGATGGTCTTCAAAGAATCAGTTCAGAGTAGTTGCGTCAAATGACCTGCTTCCATTCTGTAGGGCATCTATAATTGTCATTTTAATTTCAGAAATAAGATGAGGGAACAGTCTCTGAGTTAATTCCAATATCCTATCTTCAGTGAGATCAAATCTGCACACGCTACAACTGTTGTGGACTCACATAGGTCCTGTACAGTCGCAACAACACTTTGCCAGCCTGCTGTAAGGTTCCCACTCAGATTAGAACATCAAAGTCTACCTGAAGGAAGGCACAGCATTGGTGAAAGATCTTTGTCCTTCTTCACTCTACCAGCATAATGAGAGTTCTGGTGAAAATCTTGCAATGACGCTTCAGAAGAACGGGTAAGATGTGGCGTGATAATATCAAAATGGAGTTTTGCCTCGCCAAACATATCGCCTGAATCTGGAATTACTCTTCCCTCGAGCCCACGTTTCTCAAATTCCACTGAATCGAGTAAGGTGGAGTTTAGAAACAGCAAGGAGAAGCAAACATTAAAGAAGAGGGAGAGGGGAGAACAACAGACCAGTTAACTTGATATTCAGATTAGGGAATCTGATGTAATGTATTATAACGAATGTGACTTCAGTCATTTAGAAAGTAATAGCAAACTTTGAGAAAATTATTCTGTACTTTTGAAAGTCAAGTTATTATTTTCAAATTTTTTTGTGTGAAGGTATCTCGTGTAGACATAAAGGATGGAAAACCAACGTATGTGACATTCTTGGATATTCAGGAGGACTTTTAAAAGAATTCTCCCAGTCACTTAGTAGAAAAATTGAAACGATGGGTATTGGGAGGAATATGTACAAATAAGAAGGTAAACGTCAGTTTGACTTTCATTTAAAGGGAATCAGATGTAGATGATAAAGTGTCATACACATAGCTTGTTTGCTATCTCTCCATGGATGCTGTCTGACCCGCTGTTATCTCCAGCATTTGCTGTTTTCAGTGAAGATTACAGAATCTGCAGTTATTTACTCACACTAAAAGTAAATATGTCCTGCATCGCTTACACACAATGTTGGTGAGTCTGTACCTGGAGTACTGTGTCGAGTTTTGGTGTTCTGTTCGAAGAAAGAACATACTGATCACATATATTAATGGGTATTCTCCAGATTAATCCCTCAGATATCAAGATTATCTGATGAGGGATCTCGGCCTGTGTCCCCTCGAGATTGAACGCATGAGAAGTAATCTTAATGAAACTGGGAAAACTCACAGAGAGGGGCCTAAATGAAACAACTATATGGAGAAATGTGAGCAGGCAAGATAAGGAAAACTCCCAAGCTATTCCACAAGGACATCAATCAGGGAACAATATTACCAGGGAACGATTAAAGCCCATTAGAAACGAAGGGGACAATTTGTGTGTGAAACTGGAGAACATTGATAGATTGTTACATGAGAGCTTCACGTTTGTTTTCTTGAGAGAAGGGGGGTACTGGGACAAAATTAAATAAGTTGGACTGTGAAGTTCTAGAGCAGATTGATATAAACTGTGATTGTGGATTAATGGTTTCAGTTGGTATATAATTGCACAAATGGTCCAGATGAGTTTTATCACAGGCTGTCGTTGGAGACAAGGGATGAAAGATCTTGACCAAATTTTATGAAGTTGAATCTGGTCATAGAAGAAATGCCAGAAAACTAATGTGGTCCCACTTTGTGGGAAGGGTGGTGAAGATAGACTAGGGAACTATAGACCTGTGCGTATCAGTTCACTGTTAGGTAAACTACTGCAGCAAATAGGAAAAGAGAAAGTTGATCTCCATTATGAGTAGCAATGTTTGATCACGCATAGCCAGCATGGTTTTATTAGAGTGATATCAATCCGGATGAATTTTATTGCATTGTGGCAAGGGGATCATTGATGTGGTTTCGGTGCCAGGCTTTTGTCAGAGTCCCACATGGAAAACGGATGAAGGAAGTAAAATGTCATATAATCAAGGTTACCTTGGCAAGTTATATACAAAATTGTTTTAGTGGCAGGAGACAGAGAGTTGTGGCAAAAAGCTATTGGTGTGACTGTCGACCAGTGTGCGGTGGTGTATCACAGGGATCAGTGTTGTCGCCCTTATTATGTGTGGTATTCATAAATGATGTGGATGTGAATGCGGAGTGCATTGGTGTGATTATGAAAAGTATATGTATGTTTGACAGTGAGCACGAACGTCACATGTAACGGGAAGGTTCAGATTGAATGGTCAGATATACAGAAAAATGGCAGATGGAAAGTAACCCTGATAAATATGAAGTAATGCACTTTGGATGAAGGGACTAAAAACCGAGGTACTGAGTGAATGACTGCACACGAGAAATCTCAGAGGGTGCATCTTCACACATCAATGAATGTGACTGGTCAGTTTAATGGGCTCGTTCTGAAGGCATTATGGACAGGAGGCATTGTCTTTATTTATTGAGACATTGATTACGAGAATTATACAGGAATTTGGTTAAGCTAAGATGGAATACAGTGTGCAGTTTTGGGAGTCACATTACAGGAAGGACGTGAATGCACTGGACGGGGTGCAGAGGAGATTAAACGGTATGTTTCCTGGGATGGAGGATATAAGCTCTGGAGAGAGCATGGATAAGCTCAGTTATTTGTGAAGGAGCAGGGAAGGCTGAGGGGGACGTAATTCAGAAGGAAAAGATTACAAGGAAAATGGAAACGGTGGAATAGCAGCAGCTGTTCCTATAAGTCAAAAGGCCATGTACCAGAGTAACACGCTTTTAAACTGGAGGGGTTGAGGTTCAGAAATGATTCAAGAATTGTTCTTTTTTAATCCAGAAGGTTTTGGGCTTGGGAATGTTCTTCCTTAGAGGAGAGATATCATGGGTAATCCCACAATCATTTCAAAGTCCGTGGACGAGCACTTGAAGTGTCATAATATTCACGGCTAATGGTCTTGTGTCGGCAAGTTAGACTAATGTAGATTGCATTGTATTTCTGACGGTACAGAGACTGTGTATCTGTGACTGTATGATGCTGGAAGGTTTATCATTGAGAATCTTAAAACAGAAATGAATGGTTTCCTGAAGTGTATTTTATCAAGAATTATATGAGCGAACTGTCAATGTAAATGGTAAGAGAAAACAAGTGAAGTTTCTTCACAGTCAGCAACCAGTGAATGGAAAATGGAGAACAGGGAAATGGCAGAACTATGAAATAAATACTTCAGTTCTGGTCTACACAGAAGAAAACAAATTTTAAAAAAACTCCCAATAATACTGGGAAACCTAAGTCTGGAGAGAATGAAAAAGAAATAGAATGAAGTTCGGAAATACACAATTTGGCAGCAACTGCTGGGACTGTAAGTAATGGGTTCAGACACAGTCAACATAGATTTATGAAATGGGAATCATCTTTGAGAAACTTACTGTCCAATACATTGTGGAGAAGCAATGGTTGCAGTGTATTTGAGTTTTCAGAAAGCTTTTTGATAAATTCCCAATCCTAGTGCGCAAAATGAAATCTTGTTGGAATGGAGCTGAGACATGACTATGGTTTTTGAATAGGGCAGCTGACAGGAAACAGTATATAAGATTAAAACGGTTACTTTGTTGGAGTGCAAATATCGTGGGATATCGCAGGGATCGGTCCCAATGTCCCAGCTGTTCCCAATACATCTTAAAAATTTGTCGAGATTAGAGTGTTACTGGAAAAGCACAGCAGATCAGGCAACATCCGAGGAGCAGGAAAATAGACGTTTTTTGCAAAAGCCCTTCTTCAGGAATACTTTTTTTGTCGGCCAGGGTGATCAGGTTTGTGGATCTTGGGAAGAAGTTAGAATCGGGTGGTGTGGGGATCCCAGTCTATGAGGTTGGAAGCCATGGGTGGGAGAACTCCTGAGGTGAAGAGGTTCGCTGTGGTCTGGGAGATGATGGTTTGGTGATGGGGTGGGGTCATGATCGTGGGGGCGATAGGAGAAGTTGTCTTCGAGTTGGCGTCTGTCTTCAGTGGTGTAGAGGCAAGTGTGCCAAACTACAACTGCACCTACTTTATCTGATAGTGAGGTTGGGATTGGAGCAAAGGGAGTGGACGGATGTGCGATGTGAGGGTGACAGGTCGGTGTGGGGGAGGGGGTGGACAGGTTGAGGCGGTTAATGTCTCCACAGCAATTGGAAATGAAGAGATCGAAGGCAGGTAATAAGCCAGCACGGGGTGTCCAGCTGAATGGAGTGTGTTGAAGGCGGGCACTCGGAGGTGAGTGGGAGTCCTGATTGTAAACGTGAGCTCGGAGGGGGAGGCGGCAGAAGAGGTGATCAGCGTCACGGCGTGTATTAAATTCATTGTCGCATGGGTGCAGGGGCATAAAGATAAGGTATTTGCTAAGGACTAATCGTTCGTCCACAGTAAGAGGGATGTCAAGGGGAGTGGTGAAAACTCGGGCAGGGCTGGGAGCTAAGACCTGGTGTACATGTGGAGCTGGCAGTGGGGGTCGAGCCAGAAAATGCATTGCGAGTGGTGTTAGGTGGAATGGGGGTGGAGTCATGCATCGGGTGGTGTACCCCTCAGGGTTCTGTGGTCGGGGAAGGTGACAGAGTGACCTGACTGGGGCGTCTCAGCAGACTGCAGGTGAGTGGTGTTGGTGGGGGCAGAATTCGTGGCGACCACAGCAGTGTGGGGGTGGAAGTCACTGAGTGTGTGACATCAACGATTATGTGAGTGGCAGAGGTGATGTTACGTACATTGCATGAGGAAGTGTGAGGAGCGGAATTGTCTGTGGAAGCGGCCATGATAGGGGTGGAAGTGACATCATCAATCACCGTAGGGATGGTCGCTGGGAATCTTCTTTCATGTTTGAGTAGTGCTGGTCATAGGAGTGGAAATATAAAAGTTGGTTGTGCTGACAGTTTTTGACGTTTGATATGGTGTTGGAATACTGTTTATTGAGAGTATGAATTCTCCTGAGAATATAGTACAGAAGGGGTCGTTTGCAGTGCGCAAACTGCATTCGCAGTACGGTTAAAATCAACGAGGTAAAAGCAAGGACTGCAGATGCTGGAAACCAGAGTCTAGATTGGAGTGGTGCAGGAAAAGCACGGCAGGTCAGGCAGCATCTGAGGAACAGGAATATCGATGTCTCGGTCATCAGCCCTTCATCAGCATTCGTGGGTGAATCATCCACTCAACACCACTGGCTAACGACGGTGCAGCTACGACATCCTTGTCCTTTACAATGATACATACGGCTGTTCTATTATTTAGGATGGGGAAATTTGTAAGCTGTTTGCTCGTCCACCTCTATTTCTGAGTGGATGTGCCAGCACTGCAGAGCTTCGATCTGACCTGTTAGTGTTGAAATCATTATGCCCTCTCTATCTGATGATAGACCTTTTGTTTGGAACGTAACCAATCAAGTGTGGTAGCTTTAACATGTAATAATCAGGCTGAGATATACATTGTTCTGACGCTGGCATGTCCACCCACACGCATCACCGAACAATAGATTAGGTTCATGTTAATCGTAGACTGAGCGATTTTCCCAGTAAAAAAGTGACAGATTGCGGTTGAATGCAACTCTGCTTCTTCTGCTGCTGTGGTCTGCAGTACGACATCAATGTTAGGTGTTCTTCTTTCAAAGGGAGAGGAGCTTGATTTTTGAAGAGAACTTTTGACCTGAAAATGGTTTGAGGGCAACAAAAACTTGTTTACGAAAGAGGAGTTTTAGAGTCGGAGAGTCATAAAGTCATACAATATGCAAACAGACCCTTCGGCTCAACGTGTTTTTGCTCACCAGGATTCCTAAACTGAGCTATTCCTGTTTATCTGCGTTTGGCACATACCCCCTCGAAACCTTTCCCATTCATGTTCCCATCCAATAGACTTTTAAATGTTGAAAATGTATTCCCGCTACCGTTTTCTCTGACAGCTCATTACATATACATAGCATTGCCTGTGTGAAATATTTATCACTTAGATCTCCTTTAAATCTCTCCCCTTTCATCTTAAGCCTTTGCGCTTTGGTTTTGCACACCTATTCCATGGGGAAAAGAGTTTGGCTATTCAGCATATCCATGCTGCTCGTGATTTTATAAACCACTGTCAGATCTTCCACAACCTCCAACGCAATAGGGAAAAATGTCGCAGTCTATATCAGGCTATCCTTTGATCTCAAACCCTCCAGTGTAATTGACACCATTTTAAATACTTTTGTACCCATTCCAGTTTATAACATCCTTCCTAAAACAGGGCGACAAGAATTGTACTCAGTTCTCCAAATGTAGCCTTCGCATTCTCTTGTTCAGCAATCACATGATGACCCACTCCTGTACTCAATTGCTCTGATCGATGAAGTTGAGTGGGCCTATTGCCTTCCACACCTCCCTTTCTTCCTGAGATTCCACTTTCAAGGAACTATGTAAAAGCACCCTGTATCTCTCTGTCTGACAACACTCCTCAAGGCCCGGCCATTAGCAGTGTAACTCCTGTCCTGATTTGTATGACAAAATGCAACAACTCGCATTTATGACATCGTCGACAAACTTCCTATCCCGTGCTTCATATATTCTCGTCCAAACCATTCATAAAAGTCATAATCAAAAGTGGACACAATACCTGGTCCTTGTGGCACATCGCGGCTCACAACAAGTCTGTCCCAGCATCCGCTGTCTCGCATTGTCAAGCCAATATTGTGTTTAATTGGATAGGTCTCCCTGATCCCCTGTGATCTAACCCCAATAACCAGGCTACCATGTGAAAACATGTTGGACGTCACTAAGTTCCACGTAGACAACGTATGCTGCTTTACCTTCATCAATCTTCTTGATAACTTCTTCAAACATTTCACCGAAGTTGGTGAAACAGAAATTCCCATATACAAAACCATGCTGTACATGATCATTACATGCCTTTCCAAATGCATGTAAGTGCTGTCTCTCAGAAACTCCTCCGAACGTTTACCCGTCCCTGACATTAGACTCACTAGACTGTTGTTCTCTGTGTTTTTTTGCCTTGCAGGCATTTGTTTTTGGAAGAAGGTTCCAACATTAACTGTCTTTCAGTCCTCCAATACCTCTCTCGTGGCTGTCAATCGCATCAAATAAACTCCGAGAGAACTGCAGATGCTTTAAATCATTTAGAAAAACAGACGTTGCTGGAAAGGCGCAACAGTTCTGGCAGAATAAGTGCAGAGACATCAAAGGTAACGTTTGGGATCCAGTGATCCTTCCTCAGAACTCTGAGGAATGATACAAAAACTTTACCAAGGGCGCCAGATATTTCTTCGCCAGCTTACTGCAATGATCTGGGATGGACTTGAACAGATCCTGGGTATTTACCAACGGGATTTATTTTAATACGTCCAGCAAGTCCTCTTGTGCAGTGTGGCCTCGTTTCAAAAGATTCCATGAGTTCCCACGCTTTCATGTCTTTATCCACAGTAATTACTGACGCGATATATTTCTGTAGGACCTCCCCAATTGAGCAGAAACATTCTGTCAGACAGATGAATGGTGGAGGTCAAGTCCTTGTGAGGAACGTGAACCCAACACGGGCAGACACTTTTGGATATTGGTTTTGAACTGTTAAGTGTGTTTCTGTGTCCTTTGACTATTTTCAGAAGGTCTGTAATGTTTCATGTTTTAACTTTGACTTCTTTATTCTTCTGCTTTGTACCAAGATTCTGTACATTTGGGGGAAGGTGGGGGGTATTCTTTGAGCCGACGATTGGGTCACATGTTGCGACTTATAAAATTTTCAATATCTTCATGCGTGTACAACCCAATAATCCTAATTCATCTCTTGTGGAACCACACATAGTGATTTTTATGACACCCTATTCTTTCCCTAGCTTCTCATTTGCGCTTAAAAGACTTGCATAATCTGTTTCCATTCTCCTTAACCCTATCAGTCAACGCTATCTCGTGCACCTTTTTTAGCATTCTATGGTAAGGGTATCCCCACAACACATGCGCTCCAGGGCATGGGTTGTGGGGCCATGCCCTAATTCAAAACATTAACATGTGGACGAGTCCTATACTTTTTCGTATCAATTTTCAAATTTATAGAATTACGGTCACTGGTCCCAAAGTTCTCCAACTGTAACGGGTCAGTCACTTGCCGTCCTTTATTTTCCAAGACGAAATAAAGTTTAGGACGAGATGAGATCAGCCATGATCTAATTGAATGCCAAAGCATGCGTGATTAGCCGAACGTCTGTATCTATCAGTGTGTTTATTGGTATGTGTGTGTGTGTGTGTGTGTATGTGTGTGTGTGTGTGTGTGTGTGTGTGTGTGTGCGTGTGTGTGTGCACGCGCGTGTGTATAAGTCTGAGTGTGTGTATGTGCGCGTGTCTCTATGTGTGTATCTTTGTCTGTCATTGGGAGTGTCTTTAATGTATTGGTGTGTGCATCTCATCATCTACATTTCTGAGCATTGGCTTTTCTGTTCTTTTGGCAGTGAAGCCATTGAACCGGGAATCACAATGTCCTTCCTCACTCTCTTACTCCATTTGTCCCCCGCCCCTTGTATTTAAAGTGATAAAATATCACCGCCTGCTGGCCGCCCCACACCACTACACACGCAGCATCTTTGTTTTGGAAGGACATCAAAGTCAGTGACTCTCACATTTGAAATGATTTGAATTGGTTTCATTGTTACGTGCACGCTACTGAGTGAAGTAAAAAGTTGATAATGTCTTCACTTATGACGCCATCTTAGGTACAAGAAATCTGGGTACAAATTCTTCAGCAGTTTGACTGAAATGGAAAGAATAAAAAATGAATATTCAGAAGAAGAATAAAAATGGGGAAAAAAAGCAACAGTCTCCAATCACACTCTCTCACACTCCAGTCTGTACCAGAACCGAGTGTCCAGACAGCACCCGCGCCCAGTCACCAGACCACACTGGGCGTAGTCACCAGAATGCGCAGGCCCGCGTCTCCAAATCGCGTTGCACCCAGTCTCTATGCTGCACCAGGCCTCGTTCTCCTGACCGCACCAAGCCCAGTCTCCAGTCCACACCAGAACCAGTCTTTAGACTGCACCATTTCCATTCTCCAGACTGCATCTGGCCCATTCCACACTTAGACAAGTCATAATGCCGCACTCACCTCAGTCTCCAGAACGCATCTCACCCATCTCCAGGCAGAACTGGGTCCAGTCTCCAGACCACAACATTCGCAGTCTCTAGACCACATGTCTACATAGCTCCAGGGATGAACATATTATCTCGACTGAGTTTACAGATCAATGCACTGGCGTGGTCTGCACAGGTTTTTTTTTAAATCTGCAGAATGCCGGGTTGGACCGAGCAAAGCTTGATCTACAGATTGCTCTTTGCTGAACAGATATTTTTTCTGGGTTGATCAATCTCTGTGGTGAAATAAAAATGTGATGGAAATAAACATTTCAGCTGTATATAGCATTGCCTTTAGATATTACCCTTGTGATTGTACTCTCCGTCTCTCAGTCCATTGATGGAGCAGTACAACCATGTACAGTACATCATGTTGATGAATGTCCACTGTCCTGGCAACTGCCATGGCATCTTCATTCGGAAGCAGTCAGCCCATTCGCATCGTCTTCGGGTCTCTATCAAGAAAGAAAGGATGGCCTGGCGAATAGAAACCATGCCCCTGTAAAATGGCTAAAAGCACTTACTCTCTCACCAGTCCTCACCGCTACTGAACCACATCAAAATATCCCGTCTGTACTGAGCGCAATGGGGCCCCTGGGAATATCAGGGAGCAGACCATCAGGGAGATGGAGCAATACTTTTCATGTCTCAACGTGTTAGAATGATCCGTCCAGTAAACATGTGTTACTAACGTCTGTTATCTTTTTCCTTTTCTGTCATATACATCCTGCTATTCTTCCTGTAAAGTTACAGATTCACCGTTACCCACGTTATATTCCAGCCTCCAAAGTGTTGTATATTGTTTATTCAATTAAAGATTCACTATTCTCGCTTGATAACTTCAGTTCCTGCTGATCTTAGTTAGAAAATGTTTGTTCCATTTCTCGAAAATTACAAATTACTGAGTCGTGATCACGAGTCAGTGTCTCACTGCAATTATTAATTTTGTGTTGAAATGATAACGACTAACTGATCGCTAAGTTATTCCTGTTCAAGGCTGAGTAAACAGTCCTCCCCGTATACCTGTGTAGCAGCTTTGAAAGGCTGAATATGCCTTCCATTTCCTGCGTTACAGATATAAGAAATGCAACGATCTGATCCAATTGCTGAGTAACAGGCTCGAATGGCTGAATGACCTAATTCTGTTGCTGTTTAAAACTCTGAATGGGCTGAATATCCGGCTTTAGTATGGATGTAATTGTGAATGGTAACGAATATGTTGGAACCATCAGTTTACAGTCCACTTCTGACTTTGTGCTGATCGTCGACAGTGCCTCATGGATGCCCAGTTTCGATTTGTTCCGTCCTTTGGAAGTATGCTTTACTTAGCAGGAGGTAGTTTCACTTAATACAGTGGGCAGTATCTTCAGTATGAGGCTGAGACTTTTCCTCCGCCAGGACTGTCTGCTGGGTGCTCCTACAGATACTTTTAGGGACAAAATACATCTGTGAGAAGCACGTTGATGCGATTGTTTCTCTCTTGTGGGTTCCCCCATCCTTTCCCACAATCTGGATGCTGTGTGTTAGAAGCCTCTCCATGCTCAGTCTTTCGTGAAACTGTAGAGACACACTTGGTGATGGACATTGAAGTCATTCAACCAGAGTGCATTCTGGGTCCTTATCACCCTCAGTATTTCCTCTTATTTGCTTTCAAATCCGAAGGGAACTGTGTTATCTCTGCGGGGTGGTGTGGATGGCAGTAGGCATCCATCATCAGGCGATTTCCTTGACCAGCTTTGACCTTTACCAAGATATTTCCCAGGTTCCGGAATGAATGTTGGGAGAATACGAGTGTTACTACTTGCCTGACCACATCTCACGGTTTTCCCTTCACCGGTGAGACAGGATATACCCAGGGTGGGTGATGGGTCTTCATGAAATAATACCCATCGGTTCTCGTTCTGTGAATATGACGGTGTCACATTGTTTCCGGACCGGAAGTGAGGTGCTTCAACAGCACAGCAGGTCAGGGGGCATCCAATGAGCAGGATAATTAACGATTCCGGCAGAAGGCCTTCATTTGGAATGAGACTTGTGGAGCAAGGGATGGCTGAGATGTAAATGGAAGGGTTTGGGGCTGGGGGTAAGCCACCTGTGAATGCAATATGAAGATGAAAAGGTGGAGAATGTGATAGGATCGAGAGGAGGGTGGAGCGGACAGATGGGAAAGGTAATGAACAGGTCAAGAAGGCTGTGCTCAGTTCGAGGCTTTGGACGGGAACGTGCAGGAGGGGAACTTAGTAAAATGGCAAAATCCACTTTGAGCCCCTGTGGTTGCAGGGTCCCATGGTGGAAGATGTTGTGTTCATCCTACAGGCACCGGGGGCTTTGGGCTTGGCAAAGGAGGAAGCCCATGACGTTTGTGTTTGGCGGAGTAGGAAGTGGAATTGAAGTGTTCTGCCACCGGATGATGCATTTGGTTGGTGTGGAAGTCCCAGAAATGTTCTCTGTCATGCTCCACAAGTTGGCGGCCTGTCTCCCTTTGGAGAAGAGACCACATCGGGTGCAACAGATACTGTAGATGACATTTGTGGAAGTACAAGTAACTTTCCGTCGGATGTGGAAGGATGCTACGGGGCCTTGGGTGGAGGTGAGGGGGTAGGTGAGGGTGAGAGTATAAGGACGGAGGGGAGGGAAGTGGAGATATGCTGGAAGGCATCGTCAACCACGTGGGAGGGGAAATTGTGGTATTTTAAAAAGGAAGCCATCGGGGATTTCCTGAGATGGAATTGGTCATTCTAGGAACAGATGCAGCAGAGTCAGAGGAATTGGGAATAAGCGATGGCGTTATTACAAGAGGGAGGATGGGAGGAGGTGTAGTCCAAATAGACTGTGGGATTCGATTGGTTTGCAGCAGAATACATGACATTCCCCACAATATTCTATCCCTGACATTATTTGTGAAGGGCCGGATGTCATTGAATTGACCAAATGATAAGGTCCCGAGGGAAGGGATCCGTTAATGGGAGAAGGAGACACTGTTCCGTTGTCGCCTCAGGAGGTTAAAGGGGTGAATCTGTTTTCCCTGTGTTTACATTTCTTCACGACAGAGGATTGACCATAATTTAAAGAAAAAGACTGCAATTTCGTACTTCCATTTATTTTCAAAGAACTGGGAGAAAATCCTTCAGGATGACAATGTTTTCACGCTCCGTATTAGAAACTGAAAATAAATTACCTGTATCTTTTCCCGAGTAGTCGAGTGTGTGGGAATATTCTTCCCACCATTTGTCCTTATGCATGTGCTCCTGTGTGTTTGGGGATGGAGGGTTTATTGTGATTTATGACACAAATATTGTCAGTAATTCAGAGCTTTCCATATCTTATTTAAGCTCCAATTATTTCACTAAACCTCTGAATGCAGTAACACATGTGAAAACCTCACAGCCTTCAGTCAAACTGGTCACTTTGCCATCAGGCTGATGGATAATGTGTTTGTCTTTCTTCCTCACAGTTAACGTAGTGACGATCTACGTCCTGCTTTATAAAGATTGTGGATTGACTCCCTGTGTCAGACGGTACCTGGGGGCAATGGCAGCAGCGGATCTACTGGTCATGATCTTCGACCTGATATTACGACACATTCCCATTGTTTATCGGGAACAGTTTTATTTCCTGTGGGAAGTCTCTGTGTGTAATATCCACGCTGCCCTGCTTTATGCAGCCACTGACTGTTCTGTCTGGTTCACTGTCACTTTCACATTTGATCGATTTGTGGCCATTTGTTGCCAGAAGTTAAAACGGAAATATTGTAGTGAGAAAACGGCGGCTGTGGTTCTGGGAACAGTGACTGTGTTCACCTGTTTAACAAACGTTTTCTGGTATTTTATGCTCTCAGCTCGGTATGGGCTGACGAACTACCCGTCGTTTTGTCACGCAGCAGATGGTGTTGGAACCTCCCGTGTCTGGACGTCAATCGAGTTCCTTCATCACATTCTAACCCCAGCTCTCCCATTTCCCCTGATTCTTCTGTTCAATGTTTTCACGGTCAGACACATTTTAGTGACCAGCAGGGCCCGTAGGAGACTCCGGGCTCACACCAAAGGTGACCCTCAGTCTGACACAGAAATGAGTATCAGGAAAAAGTCCATCATTTTACTGTTTGTGATCTCGGCTAATTTCATCCTGTTATGGTCAACGATAATGCTGTATTCAATTTGGAAACGGATGTATAGTATTGGGTATGAGTCTGTGTATCTCCCTTACTTTGTGCAGGAATTGGGCTTCATGCTGCAGCTCCTCAGCTGCAGCACAAACACCGTGATTTATGCCGTGACACAGACTAAGTTCAGACAGCAGCTGAAGAATGTGATGAAATATCCCTTCACCCAAATTCATCAATCAATCATATACATTCATTCATCAATCCGACCTCAATTTTGTCATTTCAGTTCAATGTTTTAGCGATGAAGCCGATTGTCCCTGTGGTAACAGATTGAGGGTAACGCTTGTTTATCCATCCTTATCTCACGGTTGTGGAGGTAGGTGCAGGTTGTTCAAAGACACAATTCAATGTTTCTCACTGCACAGCGACCAGTGGGAAAAGGCAACACCCCACTGACTGTATCGACCACTTCAATTTGTAAACAAGAAAAATGTTCATTAAAAAGTGCAGAGCAGCAGAGGAAACGATATGGTTGTATATCTTTGTGTTGAACAAACTGAGTTGGAGAGAGACAGACTCAGCCTCAAGTCCCAGTCCTCAGGGATTACGAGAAGACCGAGGCCTGAGCTCAGGGGTTAAGTTGAACTGACACTGTCCATGCTTTCACCACTGGGACCCCCCCATTCCGAAGTGACTTTCAGCAGTATTCATCTCTACTCTGTTACCCCCATCTCCACTGAAGCACCTCTGTCTCTCTATCTCCATTCTTCGTGCACCCCCTCCCCGCTCACGCCCTCTCCTGCACTCTGTTTCCATTTCCTCTCCCTTCTCTTTCCTCTCATTTCTCTCCCTCTCCCTCTGCACACTCTTGCTTTCTTTCCTCCTTTCCCTTTCACTGACTGTCTTCACCCATCCCTTTACCTTTCTCTCACACACCCCACGGTTTCTCCACCCGCCTCTAATCTTCTCTCTCTTTTCCTTTCTGTCTCACTCTCCTGCTGTCTCTGTCTACCTCCCGCCTTTCTGTCCCTACCCCATCGTCTCCCTTCTCCTATGCCATCCCCACATTTTTCTATCCTCTCATCCCTAGCCAGCCTCTCCGCTTCTCCGATACCTCTAGGTTAGATGGAGAGGAAAAGAGAAGGGAGAGAGTGTGCGTTATATCGGGAGGGAGGGGGAGAGAGACAGATAGAGAGGAAGCAGGATGGAGAGAAGGAGAGTGAGAGGGGAGTGGAGTAAACAGAAAGAGAGGCAGAGAGTGCGAGTGAGGTAGAGGGCATGAGAGACAGAGAGTAGGAACTGGCAGACAGAGAAAGAGAGATACTTGAAGGGCTAGAGAGAGTGTTGTAGGGCGTAGAGAAAGAGTAAGAAAGAAGCTTAGAGGGAGGGGAGAGGAGTAGAGAGACAGTCTGAATGCAGAGACACAGATTGGGAGGGAGTGGGGAAGAGTGAGTGTTGAAGAGGTAGAGAAAGAATGGAAGTGGGAGAGAGAGTGGGAGGGGATAGAAAGAGCGTGTGGCAGAGAGAGGGAGAATGAGAGAGAGAAACAGATGGAGTGATGCAGAGAGCCAGAATGGAATGGTGTAGAGAGCGAGCGAGGCATGGTTTAGAGAAGCAAAGAATGAAGTAAGAAAATTGAGAAAGAATGGGATCTGTGTTTTTCATAGAGACGTGGGTTAGAGAGAAAGAGATGGAGTGGGATGGGAAGAGGGAGTGAGAGGAGGTAGACAGAGAATACGAGTGGGTAGACAGAGTGTGGGAGGGCACAGAGATGAAGTAAGAAAAAAGCGCTGAGGGAGAGTGGGAGAGGAGTAGAGTGAGAGAGTCTGAGTGCAGACAGAGAGACTGGGAGGGAGTGGGGAAGAGAGAGAGTCGAAGAGGTATTGAGAGAGAATGGAACTGGTGAAAAGAGAGGGAGTGGCGCAGTGAGGGATTTGGGGATGGGTGGAGAGTGTGGGAGGGGTTAGAGTTGGAGTTGCGAGTAAGATAGAGATAGAGGGGAAACAGAGTGAGAGTGAGAGGGGTAGAGAGAGAGATGCGTTTAAAAGAGAGAGAGCGTGGGAAGCGGTGAAGAGAGTAAGAGTGGGAGGGGTTAGGTGAGAAAAGAGAGTGTGCCGTGAGAGACCATGAGTGAGAGGAGGGAAGAGAGAAAGGAAGAAAGAGGTGGAGTGCAGCTGAGTGGGAAGGGCAGAGGTATTGGAGGGGTAAGAGGGCGAGAGCGGGAGCAGATTCGTGAGAGGGGGGAGTGGTGTGGAGAGATTAATTGAGACATAGTGGGTGTGTCGAGTGAGAGTGGCAGGGGTGAAAGAGAGAGAATGGGACGGTTTAGTATTGAGGCAGTGGGATGTGGTAGAGAGAGAAAGGGAGGGCAGAAAAGAGAGACAGTCGGAGCGGGTAGACAGAGTGAGAGTAGAAGTGGAAGAGACGATGTCGGAGGGGGAAGAAATGGGTAGGGAGAAAGAGGAAAAGAGGGAGAGGGGAAGAGCGAGAATGATAGTGGGAGCTGGTAGAGAAAGAGTGTGAGGGAATGAGAGAGAGAGAAAAAGAGAGAGAGGTGGAGACATAATCGGAGGGGATAGAGAGAGGGAGAGGGATAGAGAGAGACAGAGGTGGAAGTTGTTAGAGAGAAAGACAGTGGAAGGAAGTTAGAGACAGAGTAGGAAAGGGTATAGAGAGAGATGAGGAGGGTGTGGAGGAAAGGGAGAGTTTGGGAGGGGCGTAGAGAGAGAGAGATCGTAGGGTACAGAGTGGAGGATAGGAGAGGGAGTGGGAGGTGAGTAGAGAAAGAGGGGTGTAGCAGAAACAGATTGGAAGGGGTAGAGTGAATCGGAGGGTATAGACAGTGGGAGGCGTGTATAAAGAGAGTTCAAGTGTGGAAGAGAGACAGGAAAATGCAAGACAGAGAGTGGGAGGGAAAGAGAGCGAGAGACGGAGTGGGGTTGAGTGAGAGTGAAAGGGATGGGGAAGGAAAAAGAGAGAGAAAGGGAAGGAGGTAAAGGGAGAGAGGGAGGAGATAGAAAGGGAGACATCGTGAGAGGAGAGTACAGAGAGAGGGGGAGTGATTGGTTGAAGAGAGAAACGGAGAGAGTAGAGAGAAAGAGAGAGGGCAATAGAGTAGGAGATAGTGTGGGATATTCGTATTGAGAGAGAAAGAGAGAGAGGGAGTGGGCTAGAGAGAGAGCGGCAGTAGGGTAGAGACAGTTTCGAAGATGAGAGAGAAATGTCGTGCGAGGGGATTAGAGCGAGAGAGAGAGGGAGGGGAGAGAGGGGGAGGGGTAGAGAAAGTGTGGGAGAGTACGGAGAGAGTGTAGGAGATGAGAAGAGAGAGAGAGTGCAAGCGGGGTGGACAGAGTTGGAGATAGGGAGGGGAAGAGAATGAGTGGGGGTAATGAGAGGGAGAGAGAGAGGGAATGTAATGAGAGAGAATGTGAGGGAAGAGAGGCAGTGGGTAAGAGGGACGGAGAGAAAGATGAGGTGGTGCAGGGTTAACGAGAGAGCATGGGGTGGAGAAAGGTAATGGGAGCAGGTAGAGAGAATAGGGATTATAGGGAGCGAGTGGGAGTGGAAGAAAGAGTGGGAGTGGGGTAGAGAGAGGGGAGAGAGAGAGTGGGAGGGAGGTAGAGAGTGAGGGAGTGTACAGAGCTAAAGTGTGGGGGAGTTAGAGAGAGAGAATGAGGGGGAAGAGCGAGAGTGAGAGGGGGAAGAGCGAGAGTGGGGTCGATAGGGAGAGTCGGAGGGGTATAGAGCGAGAAAGTGAGAGAGGAGTAGAGAGAGGTTGTGGGGGAACAGAGAGTGAGGGAGGGGGTAGAGAGAGAGTGGGAGGGCGAAGAGCAAGGGTTCGAGGGGAAGAGAGACAGAGAGAGAGGGAGTGCGCAAGAGAAACTGCTTGGGTGGAAAGCGAATGGGTGGGAGTGGAAGAGAGAAAGAGAGAGGGAGGGAGTGTAATGGAGAGAGAGAGATAATGTTAGGTGGTAGAACGAGAATGGGAGCGTGTTATTGAGAGAGTGGAAGTGTGTCAGAGATAGTGGGAGGGGGAGAGATAGAGTGGGATATAGTCGAGAGAGAGGGAGTGGCAGGGGTGTAGAGGGAGACATTCAGTCGGAGGGCGTAGAGACAGAAATTGTGGGTGTTGAGACAGTGAGGAGGGGTAGAGAGAGAGAGCGGGAGAGGTGGAGGGAGTGGGTTGGAGAGAGGTGAAGTAAGTTGGGGGTAGAAAGATAGAGATAGAGACAGAATGAGAGAGAGTGTGGCAGGGAAAAATTGCAAGGGGGAAGGAGAGATTGGGAGTGGGGTCGAGGGAGAGAGTGGAGTAGGTAGAGAGTGGGACGGCGGAGACAGTGAATGGGAGGATGTGAGAGAGAGAGTGGAAGGGGCATGGAGAGAGAGAAAGTAGGAGGAGCCAAGAAAAATAGAAGAATGCAAAGGGGTAGAGAGAGATTTTGAGAAGGGTGTGGAGAGAGAGAGGTAGAGAGAGAGAGTTTGGTGCTAGTGAGAGACAGTGTGGGAGGGAGTGTGGCTGAGAGAGTGTGGAAGGATATAGAGAAAGAGTGGGATTGGGGCCGAGAGCGAGAGTGATGTAGATACAGAGGGAGCAGGGGACAGACTGCCGAGGGGGTAGAGAGAGGGGAGGGGATTGAAAGAGATTGGGAGGAGGTTGATTGAGGGAGGGGCTGAAAGAGAGATGGTGGAAGGGGTTAGAGAGGGAGGGAGTGGAGAGAGAGAGTTGGTGTTGCGAAGTGTGAGATGTAGAGGGAGGGGATGGAGACAGAGTGGGATGGAGAAGAGAGAATGAGGGAGAGTGTTGGAGTGGGTAGAAAACATTTGGGAAGAGAGATATATAGTCGGTGGGGGGGGGGAAAGGAGAGGACTTGTCGTGGAGATAGTGGAAATTCAAAGTGTGGGAAGGGGTAGGGAGAGAGAGGGATGACGGGAAGAGGAGGAATGCGGGATAGAGATAGTGGGTGAGGGTAGAGAGAGGGTGGAGGTTGGAGAGAGAGTGGGAGGAGTGTAGGGAGAGTGGAGGGTAAAGAGAGAGTGGGAGTGGGCAAGAAAGAAATGGGGAGCGGAAGAGAGTATCAGGGATTAGAAAGAGAGTGTGGGAGGGCTTAGAGGGAGAGGGAGTGGGACAGAGAGAGAGTGGGAGTGGGTCGAGATACAGAGGTAAGGAAGGGCTAGAGAGAGAGACGGGGTGGCGAGAGAGACGGGGTAGAGAGACTTTGAATGGGAGGGTGATGGAAAAACGTGGCAGAAGAGGGGAAGAGAGAGTAGGAGGGGGTTAGAGTGACAAGATGTTGGAGGGGAGTGACAGAGAGAGGGTGGGAGCTTGGTTGACAGAGAGAGTGTGACAGAGAAGTAGAGATAGAGTTTGGGGCTGGAGAGAGAGAGGCAGAGTAGGAGGGGATGTGGAAGTCAGAGAGTGGAAGATGTAGACAGTGTGGGAGTGGGGTAGCGAGAGAGAGAGTGGGGTTGATGGAGCGGAGGAGGGCGGAGAGAGTGAGTGGGACGGGTAGATAGAGAGAGTTGATGATGAAGCGGTGTAGAGAGGGGGAGGCAGGGGAGAATGCGAGGGGTTATAGAGAGAGGGGGTGGATGTAGAGAGAGATTGGGAGAGGAATAAAAAGAGAGTGTGGGAGCGAGGTAGAAAGAGACAGTGGGAGGGCTACAGCTGGAGAGAGAGTGGGAGCGAGTGTGGCAGAGTGAGAGTGCAAGGGGGCAGAGTGAGAGAGTGGGATTGGAGTAAAGAGGGAGATTGTGGTAGATAGAAAGGGCGGTGGAGAGATTGTACGGGGGTAGAGAGAGAGGGAATGCAGTAGAGAGAGGGGAAGGTGGCGAGAGTGAGAGTGAGAAATTTGAGAGAGACCGTATTAGAGATGGTAGAGAGAGTCGGACGGGTTTAGAAACAGAGGGAGGGGTGAGAGAGGAAGGCAATAGAGAGAGTGGGAGGAAATAGAGATATAGAGAGCAACAGTGGGAGTGGAACATGGAGAGAGGGAGGTGGATAGGGAGAGATGCAGAGGGAGTCAATAGACACAGATAGAGTTGGGGGAGAAAGAGAACGAGGGAGAGAGAGATGAAGTGGATAGACAGAGTGTTGGATGGGAAGATAAAGAGGTAGACGGAGAGGGTAGACAGAGAGAGGGAGTGAGGTGGAGAGATAGAGATGCATGATGGTAGGAAGTGTGGGAGGGTGTAGAGAGAGAGAGTGGGAATGGGAAGAGAGAAAAGGGAGCAGAGAGATAGACAGTGAGAGGGTTTAGAGAGAGAAAGAGAGAGGGACAGAGAGAGAGTGGGAGAGTGTTGCGAGATCGACAGAGAGAGGGTCTAAATACAGAGACTGGATTCGGGGTAGAGGGATAAACTGAGCTGGGGAAAGACAGAGGAGGAGGAGTTTAGAGAGACACAGTTTTGGAGGGGAGAAGAGAGAGAGCGAGATCGGTTGACAGAGACAGTGGGAAGGGAAGAGAGAGCGAGTCGTTGATTAAGAGAGAGACATAGAGTGAGTTCGACGGAAAGATAGAGAGAGGGAGTGGGGTAGAGAGCGAGTGGTATGGGGAGAAAATAGAGAGAGTGAGGGGGAGGAGAGAGATAGATAGTGGGAGGGGAGTAGAGAGAGGGAGCAAAGGGATAGAGATACAGTGGGGTTAGACAGAGTGTGGCGGTGTAGAGTGCGTGAGTGCAAACACAGAAGACAGACAGTGTGTGAGGGGAAGACAGAGAATGGGAAAGAGAGAAAGAGACAGAGAGCGGAAGTGTGATATTGAGCTGAGAGGGGAATACAGAGAGTTTGAGTTGGTAGAAAGATGGTCGCATGAGAGAAGGATAGAGAGTGGGAGGGAGTACAGAGAGAGGGAGAGTATTAGGGGAGGGAGTGGGTTAGATATATATATATAGAGAGAGAGTGTGCAGAGATACATTTGTAGGGACATAGTCGGGTGGGAGGAGAAAAACTGTGGGGGGAGTAGTGAGAGATAGTGGGAGGAGTAGTGAGAAAGGGAGGGATGGAGTAGTGAGTGAGAGGGTAGACATAGAGATTAGGAGGAGTACGAAAGAGAGAGGTAGGGAAAGAGAGAATGAGAAAGGGTAGAAACAAATGGAGAGAGAAGAGAGAATGGGAGGGAGAAGAAAGACAGAGAGAGGGATTTCGCTAGAGAGTGGGTGGACAATGTGGGAGTGAGTGCGAGTGGACAAGAGAAATAGAAGGAGGTAGTGGAGTGGAGAGAGGTAAGGGTATGGGGTTGGAAGAGAATGGGAGTGAGAGAGGGTTGGAAGGTGATAGGAAGAGTGGGATGGGAAGAGAGAGTGGGAGGGTGTAGAGAGAAGGAGTGAGACTGATGTACAGAGAGACTGTGGGAGGGTAGACATAGAAAGAGTGGCAGGTTGGAGAGTGGAGAGTGATAGAGGGAGAGAGTGGGAAGGGGAGGTAGAGACATTGGGATAGAGGTAGATAGATTTCAGGGTTAGAGAGAGAGAGACAGATTGGGACGGAGTGTGAAAGAGAGTGGAACGTGCTAGAGTGAGTGGAAGGTGGTAGAGACAGAGTTGGAGTGGTGTTGTGAGGGAAGATATGGTAGATAGTAATGGGAGGGTGGAGAGAGTAAGTGGGACGGGGTAGTGAGAATGAGACTGGGAGGGGTTTAGAGAGAGAGTGTGTGATGGGGTAGACAGAGAGAAAACCCGAGGGCTGTAGAGAGACAGAGGGAGGGAAGTAGAGAGAGAGTTTGGAAGAGTAGTGAATAGAGAGTGCGGGAGTAGAGAGAGAAAAAGTGGGAGGTAGTGTGGTAGAGAGGTAGAGTGTAAGAGGGTAGGGAGAGAGAGAGAGTGGGATTGTGATAGAGACGGTGAAAGGCTTTGATAGATTTGGGTAGGGGATAGACGTGCGAGGGGCAGCGAGAGAGAGTGAGATAGAGAGATAGGGCCAGGGTGGAGAGAGTGAGTGAGATAGTTGTGAGAGAGACAGTGCCAGGTGGTAGAGAGAGAGTCGGAAGGGGTTTAGAGAGAGAATGGGAGGGGTGGACAGAGACAGAATGCAAGGGAGGGAGTGTGTGTGTGTAGACAGAGAGATTGGAAAAAGATAGAGAGTGTGTGACCGGTGTAGATAGAGATTAGAAGAGCGGTAGAGAGAATGTGGAAGAGAGAGGTAGAGATGGAGTTTGGGGTATAGAGAGATAGTGTGCGAGGGAGTGTGGCAGAGAGGGAGACTGCAAAAGAGTAGTGAAAGTGGGATTAGTTTAGAGAGGAAACGTTGTGTGGATTGAGAGGGAAGTGGAGAGAATGCGCGAGGGGTTCGTGAGAGAGAGAGGTGTCGAGAGGAGGAGTATGGAGACAGTGGGTGGGATAGGTTTGAGAGAGAGTGGAAGGCGTCAGAGAGAGAAGGAGGGTATGACAGAGAGGGAAAGAAGGAGGAGGTGGAGAGAGAGGGAGGGAAGAGAGAATGCGAGGGAGAAGAGAGAAAGAGAGAGTGGGCGGGATAGAGAGAGGGAGGTGGGAGAAAGAGAGGTGCAGTGGGAAGGAATCGAGACAGATAGAGTGGGAGGGAGAACAGAGAATGAAAGAGAGAGATGGAGTCGGTCTCGAGAGTGGGACGGGAACAGAAGGATAGTCTGAGGGGGGTAAATAGACAAAGGGAAAGTGGGGAGACAAAGGGTGTGTGAGACAGAGCGAGGGGATTAGGGAGAGAGAGGGATGGGGAAGTAGAGTAAACTGAGAAGAGGAGGGGTAGAGAAAGGGGAGGTGGGAGAGAGAGCAGCAGGAGAGTAGAGAGTGTGGGAGGGAATAGTGAGAGAGACTGCTTGTGGGCAAGAGAGAAAGGGGAGCGGGGAGAGAGAGTGTGGGAGGGGTTAGAAGGAGAGCGTGGGAAAGAATAGAGAGACAGAGGGAGGGGAGGGTAAGAGAGAGAGATAAGATTCTATGTAGAGAGAGACTGAGTGGGGGAAGCAGTCAAAGAGAGAGATGGAAGGGAAGAGAGAGAGAGAGAGAGGCGGTTTCCTCGACTGTGTTGTAGGGGAGAAGAGACAGCATGTGAGCTCGGTAGACAGATGGAGAGTGGGATCGGGAGACAGAGAGTTGTGGAGAGAGAACGGGAGAAGGCAGGAGTGGGGTAGAAAGAGAGATCGTTTGTGGGGGAGAGAAAGAGAGAGAAGGAGTGTGGTACAGAGAAAGAGGGATGGTGAAGAAAAAGAGGGAGAGAGTGGGAAGGGGAGAGGGAGAAAGATACTGGGAGGGGGTAGAGAGAGAGCGAGGGTGGGTTCGAGGGAGAGAGAGAGGGGTTAGAGAGAGAGAGAAATAGAGTGATATGGAGTGCAGGAGAGATAGAGTATGGGGTCGAAAGGGAATGGGAAAGCTTTAGAGAGAATTTGGGAGTGTGACAGAGAGAATGGGAGGGTGAGAGATAGTGGGGGAAAATGTGCAGACAGAGGATTAGGGGTGGAGAGAGAGAGAGAGAGATACTTGGAGGGAATAGGAGTGGGTAGACAGCGAGAGATTGCGAGGGGGAAGAGAGATTGGGAGAGCGTGAGAGAGAGAGTGGGAGATCGGTAGAGATAAAGTTCGAGGTAGAGAGAGAGACAGGGTGGGAAGGAGCGTGGCAGCGAGATAGACACTCCTCGGGGAAGATAGAGAGTGTGGGACTGGGGTAGTGAGAGAGAGAAGGTTAGCTAGAGAGTGGGTTGCTGGAGACAGTGAGTGGGAGGTATTTTACAGAGAGTGTGGGAGGTGGTAGTGAGAGAGGGGACGGAATGAGATAGAGAGAGACAGTCAATGGGAGGAGGTCGAGAGGGATGGAGAGAGAGCGGGAGGGGAAGAGAGAGGGAAGTGGGTAGAGAAAGATGTAGAGGGAGGGAATGGAGATAGAAAAAGTGGGAGGGTGAAAGACAAAGAGGGAGAGGCAGTTGAAGTTGGTAGAGAGCGAGAGTGGGAGCGAAGGAAGAGAGAGAGTGGGGGGATTAGAGAGAGAGGGAGGGGCTGGACAGAGAGAGAAAGATGATGTTAGAAAGTGAGAGTAGGAGGGGCTATCGTGAGAGGGTGGTTGGCAGATAGAGTAGGAGGTGCAGGGAAAGAGTAGGAGGAGGTAGAGATGGGGAGGGAAGAGAGAGTGTGAGGTGGAAGAGAGAAAGATAGAGAGCAGGCAGGGTAGAGAGAGAGGGAGATGGGTAGAGAGAGATGCAGAGGGAAGGATTGGCGACAGACAGAGTCGGCGGGAGAAGAGAGAATGAAAGATAGTGATGGTGTCGGCAGAGAGAGAGTGAGAGGGGAACAGACAGATAATCGGAGAGGGAAGATAGAGAAAGGGGGTGGGGTGGAGACAGAGGGTGTGTGAGAGAAAGTGGGAGGGGTGTAGGGAGAGGGAGGTGTGAGGGGTTGAGGGGGAGTGGGGTGATTAGAGATATGAGGAGGGTGTAGAGAAATGGTGATATGGGAGAGAGAGCAGAAGGACGATGGAGAGAGTGGGACGGAGTAGAGAGAGATAGACTGTGTGGTCGGGGAAGAAGAAATGGGGAGCAGAGAGAGAGAGAGTGTGGGGTGTAGAGGTAGTGAGTGCAAACACAGTAGAAAGGAAGAGTGTGAGGGGAAGGGAGAGACTGGGAGAAGAGAGAAAGAGACAGAGAGCTGAAGTAACAAGGACAGAAACCTCCTGGTGCTCACCTTCCACCTGACCAACCTTCGCATAAACCAAATCATCTGCCGACATTTCCGCCACCTCCAAACGGACCCCACCACCAGGGATATATTTCCCTCCCCATCCCTTTACGCCTTCGGCAAAGACGGTTCCCTCCGTGACTACCTGGTCAGGACCACGCCCCCCTTCAACCCACCCTCCCATCCTGGCACTTTCCCCTGCCACCGCAGGATGGCAAAACCTGCGCCCACACCTCCTCCCTCACCTCCATCCAACGCCCTAAAGGAGCCTTCCACATCCATCAAAGTTTTACCTGCTCATCCACCAATATCATTTATTATATCCGTTGCTCCCGATGCGATCTCCTCTACAATGTAGAGACTGGACGCCTCCGAGCAGAGCGCATTCGGGAACAAATCCGGGACACCCGCACCATTCAACCACACCGCCCTGTGGCCCAACATTTCAACTCTCCCTCTCACTATGCCGAGGACATGGAGGTCCTGGGCCTCCTTCACCGCCGCCCCCTCACCACCAGACGCAATGATGTAGAATACCTCATCTTCTGTCTCGGAACACTTCAACCTCAGGGCATCAATGTGGACTTCAACAGTTTCCTCATTTCCCTTCCCCCACCTCACCACAGTTCCCAGCACTGTCCCCATGACTTGTCCTATCAGCGTTTCTTCTTGTCCACCTGTCCACTCCCCCCTCCTTCCCCCCTCGGTCTATCACCTTCATCCCCTCCCCCACCCGCCGATTGCACTCTATGCTACTTTCTCCTCACCCCACCCCCCTCTTACCTATCTCTCCACTCTTCAGGCTCTCTGCCTGTAATCCTGATGAAGGGCTTTTGCCGGAATCGTCGATTTTACTGCTCCTCGGATGCTGCCTGAACTGCAATGCTTTTCCACAGCACTAATCCAGAATCTGGTTTCCAGCAACTGCAGTCATTGTTTTTACCTCGAGAGCTGAAGTGGGATAGTGGGGTTAGAGTGGAAAACAGAGAGTTGGACGGGATAGAAAGGGGGTCGCATGAGAGAAGGATAGAGAGGGATGGTGTACAGAGATGGGAGGGAGAACAGAGAGAGGGACAGGGGGTAGAGAGAGGGGGAGGGAGTCGTGTATATATATATATATATATATATATAGAGAGAGAGAGAGAGAGAGAGAGAGAGATTGCAGAGGGAGAGAGGTGGAGGGATAGAGTGGGATGGGAGGAGAGAGAAAGTGGGAGGGCTCGTGAGAGAGAGGTAGGGTGTAGCATGAGATTGGGAGGAAGAAGATAGAGAGAGGCAGGGAAAGAATGAGAAGGGGTAGAGACTGAAGGAGAGAGTAGAGAGAGAATGGGAGGGAGAACAGAGAAAGGGAGAGGGAGTTCGCGAGAGAGAGAGTGGGTGGATTGTGACGAAGTGAGAGCGAGTGAAAAGAGAAAGAGAGAGTGGAGTGGAGAGTGATAGTGGTAGGGGAGAGAAAGAGAATGGGAGTGGGGAGTGGTTTAGAGAGAGAATTGAAAGGTGATGGAAAGAGTGGGACGGTCAGAGAGAGAGAGTGGGAGGGTGTACAGCGAGAAGGTGTGGAACGGATGTAAAGAGAGACAGTGGGAGGGCGTAGACATAGAAAGTATGGGTGGTTTCAGAATGGAGAGGGATAGAGGGGGAGAGTCGGAGAGAGCGAGGGATAGAGATTGTGAGAGAGGCAAATAGAATTTAGGGTAAAGAGCGAGAGAGACAGATTGGGAGGGAGTTTGACAGACAGAGAGATTGGAAAGTGGTAGAGAGTGAGTGGGATTGGGGTAGAGAGAGAGAGTGGGAGAGGTAGCCAGTGGGAGGGTGGAGAGAGTGAGGCGGAGGGGGTAGGGAGAGTGAGACATGGCGGGGTTTAGAGAGAGTGTGTGAGAGAGTAGACAGAGAGAAAATGCGAGGGTGGTAGAGAGAGACAGATGTTGGTTGTAGAGAGAGAGTGAGAGAGTGGTGCAGAGAGAGTTCGGCAGTCGAGAGAGAGGAAGAGAGGGAGGGAGTGTGGCAGAGAGGTAGAGAGGGTACGTAAGATGGTAGGGGAGAGAGAGCGGGATTGTGGTAGGGAGGGAGAATGGGTTTGATAAATTTGGGTAGGGGAGAGACGATGCGAGGGGGTAGCTAGAGACACAGAGAGGGAGTGGGAAAGAGAGAGGGGAAGGGTGGAGAGAGTGAATAAGATAGTTTTGAGAGAGACAGTGGCAGGTGGTAGAGAGAGAGAGTCGGAAGGGGTTTAGAGAGAGAGTTGGAGGGGTGGACAGAGAGAGAATGCAAGGGAGAGAGAGTGTGAGTGTGTGGAGAGAGAGAGATTTTGACAGCGGCAGAGTGTTGGAGCATTGTCGACAGAAATTACGAGACAAGTGGAGAGGGTGTGGAGAGAGGTAGAGAGGGATTTCGGGGGTAGAGAGAGATCGTGAGACTGGGCGGGAGTGCGGCAGAGAGGGCGAGTGCAAGGGCTTAGAGACGGTGGGATTGGTGTCAAGAGGGAGATTGGTAAAGATAGAGAGGGAAGGGGAAAGACTGCGCGAGGGGGTAGAGAGAGAGGGTCGAGAGGGGGAGGGTGAAGACAATTAGTGGGATAGGTTTGAAAGAGAGAGTGCGATGCGTCAGAGAGAGAGAGAATGAGGGAATGACAGAGAGAGAGGGAAGCGGTAGAGAGAGAGGGAGTGGCAGATAATGGGAGTGGGAAGAGAGAAAGATAGAGTGAGTGGGGTAGAGAGAGGGAGGTGGGTAGAAAGAGTGATGCAGAGGAAAGGACAGGGGAGAAGAGACAGCGTGTGAGTTCGATAGACAGATAGAGAGTGAGATCGGAAGGGAGAGAGGGTGGAGAGAGAAAGAGAGAACAGGAGTGGGGTAGAGGGAGAGATCGTTTGTGGGGGAGAGAGAGAGAGAAAGGGATTGTGGTACAGAGAAAGGGGGATGGTGAAGAAAGAGAGGGAGATAGTGGGAGGGGAAGAGAGAGAGAAAGATGGTGGGAGGGAGAAGTGAGAGTGAAAGAGAGATGCAGTTGGTAGAGAGAGTGGAACGGGAAAGAAAGATAGCCGGAAGGGGGGAGATAGAGAAAGGGAAAGGGGTAGAGATGAAGAGTGTGTGAGAGAGAAGGAATGGAGGAGGGAGAGAGAAGGATGGGGAGGGGAAGTTGGGTAAGCTGTGAGAGGGGGATGCAGAAGAGAAAGGGGAGGTGGGAGAGAGTTCAACAGGAGGGTAAAGAGAGTGGGACGGAGTACAGACAGAGAGAATGCGTGTGGGGAAGAAAGAAAGCGGAGTGGAGAGAGAGTGTTGGGAGGTTTTAGAAGAAGAGGGTGGGAGTGGAGGGAGGAGAGAGAGAAAGGGGGGTGGGATATGAGAGAGAGATAAGATTGGATGTAGAGAGAGAGACTAAGTGGGGGAGGTAGTCAAAGAGAGAGATGGAAGGGGAGAGAGAGGCGTTTTCTTAGACACAGTGTTGTAGGGGAGAAGAGACAGCGCGTGAGCTTAAGTGACAGATAGAGAGTGGGAACGGAAGCGAGAGAGTGTGGAGAGAGAAAGAGAGAGAGCAGGAGTGGGGCAAGGGAGATCGTTTGAAGGGGAGAGAAAGAGAGAGAGGGAGCGGGGTACAGAGAAAGAGGGATGGTGAAGAACGAGAAGGAGAGAGTGGGGGGGAAGAGAGCGAAAGATAGTGGGAGGCGGTAGAGCGAGATGGAGTGTGGGGCTCCAGAGGGATAGAGGGGTTAGCGAGAGTGATATTGAGAGGTATGGAGTGTAGTAGGCATAAACTCTGGAGTCGAAAGGAAATTGGAATTGTTCAGAGAGACAGTGTGAGTGTGACAGATGGAGTGGAAGGGTGACAGATAGAGGGGGGATGTGCAGCCAGAGGAGTGGTGGCTGAAGAGAGTGGGGGGGGGGGGGGTCGTTGAGAGCCAAAACGAGTTTTGGCTTTAGAGATGGGTCGAGAGAGATTGGGAGACGCTTAGAGAGACAGTTAGGGGGAGAGAGAGAGAGCTGAAAATGTGTTGCTGGAAAAGTGCAGCAGGTCAGGCAGCATCCAAGGAGCAGGAGAATCGACGTTTTGGCCATGAGCCCTTCTTCTGGAATTTCTCGTAGAGCGATAGAGGCAGAATGGGAGGGACTATGGCAAAGGTAGGGAGTGGAACGGGGTAGATTGATTGTAGGCATGAACTAGAGAGACGGAATCGGGTAGCAAGAGAGATGGAGAGTTTGGAGCGCGAGGGGTGTAGTGAGAGAGAGTGGAAGGAGTTTAGATTGAAAGAACAGGCGGAGGTAGACAGAGAGAGAGATTGCGAGGGGTTTGTGAGATTGGGATGTTGCAGAGAGAGACTGGGCGAACGGTAGAGATAGAGTTCGGGGTAGAGAGAGATAAAGACAGAGTGAGAGAGAGTACAAGGGGAAGAGACAAAGTTTGGGATTGGGGTAGAGAGAGAGTGTGGTAGGTACACATTGGCTTGCTGCAGACAGTGAGTGGGAGGTGTTTGACAGAGAGAATGGGAGGTGATAGAGAGAGGGAGGGAATGTTTGTGAGAGAGAAAGTTAATGGCAGGATGTAGAGAGAGAAAGATGGAGAGAGACTGTGATGGGAAGAGAGAGGGAGCTGGGTAGAGAGAGAAGCAGAGGGAGGGTATGGAGACAGAAAAGGTGAGAGGGAGAAGAGACAACGAGGGAGAGACAGTTGTCGTTCGTAGAGAGCGAGATTGGGAGCGGAAAAAAGAGTTAGAGGCAGGGGAGTAGAGAGATAGGGAGGGAGTGGCTGAAGAGAGAGAGAGAGAGAGAGGGGGGGATGAGTATCGAAAGAGAGAGTCGGAGAGCTTAGCGTGAGAGAGAGGTTGGGCAGATAGAGTGGGAGGGAGTGGAGGGAGAGAGTTTGAGGACGTAGAAAGCGAGTCCACGTGGGGTAGAGAGAGACAGAAAGTGAGAGAGTTAGTGGGAGGGGCTTGAGAGAGGGAGAGGGATGGGGGCTGAGAGGGAGGGTATGAGCAGTGTTGACAGAGAGAGATTGGGAGGTGAAAGGAGAGAGATAGTTGGATGGGATTAGAGAGATGAAGGTAAGGGGTTGAGAGAGTGTGTGGATGAGGTGGGGGTAGACAAGAAGAGAGAGAGTGTAGGATGAGATGACAGAGTGGGAGGAGTTGACAGAGAGGGATGGTGGTGCTAGATTTAAGGAGAATGATGGGGCAGACATTGAAACAGTTGTAAGGGGAAGATGAAAATATTAAATGCGAACGGAGGTGAGAGAGACCGGGTGGGTGAGAGTGAGAGCATAAATAGGAAGGGACAAAAGAGAGTACGAGAGTAGACAGAGAGAGACTGGGATGCAAAAGGAATGCGAGGTACTGGGATGGGAATAGAGAGACAGGTCGGGAGAGAATAGAGAGTGTGTGTGAATGGTAGTGGGAAGAAAGAAAGAGTGATTTTTGGAGGCCAGGACATGGGGAAGGGGTAGAGAGAGTAAATCAGAGGTGAGAAGAGAGAGAGTGAGAGCGAGGAAGACAGAGAGCGGGAGAGGAAGTGACAGATTGGGGGAAGAGACAAAGAGTGAGAGTGGGGTAGAGAAAAAAAAGGGAGTGGGATCAAAGAGAGAGATAATGAGATGTGATATAAAGGGATGTGGAAGGGCGTGAGGGAAATCGTGTGGGAGAGAGACCGAGAGTGGGAGAGGGGTAAATAGAGAGAGTGGGAGAAGGTAGAGAGAGTAGGGAGAGTTTTAGATAGCAAGAGCGAATGGGAGGGGGAGAGAGATAAAGAGTCAACACGGCTTTGTGAGAGGCAGGTCGTGCCTCACAAAGCTTATCGAGTTCTTTGAGGATGTTGTTAGAAAGGTTGATGAGGGTCGAGCTGTGGATGTGGTGTATATGGACTTCAGCAAGGCATTTGATAAGGTTCCCCATGGTAGACTCATTCAGAAGGTCAGGAGGAATGGGATACAGGGGAACTTAGCTGTCTGGATACAGAATTGGCTGGCCAACAGAAGACAGCGAGTTGTAGTAGAAGGAAAATATTCTGACTGGAAGTCAGTGGTGAGTGGCGTTCCACAGGGCTCTCTCCTTGGTCCTCTACTGTTTGTAATTTTTATTAATGACTTGGTTGAGGAGATTGAAGGACGGGTCAGCAAGTTTGCAGACGACAGTGTCGTTGACAGTATAGAGAGATGTTGTATGCTGGCAGCGGGACATTGATAGGATGCAGAGATGGCTGAGAGGTGGCAGATGGAGTTCAACCTGTATAAATGCGATGTGATGCATTTTGGAAGATCGAATTTGAAAGGTGAGTACAGGATTAAGGATAGGATTCTTGGCAATGTGGAGAAAATGAGGGATCTTGGTGTGCAGGTACATAGATACGTTAAAGTGACCACCCAAGTGGACAGGGTTGTGAAGAAAGAATATGGTGTTTTATATTTCATTAACAGGGGGATTGAGTTTAAGAGTCGTGCGATCTTGTTGCAGCTCTGTAAAACTTTGGTTAGTCCAGTTCTAGTCGCCCAATTATAGGAAAGATGTGGATGCTTTGGAGAGGGTTCAGAGGAGGTTTACCAGGATGCTACCTGGACTGGAGGGCTGATCTTATGAAGAGAGGCTGACTGAGCTCGGACGTTTTTCATTGGAGAAAAGAAGGAGGAGAGGGGACCTAATTGAGGTATACGAGATATTGAGAGGCATAGATAGAGTTGATAGCCAGAGACTATTTCCCAGGGCAGATATGGCTAACACGCGGGGTCATAGTTTTAAGCTGGTTGGAGGAAAGTATCGAGTGTATGTCAGAGGCAGGTTCTTTACGCAGAGATTTGGGAGAGCATGGAATGCGTTGCCAGCAGCAGTTGTGGAAGCAAGGTTACTGGGGACATTTCAGAGACTGCTGGACATGCATGTGGTCACAGAAATTTTAGGGTGCATACTTGAGGATCAATGGTTGGAAAAACATCGTGTGCTGAAGGGCCTGTTCTGTGCTGTACTGTTCTATGTCCTAAGGCAAGAATTGTAGGCATATTGGTGCGTTTTCAAGGGAAAGATAGAAAACTGGAGTCCTGGGTCCTGAGTCCTGTGCTCAGCTGCCCAATAAAAACTTATTCGCAGCTCCTTCCCAATGCAGGATGGGAAACGTCTCTCTAAAGGATTCTCTGCCTTCTCCAAGCCAATTACAGCATTTTATGCATTTCGCATTGTAAGTATTTACATGCAGCATTGATGTCATTGTCAGCCACATTTCCTTAATCTACACATTCAATCCTGTAAACACACAATCAATACTGGACAACAAGAAGGGCACCCCTCAGTCCTCCCATGAACTTTTCAGTTATGATTTGTCTTTTGGGTATTGAAAGGGATCTCATTTACCCCAATTCATTAAATCTGCAATGCATATGGAATTAGCTGCCAGTAAAAGTGTTTGAGTCAGATACATTAACAATATTTAAAATTCATTTGGACCATGACATGAACATGAAATATTTAGAATAATATGGGCTAAATGCAGGGACAGGGGGTTAGCGTTGACCGACGTTTCATTCGTCATGGTCCAGTTTAAACCTGTCAGCAAGAGGTAGGAATTCATACTTCGGTAATCCTCTGTCTTCTCATATATTTGCTAGTAACCTCGATGTTTACTTACTCCTAAGGACTCCTATGAACACCGTGTTGTAATTTATATTCCGCATTAAATTTAATTCAGTAGATTTCAATGATTGATAATCGCAACTAAGTTAATAAAGATTGTTGTTAAGATTAACTCAAACAAAAAGCGACCTTCGTCTGTGGCAAGAATGATGAACTGGGGACAGATTCTCATCCACGTGGCCCTGAGAGGGCAAACACCCACAGTCTCTCTGTCTTGAAGCTACAGTTAACGACTTCTGCCGTTTTGTTTGGTTAATTCAGGGGATAAGGGTATCGCTGGTTAGGCCAGCATTTATTGCCCATCCCTTATAGCCCAAAGGGCAGTTAATAGTCAAATTCCTTGCTGTGGGTCAGAAATCGCCTGCAGGCCATACCCGGTAAGGTTGACATCTTCCTGTTCTGAAGGACATCTGTGAACCGGATGCGATTTTCCAACAGCTGACTCAGAATCCAAGATCTTTGTGGAACTCAGGTTCGACTATCTGTCGTGACAGGACTCAAAACGGGATCCGTATAACTTAACCGGTGACTTTGCATTACCAATCCTCCGATAATCTCATTGGAGCATCGCTGCCTCTGGACGTGCTTTCTGTTGCTTTTAAACAGAATTTTGCTTCTTGGACAAACTTTTCTGCCTCTGAGCTAAATAAAGCTTTACTGAATAAGATAATATCTAATGTAGTTCTATTTGTGGGGCGAAGTTCAATCAGTTTCATTGTTTAACCAAGTCATTAAGACAACGTTATTTGGATTCTGATTGGACAGCAGTACATGAATTCACTCCAACTTTTATCTTATAATTTATCTTTATCTTGGTGCACAGATCTATTCGGCAAATTCACAAATCTATTCGGCAAATTTACAGGCATAGAAAGCTGTCTGCTGATATGTAAAACTACAATTGTTTCTGTCGCTACTGGTATAAAGACTGTGATTTATGACTCTTCTCTACCCCTTCCCAATTGATAGCAATTGCTCGTTTTGTTCCGGTTAAAACAATATATACACAGATGCACAGACAATCGCTATCTCCTTCCATTTCATGTCTTGATCTTGGCTTACAGGTTTGCATTTCTGATGCATAATTCCCTAATAATTTCAGATCATTGCAGAACAAATCTTTCCTTTCGAATTTTACTAAGCAACGAACTGGGCACTGTGGTTAATGCACAGGTACATGTTTGTCTTTTTCAAGAGTATTCTTTATCAAAATGTCTTTGTGTTGAAAGTTCCTGGATGTAGAAATTTGATTAAATTCTTCTCAATTAAACAATTTTATGACTCACACGGCACCTTTCACTATCTTATCCAATAACTCGGTGTGTAGACAAAAGACTTCCTACGAAAGTGCTATATTCAGCTGCTAATTCGCTTTCTGCCACTTTATGTCAATTAAAAAGTACTGTGCATCCATTTCATATCAGCTTTAAACATAGGCCGCTCCAACAGTCAGAGACGCAACGTTTTGCAACATTTGAAAGGTCTGAAGGGATACCTTTGTTAACAGAATTGTAGAGTGCACAGCATCAACCTTAAAGTATGACAAAACATGAGACGTAAACCAATTTGCTCTCCTTACTTGATGGTTGCATTTGCTGCGTGACTTGTTTCCAACTTTAACCCAGGAAGTTAGTTTTGTCTCCTAAAAATCTAGCACACCTTTCTCCCCCTGCCAAAACTGGAAAATAGTCCAGAACTAAGAGTTCAAGTCAGAGACAGAAAACGTTCAAAAATTTGCACATATAACAAAAAGTGGGAGAATTTTGGGGACTAAAACAAAGAACTGCCTGTTATGTAATATATGGCAGGGCAAATGAAGTCTGCGATACGCTTTTGCTTTCGACAAAAATCTCTTTGAAAATTAATTTTGATTTACACAGTGACAAAAGCTCCTTTTCTTCTGAGA
Organism: Chiloscyllium punctatum; assembly: GCF_047496795.1. Lineage (NCBI taxonomy): Eukaryota > Metazoa > Chordata > Chondrichthyes > Orectolobiformes > Hemiscylliidae > Chiloscyllium > Chiloscyllium punctatum. The sequence goes on along the minus strand of NC_092789.1, from coordinate 29,898,916 downwards.
TTTTTGTTTACCAGGGACACATAGAGAATTAAGAACAATGGAATCCTATCTCTTTTAATATAGTGTGGAACAATCGAAAGGGCTTCAATTTACTGAGAAACTGACTGAATTTACAGTTTTCAGTTCTCATGCAGAAATCTGTTTCCCAGTAGTCACGGAGCAGCTAATAATATCTCCTTGACATTTATGTCATTTCTAATCGGAGGAAACATTGCCTTCTTAGGGTTGGGAACATTTCACACTTGAATAATCTCACATCGCACAGACAGCTCCGTGATTAGAATTTGTCCGCAGCTCAAAAGAAAATGCGTTATTTTTCTTTAAATTCTATTGTGAGGTTGCCCACTATCACTGGAGTTCACAGTGTGTGTCTGGAAGTAAGATTCGTGTACAATGCGTATTGTAATATAACCATTAGAGCATTGTGCGTCAGTTCATAATCATTCCATTTCCGATACTCAGGATTCATCCTCCTTTTCGGTATGTAAGATACTATATTTCCCTGTTCAGTATTCTATCCAATCTATTACAAGAATTATATTACACCATTTTAATTCTGAATACTTCACGTATAAGAAAAGCTTTCCAAAGCATTTGCAACATTTAGATCACTTTTAGGGTATTCCACAGACAAATGCAGGACAACCACGCGCTGCACACACAAAAAGTAAACCCGGATAGCAATGAGGACAATTATTACAGGCAGCAATTTTATTTGCTTCGTCGCCATAATCTTACCAGAACTTAAGGGCTGCTTTCTCAGTAGAGAGAGAAGCGACTGGGGGTGATTGAATCTGATGATCAACAGAGCTCAGGCGAAGTAAGAGCTTGAAAAAGAAAGCTTCATCGTAACCACAAATCGGTGATGGGAACTGAACACATGCTGATACCTCCACGCTGTTTTGTAACCGACAATCCACCTAACCTATCTAAACCGATGCCCCAGAGTTTTGATTACTATTTAGATCAAGGAGAGCGAGATTTCGATTTAGTTTATGTCGGTTTCCCTCGATCTCATCCAATAAACACACATCACGTACGCCATATCTGTTTGGGAATGAGACGGCAATGGAAATCTACTTCAACATTTACACGAAATGTCATGGATACATACCTGGATTGCCTGTGCTTCGGTTTCGTCCCGTTACTTAGGAAAGGATGGCCTGGCACTGGAGGGGTGCAGATATGGTTCACTCGGTTGATTGAAATTGTGGAATTTGGCTTGGACTGGCTGAGAAGATAAGGATTAAATTCATTGCAATTCAGAATAGGAATCGGGGGCTCTGATAGAAAAATATGAAATTATGAAGGGAATCAATAAAATAGAAATAGATAAGATCTTTCCACTGGTGGTTAAAACTAGGTTAAGACGGCATAGCCTCAAGATTCGAGGAAACATGTTTGGAACTGAACTGAGAAGGAACTTCTTCAACCAGAACTGTGTTCACTGAAGGAACCCCTTGCCCATGGAAGGAGTTGATGCCGCTTCAGTAATCACTTTTAAAGCTGAGTTCGATCCATTTTTTGAAAAAAAATGGAATTAAAGGATAATGTGAAAACGAGGGTAAGTGCAGTTGATTCCACGAAAAGATTAATCATGATCTTATTGGGTGGTGGAGCAGCCTCTCAGGGCTGGATGGCCGATTACTGCACCTGGTTCTTGTGTCCTTATGTTCCGTACCTTCCAATATTCAGAATTGCAACACTTGGAGTGAGAAATGGATAAGCAAATGAAATTGATTAAATGGATACCTGTATCGAGAATGTAACTGATCGGTTTTTTTTCTCCTCTGTTTGGACAATCAGTTTCTTGCAAAGTTGGGGTTATGGAGACAAGACAAAACTGTGAAGATAAGAAATGTCAGGTCACCTCGTTGAATGGCGGAGCAGAATTGATGGTTTGGTTGGCAAATTCTGCTGCTGTGGCTTTTGCTGTCATGGTGAAAGACAAAGCAGGATGGAGAAGTTAGAATTCTAATAAAGACAATAACAACTGTTACAAAACAAAATAGGTGTGAGCAAAATAGTCCATGCATTTTTTTACATAACACAAAAAAGCAAGACATGCTACGTTTCAAGAGATTGAGATTGAAATTTATTTGTCAGCAATTTTATTTGACTTTTAGATCCTATTTCCCAATTGGCCTCAGTATTATCGGACAGAAAGAGATTATCATACTTTTCAGCGCTTTTCTGTATTTCCTCTGGGTTATTACATAAATGAACGGGTTTTGTAAACAAATCAAAAACTTCAGCAAAGCCCCCACTTCAACAGCGATATATCGAGGATCACTGTAGTCGCCCCTGTAATAAGTGGTGTTTGATATTTGAGTTGACACAAAGCTCACAGAAGCTGTCAACCAAAACAAGATGAAACAACCTGACACAGAGAACAATAAAATGATGGATTTCATGCGGTTCTCAATCTCTGGATCACTGCATTTTTTATTTCTGTAAACTCTGAGGGCTTTGCGGATTCTATTGGCCAGGAGAATAGACCGTATGGTCAAACAATTAAACAGAAGAATCAGAGAAAAAGGAAACCAGACGACCCAGGTGGTGCGAAACCAGACGAAAGCTATACCTGGTGGTGAGAAGAAAAATTCTTCACTTGACTGACATCCCCATTGTACTCCGTTAATTAGTTGTTGGGTTTTATATGCAAACAAAGTTGGAATATTCTTGAGAAAACTGACAACAGAGAACGTTGTTATTACCACGACAGCATTTCTTGGGGTGCAGAACGTTTGTTTAAATTTCTGGTCACAGAGAAATACAAAACGGTCAAACGTGAAGGAAACTGTGAACCAAACAGATAAGTCTACGCTGGAAATCATGTGGTATAAAATCATCCTGCACACTGGAGTACGCGACAAGAACGAAAATGGAAAATGAAAACTGAAAATGCGATATAAGGTTACATCGATGAAAATAACCATTAAATCCGCTGAGGCCATTGCTATCATGTAGACCGACGTACACTTCGTAACACCACAGTTCCTTCGAGGCAGAATTATGAGTGCCATCACATTTGCTGCAAGGAGAAGAGAACAGATTCGACACGTTTTAACAACTGGTTGCCATTTATTAAGAAGCACTTGCTGTGAATGATTGTTTGAATGTCCTAAGCATCAGTATGAAAACAAAGCTACACGATGGACCTTATAATTGGGATATTTCATGGGAAGTGATACATTTCATATATCCCGTTACGATTTTATAAATGCCATAGGTATCTGAAATACCATTATCACCGCAGTCTGAACTGTAAAGGGTAATACGGAAATCTACTAAAGCATTTGTGCAGTAATTTCAATAAAACGTATTGCAACAGGAGTAATTGTATTTTATTAAGGTCGATGGAACATGATCGAATAGAATGTTTTTTCACCTGACAAGCGGATTTAGAACGCTTATTCTGAGGAGAACATGACTTTTCTGCATTGTAGTAGGGAAAATGAAATAATCAATAGTAATTACTCATACATAGGTCACACGACACCATTTTAGAGTCCAACCTGTTTATTTGAAATCACAACCTTTTAGGACCACTGCTCTTTAGACAATAACCTGGTGCCGTTTGACCTCTGAGTTTGTCCATCCCAGTCCAACACCAATACCTCCACATCATCACAATTGTCAAGAAACAGAAAATTAGAACTTACCAGTTATACCGATAGTTGCAATAATCGGGTAGTAAATCTCTTTTACCAGTATTATTGCAGGTTTTTCCATTATTTCTGTGAATTCTGTCTGAACAGGAAGGCGCTAACTGGTGGATATCATAGCTGATAGACGACGAGCTTATTTATGCACGAATCAATCCACCAAGGAGATAATTAGTTTATTCATAATTAGCATTTGTTACACTGTTTTACCGAGTACAGTGTGACGGGTTATGTTTACGTACATGACAAACCAGATAGCAAAGGAAAATTCGCATTGATATTCTTATTCTTTTTTTTCTGTAAAACATGTACGTTCATAAAGTTTAGGTTGGTCAGGATGTCCAATTTAAGCAGCCTCATTTGCTTAAATTTTCTGAACATGACTGAGATACAATGATTCAATTCCAGCAGAGCGGGTGAGGAAATAAATCCTGCCACATGCATGATGAAAATAGTATTGTAGACACGTTGTTAACAGATCATTTTTGGGATGAATACAGCTAGTGATCGCACACAAATGAAGGGTACGACTGTCCTTACTATTGGAGTACCATATTCACAATATTAGAAACATAGAAACACAGACAGTGAATCGAGGGATAGAGCATTCGGCCTTTCGAGCACGCGCCACCACTCAACAAGACTCACTAACTTATTCCAGCCTTCTTCCCATATGTCCTTGAATATATCTGATGAACTGGCCTGAAAAAGCATCTTGTGTGAGAGAATTCCATCGGCTCACAACTCTGTGAATGAAGAAATTCTTCTTTATCTCAAACCTGTCTAGTAGACGCCTTATTAGGCTCTGACCCCTCGTTCTGCACTTCGCCAAAATCAGGAACATTCTCCCGTCATCTCGCGTGTCTCGCCGCATGAGCATGTCAAATGTTCCTGTGGCCACGGCCCGCCATCCTTTTAAGATCCATTGAATACAAGCTCAACCCAACCAAGCTTTTCTCACCTTCATTCTCTGACAAATCAAAGCCAACTGGAAGAACAACAAATCATCCTCCGCCCTGGGCCTGGCAAACACATGGAAGCAATGTCGGTTTCACCAGTTTTTTCATTTCCCTTTCCCTCCACTTCATCCCAGATCGAACCTTTCAAGTCAGCAAAGCCTTTTTAACCTTACCAAGCTACCCATTCTCCTTCTCAGACATTAAGACCATCATTACCATCAACGTTTCGAATCACTTCACACCTGCATCCATCTAATGCCATGCCACCAAACGTCTATCCAGACGCACGCCACGCCTCCATTTATGTCTCAGACACTACCTCCGAAACTTTCCTGAAAAGGTCTTATGAAACGTCGACTCTCCCGCTCATCGGACGTTGTCTGATCTGTTGTGCGTATTTCTAGCGGCGCATATTTTGACTTTTTTCACGTGTCAGTCTTGCCATCTTCAGAATCAGTCTGTTGAACCATTGGTGGACGCCCTCAATAGCAAGTACGTTCTTCCACAGACAACCAGATTAAAACTGCACGTTGGCGTCACCAAGGTCCAGTATAACTGCAGTAAGTCATCCTTACTCTCATACTCACCAGGCTTGCGATAAGAGGACAGTGAGGACTGCAGATGCTGGAGGTCAGAGCTGAAAATGTGTTGCTGGAAAAGCGAAGCAGGTCAGGCAGCATCCAAGGAGCAGGAGAATCAACGTTTCGGGCATGAGCCCTTCTTCAGGACGAAGGGCTTCCTGAAGAAGGACTCATGCCCGAAACATCGATTCTCCTGCTCCTTGGATGCTGCCTGACTTGCTGCCCTTTTCCAGCAATACATTTTCAGGCTTGCGATAAGGCCAGCATTCCATGAGGTTTCATGACTGCCTGCTTACCTCCATACTAACTTTCAGCGACCATTCCACCATGATACTCGGGTCTCGTTGCACGTCACCCTTTCCCTTAACAGTTACCATTCTGATAATATTCTGCCTTCCAATATCCAAAGTGGATAACCTCACATTTTTCAACATTATGGTACATTTGCCAATTATTTTCCAATTCAGCCAGTTTTTCCACGTCACTGTGCAGCCTCTGACCATCATCTTAACAATGCACACATCCATATATCTTAGTATCATTCAATTGCTCTGGTGCTTTCCGAAATGTCCTCATCTGATAAAATAAGGTTTTATCGATTTTAATTTGCAATGCATGATCAGGCAATTAGTAATCTTCAAAGAGCACATACAATGATATTACCTATTAATAGTTTCGAATATTAAGTGTAATTTTTGCAATCCTATATCGAATGCATCGCAAACAAACAAAGGGATCAATAAATTAACATGAAGAGAAATGAGCACAATAATCTGAAAATATATTTGCAAAATTCCTTCAGGAGAACAGAATTTAATTAATGGCAACAATAGAATCATTCAGGTAGCATTTAATATATGACTATTTCAGCAACATTCTAACTTTGAAATCATTTCCCAATTTGTGGATTGTTGAGTCTCGATCATACTGTTCTCAGAAGATATTTACTTCTACCTGATCACAATCGCTATCATTATTGAGAATATGAGTCACGTGTAAAGAATTAATCCTGGTCTATCCGAGATGTGCAAAAACAGACATAATAAAGAGTAAGTATGCATCGCTGTGTTAAAACCAGAAACATTGTGTTTGATCAGGAAAACAATATTTTATGAAATTAAAGAATGGGGATATAAAGATCCCATGATGTGTGTAATATTCAAAGTGTTGAAGAAAAAATAAATCATGCTGTAACAAATTTTGGATTAATGGAAGATAGCCCCAGTAAGGTGTTATGGGCCAGGCCAGATTCTCTCAAATCTTTTTAAGGGGATATCCCAGAACCACCTTTGCTAGTTGTTTTAAGGAGATGTGCCGCTGATAGTTAAGGAGCGATGCAGCTTGAAACACAACTGAATTTATTAACAAGATTACCGAATTTAACACAAATAAAAGAGAACAGAATACAGAAAAGCAATTCATTTAAAACGCAACACATTATGCCAATTTAATAATGTTGCCTCCAATATTTACCATAAACACCCCTTGGCACAACAGTTAAAATAAAACACAGGGTGTGACAGGAGAGAAGTCGTTTATGGCGTGGGGCGTTGTCAGTATGGAATTGCTTCTGTTGGTTCAAACTGTTTCCGATTTCCTGACTGCTTTTAGTGAATAGTCAAACTGCCAAAAACCCAATCCAACCAGTGTAAGGCTGGGCTGGGAGAACGGACCACTTCTCTTCAATTTTACAGGTCTTTTTTTAAACTTGAAAGCCTTTTTCTGAGGCAGTAGCTGTTAGCTATAATCCAACTCGTCATAAAAACTGACGAAAGGCATACCTTTGTCAACCTGTACCTTGCACGACCCTTCTAAAAGAAAACAAGGACAAGATCACCTTGTTAAAGGAGAAGCATGATGCCAAAGGGAAGTGCTGCTCTGTCACTGTACGTCATCCTACAGTAGGGTTCTAAAGTACAGAAAATTTGATCATACACTGTGCATTTGGGACACAGAAGTATTTGTCTCAAATGTATGATGCAGGATTGGGAATTTGACAGAAGACACGAAAATTAATTGACATTTTGATAATAATATAGCATATTGTGAATAAAAAACGAAACAGAAGGAATAGATCAGTAGGTTTGGGAACATCAATGAAGACAATTCAGAGCTAATGTTTCTGGCCCGCTGACACTTCCTCAGAACCGAGAATATTGCGCACACAAGCCAAAAGCAAAGAAATGGTCAGCTTGCAGAAATCGGGATGTGCTTTCACTTTAGGGAATTATGAGAAAATATAGAACATAGAACATAGAACATAGAACAATACAGCGCAGTACAGGCCCTTCGGCCCTCGATGTTGCGCCGATCAAAGCCCACCTAACCTACACTAACCCACTATCCTCCATATACCTATCCAATGCCCGCTTAAATACCCATAAAGAGGGAGAGTCCACTACTGCTACTGGCAGGGCATTCCATGATCTTACGACTCGCTGAGTGAAGAACCTACCCCTAACATCAGTCCTATATCTACCCCCCCTTAATTTAAAGCTATGCCCCCTTGTAATAGCTGACTCCATACGCGGAAAAAGGTTCTCACTGTCAACCCTATCTAACCCCCTAATCATCTTGTACACCTCTATCAAATCACCCCTAAACCTTCTTTTCTCCAAAGAAAACAACCCCAAGTGCCTCAGCCTTTCCTCATAGGATCTTCCTACCATACCAGGCAACATCCTGGTAAACTTCCTCTGCACCCGTTCCAGTGCCTCCACATCCTTCCTATAGTATGGCGACCAAAACTGCACACAATATTCCAGAAGCGGCCGCACCAGAGTCTTATACAACTGCAGCATGACCTCAGGACTCCGGAACTCAATTCCTCTACCAATAAAAGCCAGTACGCCATATGCCTTCTTCACTGCACTATTTACCTGGGTGGCAACTTTCAGAGATCTGTGTACATGGACACCAAGATCCCTCTGCTCTTCCACACTACCAAGTAGTCTACCATTAGCCCAGTAATCCATCTTTTTATTACTCTTACCAAAGTGAATCACTTCACACTTAGCTACATTGAACTCCATTTGCCACCTTTCTGCCCAGCTCTGCAGCTTCTCTATATCCCGCTGTAACCTGCCATATCCTTCCTCACTGTCTACAACTCCTCCGACTTTCGTATCATCCGCAAACTTGCTCACCCAACCTTCTAACCCTTCCTCCAGGTCATTTATAAAAATGACAAACAGCAATGGTCCCAAAACAGATCCTTGCGGAACACCACTAGTGACGACACTCCAAGATGAATCTTTGCCATCAACTACTACCCTCTGTCTTCTTCCAGAGAGCCAATTCCTAATCCAAACCTCCAACTCACCCTCAATGCCATATCTCTGTATTTTCTGCAGTAGCCTACCATGGGGGACCTTATCAAACGCCTTACTAAAATCCATATATACTACATCTACCGCTTTCCCCTCATCTACCTCCTTCGTCACCTTCTCAAAGAATTCAATAAGGTTTGTGAGGCACGACCTGCCCTTCACAAAACCATGCTGACTATCCTTGATCACATCATTCTTATCCAGATGTGCATAAATCCTATCCCTTATAATTCTCTCTAAGACTTTGCCCACAACAGAAGTGAGACTCACTGGCCTATAGTTACTAGGATTATCCCTACTCCCCTTCTTGAACAAGGGAACCACGTTTGCTAGCCTCCAGTCCTCTGGCACTACTCCTGTAGACAAAGAGGACACAAAAATCAAGGCCAATGGCTCTGCAATCTCCTCCCTTGCTTCCCAGAGAATCCTAGGATAAATGCAATCAGGCCCAGGGGACTTATCTATTTTCACCCTTGCCAGAATTTCCAACACCTCTTCTCTACATATCTCAAAGCCATCCATTCTACTTATTCGTGCCTCAGTATTCATATCGACAACAATGTCCTGTTCCTGAGTGAATACTGACGAAAAGTATTCATTCAGCGCCTCCCCAATCTCTTCAGCCTCCACACGCAACTTCCCATTACTATCCTTGATTGGACCTATTCCTTCCCTAGTCATTCTTTTATTCCTAACATACCTATAGAAAGCCTTATATTTGGGAATAGGTTAAATTCATGGCAGAAAATCGAAAAAGGGAAAGCAGAGTCGGGATTTCCAACAGCCGACATTCGCAAGTCTTTGATAACATCAGGATAGGGCAATAAAGTGATCAAGTATGATACTATCCTATTGACCAAAGCCTTTAGCACACACGTTTTCAAAGTGAATTACGAGCAATCTGATTTATCTTATAACGAGCAAGACCAAAAAGTAAACTATGTTATGAACATTTGGGTGTACTGTACCTTTAAGAGAGTTGAAACAAGCAACGGCAGCACAGAGCGTTCTAAATAATGTACAATGTAACATGTGATCCAGACATTCCGTTAGATAGGGTAGCTGGTTGGCTGGAGACAAAGAAGCAGATTTGAATTAGTCCAATCAGTTTATGTTATACCCAAAAATACCAAGCTCCAAACAAATTTGAATTTAGTCCTTTGACAATCTTAAAATTCAATGAACCAACGAGTGGCTTTGTGAGGATAAGACTAGGGAAAATTGAACAGTTGAGAGGATAACTACCATGCCACCAGCAGGTAAAGACAGTGTCCAGTGAATAGCTCTCTTAGAGGAACCTTTACCCATCATCACCCTGTAAAACAGAAGCCCCAAGAAGATGTAAAGAAGACAGGAGTACACAGCAGAACTGAAGTCTGCTTTGTTTTGAGATAAGGGGGTTTGCTTTGTAAATTTTCCAACAGGTATTTTATCGGAGTAGTTTAGTAGAATAGGAAAATGAAAGATAGCTCATAGGAAGGAGTTGTAAATAGTTGTAGGTGAATTATTATCTGTTATATTTTACGAAATAAAGTCATTGACTTTTACTTTAAATATTTCGTGACCCCTCGAATTTTCACTGATCACTGCATGGGAAAAATCTTCTCTGCGTTGTTGTTTCAAATTAAGGAGGAAAGATTAAATCGTTTCCGAACAATGTGGGGGCTCATCCGACATTTAAACTGGTTTAGACAGATCTGTATATATTTTGGGGGTGCAAAAATCCCAGAAGATTTAAACATTTGTAGATTAGTGCACTACATCTAAAAATAATTCAAAGGCGAGAAAATCTGTTTAATTTGGGTGACTTGTGCTTGATTAAATTAGAAGTTATAGAAATGGCTCTTAGAATTGATAAAGCATTTCTAGGATTTGAAGATGATTTTCAAATTTGACAAGAAAATTTAGAAGGAAAGAAAAGTGCCAGGCTTTTAAAATTAAAAAATAATTTATAGTTGGTTAAACCAAGGACAAAAGTGAAGCTGAAATTGTTTGGGAGTTTCTCAAACACTTAAGTGCGTCAGAGAAACAGACAGAGCAGTAAATATAGAAAAGCTGAAATTACAATCAAGGAAAATGCAGTTAGAAGATAAACAAAGAGAGAGAGGGGAAAAAGAAAGCAAAAGAGAGAGAGAGAGAAGAAAGGGTGAAAGAACGAGAAAGAGAGAGAGAAGAAAAGGAGAGAGAAAGAGGAAGAGAAATGGAGAAGAGAGAAATACGAAGAGAGAGAAGGTTCTCAGCTCAGCGAAGAGAGAGAGACGAAAGGAAGGGACAAAAAGAAAGAAATTGAACTTGACAAGTTGCGTGTTAGTCAACAAAGCTTACTGGATGGAGATTAAAAGAGAAGTTAGCGATATATATATGACAAAACCCTGCCACAATTTGGTGAGAAAGATGCCGAAGCCTTTTTCATTTCACTTGAAGTATTGACAAAGCAGATGGAATGGTGCGAGGATTTATTGGTATCACTCTTTCAGTATGAACTGGTGGGCAGAGATAGGGAGGTATTTGCTGCATGCAACACAAGATGTCAAGAGATTATGAAGAGCTTAAGCAGGCTATTTCAAGTGGTTAGGATTTGTTTTGAGAAGCATAAAGACAGCCGTTTGTAAACACAAAGACACAAAATCAGGCCAGGCTTACGTTGAGTTCAAAATAATTAAACACAGTGATTTTGATAGATGAGTACGTGCTTTGAAAATAGATAAGTCGTTTGAGGCACCAAGGGAGAGTATTCTGATGAACGAGCTTAAAAACTCACTTCCAGAGATGGTAAGAATTTACTTGGAGTAACATAAATTTCAGGAAGTGAAAAGGGCAATAGAATTAGCAGATGAGCACATGCCGGTACATCAGATAAACCTCTAGCCCGAAGGATTTCGTCCTGTGAAGGATAGAAGTTGGGAGAAGGTGAGATCCTACACGACGAAGCCATGAGTAAAGAGCACTTACAAGATTTTACAACGCTGTACAAAACAGAAGCCCAAGAGGATGAAAAGGAGGTGAAAGCCCTTAGGTGTTTCCACTGCAATTCAGTGAGACACAGAGAATAGATTGCTGGTGGTTTCAGAAGGGTACTGGGAACAGGTGTTTTCACTGCCAGAAAGGTGGTCATGTACAGTCACAGTGCTGGTCGTTGAAAAAAGGCGCTATGGGAAATGATGTTGGAAAAGAAGCTAAGCCAGTGGCATTATTGAAGGTAATAAAGGAAAACGCAAAAAGACCTGAGGAGGTGTAGGAGAGTGCAGTGCACAGCCAAGGTAGGAAGTTAATATCTGATCTCTCCAAAGAATTGAACTCTGGGTAAAGATTACTCAGAAAGAACAGGGGGAGGAAGTTTAGAAGTAATTATTTTGAGCGACACAGGATCGAACCAGTCGCTGATCGTAAGGGATGAGCAAATATGCACCCGTTCTGGTATGTTACCTGGAAGTGTGGTAATTTGTGGGATAGACGGAAAGAAATTTGGTGTTCTGCTGTGTAAGATCAGGTTGGATTGACAACTCAAAATTGGGAAATTTGCAGTGCGAATGATTGAAAGAATACCAGATATAGGAATTCAGTTTGTTCTTGGGAATGATTTGGCAGGGTCCAAACTGGGAGAGATACTCAATGTTCTGGAGAAGCCTAAGGAAGACCAAGAAACTGATGAGTTGCAACGGAAATACTCTTGTATTTTCCCACCTGTGTGGTAAGCAGAGCCCAGTACTATAGGTTAGAGCATGCTGCAAACAGCAAAGAGTAAGACGAAGGAGTTGAGGTTCAGTTAGCGAAGACCCTGTTTGACAGAAAAGTGTAGGGAAACCTTGAACAGACTGAGGGACAGACAGAAGTGTTTGCTCCTGAAAGACTAAGAGATTTGCAACAGCAAGACAAGACAATAAAAAATATCATGTGGGAGAGATTCAGTTGGACCAAAGACAAAATTTCTACTCGGTCAATTAAGGACGTTAATAATAGCTTAAGTATACATCACTTGCAGTCTAATGCGTTTCATGCTGATTCCAAAGGGGCTTGAGAAAGGTGGCATCATACATTGAAGAACATGTTTTCAGCATACTGTCAGGATAACCCAAATGATTGGGATAAAAGTATCCCATTCGTATTCTTTGACATTAGAGGTACCCAAACGAATCTACTCAGTTCACTCCCATTGAGTTAATATTCGGTCATGAAGTGAGAGGCCATTTGAAATGAACCAAAGTCGGAGACTTCACTCTTCGATTATGTGTCCGAGATAAGTGAGAGATTAAATAGAGAAGGTGAGTTAGCTGAATATCACCTAAAGAGGGCACAGTATAGAATGAAGCAGGTGGTAGATAAGGTCTCTGACACTTGGATGATTTCCTGAGCAGATACCTTGCTAGTAATTTTACCTGTGATAGGAAATTCCTTAACAGCCAAGTTTAGTTCACAATATCAAAATGAGAAGAAGTTCAATAGGATAAACTATCCATTAAAGATGCCATATCGAAAAACAAAGGTAGCGGCTTTGTCATATGAACATGCTGAAAAAAAAGTTATGCCAGAGAGAAAGACCTGGAAATAAAAAACAAGTGTTCAGTACTGCACCACAAAGTGAGGAATCGATTCCAGATGATGTGCCTCAGAATGGATTTTATAAATGAAGAAGAGCTACCTATCTTAGGAGGATAGAATACATTCAAAAGATTTGTCGTTGCAGCATCAGGACATATGTAACAATCAGATGAGGAGGACTTATGATATTGTACACGAAGTAGATGTCGGGAATAAACCTCCAATAAATCAACATCGCTATTGGCTCAATCCTTTCAAAGCCAGGGAGGGCCAGACGGAGGAGGGTTTCATGTTCAACGAGGAGGTCATTGAACCAAAGCCACAGCCAGTGGAATGCATCGATCGTCTCAGTTTGCAATCATCACGGGACTTACTGATTCTGCGTGGATTATCAGAAGATCAATGCCGCTACAAAATCGGACTCATATCCAATTCCTAGATTGAATGACTGTATCAAGAGGTTCAGACAATTCAGTTACATCACGAATTTGGACGCAAAGCATGGTTACTGGAAGGTACCTTTATCAGAGAGGGCGAATGGAATTTCTGCGTCTATAACTACACTTGAGCTACATCAGTTTACAATGAAAGGAAGTACGCACTCACCACATTAAAAAGACTCATGAACAGAGTTGTGGCTGGGTTAACAAACTGTGCAGTCTATTTGGACGATGTTTTGATCTTTCATATTACCTTAATTGAGTGTCTGCTTACAGAACATGAAGTGGGGTGTTTAAGACGGCAGCTGATAATGTGTTGCTGGAAAAGCGCAGCAGGTCAGGCAGCATCCAAGGAGCAGGAGAATCGACGTTTCAAGCATGAGTCCTTTTTCAGGAATGAGGAAAGTGTGTCCAGCAGGCTTAGATAAAAGGTAGGGAGGAGGGATTTGGGGGAGCAGCGTTGGAAATGCGATAGGTGGAAGGAGGTCAAGGTGAGAGTGGGGGCGGAGAGGTCAGGAAGAAGATTGCAGGGTAGGAAGGCGGTGCTAAATTCAAGGGATTTGACTGAGACAAGCTGGGGGGAGGGAAAATGAGGAAACTGGAGAAATCTGAGTTCATCCCTTGTGGTTGGAAGGTTCCGAGGTGGAAGATGAGGCGCTCTTCCACCAACCGTCGTGTTGCTATGGTCGGGCGATGGAGGAGTCCAAGGACCTGCATATCCTTGGTGGAGTGGGAGGGGGAGTTGAAGTGTTGATGCAGGTGATGTGAGTAGGTTATGATATCTGGTCGGCATGGACAAGGTGACCGAAGGGTCTGTTTCTGTGCTGCTTTACACCTCCAAGAATCTTTGACACTATGACTGGAATATGAAAAAGTGCTTAATGTCCAATGGTTGGAGGATATCTCGAATGTTCCTTCAACTACTTGTTTTAATATTTCATGATTTTCCCCCGCAAATTCGTCAGGACCTTTTGGCTGTTTCAAAAATAATTAGGTTTAGGTTTAGGTTTAAGTTTTATTATCACGTGCAGCCAAGCGCAGTGATAGAGGAGGACAGCGAAATGTGTGCAACTTTTATCGTCGCTGAAAATTACCTCAGTGCAAAATCTACCGCAAAAAATTAGAAAAGTTAAAACGTGCAAAATCCTTGCCCTCTTCCATGATAAAACTTGCGTCTCCATCGAGGCCAATAGCAGCAGGATGCGGATGGAATATATGGATTGGCTGACTAGAGTGGAGGCTATATTCTGGATCTGGTGCTAGGCAATGAACCAACCAGGTGTCAGATCTCTCGGCAGGTGACCATTTCGCTGATAGTGATTGGAATTCCATGACGTTTCCTGTATTCCTGGCGAGCGTTAAGAGCAGGATGTATTTAACTGAGGTTAGCGAATCATAATGCTATTTTAAAGAAACTGGGAAGCTAAAAGTGTGAAGAGATGTTCTGTGATCAATGCATGACAGAAGTATAGAGGTTGTTTAGGAAGCAGGTGCTCATAGTGCTGGGCAGATTTGTCTCACTTAAGGAAGGATAGGATGGTAGGTTGAAAGAACTCTGGGTGATCAGGCAAGTGGAACATATTGTCAAGAGTGAAATGGAAGCATATTTTAGCTTGAGGAGTCAAGGATTAGAGAGAGCCTTAGTGGGTTATAATTTGGCCAGAAAGGAACTGAAGAATCGAATGAAGACAGCTGGGGATGGGTGGCATGAAAAAAAAAGCTCTAACAGGAAGGATTAAGGAAAATGTTAAAGTATTCTACGCTTATGTGAGGAAAAAGAGGATGGCCGGAATGGGGTAGCCATGGGCACACGTATGGGCCCCAGCTATGCCTATGGCTATGGAGAGCAGTTGATCTTCCGTAATTACACCGGCACCACGCCCCACCTCTTCCTCTGCTACATTGATGACTGCATTGGCGCCACCTCCTGCTCCCGCAAGGACGTTCAGCAATTCATCAACTTCACCAACACATTCCACCCTGACCTTAAATTTACCTGGACCATCTCTGACACCTCCCTCCCCTTCCTGGACATCTCCATCTCCATTAATGATGACCGACCTGACACTGACATTTTTTTGCAAACCCACCAACTGCCACAGTTACCTGGATTACACCTCTTCCCACCCTATCTCGTGCAAAAATGCCATCCCGTATTTGCAATTCCTCCACCTCCGCCGGATCTGCTCCCAAGAGGACCAGTTCCACCACAGAACACATCAGATGGCCTCCTTCTCTAGTGACCGCTATTTCCCTTCCCACGTGGTTAAAGATACCCTACAACGCAACTTGTCGACATCCCGCACCTCCGCCCTCAGACCCTACTCCTCCAACCGTAACAAGGACAGAACGCCCCTGGCGCTCACCTTCCACCTACCATCCTTCACATAAACCAAATCATCCGCCGACATTTCCACCACCTCCAAACGGACCCCACCACCAGGGATAAATTTCCCTCCCCCACCCCCTTCCGCCTTCCGTAAAGACCGTTCCCTCCATAACTACCTTGTCAGGTCCACGCCCCCAAACAACCCACCCTCCAATCCAGACACTTTCCCCTGCCACTGCAGGAACTGTAAAACCTGCGCCCACACCTCCTCCCTCAACTCTACGCAAGGCCCTAAAGGAGCCTTCCACATCCATCAAAGTTTTACTTGCACATCCACTAATATCATTTATTGCATCCGTTGCTCCCGCTGCGGTCTCCTCTACACTGGGGAGACTGGGCGCCTCCTAGCAGAGCACTTTATGGAACACCTCCGGGCCTTCCGCACCAATCAACCACACCGCCCCGTGGCCCAACATTTGCACACCCCTTCCTACTCTGCCGAGGACATGGAGGTCCTGGGCCTCCTTCACCGCCGCTCCCTCACCACCAGACACCTGGAGGAAAAACGCCTCATCTTCCGCCTCGGAACACTTCAATTCCAGGCCATAAATGTGGACTTCAACAGTTTCCTCATTTCCTCTTCCCCACCTCATCCTAGTTCCAAACTTCCAGCTCAGCAATGACCCATGACTTGTCCGGACTTGTCCGACCTGCCTATCTCCTTTTCCACCTATCCACTCCACCCTCTCTTCCCTGACCTATCACCTTCATCCCCTCCCCCACTCACCCATTGTACTATCTGCTACACTATCCCCACCCCCACCCTCCTCTAGCTTATCTCTCCACGCTTCAGGCTCAAAGCCTTTATTCCTGATGAAGGGATTTTGCCCGAAACGTCGATTTCGAAGCTCCTTGGATGCTGCCTGAACTGTTGTGCTCTTCCAGCGCCAATAATCCAGAATCTGGTATCCAGCATCTGCAGTCATTGTTTTTACCACCGGAATGATGGTATGGCTGATCAAGGATGGTGGAGAAAACTTGTGCCTGTCGTCGGAGCAAGTAGGGGTCGTCCAGACTGAATATTTTGCTTCAGTGTTGAGTCCCGAGAGTGATCTTGTCTTTTATGAGGATATCGTGACAAGGATGGATATGCCAGAACAGCTTTATGTTAGGATGGATGATGTGATGAAAATTTTGAAAAAATGTCAGCCCAGTTAACAGAGCGGATATATCCGAAGTTATGCCAGGAAGTGAGGAAAGAAATTGCTGCACCTTTGAAGACGACCTTTGCGTCTGCACTACCTACTGATTGAAGGGTAACGAATATTATTCCTTTGTTCAAATAAAGTAATAGGGATAATCCTGGAAAATAACGATCCGTCAGTGTTATGTCAGTCTGGGCGAATTTTTGGAGAGGATTCTGAGAGACAGGACTTGTGATGACTTAGAAAACCATAGTCAACACGGGCTTGTAAATGACAGGTCATGCCTCCGAAACCAAATTGAATTGTTCGTGGATGTGAAAAAAATGTTCATGAAGATAGAGCAGTCGATGTGGTGTACAAGGGTTCCAGCAATGCATTTGTAGTCTCATTCAGAAAGTCAGGAGGCATAAGGTATGGGGAAATCTGGCAGTCTGGATAATTAATTGTTTGGCCAATAGGGGACAGCGTGAGCTATTAGTTATAAAGTATTCAGCCCGGAGTTTGGTGACTGGTGGTATTCCACAGGGATCGGCTATAGGACCTTTACTCTCTTTAATTTTTATCAATGATTTGTATGAGCAATTGGAAGTTTGGATCAGTAAGATTGCTGATGACACGAAGGTTGGTGGAGTTATGGATAGTGTGTCGGGCTGTTTCTGTTTGCAATGGGACTTGTGAGGATGAAGCCTACCACCAGGGCAGCAAGGTGGCTCAGGGATTACAACTGGGTTCGATTCCAGCCTCGGTAATTGTCTGTGTGGAGTTTTCACATTCTCCCCGTGTCTGCATGGGTTTCCAGTGGGTGCTCCGGTTTCCTCGCACAATGAAAAGATTTGCAGTTGAAGTTAATTCGCCGTGCTAACTTCTTCAGTGTTCAAGGATGTGTAACTTGTGCGCATTAGTCGGAGGTTAAATGTCGTGAAATGAGTCTGCGGGCTACTCTTCAGAGGGACGGTGTTGACTTTCATACCTAGTGACATTGGGAGATGTTTGGCGGCACTGAACAATTCAGAAGCGATGGGAGTTTTCAACATTCCCGCAATAGAACAGAACTATGCTGCAGAAAACTGCTGCTCTTTACAGGGCAGGCATCTATCAAATAATGAGGAATATTGCATGGATACCTCCTGTATCGAAACAAAATCAGAACAAATACATTCTGGTCGGCTACCGCGCCTTAAGCCCTCTCTCAATCATTGGTAAAGTAATGAAAGTTGTCATCAGCAGTGTTATCAAGCGGAATCTGCTCAGACATAAGCTGTGTAAAAATGCCCACCATGCATCCCGCCAGAACCATTGAGCAGCTGACCTAATTTCAGCGTCGCTTCAAACATGCAGAAAGCAGCTGAATTCCACAGGTAACGGGAGAGTGAGAGAACTTGACACCAACACAGCATTCGATAGGGTTTGACATCAAGCTCTTCCAGGGATGAAAAAAAACTGTGATGAATGTGCACAGGGGGCAAACCCTCTGCTAGTTAGTGATAAACCGGTCCATAGGAAGATGAATATCATTGTTGGGTGTCAATGCATTTAGCTCCAGGCCATCGCTGCAGAATTTCATCAGGGTAATGCCCAGGATCCAACAATCTTCAGCTCCTTCCTCAACGATTTTCCCTCCATCATAATGTCAGAAGTGGTGTGTTCAGCCATGATTGCACAATGTTCAGCGTATTCACAACTTCTGAGATACTGAAGCAGTCGAATTTCAAATGCAACAAAATCTGGTTAATGAGCAGCCTGAGCCTGACAGCTAGCCAATAATATTCGTGCCTCTCAAATGCCAGGCAAAGAGCATCTCCATAATTCTATCATGTTATTGGTTTTCATACCCATCCTGACTTTTTATTGTCAAGCTGGAAGCGATTCACGTGGTCTTTATGGTCTGATCAAATTGAATACACGAAGACACAGACATATTTCTGAAAGGAAAACACATTTACTAAGTCCGCTTCATATGTATGCGAAATAAGATGTGAATGTATCATCTAACTTAATGTATATATCCAACAACAGAGTTACAATACCTTTAACACATTGAGTACTCTAGACAGACGGCTGGCAGACAGAGCTCTGTTTTACTTTCCACAGCACCTGTCCACAAATCCCGTCTTATTAGATAGTGAACAGTCCCATTGACGGGGCTCAGCCCTTGATATTGATATTATTCTGAATTTGCGGTTATGGGCTGAATTTTCATTTCAGTACTTTTCAGTTTTCGGTGTCTCCATGCTCACTACTTTAAAATGTTTCTGGCAGACCATCAAGATGTTATGCATTTACCTCACAGAAAAAACAAAATTATTTTACACCAGATGGATTGTCACGTATTTTCCCACGTTGTGTGAATTGTGCATTAATATGTCCAAATAACCCTTATCAATTAACCAGTGTGTTCTGATTTGAGGGTGTTATTCTTGAGCCGAACGTTCCATCTCTCACAATTCAATACTAATTATTCGTTTGCCCTCGATTAATACACTGTCTAAGATAGCATGACTTCCACTCGAACATGAACCCAATATACAACCCAAGTTATGGGCCATCGAGGCCATCTTTCCGTCCTAGACATAATGATCATATTCGCTCTCGCTCATCTCGTTGATGTATCAGCAGACTATATGAATGGGCGTGTTCCTTCCCATACCTTCAGCAGGGGAATAGTCCCTCGCCACCTGTCATAACTGTTGTTCGGTGAGTAGAAGACAGGAGACATTCAGTATGCTGAATCTCTTCTGAGACCCCAATAGCTTCTGAGGCCACTAAGAAACCTTGTTCTGTGAGAACTGGTCTGACTCATTCAGGCCGCATTAAAAAACACTCCAACGCGTCCACAGTCTTTTGTTCAATTGTTCTTCAGTAACCAGATCTGGACGTATACATTACAACTTCTCTTAAAAAAAAGCAAGGACAAGAGAACTTCTTAAATTGACAGCACCGTCACATGTTCCCCTTGAATAAAAAGTAGGCTTCATTTTTGAAACCCTGAGACCAGTTCTGCCAGTACAAAGTGTACGTTACAAAGATTTCAAGCTTGCAAACATTCTTTCCGACAGTATATTTCTGCCCCATTACTCTTTCCACTGAACAGCTTCATCTTTCATCACCAGAGATGTGACAACACATTGGTAATTATGCTTAATCTTCCTGGATTTGTATGGCTGCAAAAATATCTTCATCGAAACAATCTGGAACTTCGGCCCTTAAATTGATCAAGACGTTTTAAGGAGTGATTCTCAGACATATTGCTTACATATAATTTATTAAATGTTTTCAAGCCAGCACTAAACATAAGATTTCTGGCTGAACTGTGGACTTTTTTTGTTGCTGAGCATCCAAATTTCTGGACGAAAACCGCATTAGGTCTTTCACGACGTCTTCTTCAAAGAATACAACATTGGGACTGACCACACATGCATCCATAGTCACCGAGGGCAGCATTCTATAATTAGTTGTGCTTTACACTGTGCCCAACTTGAATAAAACTTTTAGAGAGTCCGTTGACTCTTGAAATATTCTGAACTTGTTCAATAGGTTAGTCAGTGGAGCAACTGCACTGCTATAATGCAGTCCGAACTTGCAATAAATCCCAGTCAATCATGGAATCATCGTACTTCCCTCTCCGTCGATGGTATCAGAAACATCCCAATAATCTTTGTCTTCACATCGCGTGGAGCCATCTATCTTTGATCAATGAAACGTCACAGGAGTGTGATTTGGACTGTTTCAAACTCACTCTCAGGCAGGTAGATAACTAGGCCTGGAAGAAAGTGATGCTGGAGAACAGACTTAAATAATGTTGTGCTGGAAAAACACAACTGGACAGACAGCATTAGAAGAGCAGGAGAGTCGACGTTTTGAGCATAAGGTCCTCTGCAGCATCTTTTCGAGAATTGGCCCTTCACTAAGACTGCGTCCTGGCGTTGGTCGAACAATGTTGATAGATGCTGCAAATGTTCATTCAAGTGTGACTAAATATCGCCAGGTCGCCCATGTACACCACTGATTTGGCGAATCCAGAAATGACATTAATGGTGAGACTTTGAAATGCGTTTGGAGATTGCTCATACCGAATAGCATGAGTTTAATTAGCATAGTCCATTCGGTGTTACAAAATCCAAAATGTTAGAACATAGAACATAGAACAATACAGCACAGAACAGGCCCTTCGGCCCACGATGTTGTGCCGAACTTCTAACCGAGATTAAGCACCCATCCATGTACCTATCCAAATGCCGCTTAAAGGTCGCCAATGATTCTGACTCTACCATTCCCACGGGCAGCGCATTCTATGCCCCCACCACTCGCTGGGTAAATAACCCACCCCTGACATCTCCCTTATACCTTCCACCCTTCACCTTAAATTTATGTCCCCTTGTAACACTCTGTTGTACCCTGGGAAAAAGTTTCTTACTGTCTACTCTATCTCTTCCTCTGTTCATCTTATAAACCTCTATCAAGTCACCCCTCATCCTTCGCCGTTGCAACGAGAAGAGGCTGAGAACTCTCAACCTATCCACGTACGACCTATTCTCCATTCCAGGCAACATCCTGGTAAATCTTCTCTGCACCCTCTCCAAAGCTTCCTCATCTTTCCTAAAGTGAGGCGACCAGAACTGCACACAGTACTCCAACTGTGGCCTAACCAAAGTCCTGTACAGCTGCAACATCACTTCACGACTCTTGAATTAAATCCCTCTGCTAATGAACAATAATACTCCATAGGCCTTCTTACAAACTCTATCCACCTGAGTGGCAAGATTCAAAGATCTATGTACATAGACCCCAAGATCCCTCTGTTCCTCCACCTGACTAAGAACCCTACCATTGACCCTGTATTCCGCATTCTTATTTGTTCTTCCAAAATGGACAACCTCACACTTGGCAGTCTTGAACTCCATCTGCCACTCCTCAGCCCAGCTCTGCATCATATCTAAGTCCCGTTGCAAACGACAAATGCCCTCTTCACTCTCCACAACTCCACCTATCTTCGTATCATCTGCAAATTTACTGAATCACCCTTCGACTCCCTCATCTAAGTCATTAATAAAAATTACAAACAGCAGAGGACCCAGAACTGATCCCTGCGGAACTCCACTTGTAACTGGGCTTCAGGCTGAATATTTACCATCTACCACCACTCTCTGACTTCGACTGGTTAGCCAGTTTTCTATCCAATTGGCCGAATTTCCCTCTATCCCAAGACTCCTGACTTTCCGCATTAGTCTACCATGGGAAACTTTATCAAATGCCTTACTAAAATCCATGTACACTACATCCACTGCTCTCCCCTCATCCACATGCTTGGTCACCTCCTCGAAGAATTCAATAAGACTTGGAAGGCAAGACCTACCCTTCACAAACCCGTGCTGGCTGTCCCTAATCAAGCAGTGTCTTTCCAGATACTCATAAATCCTATCCCTCAGTACCCTTTCCATTACTTTGCCTACCACAGAAGTAAGACTAACTGGCCTGTAATTCCCGGGGTTATCCCTATTCCCTTTTTTGAACAGGGGCACAACATTCGCTACTCTCCAGTCCCCTGGTACCACCCCCGTTGCCAGTGAAGACGAGAAGATCATTGCCAACGGTACTGCAATTTCCTCTCTTGCTTCCCACATAATCCTAGGATATATCCCGTCAGGCCCGGGGGACTTGTCTATCCTCAAGTAGTTCAAAATGTCCAACACATCTGCGTTCCTAACAAGTATCTCTTCTAGCTTAACAGTCCGTTTCACACTCTCCTCTTCAACAATACGGTCCCTCTCGTTCGTAAATACTGAAGAGAAGTACTTGTTCAAGACCTCTCCTATCTCTTCCGACTCAATACACAGTCTCCTACTACTGTCCTTGATCTGACCTACCCTCGTTCTCGTCATTCTCAGGTTTCTCACATACGCATAAAATGCCTTGGGGTTATCTTGATCCTATTCGCCAAGGATTTTTCATGCCCTCTCATAGCTCTCCTAATCCCTTTCTTCAGGTCCCTTCTGGCTATCCTGTATCCCTCCACTGCTCTGTCTGAACCCTGTTTCCTCAACCTTATGTAAGCCTCCTTCTTCCTCTTTACGAGACATTCAACCTCCCTCGTCAACCAAGGCTCTCTCACACGACCATTTCTTTCCTGCCTGATAGGTACATACATATCAAGGACACGTCGTATCTGTTCCTTGAAAAAGTTCCACATTTCCACCACATCCTTCCCTGACAGCCTATGCTCCCAACGTATGCTCCTCAAATCCTGTCTTACAGCATCGTAATTTCCCTTCCCCCAATTGTAAAATCTACCCTGTTGTGCGCACCTATCTCTCTCCATAACCAAGGTGAAAGTCACAGAATTGTGGTCACCATCTCCAAAATGTTCACCCACTAACAAGCCCACCACTTGTCCCGGTTCATTACCGAGTACCAAATCCAATATGGCCTCCCCTCTGGTTGGACAATCTACATACTGCGTTAGAAAAGCTTCCTGGACACACTGCACAAACACCGCCCCATCCAATCTACTTGATCTAAAGAGCTTCCAATCAATATTTGGGAAGTTGAAGTCGCCCATGACTACTACACTGTGGCTTCTGCACCTTTCCAAAATCTGTTTCCCAATCTGTTTCTCCAAATCTCTGCTGCTATTGGGGGGTTGGGGGGGGGGGGGGCTATCGTAAACACCCAACAAGGTAACTGCACCTTTCCTATTTCTGACTTCAGCCCATACTACCTCCAAAGGCAGATCCCCCTCAAACTTCCTTTCTGCAGCCGTTATACCATTTCTAATTAGCAATGCCACTCCCCTCCTTTTTTACCACACTCCATAATCTTACTGAAACATCTGAAATCAGGAACCTTCAACAGCCATTCCTGTCCCTCATCTATCCACGTTTCCGTGATGGCCACAACATCGTAGTCCCAGGTACCGATCCACGCCTTAAGTTCACCCACCTTATTTCTGATACTCCTTGCGTTGAAGTACACGCACTTGAGCCCATCTCTGTGTCCGCAAGTAGTCCCTGTCAGTGCTACCTTCTCCACAGCCTCCCTACACTCTTGGGCATCCTGACATACAGCTAGCTTACTTGCTGGACTACAAGTCCGGATCCCATCCCCCTGGCAAATTAGTTTAAACCCCCCCGAAGAGTGCTAGCAAACCTACCCCCCAGGATATTGGCGACCTTCTGGTTCAGGTGCAACCCGTCCTGTTTGTACAGGTCCCACATTCCCCAGAATGCAGACCAATTGTCCAAATATCTGAAGCCCTCCCTCCTACACCATCCTTGCAGCCACGTGTTCAACTGCACTCTCTCCCTATTCTTTGCCTCACTGTCACGTGGCACCGGCAACAACACAGAGATGATGACTCTGTCTGTCCTAGCTTTTAGCTTCCAGCCTAACTCCCTGAGCTCTTGAATGACCTCCCCACCCCTCTTCCTACCTATGTCGTTGGTGCCAATGTGTACCACGACTTCTGGCTGCACACCCTCCCCCTTAAGGACTCTGAAGACACGGTCTGAGACGTCTCGGACCCTAGCACCCAGGAGGCAACAAACCATCCGAGAGTCTCGCCCATGTCCACAGAACCGCCTGTCCGTCCCTCTAACTAGAGAGTCTCCTATAACTAGCGGTCTCCTCATCTCCCCCTTTCCCTTCTGAGTCTCAGAGCCACAGACCCCTTCACTGCAGCTTTCACCTGCAAGGCTGTCCCACCCAACAGTTTCCAAAGCTGTATACTTATTTTTTAGGGGAACGATCACAGGGGAACCCTGAAATGCTGCTTCCTCCCCTTCCCACCTCTAACTGTTACCCAGCTACCTCTGTTCTCCGGCGTAACTATGTCCCTGTAGCTTCTATCGATCACCCTCTCAGCATCTCGAATAATCCTCAGTTCGTCCAGCTCCAGTTCCAGTTCCCTAACTCGTTCGGTGAGGAGCAGGATCTGACTGAATTTCCTGCAGACGAAGTCGGCAGGAGTATCGGTGGTCACCCCTACCTCAAACATCCTGCAGGAGGAACATTCCACCGCCTGCGCTGCCATGACTGTACACTTTGTCTCCAAAACAAGAACACTGAGTCAATAACACTGAGTCTAGAACACACCCACTCAAATACTAATCACTTACCTTCCCGCCCAGCTGTGCGCTCCAACCTCACTTCTGGCCAGCTCACGCGGCTGCTCTCACTCAAATGACCGTTGGTGATTAAAGGGTGAGTATTTATACTCACTGTTCTCCTTCCCGGCTGCCCCTCTGTTTGCCACCACTTCCTCTGCTGCTTCCGCTCTTTCTGTGAAGAGAGAGAAAAAAAAACACCGATACCCGCTACAGGTAAGTAATTTTAACACAAACTGTCTTACCTTAGCTATAGTCTCCCGGGTTCCCTTTTACTCGGCCGCTGCTCTCACTCAAATATTTGCTTTGTTCTTGTTCTCAAATATGTTCTTTGCTCTTTGAAATAATGATCCTGTCATTAACCTTTGAGTATGCCAAATTTAGAAATATGAATTGCTTGTACCACCTTATCAATGCAGTCTTCCAAACGTGAAATCGGATGCAAATCAGAATTTGTAACTGAGATAGTTCACACATAATCGTTGAGTATAACCTAATTCTGGCATTACTAACATGGGTGACGTCCAGTCGCTTCAAATCACTGCTATTATGTTGTCTTTGAGCATACATGCACTCTCGTTTTGAATCTTTATCAACTTTAGAAGGTTACATTGATAAGGATATTGCTTAATTGGAGTATTTCCTATATCACATGACATTCGGTTCAATTTGCCAGAATATTCCCACATTACTAACCATGTTATTGTAATAACTCTTTAAGATCAGATTTTTTCTGGAAGAGAATTCCATAATTTATTCCAATTGTTTTGAGAACTTCCTCATTGCCCAACTTAATTTGTTGCATGTCCAATTCAGAATGCGCTGAACCTGGTTCTTCACTCTGTGTTATGTTCAATAATATATCCACATTCCCAACCGAAAATACTGTTTGAGGATACCCAAATGATGTCCACTGCAACATTTTTGTCTTTCTTGCGTTCTTATAAAATAGCTCACCTCACCCAATCTTCTATTGATTTGGTCGATTCCATTAAATATTGTTGTTCAGGATTCACCAATCACTGGAAATTGCACTCTCATTTTACCTCCTCTATCAAAATGGATATTTTTGATATCTTTCTGTTTCCTATTTCATCACGTGCTGTGCTAGTTTAAAATGATGTAAAGTCAAAATAACCCGCTCTGTTTAAACTTTGCATAGTATAGCTTTTTTTTTGACTGTATGAGATATTTCCCAACTACTTTCGTTTATGCATCTTGTGGGACTATTCATCCATGTCCAATAACATGGCCCAGGAAGGTGACTTGGGCTTGAGCATATTCACTTTTCGTTACGTTTTACCACCAAGCCTGCTTTCCAAAGTTGATCAAACAAGTCCGATAAATGCCATAAATGTTTCTTCCATGAGGGACTAAAAAACACCAGGTAATCAATATACATAACACAGTTGGGCAACCCAGCAATGATCTTATTAGTCAATCTCTAAAACGTGGCTGGAGCGTTTCTCCGACCAAATAGCATAACTTTGACCTGATATTGTCCACTTCACGTTACCAAGGCCGAAATTACCATTTTTGTCTCTGCCAGAGGCCCTTGCCACTAGCTTCTGAACAAGGCTAACTTAGAAATATCTGTTGCTTGTCCCACTTCTTCGACACAGTCCTCCAACCGTGGAATTGGACATGCATCAGTCTTTCTATCAGAGTTGCATTTGTAGTAGTCCACACATAACCATTTGGTACCATATGGCCTTAGCACCATGACTACGAGTGAACTCCAGTCACAGTAACTCACTTCACTTTTGCCATCTTGGCGGATGCACTGTATTTCCTTCTGGAAATCTGCCAACTTTCGATGATTATTCCAAAAAGGATATTGCTAATCATAGCATCATTTTCTATACATACATCATGCCTAATTAGGTTTCTTCTTCCCAGTTCATTTCTGCACATCGCTCCATGTGATAGCAATAACACTTTCAGGTCATTTAGATTTTTTGTGGACAGTAACTCAATAATTTATCCCAATTTTTGACATCCTGCTCATTGTTCAGTTTGATTTGAGGACTGTTGAATTCAGAATTTTCTGAACATTTTTCTCCTTCTCTGATGTAATCATTAACACCTTCTTCACTTGCTTACCTTCCAGATCAAAATACCTTTTAAGCATATTCACATGACACAGATTTCTTCCTGTCTGGAGTACTTATCAAGTAGTTCATTTCACTCAAGTTCTTCTCGATTTGATACGATCCACATAACATTCTTTTTAAAGGATCACCTGAAACTGGAAATAACACCAGTATATTACTGGTGTTACTTCCTGCAGCTTGCTCTTATTCACGTTTTGTCAAACGTCGGCAGTAATCGCATCCACATCCAGAAAGTTTTTGACAGTGGAATCAAACAGAACTATCCCAAGCAAACCAAAACATGAAATAAAGATACGAACATCTATTACTCGCTGTTAAAAATCTCGGCAAGAACCCCTAACCTGTCATGGCCGAGGTCAGACCACTCAAAACAATCTTAAACAGGCAGTTCATAACATCGTTTTGCAATGTGTTTCGGTAAGTGTACAGTGAAAATTACCTGGATGAAGTTAGCGAGGTGGACTAACTGGTTTAAAACAGGCAAAAACATCTGTTCATAATGACACAAGCGGAACAGAATAAAGAACCCCGACGGAACACATTCTGTCCAAACTGTCACAACAGACCCAATCAGCAAACCCACTTTGAAACACTCTTTGAAACACAGTACAAAAACGATCAGATGCATACAGGTTGAAGTTAGAAGTGCAGAATAGAGAGTTTCCATGCAACTTATTGTTTAACGGCCAACCAGTTCTGGATTGAATGAAATTGCTCAACTATAGATCTGACCACTCTCCTATCATTCTACAGGTTACTTCTAAATCCTGAACGCTTTGTCTGAAGTCTCACCTGTGTACATAGATGAAAAAAAGCCTCTAAAAATCATTTTCATTTCTGTACCAAACCAATTTGACTGGAGCCCGGACTGAGTTATTACCCATCTGAAAAAACTCAAGGGCAGAGTTTCGTTGAGACAAGGAACAGCTTCTTTTGAAATACAAAGGACCACCTTTATCATACGACCTATTATGGCAATCGTACCTCTGAATGCTATATACCTTCAATCGCAAACCAATAAAGCAAGAGACGCTCCCATATCTCTTAGAACTACAATTTCTTTCCCTACCCTTCTTTGCAAGTGCAAGTTAACATTACACTTGCAAAGTAATCGTGCACAGAAATCTGGCACATTCTTCTCATCCAACCTCTGGCCAGATTGCCACATTCTGGTGCAGCTTCTCAGCTTCCCCTTTGCTTTAATTCACCATTTCAACAGAATTCACTGTATTAACCTACTTCTCCACATCAGTGTTCACAGTGCTTTTCTTAAAGCATTCACTGTGCGACATTATTACAGTGAACATATCTGAGCCTTTTCTCTTCACTTTCCAACTCATGGGTTTGCTTTTGTTTACTTTGCAGTAGCGTATTCTTATTATTAGATTAGATTAGATTAGATTACTTACAGTGTGGAAACAGGCCCTTCGGCCCAACAAGTCCACACCGCCCCGCCGAAGCGTAACCCACCCATACCCCTACATCTACATTTACCCCTTACTTAACACTATGGGCAATTTAGCATGGCCAATTCACCTGGCCTGCACATCGTTGGACTGTGGGAGGAAACCGGAGCACCCGGAGGAAACCCACGCAGACACGGGGAGAACGTGCAAACTCCACACAGTCAGTCGCCTGTGATCTCTTTTTTCTCTTTTTAACCATAACATCTGAGGATTTCTATTTTCCTGACGTACTATCTCTAACACGTCGAAATTGATGTTGAAAAACCAAACATTGAATTGTCATAGAATCATCTAAGTTCAGTATCGAACCAAAATCCCTTCTGCCCAACACTCCACATCTATGCTCCGTAGAGTTACTTAAAACCTATGTTTAACCCTGATTAAGCACCTAACCTGTTCATCCCTGAACACCATGGGAAATTTAGCATTGCCAATTCACTTGGTACGTATATCTTTGGATTTTGAGAGGAAACTGGGACACCAGGAGCGAATCCACATTGAGACACGGACAATGTTCAATCTCCACACAAACAGTTGTCCCTGGCGCAGTAAGGCACCAGTGCAAACCACTGAGCTGTTTTGTTTTATGAATCAGCAAATAAACATCAGCAATTTCAATTGGGTAATCTTGCAGTCTTAACTGACTGCTCTTCCAAGTGAGTTCTCACGACTTAGGGAAATGAGTTATTCTTCCATAACAATAATCTCTCAAAGAACGTCTTATTTTCAATCTTGTCTACCTTTCCAAATTACTTTAGATCGTCATTTCAAACCGAACGTACATTTAGTCAGGGTCCCTGCTTAGGTACCTGACACGTTGTCTGTAGGCTTCTGGCACCAGCCCATATGCTGTTAAGATAGCATTTTTCTCTTCATTATACTCCGAAGTATCTTCCCTTATAGTGAGGCAAATACCCCACTCCCTCTAGCTCACATCTTTATGTGGAACAACAATACCCACATGGTTACCGCTCAATCATCTGTTTCTCCACTTTCTCAAATGAAACGAAAACGACTTCTACATCCTTCTCATTGTATTTTTGAAGTGTCTGGTCACGTTTGAATAGCTATACACCAAGGCTGTTGGGGAAAATGTTACTTTGCATCACTATCCTCCTCACTAAGCACAACTTCTACATTCATCTCCGTCTTTTTCGAGTCGACCTTGCTCTCTATTTCCCACCTTCTGAAGTTCAGACTATTTCTCCTTCTGCTTTTGTTCTCTGTATTTCTCCCTTGCCCCCTTTCTCTGCTTTTATTCACAATTTAAGCTGTATGATTCCCTTTACTCTTTATTTTGAGTCGAATTCAAGCTGTTTCGTTTACAGCTGACCTTGAGCCATTTACAAAAACGACGATGATATTGTCGGCAATATTCAATGCTGTGCAGATGCCAGAACCACTTCCCCTTTCCTCGTAGATACAGACAACCTGGGCTCCAGCGTGTTTGCCAGTTCAAAAAAGCTTTGCTTTGCTTCCGTGTTTGAAACTCCCCAATGTAACTTGTTCCACAGCCAGAAAATTCATAACGAATGAATGCACAATTACAACGCAACGCACACACTGTTTAAACCAGTTGAGTTCAACATCGGACATTGAACACTCCAACAAACATCACTCACAGCCTTTGCGTCCAACAATGCTGAAACCAAATTAGAGTTCAGGACTTTGATCCCGACTAGCCACCCAGTTTGTGATGGACCAACCAGACCTCTCACCATGTTTTAATGCCATAGTCGAGCTTTTTCTTATTTCAAGGTCAGACTTAAAGTGTCTGTTACTGACGAATGTGGCTGGTCAAAGTAGTCGACGTCAGACAAAACGCAATTTGTTTGAACAATATAATTAAAACGCAAACAGCGAAAATATAACTTAGAATATCTTAACTCTGTTAGGCATGAAACAACATAATATATCCAGAAATTACTTCCGATTAACTGTTCTGATATAATAACATTCGATAAACTCTCCCCTTGGCAAACGAGGAAACTTCAGAAACGACTTCTCACATATCGTTCTCCAATTCACGTGGAATAGACATGAATGCAAAATTCAGTGAGAGTGGATGCCAGGTTACATTCACTGAGGCTATTAACTCTTTTGTGACCCCATAGCTTCTGATTACAATCAGAAGTCTTAATCTGTAAGAACTGGACATACTCAGGCTGCATTTAAAAATACTGCATAGATTGCATGTGCCCGAAATGATTTGGAGATGTGGTAGTGGACTGGAGAGTACAAAGTTAAACATCACGCAATATCAGGTAAACAACTACCTGATCAATGAGCAGCGATCCGAATGCTTTTGCTTCCAAATAAACCTGTTGAATTATAACCTGGTGTTGGGTGATTTTTAAATTTATGCTCAAAACGTCGTCTGTCCTGCTCGTCGGATGCTGCTGATCTGCTGTGCTTTTCCAGCGTCACACTTGTCGACTTTGCACTTAAAGAAAGCCTGCCAAGCCGTTTCCTCAAGTGGCACCCAGCAAACAGATTGAAACCTTTATCTTCCAATCTCGCTTCCAGTAAACGGACAATATCACCTTATTAAAGAGACAGAATCGTCACAGGTAAACACAACGGGCGTGTGGATTCCTGTTGGAGAGGGTATTGCATCACCCTGTTTAGTGTTACACAAAAACGTCTGGACTGAATGGAGGTGGAGAATTCGGAACGGAAAAGCGACAGTCTGTGGTCATCCTCAACTAAGGAAGATAATGTACAGAATCTCTTAAACTCACAATTCTCAATACTTGGAAATTTCAAGGTAGATTTGTTACAAAAAATCATTTAGTCACTCAGTTGAGAAGTAATTTATTTGAAAGAAACTTTTACACATCTATTTTAAGTGATATCCGCTGACAAACTAGAACAAAGTTAAAACCTTCTCTTGCGTAATTGTGTTTACTTTTCCTTTGGCAGCTTATAAATATTAAACATGTCACTGGCGAGAGGACTCCACTGTACCTAGGCTTGCATCATTTCCTGTTTTTAACAATTGCAGTCTGAACTACACGTTATGTCTCAGTCTCTTAAAAACAGTGTTAAACCTTTCCAAGTTTCCAGAGAAATGGTTGATGTGCTGGCCTCTTTACATCTCGTCTAAAGGTCAATGGTCAACCTGCAGAAAACATTGTCTTTTTGCTCTCATTTCCATATCTTTGTACAATAAGCTTTATTGGAAATTGTTATTCAGCAATCGGATGAGTGACAGAATGAAAGTAACGGTTTTATGGTAAAAATCCGTCACCCATCAACAGATGTGTGTGTGAGAGAGAGAGAGTGTGTGTGTGCGTGTGAGCGTGTGTGTGTGAGCGCGCGCGTGTGTGTGAGCGACTGAGTGTGTGAGCGACTGAGTGTGTATGTAAATATGTGTATTTTTCTTTTTACATAATCGTATAAAATAGCATGTCCTGCAAGGACTTAAAACATAGTGTGTCTTCCAAGTGGGCCTTTTTTTACGATTTTCACAAGAAAGATATATTCTGGAACGATATTTACAATTTCTGTTACATGTTGCCACGTTTATATTTTAAATGTTTCACACAATATTTTCAGTGGATATGTTAAGCCAGTCTTTAACTCCTGCCTGAATTTACATTGTGTCCCGGCATAAATAAACGGGTTCATACAGGAACTTGATAAAAGAAGCATAAATCCGGCCTCTTGGAGAATAAACGTGGAATGACTGACATTGGAACCTGTCAAATAAGTAGCATGCGCAATTTGGACGTTCAGGATCGTCACAAAGTAAAGCAAATTTAACAGGATGAAATTGCCCGAGATGGCAAACAGTAAAATAATGGACTTCCTCCGTTTCTCTATCTCTGGGTCAATCTGATTCTGTACATTTTTCTGGATGCAGAATCGTCTACGTGCCCTATTGGCTGTCAGAATGTGCCTCACCATCAATACATTAAGTAGTAAAATGAGAATAAATGGGAGAAAAGGATTTAAAATGGATCGTATCCAGTCATCTGCAGTCCAGGCTGGTGATGTATAGTATATTGCTTTTATGACACAGAACCACGGTACCCCATTAATTATGTACTGTGGTTCAAATTGAAAATATTTGAAGATATTTTTCAGAATGGCCAATGTAGAAACGATTCCTGTTACCCACGCTGTCACGTTTATTGTACAGAACTTCATTTTCAACTTCTGACAGGAGATAGCTACAAAACGATCAAAGGTGAAGGCAACAGTTAACCAGACAGAGCTATCAATTGCGATAAAAATTAAGACAGTACGCACAGCGCACACTGGCGTTACAGACAAGTAACTGAATGGGAAGTAGATAGACGCAATCCTGTTTAATATTACAGCATTGATCATGACGAGGATATCTGTCACCGCCATGGATAGCAGATAATACGTAACACATTCGGAGAGACCACATCTTCTTCGATACAGAACCATTACCACTGCTACATTAGCTGGAATAGAGGGGGGGGGGGGAGGAACAGATGGATGGAAGGAAAGAGTCAAATATTTACTGAATCGGCTGTATTTTCTATGATACATCGTGAATTAAATGCTTATAACTGTCAAAGAATATTGAAAGCTTTGTTTTATCCAGTGAAAAAGTATTGCCAGATTGTAGCACAGTGATCAAGGGTAAGTTTCTAACGTATCAGTATGAGTACATTGAAAAATATTCAATTGAAACCTAACAGACGCAAGGAATAAAAAAACGCGACTGAATCTTCACTCCAACACAGGAAAACTAAATCCACCAGAAAAAAATAACACAGCAGTAAGAAAAGAAAATTTCTAAAAAAGTACGTTTGTAGATCAATGCTGAAACATCAAGGTTGTGCAGAGAACAATGTATTCAGCAAGGATTTTAACACGCTTAGGATGCAAGTGTGACATTTCTAGAATTAACTCAAAGTGTTTATTCATTTAAAGTTGACTTTCGATATTCATAAAGAACCCCCTATGCTTTGCAAATGACCAAAACTTCTGCTCTTCAGTCACCTGAATAAGCACTGAGGGAAACAAGCATAAAAAGGGAACATGAAGTAGTGCGTGTTGATAAACACATGTTCTTGGTGGACCCAAGGAGGTGCAAAAGAAAATGCTCAACGTCAATCTTGTTTTATGAGCTAAACTGAGATGAGAGCTTGTGATTTTTTGGCAACAGCGTTTGACTTTGGGGATGCTGCATAAATAATTAATATTCATAACATTTATTTTGTGAAAAAAGTTGCAAAGACTGCAAGCATTTCTTTGCCTGTGCACGACTCCAACCTCTTCAGCTAATATTAGTATCAGATAATCCGTTTCAATCTGCAACAATGCAACTCTCAGGTGATGAGATCATACGAGCAGAATAATCTCTTGATCTTTCCATGTTACCTCCCCACTATTACCATAAGTAGTTCTTGCTCATTGCTGATGTAGGTCATTGGTGTTGAATGTGAGCTGTATTCTGCAATGGATATTTGTAATTCAACATTATGAATTGCATATTAGAAATTCCACCAGCTCTGATGTTTCACCTAATATGAGGAGAATGGTGATGATGTGAAAAGACTTGCCCTGTTGTAGTGAGAGAGTAAATCAAACAATCAATTGTCATATACTTAGACACATCAGCAACTGCGAACACTGAAGTGTAACAGTGTCCTGTGAATTGGGAGAAACATTGAACTGTTCAGTCATTTTCAACTGTAGTACACTTCTTGTGTCAATAGCTCAGTGATTGAGACAATTCACTTTGGGAAATCCGTTCATTTATTTTGCTGGAATTATTGGCGAAAGCCAATCGATTTTGAATCAGTTGCTGGCATTATTTCCTACTGTGAAGATCAATCGCACTATAGTCCTAAAAAAAACTATCATCACAATTTGACAATTCAACCAGAGCACAATAAAACTTCAACGAGATTACTCAACAGAATACATATTCACACATATGATATTTCCACACCAAAATAGTTATTTATTTGACCATAAAGTACTTCTGTTGATCATGTATAACCAGCAGCTTAACACAACACAATTGGATTTATACCATGGTGATTATGAGCAACGACACTTATCAAATCATGACCAAGGCCACTAAAGAGCTTGTTGTTGTGTTTCTAAGTTTGTGAGACGATTTGCAGGTAGGGTGCTCGATGTCACTTTACACTGCAGCACGCGAAGAGTAAATCGCAGAATGGATACAATTTTAAAAGTTTAGATTGTTACCTGATGCATAAGTATATGTTAACTTTAGAAATACCAATTTATGTTGTTAGACGTGAACAACGGAACTCCTTCGGGGAGAAATTATGTTTGGTGTGAGATATTGTTACATTTATGTTATGTGGATTGAAGAATAATGCAACAAAAATGTTGCACAACACTGTCAAAACAAAACATCACATTGTTTAATGTTCAGATGTAGCAACGATGAATGGAAAATAAAATAGCAAATATGATAAAGAAAACATTCAACATGGAGAAGCGTTACCTTTAAATTTAAAATAAAACTGATGGAGCTAAGAACTGAATGAAAGAACTGCTAACGCTCGACAGTGCCTTACCTGGAACCCCAATGGCAGCAATAACCGGGTAATAGATGGCAAACACAAGATCTGTCAATAGTGCATGCATTTCGGACAGACACTCTGAAAGGACTTTGCAATTTATTCAAAATTATACTTTATATATCACATGTCATTCTCCAGCGAGGTAATTAGCGTTTTGATATTATGAAGTAATCAAAGTTAAAATCTATCTGATCAACAACTATATTAATTCCTTTTCTTTGCTTTCTGTTTTGCACGATGTGCATTTCTTTCATGAGATCGACAAGTTTCTGAAGTAAAATGTACAGAAATAACACACACATCTCGGTTACATTACTTAAGTTGAATAAGCAGTGAATTGAT
This sequence comes from Chiloscyllium punctatum, assembly GCF_047496795.1. Taxonomy (NCBI): domain Eukaryota; kingdom Metazoa; phylum Chordata; class Chondrichthyes; order Orectolobiformes; family Hemiscylliidae; genus Chiloscyllium; species Chiloscyllium punctatum. The sequence goes on along the minus strand of NC_092789.1, from coordinate 29,863,303 downwards.
GTGATTATTCGACTAAACTGGAGCTTTTGACGACGGACTGTCTTGAGAAGGAGGGCGTTGAATATTTTGGTGGTCAGGTTTGCTCGTAACCTAGAAAAGAAAATTCTGAACTGGGAGAATTGGCTACTCGCATGCCATTTGTTTTAAAAAAATACTAGGCTCTACCTCGAGACCTTGACTCCTCTGCCTTTATGACCGCTGTTTAAAAGAAAAACCAAGGACAATATGACATTGTTAGAGTGATAGCATCGTCACTCACTTTGGCGGACAGGATTCCTAATTCCGCAAGGGACAGTTTCAGCTAGATTGGCCGGGGGAGGGGTGGAATCTACAACAGCAGGGAGACAAGTACGAGGCCTAAAGGAGATAAAGAAATCACAGTTAGTAAATTGAAGATACATATAAGGCTGGAACGCGAAAGGGAGCAAGGAATGTTCCATTAAATTGCATCTATTTTAATGAAAGATGAGTGCCAGATAAGACTGATTAATTCAGGGCGTAAATTGTTATGTGGGACTGGGATATCATCGCCGTTACACAAACATGGCTAGGGCAGGGGCAGGACTAGCAGCTTGTGGTGCAAAGGGACAGTAGTTTGCAGTGTTATCGTGGTGGTGGTAGAAGTGAAATGGACATTTCAGTTTTGATTAAGGCGACGATCACGGCAGTAATCGGAAATGAAATCACTGAAGGTTCATCCAGTAACTCTTTGTGGGTGGAGCTAAGCTATAAGCATGTTATGCTGACGGTATACGTAAAGATTTATGAACCCTCAAGAGAGGCCTCTTGGTTCGAGATCGGTCAAAGGAATCAATAGAACGCGGTCTGTACAAAAGCACGTGTCATTCGTTGAGTGAATTAAGGTACCTTGACACAATTCTATCCAGCAGCACAGGGATTAAAGCTTCTGTGTTCCATGGTGAAGTTCCGCGATTACTTTCGAAAATTACACATTATTTATATGTATTTTATAAGAGATAGTACAGCCTCAATTGCAAGAAAGACCAATCACATATAATAAGGTGACATGAATTGCAGCACATTAAACCAATGATAGTTCCTAGGAAATGGTTCTTATTTACGTCAATCATCATGACATTATAGCTGTTCAAGATTGGTTCGAATGGTCAATTAATGTGTCAGTATTCATTTTATGAAAACTTTATTGTCCTCTTATCTTTTGATTTCAGCTTATTTCTGCAAATCAGCAGTACAAGGTCACAGAGTTCAATCACAATTCTCAGCCATTTTGTTATATTCCTTTAAATTTAAAAGCCATTTTGTGTTTAATAATAATCTACATTTATTTGTTGCTTGTAATAATAACCTCAATTCAAATTTTAAATCCTCATAGGGATTGTACGAGTGGCCACCAAATGTCAACGGGAATTAGAAAAATGAATATGCAGAAAGTGAGGGAAACTTGCAGGAGCAACTTGGTTTTCATAGTACGGGATTTTAATTTTCGTCACAGAGGATGGGACCAATCGAGTGCTAAGGGCTCAGATGGGGTGGAATTTGTTTATTTCGTTCAGGAAATGTTCCTCAAGCCGTGTGTAGAGAGTCCTACTCAGGAAGTGGCAAATGTAGACTTACTCTTGAGGGAAAGGGACACGAGAGTTGATTGAAGTGACGGTGTGTGGAACACTTTGGGATCAGTGACTAATATCGATGAAAAGAGGCAAAATTGTTTCACAGGTTCGAGTTCTCAATTGGATTAAGGTTAATTTTGTTCGAATTAGGCAGGAGCTTGCAATATTTGATTGAAGGAGTTTGTTTGTAGGCAAACGATTCTCTGGCAAGTGGGAGGCATTTGAAAGTGAGATATTTAGAGTTGGTCTTCGTTATGTTTATGTGAGGGTGAATGGCAAAGTTGCAGGAATAGGGAACCCTGAATGGCTAATGCTATTGAGGCTTTGACCAGAAATACAGAAGGTGGTGCAGCTAAAGTAACGGTAGCTGGGATGAAAAAAAATCCATAGATTTATACAGGGAATAATGGAGTTGACTGAAGAAGGACATGAGTAGGACTAAAAGGGACACCTGGTAGCCTTGGCTGAAAAATTAAGGTGAATCTAAGCAGGCATTTTAAGTAAATTCAAGTGATAAGAATAAGTTGAGACAGAATAGTTCCGAGGTACAGACGAAAAATGAGCAAAGATGATTCTCGGCAGGAGCGAGAGTGACATGACAGTTGTTATGTTGAACTTTAAATATGCAAATAGTGACTCGCAATTCTATACTACATTTGCTTTAGATGGGTCACTTGTTGTAATGTATGCAGGAGGGCTTCCTGACAGTATGTAGACAGGCCAAGAAGGAGCGAGGCCGCATTTGATTTGATGCTGGGTAATGAAGATGGACACGTGTTAGATTTGGAGGCAGCTGAGCATCTTGGTGACAGTGACCACAATTCTGTTATGTTTAGTTTAACGATGGAAAGGGATTGGTACATACCACAAGTCACATGTTTATCTGGGGCAAAAGCAAATATGATGCAATCAGGCAAGATTTAGGATGCATAGTATGGAGAAGGAAACAGCAGGAATGGGTAAATTTGAAATGTGGAACATAGTCAACGAAAAGACACCTGTTGTCCTTCACAAGTATGTGCCTGTCAGGTAGGAAGGGCGTAATCGAGCGAGGAAGCTGTGATTTACTGAAGAAGGTGAAGTTCTTTTCAAGAGTAAGAAGAAGGCTTATGTTAGGATGAGATGTAAATGCTCAGTTACGGCGATTGGAAGTTGTAATTTAGCCAGGAAAGACCTAAAGACGGAACTAACAAGAGACAGACGAGGCATGAGAACTCATTGGTAGATAAATTCAAGGAAAACCCAATGGAGTTCTATTGGTATACCAGGCATAAAGGAATAACGACAGTAAGATGAGGGCCAATCAAGGATAGCAGTGCGAAGTTGTGAGTGGAGTCAGAGGAGACAGGCAACCACTAAATGAATATGTTTCATCAGAATCCACACTGGAAAAAAAATATTGTCGAGGAGACCACTGATGTACATGATACTAGAATAGATGGGATTGAGGTTCACATTGACGACGGTGATAGCGATTCTGGAGCATGTGAAAATAGATAACTCCCCTGGTCCGGATGGGTTTTATCCTAGGCTTCTCTGGGAAGCCAGGGAGAAGATTAGTCTTTGATTTTTATTTCGTCATTGTCTACAGGAATAGTGCCAGGAGACTCAAGGATAGCAAATGTTGTTTCCTTGTAGAAGAACGAGAGCGGAGACAACATCAGTAATTATAGACCATTGAGATTTACTTCAGTTGTAAGTGTTGGAAAAAGTAAGAAGAGATAGGATTTATAATTATCAAGAAACGAATAACTTGATTAGGGATAGTTCATACGGTTTTTTAAGGGTATATGGTGACTCACAAATCTTATTGAGTTCTTTGATGAGGTTCGCCACAGTATTGTATAAAATGCGGAAGCATGTGATTGAGGGTGATTTAGCGGTTTGCATCAGAAATTTGCGAGCTGAAAGCAGACAGAATGAGATGGTTGATAGGAAATGCTCATCCTCGAGTTCAGTTCCACATGGTGTACCCCAACGTTCTGTTTTGGGGTCGCCGCTGTTTGCCATATTTTAAATGACGTTGTTGAAGGAGAAGAAGGACGGATTAATAAATTTGCGGATGAACCTAAGGTCAGTAGAGTTTTGGATAGTGCTGAAGGATGTTGCAGTTCAAAGAGGGACAGGGAGAAACTACAGAATGGGGTTGAGAGGTATGAAATGTAACGTCATGCGTAAAATTGTGAGGTGATTCACTTTGGAAGGAAAAACAGGAATAAGGAGTACTGGGCGAAAAGTAAGATTTTTGGTAGTGTAGATGAGCAGAGAGCTCTCAGTGTCCATGAATGTAGAACCCTGGAAGGTACCACCCAGTTTGATCTGGTTGGTAAGACGACATACGATGTGTTGCTTTTATGAGTGGAGAGATCGAATTTCGGAACCATTAGGTCATGCTACAGCTGTAAAAAAACTCTGTTGTGGCCACCTGTGTAATATTGGGCACAGTCCTAGCCTCCGCATTACATGAAGCATATGAAACCTTTGGAAAGGGTTCAGAGGGGATTTACTGAGATGTTACCTGGTATGGCGGGCAGTTCTTACGAGGAAAGGCAGTTTCTGTAAGAGAGAAGAAGATTGAGAGGTGGATTATTTGAGGCATATAAGAAACTCGGAGGCTCAGGTAGGGTGGACAGTGAGCTTAATTTTCCTAGAATATTGATGGTGAGCACGAGGGGACATAATATTTAAGTGAGGGGTGGTAGATATCGGACAGGTGCCAGAATATTTTCATCACTTAGAGGGAAGTAGGGGCGTGGAACAGCCTGCCAGCAAGAGTAGTAGACTCGACAACGTGAATGGTATTCATGTGGTAAATGGATAGACATATGGAATACTGTAGGTTAAATGTGATTCAGATTGGTTTCTCAAGTCGGTGCAACATCGAGATCTGAAGGACCTGTACGGCAACGTAATATTGTGTATTGTATGTTCTACCTTAAAAGGAAGACTCAAGGACGAATGTAGACGTGTGTGTATAGAAACACCGGATATCAGCAACGTTCTCAATAAAAACGTCCACTCAGCGACTGAAAACCTGATTTTGGTATTTTGGTATAACACTCATTCTGTTGGGCTTGTTAAAGTAATTGGCTGTCATCAACAAGAGTGTATTACCCCTCGAGGTTGTTTGTAGCAGTATATACTTCAGCACGTGCGCTCTTCAGATATGTATGCATTGGGATGTAAACTACATCTAGGTTAGAGAGGTAGCCACCAGAGTTAGCATATAGTGCAGATTGCACTCAACGATTAAACAGTCTCGGTCCAGGGAACAGTAACTAGTAAAGTTCGTCATGTTCAAGTACCAAGACATGTGGATCAGAGGGACCTTTGCCTTGTCCACTCACACCGTGCAGTGAACCTCGTGCTTTGAGAAACCCTTAGGTTGTAAGCCAAGTTGAGGTGAAGGAGGAGTGAGCTATTTCTCTTGGCAACATGAGTCTTGATTTACGTTCTCCCAGCGGGGGAGGGGATCTTCAGTCTCTCCTGTTAGACAGCGCTTCTCCAACTTGTCATGGATAAATGGCTGGTTCTTGTCAAGCCTGTGAGTCACAGTGGATGGTTTGCTGTTCTGGAAGGGAAATATGTGTACCTGATATGACCATCGGCATTGGTTTTGGCTTTGGTCTCTCTTGGAGTATTGTTGTCGTTGTGGTCAGGCCTCAACGTTGGGTCTCCATATCATTGTTAGGGCGTCGGTTCCATTCCATGGAATCAGGTTCTCGATCGACTAAGGGTGGGGCCTTGGAGAAACTGAAAACTGATTGGTCATATCATTGTCACTTTTGTCGTTGCTCACAATGTTCTCGTACGGCCCAAATAAGATTTTCACAGCTGAAATGCAATTAGTCAACTTTTATCCTCAAAGCACGGGCAAATGAGCGCAGGCATGTCATATCCTTTATTTCCCAACTTAGTTGTTTGTGTTGCACTTGCAGGACCTGCAATCACGAGATCCCTCTGCATATCAAAGCTACTAAGGGTCATTCCATTTGGTTCTCTGCTGCTTGACTTGACTTCACATTTGTCTGGAGTTAATACATCTGCCATTTCTCCTCTCAAATTTTCAATTGATCTATATCATACTGCATCATTTCAGAACCTTCGTCACTATTATAACTTCACCCATTCTCATGTTGTCAGCAAACTTACTTATCAGACCAATTACACTTTCACCCAAACCATTTACACATACGTCTATGCATATTATATGCAGATATGGGGCACACCTGCACACATGTAAATATACACATATACTTACACAAATACACATAACAACACACACAACAGACAAAATATGTCCTTGCCCAGATCCTTGCTGGAAAACAAATGGTCATAACTTTCTATTCAAAGAAATGAAACTTCAACAATTGCATTCTGTCTTCAATGACAACTCCAATATTGCATTCAACTTGCAAACTCACAGACGATTGCATGTCACTTGATCTGGACCAGCCTACCACGGGACATTTCGTTGAAAGAGCATAGATCATAGAACAATATAGCACATTTCAGGCCCTGCGGCCCTCAATGTTATGATAGAATTTTATCCTACTCTAAAATCATACTGAGTTCATTTAACTATCTGCCATTTAACTAACTACTGAGACCCCTCTGAATCCTAGTAGCACACAAACCCACCAAAACTCTCAAACAAAAGCGAACAAACTTAAAAGACCCAGTACAACCCATGGACAAAACCAACGTCAACTATAAAATTTTATACAAGAACTGCCACAAACACTACGTACGACAAACAGGAAGAAAGTTAGTCACTAGCATACATGAACACCAGCTAGACACAAAAAGTCACGACCACCCCTCCCTCATTGCCCTACATACGGATGAAAAAAAAACACAATTTCGACTGGGACAAAATATCTATCTCGGGACAGGCCAAGCAAAGACATGCCAGAGAATTCCTAGAGGCTTGGCACTCCAACCACAACACCATAAACAACCACATAGATCTAGATGTCATCTATCAACCCCTCAGAAAACGAACAGGAAATGACATCACCACAAACCCCAGGAACCCCATCCAGGAGAAAGATATAAATAAAAGTAGGACACAACAGCTTAGTTTCAGTTGGAGGTCGCCACTGATGATGTTACCGAGCCAGGTAATGAATCGTCTGGATATCAAACCTACAGCTCAGCGAGCAAACCTACAAACTATATTGTCATGTGCCGAGTTAGAATTTGCTTAACATTCCCTAATGTATCTCACGTGATTACCACTGTCGGCAATGGATTCCCTGCACCCAACAATCTCTGTGTGAAGAACGTATATTTGAATCTCCCCTAAACATCCCTCCAGATACCTTAAAATTATGCCCCTTCCTGATAGATATTTGGGAAAATGTCTCTGGCTATTCACTTTATGTACAACTCTCAACATTTTGTGCACCTCTATTAAGTCATACCTCATTTTTATTCTCTTTAATAACAGAATCGCTGTCTCTCTCAAACTTTCTTCATAAGAAATGCTGTCCCATCTAAGTAGTAACTTGGTAAAACTCCCCTACACCATCTTTAAAAGTTTCCTGTAATGATACGATCAGAAATGAACACAACATTGCAAGTGGGGTGTTACTAAGGCTCCATGGAGCTGCCACAAACCTCATGTCTCCTGAACGCATCCATCTGCTAATCAAAGCCACCACACTGTACGTCTTCTTAAGAAATCTATCAAACCTGGGTGGTAACTTTGAGGCATCTATGGATTCGTACCTCATGATTACTCTGTTCCTCCACACAGCCGATAATCCGGCCCTTTAAACCATAATTTGTGTTCCTCTGGAAGGACCGTATTTTCTCAGAACATAATGATAATTATGAAAAGGTTATCTGTAAGAAGAGAGCATTAGTAAGCGAATGGGAGACGCTGAGCATGAAAGAAAGGTTTATGCGAATGCATCAGCCTTGTCTTGCACTGATGTGCTGGACCCATCTATCATTGTGGATTGTAACGTTTATGGAGCCTCATCCTGCAGTGAGCTGACTAAACTTCGACCACCATTCCTAAAAGGCTGTAGAAGGACTGCAGAATTTAGATCTGATCAGTTGGTTGTGGGATGGCTTAGATCTGTCTACACTTGCAGCTTATGCCATTTCTTACGTGCATTCGTCTGTTTAGTCGCTTCATGAGATTGACACCTCGTTTTTAGGATTTGCCTGATTGTCTCCTGACATGCCCTCCTGCACGCTCTATTGAACCTGACTTCATGGCAATGTTTGAATAGGGGATATGGCAGGCCATGAGGTTGCAGATTGTGCTGGAGTACAGTTCTGCCGCTGCTGATGACCCACAGCGCCTCATAGTGACTCTTGAGCTGCTAGATTGATTAAATGCCTGGTCTTTTTTTGTACATTGATCGTGCTACACAACACGATGGAGGTTATTCTTAATGTGAAGGCGTGACCTCATCTCCACAATGGCACGACTTTTACCGATGGACCAGATGCTTCTGCAGCCGACAGATCCGTAAGGGTGAGATCAGTTACGTTATTCCGTTTTGTTCGTTCCTTCCCTACCTGCCGCAGACAGAGTCTCGCAGTTATATCATTAAGGAACCGAACAGCTCAAAGGATAATGCTACTGCAAAGCCACTCTTAGTAGGGGACATTGAAATCCCCCACCCAAAAGTGCATTTTACACATTTGCCACACTAAGTGCTTTCTCCAAATGTTGTTCCACATGGGGGAGTACTGATTCATCAGCCGAAGGAGCAAGATGTGTTATTCAGTAAGAAGTTGACTTACATGATTACCCTGAGGTGATGAGACTTCCTCGGCTTCAGATTCGACGTCACGGACTCCCAGGGCAATTCCCTACAGATTTAATGTCACTCCGCCGCCACCTCTTCTGGGTCGGTCCTGCCATAAGCCAGGACATATCGAAGGATGGTAATGGTTGTGGTCTGGGGGTGTTATCTCGAAGGTATGATTCCGTAGGGATGACTATGTCAAGCTGCTGCTCGACTAGTCCGTGAGACAGTTCTCCCAATTTCAGTACGAGCCCCCAGATGTGAGTAAGGGGTATTTGCATTGTCGACAGGAGTGTTTGTGTTTCTGCCGTTGTCATTTATAGTTCCAAGATCGATGCAAGGTCGACCATCCGGTTTTATTCCTTGTTGTGGTTTTCTAGACATTGATACAACCCAGTGGTTAGCTCGACCATTTCAGAGGGCAACTGAGAGTCAAACACATAACTATGACTCTCGAGTCACATTGAGGCCAGACCAAGAGATTCGATTTCCTTCCCGAAAGGACATTAATAAGCCAGATGTAGTTTTCCACCAAGTGACATTGGTTTAATTATCATCAGCCGACTCTGTATTCCAGAGGGTTTTTTTTAAATTGAATTCAAATGCCATCATCTGCCGTGGTGGGCTTCGAGCCCACCTCACAATAGTTCGTCCTGTGTTTCCGCAATAATCGCTCAGCGATAATTCCATTGGACTATCTCTCCCCAGCTTGCTGTACGAAGGATTTGTTGAACTGGAAACATGCAAAATAATATTACAAGGAGTATACCAGGACTCAAGGGTCTGAGTTGTTGGGAAAGGTTGCACAAGCTACGATGTTTTCTGCAGAGCATAGGAGCTTGAAGGTTGGTGGGTAGGGTAGGATCTTAGAGAAATACAGAAGATCATGAGACGAGTCAATCGCGTGAACACGTTTAGTCCTGGTCCCGGGATTGTGGAATCAAGGACGAGAGGATATCAATTTGAGATCCGAAGTTTAAGAATGCAAGGGAACCTCAGGTTCAATCTCTTTTCACAGATGGTGGCACGTATATGGAATGATTGGAAGTTGTTGAGGCGGGTAAATTAACAACATTTAAAAGGCTTTTAGACACAGATATGGTTAGAGTTTTTTTTTAAGAAAAGCTACAGACCAAATTCAGGGAAATAATTTAAACTTTCATGGGCAAACTGTCAGCATGGACGAGTTTGGGTCAAAGGACATGGCTCCGTTCTGTTGGACACTGTGGTTATTAAAACCGCTTTATAGCTTTATTAAAACATTCAGAGTTGGAAACTATCTGTTCGCAATAAAATATCATTGGTGCTTTTGAAATAAAATTGTCAAGGAAATGTACGACAAGCCAATGGCGTTGGCGCTTTAAGTTATATGTTGCAATTACGAAAATGTTAAGGTCATCGAAAGAAAGAGAATAGAGAAATCCAAATCCAGTTGAGAATATCAAGTCCGACAAGAGAGAACTGACAAATATTTTGCCTTATTACAAGGAACTATCTACCATTCAAAACATAGAGATAAGCCTGTGCTCTTCTGGTAGACACTTAAGTTTCCAAAAACGCCATCCCGTATTCCCAATTTCTCCGCCTCCGCCGTATCTGCTCCCAGGAGGACCAGTTCCACCATAGGACACACCAGATGGCTTCCTTCATTAGAGACCGCAATTTCCCTTCCCACGTGGTTAAAGATGCCCTCCAACACATCTCGTCCACATCCCGCACCTCTGCCCTCAGACCCCACCCCTCCAACCGTAACGAGGACAGAACGCCCCTGGTGCTCACCTTCCACCCTACAAACCATCGCATCAACCAAATCATCCGCCGACATTTCCGCCACGTCCAAAAAGACCACACCACCAGGGATAAATTACCCTCCCCAACCCTTTCCACCTTTCCCAAAGACCGTTCCCTCTGTGACTACCTGATCTGGTCCACACCCCCCCTACGACCAACCCTCCCATTCTGGCACTTCCCCTGCCACCGCAGGAACTGTAAAACCTGTGCCCATACCTCCTCCCTCACCTCTATCCAAGGCCCAAAAGGAGCCTCCACATCCATCAAAGTTTCACCTGCATATCCACCAATATCATTTATTGTATCCGTTGCTCCCGATGTGGTCTCCTCTAAATTGGGGAGACTGGGCGCCTCCTAGCAGAGCGCTTTAGGGAACATCTCCTAGACACCCGCACCAATCAACCAAACCGCCCCGTGGCCCAACATTTCAACTCCCCCTCCCACTCTGCCGAGGATATGGAGGTCCTGGGCCTCCTTCACCGCCGCTCGCTCACCACCAGACGCGTGGAGGAAGAACGCCTCATCTTCCGCCTCGGAACACTTCAACCCCAGGGCATCAATGTGGACTTCAACAGCTTCCTCATTTCCCCTTCCCCCACCTCATCCTAGTTTCAAACTTCCAGCTCAGTAACTGTCTCCTTGACTTGTCCGAACTTGTCCGACCTGCCTATCTTCTTTTCCACCTATCCACTCCACCCTCTCCTCCTTGACCTATCACCTTCATCTCCTCCCCCACTCACCCTTGTACTCTATGCTCCTCTCTCCCCACCCCGAACCTCCTCTAGCTTATCTCTCCACGCTTCAGGCTCACTGCCTTTATTCCTGATGAAGGGCTTTTGCCCAAAACGTCGATTTCGAAGCTATTTGGATGCTGCCTGAACTGCTGTGCTCTTCCAGCACCACTAATCCAGAACTTAGGTTTGTCTGTCAATTTGACCAGACAACATTGTCTGACGCTGAGATCTTCCTGAGAGAGGAACATTTTACCAATCATTATGCCGTTCTTGTGGTTTTAACTGGTTATGTTGTTTTGCTTTTGAATAGGGTTTTAAGCCAGCTCGAGCGAGTTGGCTTCTAAAGAATAATGCATAGACTTTGGGACGCCGTGTGTGTTTTTCTTTAAATTTGGAACAATATAAGCAGCCAGGATGATTGTGGCCAATTTTCAGAGACCAGAACGTCCAGCTTACTTTTTAGCTTTTAAGTTTATTTTGAAGAATTATTTTTGAAGTCGCAACACAGCAGAAGTGGTTGTAGTTTTGAAGAAGCAAAATATATTTTTTTTCCCTCACTCAGTTACAGCTAGAATCTGTGGTTTTGTCCACTGCTGGTTTGCAAATCTATTTTTCTGAATTCGTCTTCTTGTCAAGGAGTGCGTTAACGGGATGGGATTATACTGGCATGTTAAGTAAAAGTTAATGTATCTATCATCCTATTGCGTTTTTCAATAGAATTAAATTAATATAAATTCTCTTTATTTTGTTTTACTTTAACTATAGTGTACAAAGAAATTTTGCTTTGTTAAGGTCGACTAGTTTGGCCAATTGAATTGCATTTGAACGCAAAACATGGCATTTTTCTTTAAATCTGAAAAAAATGATAATATCGAGGCTACTTCCTTGAAATATTTTCATGGTGTCGGTAGCACCATGCAAACCCTCCTCAGCACTGACAAAATTAATAATGATCTGTGTTATACATTAGGTTGTGACATGAAAAGGTTGTTCCACAGTTGCCAAAGAAGTACCAAAAACGTGTTGAGATAGTGGTGATTCCGCAATGTTGAGAGGCTTTGATTGTTCTTGGGATCACAAGGAAAACCAGTCAAACCAGATTTCACAGAGGAGCTTCAGCAACAATTAATTTTCAAGGTGATAAACGGTGAAAACTTAGACTGCTGGAGATCAGAGCAGAGACGTTGGACTCTACAGCACCAATATAAAAGCAAACAACTTTTGAAACAGGACAGTTTAAATCGCTGATACTGCTGGCAAAAAATCTTTTTGATTGTTCGTGCCATTTCAGTAACTGAATTCATCAGCAAAAATGCGAAGCTATACATGGTTAAAATGTGTGTCAAATGATTACTGACTGGAATTATTTTGCTCCTTTAAGTATCTGATCCCAATATCGATATAATTTAGCTAATATGCACTCAATAAAACGCTTTGGATTAACACTTGCATCATCATAGTACTTCAAATCCTTTTTCACTGAACGAAATTCAGCAAGATAAATGCACAGACAGAGCTTGCCGTAGTTATGAGAATAAAAAGAAATGATCTGCACAACGTTTCATCCAATCAGGATATTTATTTTCATTTTAGTTTACTTGGTGTTTTTTTTTAAACTTGGAAATGAAATAGATGGTCTGAACAAAATGAACAGACCCAATGAAAAACTGCAGTCAGAGAGAGACTCGAATCCACATCTCTTCAGAGACAACAACCAAATCTCTGCTCCAGAGACTGATCAGCTCCGTTAAAGCAACTCTTCCTTCCTTGATGAAGGATTGGACAGCCACAGCCCCCCCAGTATAACACGAGCATCTGTTATGGGCCAGGCTGGAACTCCTGAATATTTTCTAAGAAGGGAGCTCACACACTTGCCTTTCATTAATTGAGTTGCAGATGAGAAGTAGATATTCCAGGTGTGATGCCAACTCAAACTTCCATTCAACAGTACGGATGAAACACGAGCAAAAGAGAATGGAATTTACAGTAACTTAAATTTTGAAATCGTAACTGACGGGACACAACATATTAACTCAGTAACTGCTCCAAACCAGTTACATCCCATAATCACACTCCTTGTCAAGACGTTTAATTTAAACTCAGATTCTTACAGGCAACAGAAAAGAAAATCATACACAGAGATTTCAGAGGAAGTTAAGCAGGAATAATTTGCTGAAGCTTGAAGAATTCCTGTAATCCAGCACTTTGTGGCAGCCACAGATAAACCATAATGGAAAATGTAACTTAAACTAGGAGAACTGGCCACTCCCTTGGTGTCGTTAAACCGGGAGCTTCCATGGGTCCTTGCACCTCTGCCTTTCCAAAACACTTTTTAAAAAAATGTCAAAGAACAAAACAATCTTTCAACAGTGACAGCATCACCATACCTTCCGCATTAAAGAATAACCAACTTTGATATATAAAGATAGCTTCATTTTAAACCCCATAGTCTTAGGCTGCAAGCACACAAAAATACATACACATTACATTGACTATAACCATGCAAATGTTCACTACTGCATTCCATTTCAGTGCGTTTACTCTTGCAAGTAAGTCGATAATTTCTCTTATTCGTCCTGTCACAAGTATAAATTTCAAACTGAAAAACTGCAATAATAAGCTCCTTTGAAATATATTGGATGTTTGCTCTTACATATCTCCAAAACCTTTCATGTATTATGATCAGTACATGTAATCGTGTCAGACCCATTACTGTGAGGATGTGTGGCGCTTGCAAAGCAAAGCAGGACGAGCCGCATTAGAGGAGCAGGGGACACGACGTTTTCGACATAAATGGTTTGGGGTATCTGGCTGAGAGATCAAGACAAGGGTGTTGGGACTGGGGAGAAGGTATTTGGAAGCCGATTGGAACATGAAGGTTGTGCTGATGTTGACAGGTTGGTGTGGAAAGTGGAGTGGATTTGTGTGAATGAAGAATGATAGGTCGGACACTTCACGAGAGCGTTGTTGAGTTGGAAGGTTCCATCTGAGGTAAGGTGGGGATAGATGAGGATACTCGTGAAATCGACATTGATTTTTTTTGTGGCTGTAGGGTCCACGTTTAAGATGAGATGCTCCTACCTTCAGCATCTGGTGGCTTGGATTTGGCGGTGGACGAAGTTCAGGACTTGCATGCCCTCTGCAGAGTGGGACGGGGAGTTGAAGTGGTCGGCCACAGTGCAGTGTGGTTATTGGGCGCGTGTGTGTTGGAGGTGGTATTTAAAATGTTTCACAACTTGGCTTCCTGTCGCCTCCGTGTCGAGGAGGCATTTATGACATTCATAAATGAATATCCAATTTCCTGGAGAAATATCCAAAAAGTCTTTCTATCTTCTCTTTGTCTTCTTGTAAGAGTAATAACACTGGAAGCCATCTCACTCACATTCATAGCTACCTTGAATAGTTTTGCGTAATTAAATGTGGTGAGTAAAGCGTCAGTGGCTAACACAGCTTTTAGACTGTCTTGCAGTTTGCTGTCCAGTGAATCTACACCATTTCTTCAGTGCTTCAGTGAGTGGAGCAGCCATCCTACTAAACTTCGGCATGAATTTCCAACAAAACCCACTTAATCCCAAGAATCATAATACTGCTGTCGTCGTGGACATATGGAAAATATCCCAATGATGTTAGTTTTCACATTCAATAGGGCCACATATCCATGTCTGATAAGATGGCCCTGGAATGTGTCTTGAACTGTTTCACACTTCCTGCAGGTTTATCACCTATCTTGCCATTTGCAGTCGTTCGTTCTATTTCGATAATTGCTGGACATTTTTCTTCCTTGTGTAATTAAACGCCACCAGGTCATCGATGTACACTACACAATTGTGTAATCCAGTAAAGACTTGATAAGCTAACCTTTCAAACGTGGCTGGGCATTTTTCATACCGAGTGGCATGACTTTAAATTGATATAGTCCATTCAGTGTCACGAAAGCTGAAACAGTCTTCACTCTTTTAAATAAATGTTCTTGCCAGAATCGTCTGAGCAAGTCTAACCGAGTGACATACATTGCTTTTCCAGTCTTCACAATACAGTCATACAAACGTGGAGTCGGATATGAATCTGAATTTGTAACTGTGTTGATTATGCGATTGTCAACGCATAACTGTTGGGTTCCGTCTGGTGTTAGCATCATTACTATTGGTGAACTCCAGTCACTTCAACTCACTTCGATTGCGTTGTCTTTGAGCATGTGTTTAAGGTCTTCTGAATCCGAGCTAACATTACAAAGGTTCAGTCCAAAAGGATGTTGCTTAATCGGAGCAGCATTTTCTATATCGACATGCAGAATTACATTGGCACTGCCCAACGAATTTCCACATATTCCTCATGTGATAGCAACACATCTTTTGAGAGTCATTTTGATAATCGTCTCGGAGGTAACTTAACACCTTATGCCATTTTTGACGAATTCCTCACTGACGAATTCAATTTGAAGTATGACCAATTGAGAATACTCTGAACTTGGTTCTTCAGTCTATGTTGCAGGCAGTGACACATTCTGCTTGTGTTCTCCTTTGCTCTTAAAATGTGTTTTGAGCATATTGCTGTCGCACATTCCGAGAGATTTCAGTTGTTTTTAGGCCTTATCAAATAGTTCACATCTCTTAATCGTCATTGTACTTAATAATGTTCACATAACCTTACGTTTAAACGTTCACGGACACTGCAAGTAACACATCTTGATATTCGATCGCAAAATTGTGACTTTTGATCTTTTGCAAATTCCTTTTTTCATCATATATTGTAACATTTCGACGTGCTGTCTTGTCAACTCCCGCGCATTATTTGACCTTTCTCTAAAATTTGACTCATAACCCAAATATATGTCTCTGAATTCTGACTCATCAATTTCTCCATAATTTAGTTCATGCTCCTATCACGTTCGGCCCAAAATGTAATTCAAATTCAGTACATTCGTTTGATTCATTTGGTGCATGCCAATGGCAAAAAAAACGTACAAACTGAATCCCTTCATCCCAAATATCTGGACAACCATAATGAGAAACATTACCATGTTCTTGAAGGTCTGAGGTCTTCGTTTAAGCGTCTCCCGTGACTCGGGATGGTCGGCAGTAGATTACAATTGTTTTATTCCTAAACTGCCCATAACTTCCATGAATAATGTTGATGCAAAATCTGACACTTGATCTCATTCTGTCCCTGTGTGTAGTCTATATCTCGTAAAATATATTGAGCAACTCTTCTACAATCCTATTAGCTGTGATTTTACTTATGGAATGGCATCTGGAAATTTATGGGCACATCCATTATTGTTTACAAATAATAATTCTCACTTTTGTTTTATGTAGTGGTCCTATGCCATTAATGTAAAGCTTTGTAAAACGTTCCTCAAATACATGAATGATTATTAAAGGTGCTATTTTATTAGTTTTCCAATTACCTTACATATATGACATGTCTGGCAAATTTCACACACATCCTAATGATGTCCAGACCAGTAGAAATGTGTTTGTATTTTAGCTTGAGATTGCATTGCATCTGAACTAACCTCCCATAACACCTCCGTTCCATAAGCAACTGTTAATACAACTTCATTAACTCCTACACGTTCTCATCTGCCTCAGTATGTTATGTTCTCTATTTGCTCATCAAGCTGTCATGTTTAAGGCATTACCATTCAGGCATACACTCACATGCATCTTCCTTGTACTCTTGTTGATGCAATTGTTTCAGTGTTTCGTCTTTTTTGTTATAACTCAGTTACTTTCTCTGAGCTGGTAACATCCACTTTAGCTTCCATCTGGTTTTGTTTCATCTCATTTGTTTGATCAACTCTGGTGTTTGGTAATTTGACCTCAACTTCTTTATCTGTGTTCTTTGCGTTCCCCTCCTGTTTTAAATGATGACTGTGTGACATTGTTATCACTCAGTCAGGAAACATCCTAGTGTATACTTGTTTCATTACCTCAGTTGTCTGATTTTGCTCTGCATATTCAACGGCAGCAGACGTTACTTCTCCCGGTGACCCAGCTATATTATTCGCAAGAACAAGTTGTATTGCTGGTATGGAGAGATTTTCCAGTAATCCTACCAACAGTTCTCCTCTTCCACTGGACACTCTACCCTTTCTCTTCTGTGATGGACGAGAAAAAGCCTCTCAACACGTTTCCTGAAGGAAGCCAAGACTCGAACGTTTCTAGTTGTTTTAAGTAGGTGTGCAGTGGATCTTCCAGGTGTAATGCAACTGGTCCAACCACTCAATTTTACACCAAACCGTATTTATTTAGACATGCACCAAAGAAAACCAAATTTGGAATCATTGCACTTTGGAGAAGCTTCATTGACTCTATTGAGACATAACGCTGCTATTCCAAATACTTGGAACATTCCCATAAACACCCCCTTGGCGAAAAAGAGGTAAAATTCAACACAGGTTCTTACAGGAGAGATGGGTGAGTGAGAGAAAAGATCAGCGTGGAGCTGTTTGCTTGACAAGCAAGTTAAAAATTAGTGTTTGCTTTCTGAATCCAAAACAAACCAAACTCCAAGATGTGCTTTCGGAACTGGCCACTCCCCTTTCATTGTGCAAGCTTCTTTTTTAACGTGAAAGCATTTGCCTGAGACAGTATCCTTTGGTTTCAATTAAATTGGTCCTAAAAACCATCCAAACGAGATACATCGAAACCTACATGTTCACGGCCCCTTTGGAATGGAAGGCCAGCCTGATCTTGCTAAAGGAACCGCATCGTCATACTACTTAACGAACGCACATTCTCTCGATATGACCTCCACGTACTTTTGCACTTTCCCGGCAATAGTCCTTCGGAGTTGCATATCTCCACATCTCTCATCATCAACGTTTGACAAGATCTTCATCTGTTAATACTGTGATTTCTTTTCCTGCTGCTCCTGGCTTCTGCGAGTAAGCCTCACCTCTGCAAACAAATGATTTATGACATTCTGGCTCTTCCTCCTGCACCGACCCCCGACCTAGTTGTCCATTCTAATGCAGATATTTTGTCTCCACTGCGTTTTTCTTTATGACTTAAATAAAATTCAGTCTTATCCTGGTTTCCTATATCTGTCCTCCCTGTGCTTTTTTGCGAACTTACATTACTGAAAATTCACGTCGCCTACTTATGTTTGATGAATTTTAATACCATTGTCCACCCATCAAAATTGGGTTGATCCTTTCAAACGCAATGTATTTTTAACGAAGGTCCCTCGTTCAATTCCAGAAAACTTGTCTTGACATATCTGGCAGAATCTCTTATCCATTTAAGATGCCTTTCCTCACGCACTCATACTTCTCGGACACCTCCTCTGATATTGCTTAATGCTCCTCACTAGCTCTACCTCGCAGATTTGTTTGGATCAACAACACCCAAATGGTCTCTGGCCACTTCAGTCAATTTGCCATCTTCTCAAACCAGATGAAGAAGGCTTCCACATCCTTTTCGAAGAACATGAGGACTGCAGATGCTGGAGACAAGAGTCGAAGAGCGTGGTGTTGGGAAAACACAGCTGGTCAGGCAACAACTCAGGAGCAGGAGAGTCGACGTTTGGGCACAAGCCTTTTGTGAGGAATGAGGCTTGAGTGCCAAGGGGGTTAAGAGAAAAATGGGAGGAGGTTGGTTTGGGGAACGTAACTGGGAATACAATATGTAAATGAGGGTGGAGTGAAAGTGATAATTCGGAGAAGAGGACTAGCAGATACATAAGAAGGAGCATTGACATGCAGGACCATTCAAGATGGTGGTGCCGAGTTGGAGGCTGGGACTTCTGTAATTTGAAGAGGAGGTGTAATGGGGAAGCTTTTGAAATCCACATTGATCCAATGCGGTGGAAGGATCCCGAAACGGAAGAGGAGGCACTTTTTCTCCAGGTGTCAGGAGGCCAGGGTTTGGTGACGGATGATGCCCAGAAGTTGCATGTTGTTCTTGGAGCAGGTGGGGTGTAGTGGGATAAATTTGTTCAAGTACAGGGTGGCGTGGTTCTTTGGTGCAGTTGTCACAGAGATGTTCTCTGAATCGATCTGCAAGTTGGTGTCCTGCCCCCGCCCAGGGTAGCAGAGGCCAAATCGGGTGCAACCTCTGCAGTGGATGACACTGTTGGAACTACAGGTAAATTTCTGTCGGATGTGGAAAGATCCTTTGGGACATCGGACGGAAGTGAGGAGGGATGTGTGGGAGTAATTCTTGCACTTCTTTCGGTTGCATGGGAAGATGGTGGGAGGGGACATTGGTTTAGGGGCTTCGATCTGACAAGGGAGTCACGGAGGGATCGTGCTTCTGAATCTAGATAGGGGTGAGGAGGAAAATATATCTGTGGTGGTAGGATCTGTTTGTATGTGGAGGAAATGACGGGGCATGGTGCGTTGCATCCGAAAGTAGGTGGGGTGGAAGGAGAGGACCAGCGGTGTTCTGTGATCGTTTCTGTTTGAAGGGCGGAAGTGTGGGACGTGGAGGAGATGAATTGCAAGGCAGACATTCTTCTCATTAAAGTTATGAGATCGCTGGATATTTTTAAACAGTTCCCCACCAGACCTTTGGCTGCGATGTGTTTGCTCTCCTCCTCACTATCTTCCTCACTAAGCCTGTGTTCTATCTTCACATCCATCCTTTTAAGCTGACTTGCCTGTCTCACTGACAATGTCTGAAAGTTAAATTCTGTCTCTTTGTCCCATTCAAATCTCTCTTTCTCTCTTTCATCTCTTTCTCCTTTTCTTCTGCTCGGGCTTTCCTTTCCTTCTCTTTTTGTTCAGGTGAAGCGATTCATTCGCTTCATTTTGGTCTGCTCAGGCGATCCGTTCCGATTGCTTTTCATTGAAATTCAAACTGTTTCAGTTTCCTTTCGTGTTCAAGCTGCTTCACTTCCAATTGAATTCTAGCAATTTATGAAAATATAGAAGACATTTCCTACAAATTTAAATGCAGAATCATTTCTGTAATTCCCCGTCCCTTTTATTCTCACAGCTGAAGGCAACCCGAAGTCCAGCTTGACTGCCAATTCCAACAGGTTTACTTTTCTCACCTTTTGTGAAACAACCAAACTCACTTCTTCCAGCCTCAGTAAACTCTTAGTGACTGACAGAGCCATGACTGCACCAAACCCTGTTTTAACCGACCATATCCAACATCTCAAACAAAAGGCATCAACGAACTCGCCATATTTGTATCCACCAACCCTCATCCTACGTTGTGCATAAAGAATGAATTCCAACAAGAGCCCCCAGTCTATTATGGACCAGGCCAGAATCCCTCAAAATATGTTAAGAAGGTGTCTTGACGCTTCACAATTTTCTTGTTTTATAGGCAGGTGTGAAGGGAATTTACACGCGTGATGCAAGTGTTGAAATCAATCAGCTTAAAGCAAACCAGAATTTAATGAAAACTAAAGCTGGAACACGAAAGGAAAAAAAATGTACTTTAGATTAACTGACGTATTGAAAACGTAACTGACCCGATACAACAAATTAACGAAGGAACTGTTCCAAAGCCGTAGCATCCCATTAATACACCGATTGGCAAAAGGTAAATTGAAATGCAGATTCTGACAGGTAGCAGAAAACAACATTCAAACAGATTTCATCGAGGAACTCAGTCAGGAATCATTTACCAAAGTCTGCAACCATTCCCGATCTCCATCATCGTCTGACTGCCACAGCTAAACAAAACTAGGAAAAAACCTGAAATTGGAGAACGAGCTACTTCCTTGGCATTGTTAAGCAAGGCTCTTCCTGGTGCTCGTGGCACCTGTGCCTTAATGTCTTCTCTTTTTAAAAAAATCCAAGGAAAAAATAACCCTGTTAAAGTTACAGTATCATCACACATGAGCAAAGGAACAGAATCATTGGACCATCGTCCCAGCTCCATTGTACTATTAATTGTTCCGAATTCCCCAACTATCACATCAAATTGCCACCATATTGTTATCATGCTTCGCTCAAAAAAGGCTAACACAATACTCAGACATTTGGAGGCATGATGAACGACAAATGTACAAAACTCTAGACAGTGTGAATTGTTTTCTCATTCAATAACTGCATAACGTTTCTCAAATTTAGATCTTTACTTTAGATAATGTTTTGATCCTTGGATCGAGCCAGAGTAATTTTCTCATGAAAAGCAAACTAAGCAATGCAATTTAGAGTAAAGTGCCCCAAATCCAATATAAGGGCTGGTGGACACAAAACTGACCTTCGGAGGAAGTATTTCCCTCAAAGGATTTTGAATCTGTGACATTGTTTTGGTCGATGTGACACTGTATACGTTTTAGCACATAGATTATTTTATATTCATTCTTGCAATGTTCGCTTCGCAGGCCAGGCCAGCACTTATAACACATTCACAAGCTCGTTATTGTGTGCCTGGAGTCATATGCATGCATGATTGGGTGCTGATAACAGTTTTCTGACTCAATGAAGCGGATTTCTTTTCTCTCACGATCGATTCATGTTCTTCATCAGGCTTTTCATTCTAAAATTTTCTGAAAGTCAATTTTCACGTGTTGACATGACAGGACTCAAACCCGAGTTATCAGACGAGTACCAGCGTTAACAGCTCCGACAATGCAATTCGACATTCGCATCCCTTTTTTTTAATTCATGATAAATTGAGTTGTTGTCAGCAGAAAATGGCAAACTAGAGTGGATTCACAAATGAAATCAGCATAACTACATTTAATGCTAGAGCAGATGAGAGAGGCTAAGTTGCATGCTATGGCTCCCTGACCGTTCATTCTTACTTTCAAGGCAGTTAAATGAACAGTGCACATTGGTAGGGATTATCCTGCATTCCCTGCGAACAGCAAAGCAATATTTGTATTTATCCACTTGTCTGGAAATCTCACTGTGGGTCAGGACTTCTAACATATTATGGTCATTGCCAGTGAGATTAATGACCTCTGACAGGCAATGTTTTGACGTGATATTAAAGAGAAACGTCCAACCAAACACCTGCTTTTAAGAATGATATCAATTTGCTTATTGTGAAACCACCGTTTAACTGATCATTTGAACCATGCAAGGGAGCAATTGATTAAAAAGAAAACAGAGAATATCAATTTTTCTTGACAATTTCAGACATCATTAAACATGTCGTCAAGGAACAACTATTATTAACACAATTCTGAAGATTTGCCTTCATTTTCTCCATAATAGTGAATATTGTGTAATAAATTCAATGCAAGGCTTAGAAATGAGTAAGTCAGTAATATAACAAGCTTCAACTGGAGAATCAGCAAATGGAGCACACGCTGACATCATGCCAGTCAAAAATTAAAATTATAGGTATTGTTCGAGTTTCTACACAACGTGTTTTCACTGGTAGGTCTTCTTGAGCCTGATGAGTACGTTTGAAGCTATGGAGTAGATAGAAAATGTACATCCGTTGTTGCATCTTCTGACTCAAACATTTGTCTGGTGTGTAGAATATCGAAATAACAAGAAAAGAATGACAAGGAAATTGTTAGAGGACAATTCAAGTGACAAAACATGCGGATGTAAGACAGGTAGAAACAAGAAGAAAAAGACAGGAAATTGTGGGAGGCTCTTGAACAATTTTGGAGTCGGACAAGTTTGTCACATGTTTGATTTGGATCTTCAATCTACTTCTCCAAAAATATCTCATACATATTCCAAGAACTAGTCTTCAACACCATTAATGCAGATTATATTTTTCCAGTGAACATGTAACATGAAGTCTCCTTTTTTATTGCATTAGCCTTGTTGCGTGAATCATGATTTGCCCAGTTTAAACTGCAGTCAACTATGTGTCCTGTTGTGGACCAGAGCATGGCCTTCAAAATATTTCAGCAAAGTAGCCGGGTCCCGAACATTGCTACTTGTTTTAAGCGGGATTATAGTGGCAATTACAGGAGTGATGCACCTAGTCAAAACACTTAGTTTTAAACCAAATAGATTTTTTTTACACGATTACCAAATGAAACACAAACAGTACAGAATAGCATATAGAAGATCTTCACTTACGCCAAAATACAACCAACTATCCCAAATTAATTATGCTGTTTCAAATTCGATATAATTCTGATAAACACACTTTGGCGGAAATATAAAGGCAAGATAAAACATGGGTTCTTGCAGGAGACAGAGATTTGGCAGAGAGTGTCAGCAAAGATAACCTTCTTCTATGAAGCTGTTTCTTGGGCCAGCAGCCACAAAACTGGCTGGCAGCTTTCAATGAACAGCCAGAATGCTAAAACCCAAACCAAAGTAAAGCTGCGCTGTGAGAACTGGCCACACCCCTTTCAATATACAACTTTATTTTTTCAAACTTGAAAACGTTTTGCCTGTTGATTTCGAATCAAAATGGCTCCTGAACCCTTCAAACCAAGGCCTTGCAGAATTGCTGCATTTCCCAGCTGTCTGGAAAAGAAAAAGCCCAGGACACCATATCTTCATTTTAAAAATATCATCATCGTCGACGTCCATTGTCATTCCTCAAAGGTCCCCAAGTTGATTTAATACCAATTCTTGTTTTGGAGGTGCCGTTATTGGACTCGGGTATACAATGATAAAAATCACGCAACATCAGTTTATAGTTCAACAGGTTTATTTGGAAGCACCGGGTTTCATAGTGCAGCTTCTTCATCTGGTAGCTGTGACGTTTTAGATCATTCGATGCAGAACTTACAGCAAAAGTTTGCAGTGTGATGCAACTGAAATCATTTCTTGAATAATCCAGAGAGTTTTCAATTTATAAATCCAGGTATTTTCAATATATAATTTCAGTTGCATCACACTGTAAGCCTTTCCCATAAATTTTGTCATACAACCTTATACTCCTCAAACAGCAAATGAAGTAGCGGCGCTCCGAAAGCTAGTGCTTCAAAATAAACTTATTGGACTGTAACTATTGTGTGATTTTTAACTGTAAACAGCTTTGGGGCCCTTTTAATGTTGCAACAATAAAAGCAGACTGAATGGGTGATGTCAAGTTCCCGCAGAATCCAGAATTTTCTTGCAAGTTATAGTCTTCAGTTTTAGTTGTTGAGGTCGTTACGCTGAATCTGGAGGTTGTTATTCCTCTCCCGCTTGCAGTTAAAAGCTAGCACTCTCTTTCACCTCATAAAATGGCATGAGAGACAATCATCCTTGATTAAGTTGCCTTTGCCAAAGCGGGGGGTGGGGGGGCGGGTGGGGGGGGGGGGGTGTTCATGGGATGTTACGTTACTGAAGCAGGTGACTATTAGTATGAATGAATGAATTATGAAGATAGAATAGTAAAGCGTGTAGAGGCCATTAAGCCCTCAATGTCGTACTGACATTTTATCCTATGTGTCCCGACAAGAGTTGCTTAAATGTCTGTCATGCATCTGACTCTCTTGCCGTGGTTGGCAGTACTTTCCACACACCCAATACATCCTGGATTAAGAAAAAAACACTACCCCCTGAAATCTCTCCAAAACATTCCTCCAATCAGCTTAAAATCATGCCCCCTGGTGATAGACATTTCCTTCAGGGAAGCAATTTCTGATTATCTATGCTATCTACGCCTCTCATCATCTCGTGCCTGCATCAAGTCACCGCTCATCCATCTTCCCTACAATGAGAAAACCCAAGTTCCATCAAACGTTCTTCATAAGACATGCCTCCAGTTCAGGCAGTATGCTGGTTACTTTGCTCTGCACTCTCTCTAAAGTTTTCACATCCTACATATAATTAGGAGACAAGAAAAGAAAAAAAATTATCGAAGTGTGGTCTAACCACGGTTCTATAGAGCTGCAATATAACATCGAAGCTCTTAACCTCAAACTCCCTGCTAATGAAAGCCGGCACAACATCCGCCCTCTTCACAGCCCTATTAAACTGGGTGGCAACATTGAAGGATCGATGCATGTGGACAACAAGATCTTACTGTTCCTTCGCACTGACAAGAATCTTGTCTTTAACCCTGAAACCTGCATTCAAATTCTACCTTCCAAAATGAATCACTTCACATTTTACCAGGTTGAATTCCACCTGCCTCTATCTCAGCCCGTCTCTGTATACTGCCAATGTCCCATTTACAATGTACAATAGATCTCTACATTATCCACGATTCCACCCCGCTCCACTTCATCGGTCAAATTATTAACCCATGTTTCCACTTCCTCATGCAAGTCATTTATAAATATTACAAAGAGCAGAGATCTCAGAACAGATCCCTGTGGAACTCCACTGAGCACCAAGCTCCAGTCTGAACACTTTCCATCTGCTTCCAAAGTCTGCCTTCTGTCGGCAAGCCAATTCTCTGTCAAAACAGTCACATTTCCCTGTATCCAATGCCTCATTACTAGCT
The DNA here is from genome assembly GCF_047496795.1 of Chiloscyllium punctatum. Taxonomy (NCBI): domain Eukaryota; kingdom Metazoa; phylum Chordata; class Chondrichthyes; order Orectolobiformes; family Hemiscylliidae; genus Chiloscyllium; species Chiloscyllium punctatum. The sequence continues at coordinate 29,838,149 of NC_092789.1, read as the reverse complement.
GAATGAGCTTGCCATGGGGAACATTTCAAACACCTTGATAACTCCTTTCCGACCACATCCACTAATTTACCTTCATCAATGTGTTTTCTCAGTCTACAAAAAATGCAACAAGGCTCATGGGGCATGACCTACCTCTCACAAAGCCATGCTGGCTATCTCTAATCCAACTATGCTTTTCCAAACAGTCATAAATCTTCTATTACCTCTGAATTACCTACAATAATTTGCCTGCCTCCTAAGAAGTCTGGATGGTCTGTAATTCCCAGGAGTATTCCTATTCCGATTCTTGAACAATTCGACAATATTTGCCACCCTCCAATCAACTGGTTCTACTCCAGTGGACAGTGAGGGCAGAACGGACATGAGCAAGTGCATCAACTTCTTTCCTCACTTCCTGTAGTAAACGAGATAAATCCCATTTGGTCCAGGGAGCTTATCTATCCTTATGTGTTTCCAAATTTCCTGCAAAGTCTGCTTCTTAAAAGCAATGATTTCGAATGCATCAAACTGTTTCCCACGGTCCTCACAAGCGACAATGCCCGTCTCACGAATGAATACTGAAGCAAGGTATTCATTACGGACTTCCCCTACCTCCTCTGACAACAGATACAACATCCGATCACTATCCCTGATCGGCCCTCCACTCAGTCTGGCCATCCTCTTGTTCCTCCATAAGTGTAGAACGCATTGATATTTTCGTTAACCGTCACTCCAAGGCTTTTTCATTCCTCTTTCTAGAACCCGTAAATCTATTTTATTAGTTGCATCCTTGATAGGTTGTAACCCTCCAGAACCCTGTTTAATTCTTGCTTCCTCAACATTAAGTAACCTTCTTTCTTCCTCTGACCAAATGTTGCACATCTCTCGTCATCCTATATTCCTTTGCCCGACCATCTCTAATTTACATCAGTAGGACAAACATATCCGTCCCTCGCAGGAAGTACTCCCTGCTCCACAGATTCAGCCGAATAGCGTTGTAATTCACTATCCCTAATTAAATACTTTTCAATACCGTATGCTCGCATCCCTCTCAATTACTACAGTAAAGGCAGGGAGTTGTGATCAATATCATCAATAAATTATTTTGTTCAGTATTTCGATAGAGTTACACTTAAGACAGGGAGAAAGTGAGGACTGCAGATGCTGGAGATCAGAGCTGAAAAATGTGTTGATGGAAAAGCGCAGCAGGTCAGGCAGCATCCAAGGAGCAGGAGAATCGACGTTTCGGGCATAAACCCTTCTTCAAGAAAGAGGAAGGTGTGCCAAGCAGGCTACGAAAAAAAGTATCCAGGAGGGAATTATGGGAGGAGCGTTGGGAATGCAATAGGTGGAAGGAGGTTAAGGTGAGGGTGATAGGCCGGAGAGGGGGTGGTGCGGAAGACCGCAATTTCCCCTCAGACGTGGTTGACGTTTTCTTCCACCCCATCTCCTCCACTTCTCGCTCCTCCAACCTTGAACCCCGCCCCTCCAATCGCCACCAGGACAGAATCCCACTGGTCCTCTCCTAGCAGCCCACCAACCTCCAGATATATTGTATCATCCTTCGTCATTTCCACCACCTCCAAACAGACCCCACCACCAAGGATATATTTCCCTCCTCACCCCTATCAGCGTTCTGGAAAGATCACTCCATGCGCGACTCCCTTGTCAGGTCCACACCCCCACCAGCCCAACCTCCACTCCCGGCACCTTCCCCTACAACCACAAGAAATGCAAAACCTGCGCCCACGCCTCCCCCTCACTTCCCTCCAAGTCCTCAAGGGATCCTTCCCTATCCGTCACTAATTCACCTGCACCTCCACACGCATCAGTGACTGTATCCGCTGCACCCGATGTGGCCCCCTCTGCACTGGGGAGACAGGCCGACTACTTGCGGAACGTTTCAGAGAACACCTCTGGGGCACCCGGACCAACCAACCCAACCGCCCCGTGGCTAAACACTTCAACGCCCTCTCCCACTCCGCCAAGGACATGCAGATCCTTGGCCTCCTCCATCGTCAGACCATGGCAACACGAGGCCTGGAGGAAGAGGGCCTCATCTTCTTCCTAAGAACCCTCCAATCACAAGGGATGCATGCAGATTTCTCCAGCTTCCACATTTCCCCTCCCCCCAACTTATCTCAGTTCCAAACCTCGGACTCAGGACCGCCTTCTTGACCTGCAATCTTCTTCCTGACCTCTCCGCCCCCAACCCCTCTCCGGCCTATCACCCTCACCATGAAACCTCCTTCCATCTATTGCATTCCCAACGCCTCTCCCCCATCTCCTTCCTCCCAACCTTTTATCTTAGCCTGCTTGGCACACCCTCCTCATTACTGAAGAAGGGCTTATGAACGAAAAGTCGATTCTCCTGCTCCTTGGATGCTGCCTGACCTGCTGCGCTTTTCCAGCAACACATTTTTATTTTATTTTTGTTTTTTTCCCCGCATTTTACTTACAGTGAAAGAATAAAATGTTTTGTTTCACATCTGATCATTTGACTCGTCGAATTCCATCCATAACCCAACGTCTGGCACGTAGCTTTAAAATACGTAATTAGGTTATGGTCTCGCTTGTCTTCAGTTCCAGAACACTATCAAACTTATCAATGCATTTACTGATTTTATAAACCGGTATAATCTCAACACTCAGCGTCTGAAGGTCCAGAATTAAAGGTACCCCCCTATCCAGCCGCTCTCTATCTCAAAAAAACTCCAGTCCTTGGAAAATCATTGTAAACATTTGTCTGCACCTTTTCTCGTTTCGCAACAGTTTTCCTACAGCAGAGAGATGAGAAGTGTGTGCAGTACTCTAAAAGTAGCCTCAGCGATGTCTTGCACATCGTAACATGACATCTCATTTAGTTGACTCAAGGCTCTGACTAATAAAGGCAAGCTTTCCAAACTCCCTGACCACCGTCGTGTCTCCTCAGACGCCACTTTCGAAGAATTCTTAAACTACGCACTTAGGTCTCTCAGCGTCATCGGCACTCCTCTGGGTCATGTAAGACATGTCCCGGTCTCACTTATGAAATGCAACACCTTGCATTTACAGAGGCTAAGCTGTATCTGCCAGTTCTCTGTGCATTGGCGGCGAGCATGAAAAATTATTGGCATATTTTGTTTCTGGAGTGTGAAAAATGGTTCGTTGCTTTGCAGGAAAAAAACAGACCAAAAACAAAATCTGCCTCACTTTGCTGAAGCCACAGGTGAGTTCATGTAATTGAACATTTTCTGATCGGCATAGAAATCACGACTAATCTGTTCGGCCACACAATGCTTCATGCAATGAATTAATCTTGTAGATTCCAGACCAGAAGTGTTCTGTCTGCCTCTACTAATACTGACAGTTGATTAATACATGTATTTTATGTCAGCGTTGGAAGCCACGACTTCTGCTACATCCAGGTGGATGCCACCACCAGAGACATATTTCCTTCTCTCTTGTCAGCCTTCTGCAAGAGCCACTCCCAACACAACTGTCTCAGCGTCACGACACTGTCCCTTGTCACCACAGAAAGTGTAATGCCTGCCTGTTGACTTCCCCCTCCTCAGTATGTGTTGGCCCAAGCACATTTTCCAGGCGAAGCACTATCTCTATCTCGCCACTTATTGTTTCTACTAACCCTGTTCCCCCACCCCGTCATTCGCTGCACTTCACTCAGTATAGTATTCTGTATTTGCTACTCACAATGTGGTGTGCTCGACATTGCAGAAACACAGCACAGAGCAGAATGGGCGGCAGCTTCCGAGAAGACAAATATTCTGCGCGACGTTTCTGTTGCCAAGCAATTCAATGCAGCACAGTGTTGCCTGATCAACATCTCTGTTAAAAGCTTACTGCAGTGCTTCATCGAAGTTCAGCCTAAGGTGGAAAAAGACAACCTCATTTTCTGCTTGGGAACACTGCAACCTTCTGGGCTCATTGACCAATTCCACAATTTTAGCGGTTAACAAATTCTTCACGTTTTCCTCCTCCCGGACACACCAGGCCTTGTTATCACGAAGTCTACAATTATGCATACACCGATTTTATTCAAAAAAAGTCCCCATTACCTGTTAAACATTTTCTTGCAGCGTGATCGCTGTCCACTTACTTTTCTGTACAACAGTTTTGCACACTCTCTATCTCTATCTTGCCAGCTATTGTTTCTTCTCACCCTGTTTCCGAACCCTGTCTTCGACTGAAAACTATCTCCCTAGCAGCTGTAACGACGTGAAATCTGATGCCCTCTGCTCATCGAAAACACCCAGAACAGCGCGCCTTGCGTCATAATCTGCTTAATGTGAGTGAGTTAAATAAACTCCCTGAGTTCCACTCTTTATGGAAGAAAATCGATTTAATTTCCTAACTCTAACTGTGGACACTGAATTGAATCCATTGAGAAATCAGAGCCCCATTTTTGCAAACTTACCGCTAGCTGATCCCAACTGTGTTAAAATCCTACTTGCATTACACAGTTAATAGACATTAAATTATCTTGGAGTCTCAAAGTCCATCCGGTCTCTCAGCAGTCGTCAGCATCTGCTGTTTCCTTCCGTCATGCAAATCGTTCTGCCTCCTCCTCGGGGCTTCTTTTGAATCTTTATTGCTGTAGACTTTCTATAACGTATCTTGTTACATCTGAAAGCGGATGCCTTCTGAGAGATCACCTTACAGACGACAACTGCTTTGCAAATCGATGCTCAGTTGTCGATGACTAATTTTCAACGTGCCTTTTTTAGTTGAAGCCTAAAAGTTCATACCTTCTGAATGATACAATTTTATCAATATTATAAAAAATCAAATGCAATACGTTTTTGGTGTCCGGGTCATACATTATAATAATTGGTTAAATTTCAAATCCGGTGTCTTCACATCAAAACTCAACACCCCGAAGTTGATCCTAGCATATTATCAATTCTCAACACACTCTCAAATGTCATCTAATAACAGACACATGTGCCGTTGCACTCTCTCATCTCAGGAAAGTTACAATCTCTCTTAAAGTGACCATGCGCTCTTCCGAGAAAGCAATGCAAATATCAAGTACTTAGAAGGGTCACTGAATCCAATACATTAACTCTGATTTCTCTCAACCGGTGCTGCTTGACCTCCTCAGTCCTTACAGCAATTTCTATTGATGCTTATCATTTCCAATATCAGCAGGTCGTTCAAAATATATTTACACATTACATCTTATTTCTACATTTTCTTTTGTTTCATTTTTTTGAATCTCCCAAATTCTGTACGGTTTTGAAGTCATCTTTAGGAGTAAGTGTTGTTACAAAGACACAATTAAGTGCCTATGCACATATAAAAAAGATACAAGTCAACGCTTTGAAACGGCTTTCTCATTTCATTATGATGCACGTCGTACTTCCTTTTGCAGTTTTAGTGTAAGTGAAACATTTGTCAGTTAATTTGAAAGGCGCTTAATAGAGAAATGCATCATTTGGAACTGGAGTCACTTATGTTCCAGAGTTGACAACGTGGTGAGATTTCCTCTTTTAAAAGTCTGATTTAGCCATGTGGTAATTTACGTGAAATTTTAAATACTCATCGTTATTTTTCATTTACGTTCCATGTATGTTTAAAAAAAAAACAGATTGTGTAATTAATGCCATGCAAAGAAATTGCTTGTATTGGCCTGTAATTCGACACGATATTTCTTTATATTCAATGGAGAATGTTGCTGGAGTCAGGTTTCATAGAATCCCTGATGGAAGCAGAGAATTCCGCCCATCGAGTCTACACGGTCCCTGCAGTTCCCAAGTCTACTCCACCTACCTGCACATCCTTGAACACAAAGGGCAATGGAGAATGGCCAATCCGCTTAACCTGCAAGATTTTGCAATGTGGGATGTACCGAGAGCACCAGGAAAAAGCCCGCGCAGAAAAATTGCCGTTGTGCACACTCCACAGAGACAGTTCCCCAAGGCTAGAAACGAAGCCCTGTCTCTGATGCTGTGAGGCAGCAGTGCCGACGACGGAGCCACTGTGCCGCCCCGAAACATCTGGATTAATTACATTTATCTTTTTAACTTATCCTTGCAAAATCTCTGAGAGTCTGTCTTGATATGTCTCACTGAATTGTTTACATATTTTCTTTTCCTTTATCTGATGCATGGTCATCCATTTGATGCCCTTTAAATTACTCTCAACCCGAAGAAATTGTTTCTTCCATTATTGCAAATCACTTCTTTTTTGTAATACAATCTTAAACTTAATTTGATAAACGTCATTGATTCACATTTTCGATGGAGTTTTACTTTCTTCTAATGCAGACTGTGTTTATTGTTTTTAAATGCAAACCATTTCTGTGCACCCTCAAAATAATTAACAAATTATTTTATAATGTCCAATTTGGTAATAGAACCTACTTGACTAAAGATTGGGACACAGACAAACTCAATATCATACCTTTAAACATTTTCTGATCTGAGATGTCACCATTTCTTATTATAAAACATGAAGTCATCTCGTGAAGTGAGTTAAAAGAATTTCTGGGATTTAAGTATAAATAAACCGAAATATGCAACCCATTTGAAAAGATGAAAGAGTTAAGAGCAATCCAGGGTTCTTCAATATATTATTGCAACTGCATGGCACAGCAATCTTTTGATGTAAATTCTGTGTCTTATGGTACTGATTCACAGCTACTTGATGAAGGAGCAGCCGTCCAAAACCTAGTGTTCCCAAGTAAACCTGTTGGACTATAAAATGGTGTTGTGTGATTTTTAACTATGTCCAGCCTAGTCCAACACCGGCTCCTCCATATCATGGCAGTCAAATCTGTTAGTCCATTTTCTTAATTGATCACAATCAAATTTGACAGCCATCGCTAAATTCCACACCCTTATTCAGATTTATGCACCTAGTCTAAAAGATAAAAATGATCACATTCATACATTATGTGGAATGCTAAAACATTAACATGACTGTATCCCAGATTTTACGCTGTATCAAGGTTAATGATAATTATTGTCTCAGTGCATAATGCTTGACTTAAAATAGACAAATAAGCGAAATAGAATGTTTAATTCACAACAATTTCAGATGTCATTCAAAAAGACAGCATGGAACAGCATTTATTACCCCAATTTTCAATAATTTTTCACCTTTTTCCCACAACGGCGAACACTTTCGAGTAAATTAAATTCAAGTCTTACAAATGACAATGTTGACACTACTATATATTTTGAAGATGGAAACCAACAAAACAAACCAATAACCATCCTGTCGTCACTCCAGCAATGATAGGTAAAATGATTTTTTCTGTTCAGCATTTTCTTCTCTGCACGATATTTTATCACTGGTGTAGTCTTCCTGAGACTGCTGAGTAGATAGTGAGCCATGGCGGAGTACAGATGAATGATACTTTTGGAAGACAAATTGATGAATATATCATGCGGAAATAAAAAGAAGAAAGTGACAGGAAAATATGGAAGCCACTTGAACAATTCCACAAAAGGACAATTTTGTTACATTTTCAATGTAGATTTTCAAATAACTTCTCCAAAAATATCTCGTATAAATTGCAAGAAGTAGTCTTTGTCATGATTAATGCCGGTTAGATTCCTCCAGTCCGCATTAATTTTGAAGTGCCCCCTTTTCTGACTGCATTACCAAATTATGGTCAGATGCACGGCAGATGCAGTTTAGTGTGAATGAATGTATGGTTATCCACTTTGGTAACAAGAACAGGAAGGCAGATTACTACCTAGATGGAGTCAATTTAGGTAAAGGGGCTGTACAGAGATATCTGGATGTTCTTGTACACCAATCAATGAAGGTAAGCATGCAGGTACACCAGGTAGTAAATAAGGCTAATAGCATGCTGTCCTTCATAACGAGACGGATTGAGTATAGAAGCAAAGAGGCCCTTCTGCAGCTGTACAGGGCCCTAGTGAGACCACACCCGGAGTACTGTGCGCAGTTCTGGTCTCCAAATTTGAGGAAAGACACTTTGTCTATTGAGGGAGTGCAGCGTAAGTTCACGATGTCAATTCCTGGAATGGCGGGATTAACTTAAATGGAAAGACTGAAGCGACTGGACTTGTATACCCTTGAGTTTAGAAGGCTGAGAGGGGATCTGATTGAGACATGTAAGATTATGAAAGGATTGGACATTCTCTAGGCAGGAAACCAATGTTTCCGCTGATGGGTGAGTGCTGAACCAGAGAACACAGCTTAAAAATACGGGGTAGACCATTTAGGACAGAGATGAGGAGAAACCCAGAGAGTGGTGGCTGTGTGGTTTGCTCTGCCCTAGAGGGCAGTGGTGGCCCAGCCTCTGGATTCATTTAAGAAAGAGTTGGATAGAGCTCTCAAGGATAGTGGAATCAAGGGTTATGAAGATAAGGCAGGAACAGGATACTGATTAAGGATGATCAGCCATGATCATATTGAATGATGGTGCAGGCTCGAAGGGCAGTATGGCCTCTTCCTGCACCTATTGTCTATTGTTTATCATATGTATCGCACCTTTCCCGTTTTAAACTGTTGTCAACTGTCTGTCCATTGTCATTTCTCAGAGATGTTCAATTTGGATTTAATATTTATTTGTCGATTCCAGATCATTTCTACATGAGGCAGTTTCCAACCTTCTTTATATGTGCATCATGCTGCTTACATTGTTGCAATAAATGGCAGATTCATTCTGGTTACTTCTGTGAATGTGTTTAAAATTCTGTCCAAAATGAGATCGTCTGAAAGTGATTTAGAAAGAAGCATAAATATACAGTTTTTGTCGACATGTGTGAGTCCTCCCAGGTGAATAGATCTGTTAAATAAATAATTATTAGATTGTTGTGTTATCCTTGGAGACATGAGTGAAGTATGCCATTGCATTTATTTTTTATTCAGTCAGTTTCATCGAACATTTTTTTTCCTTATACTGGGATTTTATACATAACATTCCAGCGTTTCGAGAGACATGGTTTTAAAGCGGTCTACGCCGTTCAGCCGGTAACTCTCATCTTTTGCTGCAACTCCTCCACGTCGGGAAGGTATGCTGAACCAGTCTCATTCGTCTGTCTTCGGCTAATATCACTCAAAATCTTGCCTATACACGCACCTTTTCAAAACGTTTTTGAGTATCGTAACTGCTCACTTCTACTGTTTGCTCAGGCAACTCATTCCAAACAAATAATACATTTTCAGTGAAAGGTTGTTCGCAGGTCTCTAACAAATCTTATTAATGTCACCTGGAAATTGCGTTCTCAGATTTTGTAGTATATTAAGCTTGGGAAAAGACTTAATCTGTTGTGATTATAGTATGACTTTAAGTGGTGTTTTTGTACCTTGTTACAATGAAGAAACATTGAGACAGAGGTTATGCGTGGTCTACTCTACACTCAATAAAATAAACAGCTTTTATAGCCTTTTATTTCCAATAAAAAGCATTGGAATCAAAGAAGCAGTCGGAATTCTTTTCCAAGTTATAATCTTCAGTAGCATTTGCTTGGTTCTTTCATTTGGATCTGGATGTTCATATTCCTTTTCTTGTCACAGCTAAAAGCTTTGATTCTCTTCCTACTGCTAAAACTTGCAAGAGAACCAATCGAATTTTCTGAATCTGACTTTGCCAAGATGTGTTTATCGGCTGTCATTATATTGGAATTGTTAACCTGTAGTTGCTGATATGCCATTCCACAAAGCATTTAGTAGAGTTAAAGTTAAGCCAGTTGTTTTTATATTTTTATTTTTACTTTTCCATATTTTCCTTACAGTGTGTGAATAAAGTGTTTTACATCAATGCTCATAGATTGACGATTCAAATTTCAGCAACATCAAAAGCTTTTACACCTAGAACTTTTTGATCAGGTTGAATGGTGGTGCAGGCTCGAAAGGCAGACTGGCCTACTCCTGCACCTATTGTCTACTGTCTATTGAAGCGGTGTATTGCTTTGCATGCACTGAAAACTTTCCTTCAACATATTAAACTGTGAAGACGAAGTCTCTGCAGATCTCAGGGCAAAATACATAATTATTTGTATTACATTACATTCTACCTCAGTTATGACGTATCATTTGCACTTCATGGAAGAAAACATTTGTTACACAAAGGTGGCAGCAGTCCACTTTTTCCAAATTTGCTCGCAGAGGCTTTTGGGTTGGGGAAGGAGTACGGAAGTCGGAATAAACAAAATTAAATCAGATGACTGTAGTTACTGGAGTTCAAATAACTCAGTCCAATGTTGTCAAAACAGAAAATCCTCAGAGTACTTTGATGAGACCAAGCACATAGCAAACGTCCATAATCAGACATGACCAATTAATAGACAAATTATCATTTCAGTTAACGAAACAGTTGTCATGTACTAAAGAGGACTCGATTTTTAAAAAAAATCTATTTGGGAAGATTTTCATCCAGTCGCTGATCAAAAAAAATGCATCTGATTTCCTCTTTAAAATACTGGCCAATATGCTGAGTATGACTTGTACCTTTATTTCAGGATTAGTAACCACAATTTCTGCCTCCTCTGGGCGATGTAAACACCAGTCACATACATAATTCTAGCTTGTCAGTATTCCGCAGGTACCATTCCGTCCAGGCCACCCTGGCCCATTCCTCATTAACTTACAACATCGTCTCCTGCAGTGACATGGCACTTTACCCTGCAACCACAGAAGTTGCAACACTTGCCCTATATTTGGTGTCCTGGCCAATGAAAGCAAGCTTGCTGTATGCCTTCATGGCCACCTTATTTGTGCGATTTAGCACTGTACGCCATCTGGAGACCATTGCATCCAAATCCCTCTCCATGTCAATGTGGCTAAGAGTTCTGCCATTTCTTCAAGAATTAACGAGCTAAACTTGATCTTCCAAAGTGCATAAAATTACGATTTCCGGGTTCAGCTCGATTTCTCGACGTAATTTCGCAATCTGTCTATATGCCAGTACATCCTTTGACAATTCTGAACACTATCTGCACCTAAGACAATGTTTGTGTCATCCAAACTTACTAATCAGACCTCACACCTGCATTTACTTTCAAATCATTTATATGGATCAGAAAGAATAAAGATCATAGAACTGATATCAGTGGAATACGTCGAGTAACCTATCTCTGTTCTGAAAACTACGTTACCATTACAACTCTCTGTTTTCTAGATCCAAGTCAGTTCATCTATCCAGCACACCCCAGAACCGACGAGAATCTCCATTTTGTTCCAAACTCCCATAAGTATAATGTCAAATTGACTTATAAACGTCCATGTGGAAACAATCCAGTGCCCTTCCCTCATCAAACACTCTTGTCTCCACCTCAAGAAAACAAAATCAACTCGGTGAGAGATGATCTTTTGGCAGTAACTCATGCTGGCTATCACGACGAAGTCAATTTGCCTCCAAGTGTGCATGTTACTGGTCTCTTAGTCTCTTCTCCAACAGCTCCCAAGGCACTGACATTTGCCTCACCAACGACAGAATAATTATGCAAATTATCTTTGTTTCCCTCCTAAACAAAGTAAGAAAACATTTGTTTCATAAACGTGTTCTTTACCTCATTATTCGTCATGTCCTTTTCTTTGGAGATTACTACTCCAAAGAGTTCATTAAGGATCTCACCCAGTTACTGCAGTTCTGCAAATGACCTCATTCTTTTTTGTTGTGCGACTTAGTCTTTCCCTTCCTACCCGCTCTCTCTCTCTCTCTCTCTCTCTCTCTCTCTCTCTCTCTCTCTCTCTCTCTCTCTCTCTCTCTCTCTCTCTCTCTATATATATATATATATATATATTATATATATATAATATATCGCAATCCTTCCTTTTTTAACCAATCTGATAAATTGCTATCCAAGGTTCCCAATTCCTACCATTCTAGTCTTTCTTTTTCACAGGGACATGCGTGTCCTGAACGAAGCAATTGTTCTGTGAATGACTCCCAAAAGTCCTATGTGCATTTGCTCACAAACAGCTGCTCTCAATCCACAATCTCTGATTCATGCTTAATTCGATTACAGCTAGCCTTGCCCCTAATATAACATCTTCATCCGAAGTCCACTGTTGTCCTTCTCCATAAGAATCCATACCTTATGGCCACTTTTCCCGCAATGATCGCCCACTGACTCTTTGCTCATCTTGTCTCGCTGCAAAATAAATTGATGACGTCCTCTCTCGACACAGCTGTGATATGCTCCTTCACCAATAGTGCAGTGTCTCTCCTTACTAACTTGCTGCTCTGGTTCCAGCCCATATGTCCCCACCACACTAATTTAAACACCCCCGAATGCCACTATCAAACATCTCCGACAGGATTTTCGTGCCCATCCATTTTAGATGCAAGCAGTCCTTCATCTAAAAGTGCAATTTAATTTCTAAAAATGTGAGATTCTGCATTTTGGAATGGCAAATTAGCGCAGGACGTATACATGTATTGGCAAGGTCCTGGATTGTTATTTGAACATCGAGGCTAGGGAGTGCAGGAGTCTCCGGTAGATAGGATAGTGAAGAAGGCGTTTAGTATGTTTTCCTTTAATGCTCATTGCATTAAGGAAAGGAGTTGGCACGTCCTGTTGCGGCTGTTCACGTCATTAGTTCGGCCACTTTTTAAATATTGTGTACAATTCGGATCTCCCTCCTGTACAAAGGATGTTGTGAAACTAGGAAAGGTTCAGAAAAGATCGAGCAGGATGCTGGAGTTGTTGCGCTGCAGTGAGAGGCTGAATAGGCCGAGGCTGTCTTCCTTGGAGCGTCAGTGGCTGAGGGGTGACTGTATAGATGTTTAAAAAATTATTAGATGCACGGATAGGATGAACAGAGGAGTTCCTCTCCATGGGTTATTGGAGTCCAGAACTACAGAGCACAGTTTTGCGGTGAGAAGGAATTGTTTTGAAGTGACCGAAGGAGCAACTTTTTTCACGAAACGGCTGGTGTGAGTATGGGAAGAGCTGCCCGAGGAACCGGTGTAAGCTGGTAGAATTACAATATTACAAAGGCACCTGAATGGGTACATGAATAGGAAGAGGTATTTGAGGGATGGAATTCTCCATGGCTACATGAATGTAGGACTCATGTTCTCTGGCAGACATCGCAAGGATCCGTATATCTTAAGCTAGCCAACTTCAACAGACACACACCGATTCATTTACCATGTGCTTAATATACTATGTGTCTCTTCCTACCATGCATTGTACGTAGCAGGGGTCGTAATCCTGAGATTATTACCGGAGAGTTCCTGCCTTTTAGATCTAAATCTCTGAATTTTTATTGCAGGTTGACCCACCTATGTCAGTCTTCCCAATGTGGGCAATGACTTCTGTTTGTCTGCCCGCCTATTTTAGGATGCCCCATAGTCTCATTCATATTTCTTTCAAAACCATCACAACAACAAATGTCAGGGTTTAATATATTGCTTATCAAACTACATGTCTTCTTGAAATCTGTCTTGTGCTAGTACTATCTATGCTTTGTAACAGTTTGAAATGTGTAAATCCTTTGATATCCACATGATTTCGTTTTGTTTCGTGTTTAATTATTGAAACTAATTTATCTCACTTCCTGTGCTTTTTTGTCTTCTTTTTAAGCACGGTTTATTGCCTTCTTTATTCTTAACGTGAAAATGGCTGCATTTATTTGTGTTATTTGTATAAGGACTGAACCAGGTACAAAAGTTGATCCGAAATAATTGTGTCTCTCGTGGTGTTCAGAAGAGATAAATAGGCGCATCACAATTCTTACTTCAGATGCCAGAGGAGAGCAATTCATTATTCTAATTGAAAATGCATGCTCCTGCAATGTCGCCAATATTTTAAATTTTTTACTCTGCCCTCGCAGCTTTCGGACTTCCAGGTAAATTATGAGTATACTTGGCATAGTGTCCGCTGAAAAGCTGTGAATTTATTATATTCTGAGGTAGTCGATAAAATTCTTGTTTAATCAGGACAGCATTTTAATAAGACAATACATTTTTGTATTTTTAACTCTGAAGTTAGGTGACTCACCGAAGTAGAAAACAAAAACCAGCAATGACTTTCATTCCGTTTTCGATGGTTTTTATTTTCAGTCACAACTTGCTTCCCAAAGATGTTTACTGCAGATATTTTCGTATGTACATCTACTTTATGTAACTTACTTGATTCCTTAATGAAGTATTTTTCTCTCTGAACATTTTTTCGATACTTTCCTGGAACATGTGAACCGTTAGCTGGTTCAGCACGTATTATCCAACCCGAGATTCCCTTTAGAAGGTGTTGGTGAAGTTGTCGTTTTGAACCACTGCAGTTCATGTTATGCAAGTGCACTGAAATGTAGTGCGGGAAGTAGTGACACAGCAACACTAAAGGAGCGACATTTCCTTTCGAAGTCATGGTAATGAGAAGCTTGGAAGGGATCTTGCAGGTGCTGTTATTCACAATGATCTGGTGTCCTTGACTTTCTTTCAGACAGTGGTGACATGTTTAGGCGGTACTTTGTTGATTTCTGCAGTGCATCTTGTAGATGATACAGTCCAGCTAAAGTTTATTACCACCAGAGGTAGTTAATACTCCTTGAAATAGTGACAGTCAAATTAGCAACATGTTTTTCCTGAGATGCAGTCAACTTTGTTGTCTGAACTGCTAACATCCAGTAACCATTGAATTAAATACCTACTGTATTGCACAGTCTGTGTAGGATTGGGGATCCATAAAATGTGTAATAGAAACATGTTCATTGTTATCTCCTTTGAGAAGTCAAATGCCTGGCAGTTGAGCATCACGAGAATTTGTTACTTAAAACCCGCCCTGCAGTTCAATGCTGTCGGATTCAGAACCCCATGATCTGTTAACGATATTGATGTTTTTGCAATGAGAAGTGAATGGCGCTAGTTCTAGCTTCAACTTGGAGAATAGATCGTTGATGTATCAGCAGAAGAGGACTGTTTCTTGGTTGTATGGTTATTGTCATCGTTAACCATATTCAGATATTGCTCAGAATGCTTCGGTAACAATTTGTGCATAATTACTCCACCTATTTGGGTTTGAAATGCGGTTAAATTCCTTACATTTCTATATCATCAGAAGTGTAATGTTTCTCAAATATTATATATTATGGGGTTTATTATTATTTGTGGCAGGCATTGCTGTGATTGGGTAAAAGACTAATTTTCCTAATTGAATCCAATGTAACTGATACAAATCTCATGCTATCCCTTCATCAAACTGATATTTGTTGTTTCTTATGCCTGCTTGTGTCTCCCTCTTTCTCCCTCTCACTCTCCGTCACTTTCTCTCACATTCTCACCCTTACAGCCAACCTGATGACCATAGTGATCCTGTTCCGAGGAAGATATGGTCTCTCAGGATGCATCATTCGATACCTTGTGACTAAGGCAGGTTATTATTATCGTTGAAGTGATTTTTAGTCGGCTTCTGGCAATTTATTTTCCAGCTAGTTTACTGAATACCACACTGGGATGTCGTCCGTTAATTCTTCTGACTTATGCTTCCCGAAACTGTTCTGTCTGGTTGACTGTCGCTTTCACCTTTGATCGGTTCCTATCCATTTGTCACCAGGAGCAGAAAAAGAAGTACTGCTCAGAAAAAGTATCCTCTGCAATAATAGGAATAATCTGTGTGACTTGTTGTTTGATAATCGTTCCATTTTTCTTCTTATAAGAGCCCTTATGTATTTTTAATGGCAAAGACTGGTACTGCAACATAAAAGCGAATACGTACACATCGGTTGCATGGAGATTGTTTGACACCTTTGACCGCATTCAAACGCCATCTCTCCCGTTCCTCCTTATTTTGCTGTTTAATGGACTGACTGTCAGACACATTATAGTTGTTAGTAGAGCACGCAGGAGACTCAGATCCCACAGCAATGAAATTAATAAACGTGACACAGAAGTGGAGAGCAGGAGAAAGTCCAACATTTTACTCTTTGCCATCTCCGGAAGTTTCCTTTTGTTGTGGCTAACGTACATTGTATATTTACTACTTGTGCAAATTTCAGGTGACAGCTACTTGATAGGTTCCAATCCCAACGACCGAAAATTTATTCTTCAGGAAAGCGGGTACATGTTACAACTATTAAGTTCATGCACGAATATGTGCATTTATGCTGTCACGCAGACAAAATTCAGAGGTCAATTGAAAGATTCGTTTAAATACTTCTCCAAGCTTATTATAAAATGTCATAAACAGTGATCCCGGCGCAATAATTAGATGTTTCTTTAACAGTTCAGTGAATCAACACACAATTACATGAATCTGTAGCTCAGCAATTCTGAAATGTGTATCAGCACGATCCCCAAACTGTTAGTTCGTGCCAATGACAGACAAATCGACCTTTATCCCCGTGTCATATATTGATCGCAGCCACTTGTCGAAGAGACGTTTTGCCAGCTGCAAGTCTCATCATAAGAGCTTTTCCTTATAAAATGGATTGTATGATGTATGTGTAAACTCTGAATGGGAAGATATCGATAGTCTGTGATAAAAATCAATATTATAGGCCAGGCCAGACGCCAGCAAAGTAACTTAAGAAGATATTCTGGATCCTAACCCCTTATGTTTATGCAGATTGAAGTGGACATTGCAAGTGTGGTGCAGCTGTTCAAACCACGTGGCTTAAAGGAAAACAAAAATTACTAAAAGCTACAATTGAAACACGAGCAATAGAAAACAAAATTAACTTTAGAATTGGAAACCTGACTGACCGGTTGGGCCAAATTAAGTAAGGAGCTTTCTAATTCCTGTAACATTCCATTAGCAGAGCCCTTGGCAAACATTAAGTTCAAACGCAGATTCTTACAGACAGGAGAGATTTTAGATCGACATGTCAGTCAGTAAACATCCGCTGAAGCTTGGAGCATTTCGCTAAGGCACCAGCTTCTAACTTTTCCAACCAAAACTAAGTACAAGAAAGCCTAATTTTGGAGAATTGGCCACACCCCTAGCATTATCACAGTAGGCCTTTCAGGACATCTGCTATTGCGACCTCTCCTGAGAAACAAAGGGAAAATAGAATTTTAAAGTAACAGCCTCCTTTATAAAAGAACCATCATTACACAAAGACAGCTTCATTATAAACATCTTAGTCTTACTCTGTTAGTACACTAAAATACATATACACTACATTGAATATAACCATGAAAACCTGTACTACTACGTTCTATTTCTTTTCGTTTACCCCATTCCACTGAACACATTCATTTCTTTTCATCAAAGACTTGACAATTGTCAGCAATTACGTTTTCTCGTCCTACCACATATAAAATCTTGAAATTGAAACGCTTAAATAATAAGCTTAATTTAAGCAGTATGCATTTCTTGCCCTTAATTTTTTCCAAAAGCATTTATGGGTTATGATCAGTATGTATGATTATTTCAGACACATTGCTCTCAAAATAAATATAGAACTGCTGTGAAGCCAATACCAAGCTCAAGGTATCATTCTCAATTTCCGAATATTTCTACGAATGAATGCTCAATTTCCTGCAGAAATACCGAAAGTTTTTTTATCTTCTCGTCGTCGTTCCGCAAGAGCACAGCATCAGCATGTAGATCCGCACATCATTAACTACTTTAAACGGATTTGCGTAATTAGGTGTGGCGAATATTGGAGCAGTGTGTACCACCGCTTTCACGCTGTCAAATGCCTTTTGACAGTTGGCTGTCTACTGAAATACGATGCGTTTTTTCAGGAATTCAGTGAATGGAGCAGCCACACTGCTAAAATTCGAGTCTAATTTCCCGTAAAACAAACCCTATCTCAAGATTCGTAGTATTTCTCCCTTCATCGATCGTATGGGAAAATCCCCAGTCGCCTTTGTTTTCGTATTTCATGGGGCCATCGGTCTGTATCTGGTTACGTAAGCCAGGAATGGGGTTTTGGCGAATTTATTCTTGGCCTGGTTTATCACCAAGACTGCCTCGCGATGTCGATCGCAAACTTCAAATAAATGCTGCAAATGTTCCTTCTGTACGTGACAAAAAATAATCACCACATCATCAATGTACAACACACAACTGGATAAATCAGAAATGAGTTTATTGCTGAGTCTTTGAACTGTGGCTGGCACGTATTTCATTCCAATTGTCATGAATGTAAATTGATATAGTCTATTAAGTGTTGTGAAAGACGAAATGAAAGTTACTCTTCCTGTTAAATGTCCCTTCCAGTATCCTGTGAGTCAGTCCAACTTGGACATATCCGTTGCTCATGCCAGCTCGTCAGTGCATTTTCCAAACGGGAATCGAATATTAATCAGACTTTGAGATTACATTGACTTTGCGAGAGATTACACATTACCTCTTTGTACTGTCTATTTTTGACATGATTTCTAACGGTGAGCTCCAGGTACGGCAACTCACTTGCATCATGTCATTTTGGAGCAAGCATTCATTCACTTTTCTTTAAAGAGCTTAGAAGATGAATTTTACAAGGATGCTGTTTAACTGAAGCAACATTTCCAATAACTACGTCATGCACATTAAGATTAGTACTTCCCAGCTCATTTATACATATATATATATATATATATATATATATATATATATATATATATATATATATCTCCCCATACAAAAGTGATAACTCTTTCAGGTCCTTTTGGTTTTCCAGTTGATGGCAACTCACTGCTTAATACGTTGTTTTTTTTTACACAGAATTCCTCATTTTCCAATTTAGTTTGATGAATGTGCAAGTCAGAATGCTTTAAACTTGATTCTTCACTGTGTGTTGTAACCAGTAACACGAAGTCCTTTTGATTTCCTACCAAGGCCAATCACCTTTTGATCATATTCACCTGATACAGTCGGTAGGACTTATTTCTGTCCAGACTCCTTCCGCTATAGTTCATCTTACTCAACCGGTTTCTGATCTGACGAGGTGCACTTAGCCTGGCTTTCGCAGTTGCACCGTCACTGGGAGTAACACAAAGACTTTGCAATCGTCAGCAAAATTGTGAGCTTTTGATTCCTTATTTGCTTCAGCTTTCATGGTATGCTGCGATATTATTAAATGCTGTCTAGTCAGCTATTTAACTGTCAGTTTAAAAAATAGCATATATTCCAAACACTTGGTCTCTGAATTACGATTCATCAACTTCTCCTTAATCGACTTTTGCCATAATCTGACATCGTGCCCAAAAACTAATTCAATCAGAGTGAATTTAATCAATTCATTTGGTCCACCGCTAATGACATATAAACACAAGCCGAATTCCCTTAAACCAATCACCTGGATAATATTGAGTATAAGCCCATCACATGGTCTATCATGTCTGATGCCACCTTTCCTGCATTCCCTGCTATTCTGGATGGCGTGCACTGGATTTGAATTGTGCTGATGCGAAGGATTTCATAACTTCTTTGAATAATTTTGTTGTACATTTTCAGTATTTACGATATTGTAGCTCTATGGGTCATGTATATCTGGTGAAAAATTGGAGCAACCCCTTTACAATGCTTTCAGCTGAGATAATGCAGGATAGAATGGCCTCTGAAAATCTAGTCGATGCGCCCAATATTGTGAACAGGTACTGTTGCCCACTTTTTTTTAAGCTATGCATCCTCAGCAAACACTTCAGACCCTTGAGTTAAATATCTCCTTTACTCAAAACATCAAGGATTAACATGTTTCCGCATCTCTTTAAACAGTAACTACGTTATCTGCTCCTCCTGGCTTCTGAGATTAATCATTGTCTTTGCAAGTTTTGTTTTTACGAAGATCTGACATTTCCTCATTAATCAACTTCCCATTAGGTTGTTAATTCTGCTGCTGCTTTTCTACCTCAAATATGCTTTCCTTTACCATTTTAACAAAATTCACGAACTGTACTCTTTTCCTAATCTATCTTCGCAGAGCTTTCTCTCGCCCACCAAAAAAGTGACTTTAAATTGTCCAAAATATTTCAGTAAAAACATTGGAGCTTTTCAACTTTTGTCTACCCTTCATGGCTTTCCTTTAGATCCCTATAGTAAGCAACTTTATTATTTTCACCAGGATCTACTTTCCCCTTACGGTGTGAGGATTTGTGGTATCCCAAACTTCTATCCCTCTATGATTGAAATTCATGTTGGAAGCCAAACTTTGGTGTATGACCCATTTGATGTTCATCAGTCATTTCAGTTGCTCATCATTTTAACTCTCTCTGCTTTCATCTGGTTCTCACTATCTCAAGAATATCTCAAGAATCTCAAAATCTCAGATTGAGTGCGAACAGCAGCTGATGTTAAACGAACCTTGAAGACTGCAGCTAAGGTAAGACATTTTGTTTTTAAATTACTTACCGGTAGCGGGCAGCGGTGTTTTTCTTTCTGCACAGAAGGAGCGGGAGCAGCAGGGGGAAGAGACGACGACCAGAGGAGCAGCCGGGAAGGAAAGCAGTGAGTATATAAATCAGGAAGGCGGCTAATGCCGAGATTCTACAACTCTAGTGTCTCCCACCTGCCCTCCTCTTCTAACCTAGTTAATAAGGCGTCTGGTTTGTCAAGGTAAGTATTTTCTATTTCTTTATCAGTGACTGGTTAAAAAGTTACTTTTTTGGTTTATCTATTAATTGGTTTTTAGAAAGAGACTGCAGCAGAGAGGTATCAGAAAGTATCTTAACTCAAATTTATACAAAGTAAAAAATAAATTAACGAAGCAGAGATGTCTGGGCAGGTAATGTGCTGTAGCTGTATGATGTGGGAACTGGCTGATCCCATTGTGAACGGCAGTGACCACATCTGCAGTAAGTGTTGGTTGCTGGAAGAACTCCGAATCAGAGTTGATGATCTGGAATCTGAGCTTCAAACACTGCGGCACATCCGGGAGGGGGAGAGTTACCTGGATGCTTTGTTTCAGGAGGCCGTCACCCCTGGGAGATAAAGTAATTCACATTCCATTAGTGATCAGGGACATCAGAGTGTGACAGTAAGTGAGGCAGGTCGGGGGAACCTGATTTGAGGAGTGGAGGAGCCTCAGCCCTTGACCTTGTCCAACAGGTATGAGATTCTTGCTCCCTGTATGGATGAGGAAAGGAGCTATGGACAGGATGAGCCAGCTGACCACTGCACCATGATACAGAAGGCCATTCAAGAGGTGTTTTTATAGGGGGGTTCTATAATTAGGGGGACAGCTAGTATCCTATGAATGCCGGATTGGGAGGCTAGCATGGTGTGTTGCCTGCTCTGTGCCATGGTGTGGGACGTCTCCGACTGGGTTGAAAGAGTATTGGAGCGGGAGGGGTGAGGAGCCAGTTGTTGCGGCCCACGTTGGGACTAACAACATAGGCAAAGCTCGGGTGGAGGACCTGTTTGGGGATTATCAAGCACGCGGAAGGAAATTGAAGTACAGGTCCTCAAGGGTCATAATCTCAGGATTAATGCCCGAGCCACGTGCCAATTGGCATAGGGGTAAGAAAATTAGGAAAGTAAACACGTGGCTAAGGAATTGGCGTGGGAAAGAGGGAATCCACTTCATGGGGCATTGGCATGAGTTTTGGAACTGGGGGGATCTGGACCGTTAGGACGGTCCCCACATGAACCGATCTGGATCCAATGTTCTTGCGAAGAGGATAAATAGGATGGTCAGTAGGACTTTAAACTTCTGAGTTTGGGGGAAGGAAAAGTGAACGCGACAGGGAGTATGGAAAGATAAGCGGCAGGATAGCATGTGTGCTGGCGGATTTAAACTTAAGGCAGATTAGGAATGCAACAAAAAGGAAGGATGACTTAGGACATCTTATGACTTCCAATATCTCTAATGATAAGAAAGTTAGCATTAAGGCACTTTACCTGAATGCTCGAAGCATTCAGAACAAAGCAGATGAACTAATGGCACAGATTATCCTCAAGGATAATGATGTGGTAGGCATCACAGAGACATGTTGCGGGGGGTCAGGGCTGGCAGTTAAACATCCAAGGATTTTCAACTTATCGAAAAGACAGGGAGGAGGGCAGAGGGGGCGGGGTGGCCTTGTTAGTTAAGAACCAAATTAAATCTTTGGCACTTAATGACATAGATGTGGAGTCTGTGTGGGTGGAATTGAGGAATCACAAATGCAAAAAAAACATAATGGGAGTTATGTACAGACCTCCAAACAGTGGTTAGGACCAGGGGCGCAACATGTAATGGGAAATAGAGAAGGCATTTCAGAAAGGCAAGGTCATGGTGATCATGGGAAACTTCAATATGCAGATGGACTGGGTAAGTAACGTTGCCAGTGGATAGAAAGAAAGGGAATTCATGAAATGCTAGCAGGATGGCTTTTTGGAACAGCTTATCATGGAGCCCACAAGAGACCAGGCTATTCTGGGCCGAGTGCTATGTAATGAACCAGACTTTATAAAAAATCTTAAAGTAAGGGAACATTTAGGAAGCAGCGATCATAATATGGTAGAGTTCAGTCTGCAGTTTGAAAGAGAGAAGGCAAAATCAGATGTAATGGTGTTACAATTAAATATAGGTAATTATGAGAGCATGAGAGAGGAACTGACAAAAATAGACTGGAAGCAGAGCCTAGCGGGGAAAGACAGTAGAACAAAAATGGCAGGAGTTTGTGGATATAATTTAGGACACTGTACCGATGTACATCCGCAAGAAAAGAAAGAATATCTTGGGAGGGCTTAGACAGCCATGGCTGGCAAAGGAAGTCAGGAAATGTATTAAAGAAACAGAGAGATTCTATAAAGTGGCTAAGAGCACTGGGAAATCAGAAGATTGGGAAAGCTACAAAAATAAACAGGATAACAAAGAGAGAAATAAGGTGGGAGAGGATCAAATATGACGTTAGGCTTGCCAGTAATATTAGAAATGACAGTAAAAGTTTCTTTCAATACATAAGAAACAAACGATAGGCAAAAGTAGTCATTGGGCCACTTCAAACTGATGCTGGAAGGCTAATGATGGGAGATAACGAAATAGCAGGAGAACTTAATAAGTACTTTGTGTCAGTCTTCACAGTGGAAGACATGAGTAATATCCCAACAATTAAAGGGAGTTAGGGGTCTGAGTTGAGTATGGTTGCTATTACAAAAGAGAAAGTGGTAGAAAAGCAAAAAGGTCTTAAAATTGATAAATCTCCTGGCCCCAATGGGCGACATCCCAGAGTTCTGAGGGTGGTGGCTGAGGAAATAGCGGAGGCGTTGGTTGAGATCTTTCAAAAGTCACTGAAGTCAGGGAAAGTCCCGGATGATTGAAAGATCGCTGTTGTCACCCCCTTGATCAAGAAAGGAACAAGACAAAAAATGGAAAATTATAGACCAATTAGTCTAACCTTGGTTGTTGGTAAAATTCTAGAATCCCTCATTAAGGATGAGGTTTCCAAATTCTTGGAAGAGCAGGGTCGGATTAGAACAAGTCAACATGGATTTAGTCAGGGGAGGTCGTGCCTGACAAACCTGTTGGAATTCTGTGAAGAGGTGACAAGTAGGTTAGACCAGGGAAACCCAGTGGATGTGGTCTATCTGGACTTCCAAAAGGCCTTTGATAAGTTGCCACACGGGAGGCTGCTGAGCAATGTGAGGACCCACGGTGTTCGAGGTAAGCTCCTAGTATGGATTGAGGATTGGATGTCTGACAGAAGGCAGAGAGTTGGGATAAAATGTTCTTTTTTTTAATGGCAGCTGGTGACAAATGGTGCCCCGCAGGGTTCAGTGTTGGGGCCACCGCTATTCACATTATATATTAATGATCTGGATGAAGGGACTGGGATATTCTAGCGAAGTTTGCCGATTATACGAAGTTAGGTGGACAGGCAGGTAGTACTGAGGAAGTGGGGAGGCTACAGAAGGATCTGGACAGTTTGGGAGAGTGGTCCGGGAAATGGCTGATGGAATTCAATGTGAGCAAATGCAAGTTCTTGCTCTTTGGCAAAAAAAGAATACAAGCCTGGACTACCTTCTAAATGGTGAAAAAATTCATAAAGCCTAAGTACAATGGGATCTGGGAATGCTAGTCGGGGATTCTCTGAAGGTAAACATGCAGGTTGAGTCCGTGATGAAGAAAGCGAATGCGATGTTGTCATTTATCTCAAGAGGGTTGGAATATAAAAGCACCGTTGTGCGACTGAGACTTTATTAAGCTCTGGTTAGGACCCATTTGGAGTACTGTGTCCAGTTTTGGTCCCCACACCTCAGGAAGGACATACTGGCACTGGAGCGTGTCCAGCAGAGATTCACACGGATGATCCCTGGAATGGTAGGTCTCACATATGAGGAACGGCTGAGGATCCTGGGATTGTACTCATTGGAGTTTAGAAGTTCAAAGGGAGATCTAATAGAAACTTACAAGATAATACATGGCTTGGAAAGAGTGGACGCAAGGAAATTGTTTCCATTCGGCGAGGAGACTAGGACCCGTGGATTCAGCCTTTGAATTAGAGGGGTTAAATTCAGAACAGAAATGTGGAGATATTTCTTCAGCCAGAGAGTGGTGATCCTGTGGAATTCATTGCCGCAGAGTGCAGTGGAGGCTGTGGTGCTAAATGTCTTCAAGGCAAAAATTGATAAATTCTTGATGTCACAAGGAATTCAGGGATACGGGGAGAATGCGGGTAAGTGGAGGTGAAATGCCCATCAGCCATGATTGAGTGGTGGAGTGGACTCGATGGGCCGAATGACCTTACTTCCACTCCTATGTCTTAATGTCTAACCCCTGAAAATAATCGTCTATGCACGTCATATGATTGACGTATTTTTAATGCCCTTCTCCACTTATCAAAATTATTGCGTTTGATCCTTTCAAACGCCATGTACGTTTGACTAGGGTCACCGGTTAGGCGATTAAAGCATTATCTGTGGCCCTTTGACTCATGGTCCTATGCACTTAAGTTGGTTTTCTTCACGTTCTCACGTCCCCAGATACCTCCACGGGCCGTGATGCAAACACCTCACCAGCGCTACCTGACAGTTTTGTTTGGATCAACAGAATCCATGGGGTCTCTGGTCACTTCGTTTATTTAGCCACATTGTGAAATGAGACGAAAAAGTATTCTACGTCACTCCTCTTACATTTGTACCATGTTTGGACTTTTTAAGCAGATGCCTACCAGAAATTTGATTACGATGTGTTTGGACATCTTTACTACCTTCTTCACTAAGCCTATCTTTTACATTCATCTCCTTTCTTTTAGGCCGACATCCAATGAAAGTTCCTTTTTTTGACTTTAAACCTCCCTGTCTCGCCTTCTCCTCTCTCATTTTCCCCTTCTTCTGTTTTTCTCCCTTTCTTTGTTCTCTTTCTCTAGTTCTTCTCCTCGGGCCTTTCTCTACTTCACTTTTCTTTCTTTTGCGAAAGCAATACTATGCATTTCCTTCTATTCTTCCTGGAAAACTCATAATTCTTCTCCTACCACTGCTTTTCAACGTCATTCAAACTCTTTGATTTTCTTTCCATGTTTAAGCTGCATCATCTGCAAATGAATTCTAGCTATTTCTAAATCTTCTGATATTATTTCCATCAAATGTAACTGCCAAGCTGTTGCTGAAATTTCCTCGTCGTTCCTCACAGATGAAGACAACTCGAACTCCAGCTTGTCTGCCATTTCCAGCAGGTTTGACTTGCTCTTTTATTTTCAAAACACCCAAAGTCACTTCTTTCACCACTAGAAAACCCCAAGTGACTGAACAACGGTTTATGACAACGAGTGATTTTTAAACAAACAGAATTCAAACCTGAAACTGAAGGCACTAAAAGACACCAGTCGCTGGCTTTAAGTCCCACATCCCTTACCCAAATTGGAATTATTGAATTAATCACGAAAATAGCCCCCAAACCGTTGTGATCCAGGACAAAACTTTCCAAAAACATTTTGAGAAGGAAACCGAGATCTTAAAGTCTTTTTATTTTAAAGGCTGATATGAATACATATTCCACGTGTGATGCAGCTGTTCAAAACGTTCGCCTTTGAGTAAAACGGAATTTATTTAAACAGTCCAGCTGAAACACTCATAAACCGAAGCGGAGTTTAAAGTAACTTACATATTGGAAACTTAACTGAACAAATCTCGTTCCTCAAACATTCAATAAAAAAAACACTCCTTGGCAAAGTGTAAATTCAAATCAGGTTCTTACAGGCAGGAGAAATCTCAGAGAGAAAAGTCAGCCGGGAACTATCTGCTGTAGCTTGAAATCTTTCTTGACTGCAACAGTGTCTGCTTCAGCAAAAACAAAAGCTTCTCAGTGTCACAAGCAAACCAAAGAAGGAAACAAAAAATCCTCAGCTGGGAGAATTGGGTACTCCACTGCCTTTGACAACGTCGAAGTGTCAGCCCCTCTGCAATGACAACCTCTCTTGAAAGCAATATGTCAAAATATCCTTTGTGAAAGTAAAAACGTCGTCATATCAGTGACAACCAAAAAGATGATATTGTTGTCACATTTGTAAAGATTAATACATGCACACTACGACTGTTGCTTATGGAAAACGTGAAAGAAAAGTCATAGTTCTAGTAAACATTTAGTTTGCACTTCCTGGTCCTTCATATCTCTGCAATATGGGAGAAACGGTCTAGATTTCATTTCATATGTATTTGTCAAACACCATGTGTTGTTATCAACATTACATTACATTGATGTAATATTTGCAAGTGCATAGCACAATCCCAAAAATAAATCAACAAGAAGACATTTCCATAAATTGAGACATTTTTGCTGTTTGTGCCCTGAAATGTATTCATCTGCTGTGAAACCTATAATTTGCGCTGGAAGGTGAAAGAACCAGGCCAGTGATTTTGTATGAGAAAGTTGATAATCTCGTATTATTGCGGCGGAGTAGTGTGCTCCAACCGGAGATTCTCTGCTCTTCTTGTTCCCTTCTCTTTTGTCCGCAGTTGCTCCCACACGCGTGTCAATCTGGCCTCTCTGCAGCTCATGGCGGGCTTCGGCCTGGTATCCAGGCCACTCCCAGCCTGTTGTCTTAGTGCTATGTTGACTGGTCTCTCGGCGGTTCATGGTTGAACCTGGCCTGGTCTCCCGGAGGCTCGCGGTGAGTTCCGGTCTCGTCCAGTGACTGGTCTTAGTGGTTCCATGTCTGGTCTCATGGTGGTATATCGGGCTGGTCTCTACAGTTCATGGTGGTGTCTCCGTTACCCGTGCAAGTGGGTCCTGCTCGGGCATGTTGCCGAGACACAGGGGGTGATCCGACTGGTGGTAGTTTCAAAAGGAGTGATGGTATCTGTGGCAATTGGCATCCACAACAGAGAGCAGAGCGAGAGAATCAGAGGACTCATCAAAGTCTGTTGAACGTTTAATTTGTTCATCTGATATCCTCATCTAATATATGAAAAACGTTGATGTAAAGTATTCCAAGTTTGTTTATTTTTTGTCATATTCTATCAAGTAATATTTCACGTTTTAAATCTACTTTGGACCGAAGCTGTCTCTTTAACACAGGTAGATTGTCGGTTCAGATGAGGCCATGCATGGGAACGAGACACAATATTCACTGTATTGCTTATGTCTTTGCTTGACTGCACATTACAAAAAAATAAAAATAAAATAGTCAATGTTACGGCACTAAATAGAACAAGAGTTGTTTTGCGACAATAAATGTGACATGGCCATGCAAGTTGGAGATAACATCATAAGTTATGACAGTGATACAACAGTTAAAATTACTGTAACAAGGTTCTTACGCTCAATGTCTTTTAAGAGAGTGACTTCAGCCCCTCAGTTATAGAGTGAAAGGGCACCAGGGAAGGCGGGAAGTGGAGTTGCCATTACAGCCAGTCCATCCATGATCTTAACAAATTTTGGAACGGATATGTGAGCAGGACGACTTTCATTGGTTTTATCACAGCAGTTGTGCTTTAATTTGAGTATACAGTTTTACACTATCGAACGGTAATTTGGTCGAATGTGCCCCGGAAAAGAATCAAAACACTTCATTCCACATTTAACCTATCTGACAAAAGTTTGCTGGCGTGGATAGAACCGTGGGTTTGAGATTATAATTAGATCAGCAACGATTGTAATGAATAAAAGTGCAAGCTGGCGTTATATCGTGTTAAACTCACTCAATTACATATGTTTATGAAGCACTTTATTTTAATTCACGCAAATACTGCTGTATCCCTTTTCAAGTTATTAATGGATTCAATGTCCACACCGTTTCACCCTTTCTGTACAAGTTAGTTTTCCCTCATCTCCAGGCTTTTTAATTTTTTTCCACTGCACACTGGCTGTGATCAGCCAGATCCGAGTAACTCCTCTGACATGATTCTGATCTTCAAGTTATGCATTTTTCAAAATACACCCGCACTACCTCTGTGGAGCCATGTTGCCAGGGTCCAGTTTTTGGCAGATCCTCGTAGGGGAACTGCCTCTCTGAAAGTAACTGTGAAGGTGATAGTACGGATCAAACAAAATAAAATAGTAAGAGGAAGGAAAGCACTCCACCTCCCACGGTGCCCAACTGTCCCTCAAAGTATTAGTGGATATCGCATCTTCACTCTCCAAGGACACACGGTCCTGCCTTCTATCAATGATTTTCAAATTATGACTGCTGGAACTCGAATAGAAGTATTCGCCATCTACTCTTTTGAATGTTTGAATGATTTTTAAATGAGGATTTGTGTATCCACGAGTGTATGTATATATGCGGAGAACTCCTTGTACTCTGAAATAACAACTACAACAAGATACACGATTCATATAGAACACAAATAAGATGCAGAGCAAAGCAACTTCCAAACTGTCCAGTCAAAATTTCCCAGAGCATATCGGCACAACGTAATTCAAATTAATGCGTCTTCTTCTCTTTTTCCAATTAGCACTTCCAGGTGTGGCTGGGCGAGCAGTCCAATATATAGAGTTTTTGATGAATTTCGTGAAAAATGGACTTGGACTAAAATGTGTGGGGCAATTAAGGAGAGCCTTGACCAAAGTGACTACTCTATTAAACATACTGCAGAATCCAGACCAGTTGCACCTGCCAGCAGGAAGTTTGTTAGTTTGGTGCTATTTTCTCACATGAGATCCACATCAGTTTATTTGTCATTGTGCTTTGAGTGAAGATGGTTGGACCTGTAGTCACCACCATTATTTTTGTGATCTATCATGCTTGTGTTCAGGATCAAAAGGAGGAACTGTTGTTGGATTGGCTTCTCAGAATTATAAACTCTATTATGGATTTGGTGATAAACATGCAATTACTGAATCATGCTAGGCAACTAAGACGAGCCTTGACCAAACCAACTCTACTATTATACATGCGGCATAATCCAGTTAAGCTGCAGTTACCAAGAGACAGTTTGCAATCTACCCAATACATGCAGATTTAGCATACACACCAGAATCTGGGTTCAAATGGAATCAATGGAATGTCATCGTCAGGATGGATGTACATCAATGCTTGTAACAGACATAGGGGCGCAGCACACTTCTGTGAAGGAAACTACGTGCACCCAGCACCTACAGTAAGGGCCACAAAAGGACCAGTGTGACATCAAAAAGCCGATGTTATTTTTGAGTCCAATTAATCAGGTTGTTCGAGCCTCATTGATTCGTTAGTGACGGTGAAGACTCCCAAAAGAGCGCAACGATCATGGAGTATAAGAATTGGGGGCAATCCATGGTCGGGGCAGTAAATTGGGAATAACCACCGAGGAGAAATGGCACCTGAGTTCTTTGGAAGAACACCAAAACACAATCACGATGTGGTGCAAGTCCAAGTTTTAATGTGATGGTACCTGATCATAGATTTCTTGCAGTGTGGAAAGAAGACATTCACCCCAACAAGTCCACACAAACCTTTTGAAGAGTATTCCACCCAGACCCGTTTTGCTTCACCATTTATTGTATATTTCCCATGACTAACGTATCTAACCGACACACCCCTGAACAAAATGGAGAGTTGAGAGTATATTAAATTCCCGACAGTGTGGAAATAGTCCTTTGTGGCCAACCAGTCCACGCCGACCCTCCAAAGAGTAGCCCACCCAGACCCATTTCCCTCTTATTAATGCACCTAGCACTGTAGGCAATTTAGCATGGCCAATTCACATGACATGTGACTGAATTTGAAATAAACAAACAATTAGGAAGGCCAATGGAATTTTGCCCTTCATTGTAAAAAGGGATTGAGTTTAAGTGCAGAGAGATAATACCGCAGCTGTATAAGGTGCTGGTGATTACTTGAGAAAGGATGTACTGGAATTGGATGGGATGCAGAGGAGGTTTGCTCGCTTGTTTCGGAAGCTGAGGGTGTTGGCTTATGAGGAGACACTGCGTAGATTTGGATTATACTCATGGGAATTTAAAATAATGAGGAGGCATCTTAATTTATCCTAAGTCCACGGAAAGATCAGCCATGTACATATTGAATGGCGTGGCAGGGTTGAAGGTACGGACAGTCTCCTCCTGATCCTGATTATTATGTTCTTAAGTTCTTGCAAAGTCTCAAAATACATGAGAGTTATTGAAGTGCCTACATTTTGTTTATGCGGGTGCACTCATGTTGGAGATACAGCAAGTAAATCTTTCCTACCAAGCTTCCACAACAGACACGGCAAATTACTAGAGAAGCCATAATTTCATAATAAATGAATGAATGCTGTTTCAAATACTATGGTCAACTCGATTTGAAAAAAAAAGCAATTGGGAGAATTCTCGACAGAGACCATTAAAAAATATTTGATCCCGTCTTGAGCAATACTGGCCAATCTGTTGAGTAAACCTTGCATGCTATTTTAAGACCATTCGCCACCACTTCCTGCATCTGCAGGGAAATGCCACCACATGACACACATTTCTTTCTCTCTTGTCACCCTTCCAAAAGTACCATTCCCTCCGTAGCATCCTCACCAATTCCTCATGTAATCCCGACAATACCTCCCATGGCGCCATGACACTTTTCCCTGCAACCTCAGCATGTGTGGACCCAAACACACCTTGCACGTGAAGCGCCGCTTTACCGGTGCTGAGCTCAGTGTGGTATTCTTGCTCATACTTTAGTGCCTTCTATCTTGCAGAAATGAAGCATAGACTGTTTGACGGCTTCATAGATCACAAACATTATCCCTACATAACAAAATCCCTGAGTTTCCCGTTGGCTGCTCCTTCAACGCATCATATTGTCCCCTTCTTACCATTTCTGTCACAAGTTTGTTTCAGTTCATCAACAGTCCTCCTCGACCCAATAGAAAGAATACCCCGCGAGGAGGATCGTTATTTAACGGTTTTTTTGTTGAGATATATTTTAATTGACATTTATTCAATGTCTCCAGGTATATTACAGCAGAGGAGATGGAGGTTAGCGCAGTTACATGCTCCTCCTTTGGGAAGTGGGAGGGACAGGATAACATTGGTGCGCTTGTTGACTTCGTCAGCTGGAAGTGCACCGAACTCCAGCTCGTCAGAGACCGCATTAGGAAACTAGATTTGGAGCTCGTTGAACATCCGATAATTTGGAAGGCTGAGGCTGTGATAGTGAGGAGGTATAGGGAGTTGGTCACACCTATGTTACAGGTAGAAGTTGGTTCAGTAACCCTCAACAGAGCGAAACAAAATAGCAAATATTGCATGGAGCCCCTGGTGGCCTTACCCTCAATAATAAGAATACCGTTTGTATACTATCGGGGGCGTGATCTACCCACAAGGGTAAAGCCACGGCGGCCAGGTATATGACACTGAGCCTGGCAGTGTGGCTAAGAAGGGAAGAGCGAAGAATCAGAGAGCAATAGTATAGGGCATTCAAGCTTGAGATGATTAAACAGGAAATACTATGGTCTGAGTGAGACTCCTGAATGGTTTTGCCTTCCTGCTGCCAGGGTCAAGGATGTCTCTGATCGCATATACACGGTTCTAATGGGGGAGGTAGAGCAGTGAGAAGTCGTGGTACACATCGTGACCCAATGACAGAGGTAAGAAAAGGGGGGCAAAACAAATAAAAACGAAAATAGGGAATTAGGTTGGAAGCTGGAAGGCAGTCCAAACAGAGTTGTAATCTCAGGATTGGAACCAATGCCACTTGCTAGTGAGGCGAGGAATGGAGAGTGAGAGCAGATGAAAGCATGGCGGCCGCGCTAGTGTCGGAGTTAGGGCTTTAGGTACGCGAATCATTGGGATACTTTCTGAGGAAAATTAACCTTTCCAGCAAAGACGGGTGCAAGTGAACTGGACTGGCATCAACATCCTGGGAATAATGTTTGCTGGAGTTCTTCTGGAGAGTTTAATCTAGATTCTCGGTTGGGCGGTGTGGTGGGAAACTGAGCTACGGATCATTTGATAGAGTATGCAATGAACACCCAGACGCAGCACGTAGAGAGTCTGCAACGAGGGAGAGGCCCGTGAGGGAGAAAGGGTGCAGTCAGTGTGATGTGTTGAACGGTGTCTATTTTAATACAAAAATAAGAGGAACAAGAGTGACGAACTCAGAGCATGAGTCCGTGCTTGAAACTATGATGTTGTGTTCATTACGGAGACTTGGATATCACAGAGACAGGAAATGTTCTTGAATGTTCTAGGGTTTAGATGTTTTAAAATAAGTAGGGGGGGAACTTAAAAGAAATTGAGTGGTAGCAATGATAAACACGGATATTATCAATGCTGCAGAAAGGGAGATCTTCGAGAAGGGTTTTTTCTGCAGACTCAGTATGGGTGGATGTCAGAAACTGGAAAGAAGCAGTCACTTAATTGGTAGTTTTCTATCGGACACCAAATGCTAACAGAGGGAGGGAGGAGCAGATTACGAGGCAG
The DNA here is from genome assembly GCF_047496795.1 of Chiloscyllium punctatum. Lineage (NCBI taxonomy): Eukaryota > Metazoa > Chordata > Chondrichthyes > Orectolobiformes > Hemiscylliidae > Chiloscyllium > Chiloscyllium punctatum. Next base: position 29,805,575 of record NC_092789.1, on the reverse strand, counting down.
ATATTGGAACAGTGTAGAAGTAACATAGTTGCTCTAATTGGTGATTTTAACATCCCTCATAATGATTGGAACGTCCCTCAGTTCAAATAGCCTTGATTGAAATCTTTTCAGCTATTTGCAGGAAGGTTTCCTGGTGCTATGTGTAGGTAGGCTGGAGTAGAGGTCGGGCGATATTGGATTTGCTGTTTGCCAACGAACCAGACCAGGTGTCGGATCTGTCGGTGGGAGAGCACTTTGGCGATAGTGATCACAAATGCATGACCTTTACCTCTTCTCATGGAGAGAGAAAGGATCAGACGGGATCAGCAAGTATTTGATTGGAGAGCGGGAATTACAATGCTATTAGTAAAGAACTGGTGCACCGAGATTGGAAATCAGTGTTCTGAGGCAAATGCATAACAAAAGCGAGTAATTTGTTTTGGAAGCACCAGCTGAATATGAAGGACAGGGGTGTCTATTGGAGTGAGGAAAGAAAGTGATGTGAGGTTGAAAGAACATTGGTTAACAAGGGATGTGGAACACCTGGTCCGGAAGAAGAAGAAGGTTACTTAAGGTTGAGGAGGAAAGAGTCAGGCGGGGCTTTAGAGGATTACAACTTGGCCAGGAGAGGTCACCATTTTTTGGGAGGAGAGAGAGAGAGAGAGAGAGAAAGGGAGAGAGAGAGAGAGACTGTGAAAGAGGACCAGGGGGCTGACAGAAAGGCACATTTTCCCAGATAAAAGTGTCTTACCTCGAGCGTCAGAAACTTTTCGGGAGAAGTGGGACACAGAGAGTACCAAGGGCTGCCAGGATGGAAAGTCTTCCTCGTAAATAGGGACGTACCTCGAGAGTCAGTGGCCCTCATTTGCAGCAGTGACCAGAACGGTGAGGGCGACGGGCTGAGTGCGAGCAGTCAAATTGCCCTCTGGAAACGTGAGCGAAACAATATATTTTTGAGGAGTAGATCGACGGTTTTGTAGTCGAAAACGAGGTTGCCGAATGGTATATAAGCACCGATGATATAGGTGAAAAAATGGATTGAAATCCTACAAGCAGCATTTAGAGAGTTTGAAGCCAAGTTAACAGAGAAGAGCACAGAGGTCGTAATCTGAGGATTACTCAGCTACGGAAGATAGTGACTGTGTGACAAAACAACAGAGAAAGAGGAGGAAGGCAGTGCAGGTGTAAAGAGATAAAGCGTTTTGGATACTGTTGGGTGACACACCTCAAAAGGGAAAAGCAGTATTAGCCAGGTTCAAAGTACCATGGCTAGCTCTGCTGCGCAGACGAGTAAAAAGAAAGAGTGGAAGTGTGATATTCATAGTGGACTGTAAGGGGGAATAGATAGGTAGTCCTGTGTGCAAAAACGAGACTGCTGAATTCCGTGTTGCCTCCCAGGTGCACGGATCAAGAACGTCTCAGATCGACTGCAGAACATTCTGAAGAGGGTGGAGAGCAGTAAGTTGTCGTGGTGAATATAGGCAGCAATGATACAGGTGAAAAAAAGGGGTATGGCCCTGCAAACAGACTTTCGGGAGATAGGACCCAAGTTGGAAAGAAGGACCGCAGAGAGAGTAAACTCAAGGTTTCTAATAGTGGAACACGCTCGTCAGAGTAGAAATGAAAAAAAAATCAGCTGGATGAATGCATAGCTTGAGATATGGTGCAGGAGGGAGGTGTTTATATTTTTGGGACTATGGGATGGATCCTGGAGTTCTTGGGACTGTTAAAAACCTGATTGGTCTCCGATGAACGGAAAGTGACTGCTTGTGTGAGGTGCATTTATTATAATGCCAGAATAGTCATAGATAAGTTTGATGAACGTGGGCCGGAATTATTACCTGGGAGTATGATGTTATTGTTATTAAAGAAGAGTTAAATAGGTTCTTTGGATCTGCCTTCGTTGGGTAAGACAAAAGCAATCTCCCAGATGTAATAGTGGCTAAAGGACCTCGGCTAATGGAGGAACTGAAGGGAAATTATTAGGCAACGCTGGATGGACTGTTAGGTCAGAAGGCTGATATATCATCGGGACCTGATCATCTGCACCCCAGGATACTTCAGGAGGTGGCTCTACAAATCATGGATGCATTGGTAATCATTTTCCAATGTTCTGTAGTTTCAGGATCAGTTCCTGCGGATTGGAGCGTGGCTAATGTTGTCCCACTTTTCAAGAAAGGAGGCAGATAGAAAACAGGGAATTAAAGACCAGTTAGCCTGACGTCAGTGCTGTGAAAGATGCTGGAGTCAATTATAAAAGATGAAATTACGACTCATATGTATAGCAGTAACATGGTAGGTCAGAGTTAGCATGGATTTTCAAAGGTGAAATGTTGCTTGGCTCATCATCTGGATTGTTTTGAGGATGTAACTATGGAGATGGACAAGTGAGAGACAGTGGACATAGTGTACCTGGACATTCAGAAAGCCTTTGAAAAGTCCCACATCGGAGATTAGTGAGCAAAATTAGGGCACATGGTATTGGGGCAAAATACTGATTTGATTGAATATTTTCTGGTCGACACGAAGCAAAGAGTAGTGATGAACTGATCCCTTTCGTAATGGCAGGTGGTAACCAGTTGTGTACCACAAGGCTCGGTTCTGGGACCGCAGCTGTTTAGAATATACATTCATGGTGTAGATGATGGTACTACAAGTAATATTAGCACATTGCCTGAAAACACAAAGCTGGGTGGCAGGGTGAAACGTGAGGAAGATATTATGAGAATATAGGGTGATTTGGACAGGCTAGGTGAGTGGTAAGAAGCATGGCAGATGCAGTTTAATGTGGATAAATGTATGGTTATCCACTTTGGTGGCAAGCACCGGAAGGTAGGTTACTATTTAAGTGAAATTAAGTTAGGTAAAGGGGAAGTACAAAGAGATTTAGGTGTTTTTGTACATCAGTGAATGAAAGCAAACATGCAGGTACAGTAGGCAATGAAGAAAGCTAATGGCATGCCTGCCTTCAAAACAAGAGGAATTTAGTATAGGAGCAAAGAGGACGGTCTGTAGCTGTACAAGGCCCCGGTGAGACCGCACCTTGGGTATTGTGTGCAATTTCGGTCTCAAAATATGAAGAAGGACATTCTAGCTATTGAGGGAGTGCAGCATAGGTTCGCAGTGTCACTTCCTGGAATGGCAGGACTATCATATCTTGAAAGATTGGGACGACGAGGCTTGTATGCACTTGAGTTTAGAAGGATGAGAGGGGATCTGATTGTGGCATATAAGATTATTAAAGGATTAAACACTCTGGAGGCAGGAAACATGTTTCCAATGATGGGTGAGTCCAGACGCAGAGGATACAGATTAAAAATTAGGTGCAGGGCATTAAGAACTGAATTGAGGAGAAACATCTTCACTCAGAGTATGGTGGATATATGGAATGTTCTGTCCCAAAAGACAGCGGAGGCCAAGTATCTGCATACTTTCAAGGAAGAGATGGATAGAGCTATTAAACATATTGGAATCAAGAGTTATGAAGATAACGCAGGATTAGGAAACTAATTGGGGATGATCAGTCATGATTGTAATGAATAGTGATGCTGGCTCGAAGGCCCGAATGGCCAATCCTGCATCTATTGTCTATTGTCTATTACTGAGACTTGGTGAAGGAAGGATATCATTAGCAACGAAGCATCCCAGCATTTCAGTGCTCAGGCTGGATAGAGAGGTTGGTAAAAGTGAAGGAGGATTTGCACTACTGGTCAGAGAGAATATCACAGCTATGCTGAAGTAGGGCACAATGGATGACTCGAGAAGTGAAGCAATGGGCAGAGCTCAGAAATAGGAAGGGTGCTGTGACAATGTTGGGTCTGTACGAGTGACCTCCCAATGGTAAGCGTCTGTTTGAGGAAGAAACATGTAAACAGGTTATGGAAAGACTGAGGGATGACAAGCTGGTGGTGATAGGAGTTCTTAATTTTCCCAACAATGCCTGGGATCCACTTAGTGTCAGAGTTCTGGAGCAGAATTGGAAAGGAGCATCGAGGAGTGTTGCTAAAGCAGTACGCAAATTGTCCAACTCATGAAGAAGCCACACTGGAACTGGTTTTGCAGAATAAGACTAACCAGATTGTGGAAGGTTCAGCCGGGGATTACTTTGGGAATAATAAACACAATTCCATAAGTTTTTGAATACTCATGGACAAAGATGACAGTGGTCCCTAAGGAAGAGTGCAAAACGGAGGGAAGGGCAACTATATCAAAATTCGGCAGGAGTTGGGGAACGTAGATTGGGAGCAGCTGTTTTAAGGTGATTCCACATGTGATGTGAGGAACATTTTCAAAGAGAGGTTGATTAGACTGCAGAGGAAGCATGTTCCTGTCAAAACGAGGGATTAAAATTGCAAAGATGAGGTAACTATGGATGAGAGGTGAGATTGTGAGACTGGCTAAAAGGAATAAGGAAGGCTTCATAGGGTATTGGCGACTGAAGACAGATGAAAATTTGGAAGAACATCTGGAATTTTGGACCGATCTGAAAAGAGGAATTCAGAGGGCTAAAAGGAGTCATGAAATATCTTTAGCACACAGGTTTAGGCAAAATTGTAAGGCATTTTATTCATATGAAAGGAGCAAGAGTGTAATTTGAGAAGTGTTGGCCTTCTCAAGGGCAAAGGACGAAAGTTAAGTGTGGAGTCAGAGAATATCGGTAAGATTCTTAATCAGTGCTTTGCATTGGTACTCACTGACGAGAAGGACATGATAAATGTTGTCGTTTGGGATAGGTGTTTAATTACAGTTGGTCAGGTCTGCATCAGGAGGGCGGAAGTGCTGGGTTTTAAAATGCATTCAGGTGGGCAGGTCCGCCTGTCCATATGTGATCTATTCCACGTTACTGAGGGAAGAAAGAGTGGAAAAAGCTGGGGCCTGAACAGATACCATTGCAACATTCTTCAACACGGGTGGTACACTGGAGGTTTGGAGAATTGCTAGTGTTGCAAGACCTCACAGTGATCGATAGTGAGCTCCATTGGCCAACGCGCGGCTCCCTTCCCCAGATAATGAATGTCTAGCTGAAATTTCTGATAAAACCTCTCACTGTCCACAATACGGCCACTTCTAATCTAAACAACCATGCTTTCTAAATTCTAATCCAAATCATTGATATTAATAACAAACAATAATGAGCCAATCACTATCCCCTCAGGGATTTCTTGAGACATAAACCACAAGTCCGACAAGCATCCTTGCACTATTACCCCCGCTTCCTACCATCAAACAATTGTGCAACCAATTTGTCAGCACTCCCTGTATTCCACGCCATCTAACCTTTCAAATCAGCCCACCATTTGGAACCTTATCAAAGGCCTTTTTGAAACCCATACCGAACATGTCCAACGCCCTGTCTTCGTCAACCCTGCTGGATTAGTGGTGCTGGAAGAGCACATCAGTTGAGGCAGCATCCAAGGATATTGCTTCTTGAACTGCTGTGCTCTTCCAGCACCACTCATCCAGAATCTGGTTTCCAGCATCTGCAGTCATTGTTTTTACCTCGTTGATGTCAACCCTGCTGGTCAATTCACCAAAGAACACGAACAAACTTGTCAGACATGTTCGCCCACGCAAGAAGCCATTCTGATTCTGTCTAATCAACCCCTGCCTTTGCAAATGAATAAACTTTTCTCTCAGAACTTTTTCCTTTAACTTATGCACCAGAAACGTAAGCATTAATTATGTATAGTTCCCAACTTTTGTTCGCAGCGCTTCTTGAGTAATGGGACAACATTCGTCATGCTCCAGTCTTCCAGGACCACACCCGTGGCTAACAGTGATGCAAAAATATCAGCAAGGCCTCCATTAATTTCTTCACTGGCCTCTAGCAGTATTATTGATTTTATCTGGGTAGGAAAATGAGATTTATCCAACTTCAAATATTCTAAAACATCGACCGTCTCCTCTCCCATGATGTAGACGGTCACCAACATATGACCAGTAACTTCCACAAATCCGAAGTTCACAAGTTTTTCTGTACGCTAAGCACAGAGATGAAGTATTCATTGAGGACCTCACCCATCTCCTGCGTTTCCACACGTATATAAATACCTTGGTCCTTGAGGCGACACATTCTCTCTTTAGTTATTCCTTTTCCTTTGATGTATATCAATAACGCTTTTACTTAAAAAAAGACCTTTCCCAATTTTAACCATCCACCCTGTGCCTTCTGCCAACGATTGAAAAAAAAACCTGTCGAATGAAGCTCGAGAAACCATGGTATAAGCAAGAAAACGATCTTGCCATTACTTCCTGTAAACAGGGAAAAATGATTAGTTTCTCAGTCTATCCTTCCACCCATCACATCAACACTACTATCCTGTCTACAACTGTATTGAGCAATGTTTATCGGCGAGTTTCTGTTCTCATTTTTAAAGTTATACGTCGATGGCTCATGTCTTTTTTGCCACGGCTACCAGTTATTCAAAAAAATCTTGGCAAGTGCAGACATCTGGTCTTTGCTCATTGATGAACTAGGTCCAACTGGTCGATCAATTAGGAAAATCGTTGCACTCGATGTGCACTTTTATAACAACTGCGGGATACGTAGAGCCTTCATCAACCAAATTTCGCCTGTGAGGGGTATCACGATTGTACATTTCTCCGGAGTCTGGATTCCTATGGTTGATCGGGCCCTTTGTCCTGTGAGCACAGTCTCCCAACTTCAGGCCTCAAACCTTTTCCTTCTGAGCCTCGAAGTTGCGCGAGGGGGTGGGGGGTGCATAAAGTGTTATAATGTTAGCCTGCATGTTGATTCTCAGAATATGAAAGACCTACCGGTAACTCTTTGAAATTTGAGAAAAAAATGTTATGGAGGGACTCTCTCTGCTATTTGAGACGCAAGTCTCGTGCAAAGAAAAAGGTATTGCCTGATGCAAAGACAGTTGATAGGTCAGGTACATAAAACATATCATTCATTCTGAGAAGAGGATTATGAGGCTGGAACGATGTAAAAAAGTGAATGCCAAAATGGGTAGAGGAAGCAAGAAACCAAGGCAAAACTGAATCAGTTCTAAAGTGATTAATAAACTAATTTTGACAATACATATTGAAAGCCAGTGCAGCACCAGAAAATCTTCGGAGCTCTTCGGGGTATTTCCCTCTTTCAGAAATATCAAATTTCTACCTTAACTTATATTCACGACTGAAGCATTGCAACTTCTCAGCAGTACCAAGACGACTGCAGATTACTAGCTGCACTGTGTCACAATGTATTTTTTTTTACAATTTTACTATGCCCTTGTTTTTATTTTGTCTAGAGAGCGGGTAGTTTCCCAGGCTCCAAGTCGACTGGGTTCGAAACGTTTATTGGATTGCTTTTTGTTTAACTCTAACAGATAATGCCTCCGGCCTAAGTCTTTCATATCTTAAAAAGGGGCACAATCAAAGGGGAGTTACCTTCTAGGTGTGTAGCTACCCTTCGTTCAGATTAATATTTTTGATTCAGTTCAGCTGTGTTGTGTGTGAAGAAAGTGAGGCTGGACAAGTGAGGCTAGGTACTCTCTCTCTCTCTCATTTCAAGCATGGAAGCCTTGGTTTGTTTCATTTTTACTCGTTGTGTTAAGGGATGTGTTTATTGTGACCGCTGTTAGTGTTTTCAGTACAGCATCATTTCATCAGGATAGTGTGTCGGGTTTTGGACAGGATAATTTATTTGGTGTAATATTTTCTGGTTTTTTTTCTGCTGCGTTCCGTAATTTTGTAAATAAGTACTGTTTGTTTAAAACTTGACAGTCGGACCAGCTGATTCAATTCTGGGATATCCACTATACACTTAACTAACAGAAATAGCAAAATTACGGTCTGGGCTACGTGCTTAAAAATGTGTTTTGGGGTCGAGTCTGGTCCGTCACAACTGTTAAACGAAATTATTTAGTTCCGTGCTAATCTAATTAATTGGAAAATGATAGACAATGAAACGATGCCGTGTTCATGTAGTTAATAATTCGTCAATAGCCTATCTGTAATGGGAACTCATGAACTGAACATTTCGAAGTGGGAGTCGGTAATTCATCCTCAGAACCCTCTCTGTCAGTTAACATGATCATGACTCATCTTATCCTGGTCTCAACTCCAGTATTCTTCCTGCTACCCAGAACACTTTGTCAGACCTTTCATCGGAAGAATATCTATTTCTTTCTGGAATCCGTCCACTGATTCTGCCTCCAGTGAACTCTGTGGCAGTGAGATCCACAGATTCACTTCTGAGAGAAGTAGTGTCTCCTCATCTCAGTTTTGAATCTGCCTCCTCTTTGTCTCTCGCGATGACCTCTTGTTTGACACTGTTCTCATTCCTATACAAAGGATGTTGTTAAACTTGGAAGGGGTGAGAAAAGATTTACAAGGATGTTGCCAGGGTTGGAGGTTTCGAGCAATAGAGAGAAATTGAATAGGATGGGGCAGTTTTCCCTTGAGCGTCGGAAGCCGAGGAGTGATCTTATAGAGCTTTTAAAAAATCATGAACGGCGTGGATAGGATAAATAGACAAAGTCTCTTCCCTGGGGTGCGTGAGAACAGAACTAGAGGGCTTAAGTTTTGGTTGTGACATAAAACAGACCGAAGGGGCAATTTCGCTCATGCAGTAGATGAATGGAATGAGCTGCTAGAGGAAATGTTGGAGGCTAGTAAGATTGCAACACTTCAAACGTGTATATGAATAAGAAGGGTTTGGAGGGATATGGGTCTGGTGCTGGCAGGTAGGATTCGATTGTGGTGGAATATTTGGTCGGCATGGACGAGTTGAACTGAAGGATATGTTTTTGTACTATACATCTCTATGATTCACTCACGCTAATATGTGTGTCTTTTGTCCCTTGCAGCGACTCGGGGAGTTCCTGACGCAGAAGAATTCTCCAATTCTGTGTTGTCCAACACTTCATTGAAGTTGATTTACCATCCAGAGAGAGAATGGTGAGTGAGATCTGCAGCAGTCAATAAACCTTGCAGTGCTGTCAGATCACTCACAGTGAGCCGAGGACAGAGTACAGACGTAAGGCAGCATAGGCCAGGGCCGTTGTTTGACATTAGCCACATGCTGCCACAGTGAGGCTGAGTACACCAGAGGGGAAGCAGCTCTTTCACGATATGAGGGGGATGAAGGCCACTCTATCTGAAATGTGAATTTCTGAATTGTGTATGATTCTCTTCCACACAGTGCCAATGTTGTGCATGCCTTTGTCATTTTTATAAATGACCTAGATGAGGGCGTAGGAAGATGTGTTAGTTCAGTTGTGGATGACACTGAGGTCAGTGGAATTGTCCATAGTACTGAAGGATTTTGGAGGTTAGACAGGGACACAGCTAAGCTGCAGAGCTGGTCTCAGCTCCATTTCGGAATGGCAGGCAGTGACCAGTGGGGTACCGCCGGGATCAGTGCTGGGAACGCAACATTTTACAATATATGTTAATGATATAGAAGCTGTTATCAGTAATAACATTAGCAAATTTGTTGATGGTACGATGCTGGGTGGCAGGGTGAAATGTGAGGAGGATATTAGGAGATGACAGCATACGTTGGGAGCATAGGCTCTCAGGGAAGGATGTGGTGGAAATGTGGAACTTTTTCAAGGAGCAGATACGACGTGTCCTTGATATGTATGTACCGATCAGGCAGGAAAGAAATGGTCGTGTGAGGGAGCCTTGGTTGACGAGGGAGGTTGAATGTCTAGTAAAGAGGAAGAAGGAGGCTTACATAAAGTTGAAGAAACAAGGTTCAGACAGAGCAGTGGAGGGATACAGGATAGCCAGAAGGGACCTGAAGAAAGGGATTAGGAGAGCTAAGAGAGGGCATGAAAAATCCTTGGCGGATAGGATCAAGGATAACCCCAAGGCATTCTATGCGTATGTGAGAAACCTGAGAATAACGAGAACGAGGGTAGGTCCGATCAAAGACAGTGGTGGGAGACTGTGTATTGAGTCGGAAGAGATAGGAGAGGTCTTGAACAAGTACTTCTCTTCAGTATTTACGAACGAGAGGGACCGTATTGTTGAAGAGGAGAGTGTGAAACGGACTGATAAGCTAGAAGAGATACCTGTTAGGAAGGAAGATGTGTTGGACATTTTGAACAGCTTGAGGATAGACAAGTCCCCCGGGCCTGACGGGATATATCCTAGGATTATGTGGGAAGCAAGAGAGGAAATTGCAGTGCCGTTGGCAATGATCTTCTCGTCTTCACTGGCAACGGGGGTGGTACCAGGGGACTGGAGAGGAGCGAATGTTGTGCCCCTGTTCAAAAAAGGGAATAGGGATAACCCCGGGAATTACAGGCCAGTTAGTCTTACTTCTGTGGTAGGCAAAGTAATGGAAAGGGTACTGAGGGATAGGATTTACGAGTATCTGGAAAGACACTGCTTGATTAGGGACAGCCAGCACGGATTTGTGAAGGGTAGGTCTTGCCTTACAAGTCTTATTGAATTCTTCGAGGAGGTGACCAAGCATGTGGATGAGGGTAGAGCAGTGGATGTAGTGTACATGGATTTTAGTAAGGCATTTGATAAGGTTCCCCATGGAAGGCTTATGCGGAAAGTCAGGAGGCATGGGATAGAGGGAAATTTGGCCAATTGGATAGAAAACTGGCTAACCGTTCGAAGTCAGAGAGTGGTGGTAGATGGTAAATATTCAGCATGGAGTCCAGTTACAAGTGGAGTTCCGCAGGGATCAGTTCTGGGTCCTCTGCTGTTTGTAATTTTTATTAATGACTTAGCTGAGGGAGTCGAAGGGTGGGTCAGTAAATTTGCAGATGATACAAAGATAGGTGGAGTTGTGGACAGTGAGGAGGGCTGTTGTCGGCTGCAGAGGGACTTAGATATGATGCAGAGCTGGGCTGAGGAGTGGCAGATGGAGTTCAACCCTGCCAAGTGTGAGGTTGTCCATTTTGGAAGAACAAATAAGAATGCGGAATACAGGGTTAATGATAGGGTTCTTGGTCAGGTGGAGGAACAGAGGGATCTTGGGGTCTATGTACATAGATCTTTGAAGGTTGCCACTCAGGTGGATAGAGTTTGTAAGAAGGCCTATGGAGTATTATCGTTCATTAGCTGAGGGATTGAATTCAAGAGTCGTGAAGTGATGTTGCAGCTGTACAGGACTTTGGTTAGGCCACATTTGGAGTACTGTGTGCAGTTCTGGTCGCCTCACTTCAGGAAAGATGTGGAAGCTTTGGAGAGGGTGCAGAGAAGATTTACCAGGATGTTGCCTGGAATGGAGAGTAGGTCGTGCGAGGATAGGTTGAGAGTTCTCGGCCTTTTCTCGTTGGAACGGCGAAGAATGAGGGGTGACTTGATAGAGGTTTATAAGATGATCAGAGGAATAGATAGAGTAGACAGTCAGAAACTTTTTCCCCGGGTACAACAGAGTGTTACAAGGGGACATAAATTTAAGGTGAAGGGTGGAAGGTATAGGGGAGATGTCAGGGGTGGGTTCTTTACCCAGAGAGTGGTGGGGGCATTGAATGCGCTGCCCGTGGGAGTGGTAGAGTCAGATTCATTGGCGACCTTTAAGCGGCATTTGGATAGGTACATGGATGGGTATTTAATCTAGGATAGAGGTTCGGCACAATATCGTGGGCCGAAGGGCCTGTTCTGTGCTGTATTGTTCTATGTTCTATGTTCTATGACAGGGTGACATGGTTAAGTTAGGTGAGTGGTCAGATGCATGGTAGATGCAGTTTAATGTGGATAAATGTATGGTTATCCACTTTGGTTGCAAGAACTGATAGATAGATTACGACCTAAATGGAATCAATTTAGATAAACGGGCAGTACAAAGAGTTCTGGCAGTTCTTGTACACCAGTCAATGAAGGTAAACATGCAGGTACAGCAGGTAGTGAAGAATGCTAATAGTATGCTGGCCTTCATAAAAAGACAGATTAAGTAGCGAAGCAAAGAGGTTCTTCTGCAGCTGTACAGGGCCCTGGTGAGACCACACCTGGAGTATTGTGTGCAGTTCTGGTCTACAAATTTGAGGAAAGACATTCTGGCTATTGAGGGAGTGCAGCGTAGGTTCACGAGGTCAATTCCTGGAATAGCGGGACTATCTTACGCGAAAAGACTGGAGCGACTGGGCTTATATACCCTTGAGTTTAGAAGACTGAGAGGGGATCTGATTGAGACATATAATATTATTAAAGGGTTGGACACTCTGGAGGCAGGAAACATGTTTCCGCTGATTGGTGAGTGCCGAACCAGAGGACACAACTTAAAAATACCGGGTAGACCATTTAGGGCAGAGATGAGGTGAAACTTCTTCACCCAGAGAGTGGTGGCTGTGTGGAATGCTCTGTTCCAGAGGGCAGTGGAGGCCCAGTCTCTGAACTCATTTAAGAAAGAGTTGGATAGAGCTTTCAAGGATAGTGGAATCCAGGGTTATGGAGATAAGGCAGGAACAGGATACTGATTATGGATGATCAGCCATTATCATATTGACTGGTGGCGCAGGCTCGAAGGGCAGAATGGCCAACTCCTGCACCTATTGTCTATTGTCAGAGGAGGAAAATTAGTTAAATACGTCAAAGTGTGAGGTGATTCACATTGAATGGCTCAACAGGAATAAAGCGTACGGGGTTCATGGTAAGATACTTGACAGTGCGGATGAGCAGAGAGATGTAGCTTTCTGTGCACACAGATTCATGATATTTGCGACCCAGTTGGTTGAGTTGTTGAGATGACATCTGTTGTGTCCGTTGTATTGGTTGAGGGATTGACTTTAGGAGCTACGAGGTCATGCTGCAGTTGTACAAAACTCTGGTGTGGCCTAAATGGAGTATTGCATACATTTCTTATCAGCACGTTACAGTAAGGATGTGGAAGCTTTGGAAAGGGTTAAGAGGAGATTTACAAGGATGTTGCCTGGTATGGAGGGAAGGTCTTATGAAGAAAGTTTGATGCAAATGAGGTTGCTTTCGTTCGAGAGATAAAGGCTGAGAGATGACCTAGTTGAGACCGATAAGATAATCTGAGTGTTAGACAGGTCGACAGGAAAATGGCCATCTCCTCGGATGATGATGTTTCTCATGAGGAGACATACCATTAAATTGAGGAATGATAAATATAGGACAACCTTCCCTGTCTCTGCAATCTGCTCCAATTCTAACATCTTATCTCTGTAGTCTGCTACCATCTCCGCAGCACACTATTCCTGTTACCTTCTTCAGCAACTATTATCCTCCCTATCTGTTATTTTGTCCAACCCCTACAAATCCCTCTGCATCTGAAACCTCAGTTTGTTACTAGAACGTGCCTTATCGCTGTTGCTTTCTCCTGACTGTATAGCATGCCCTCTTCTGTGACCATCACAAGCCCCGATAACACTTCCTTCATGTTCAAGCTGATTCAGTCTTTCAAAACAGACCAATCATAATAAACGTGCTACCTCAGAAATACTCCCTACCTCGGACTGTAGGAGCCCTGCATGCAACCCCTTTCGGATGCCCCTCTACAATCTGGCTGCCCACCAACATAAAGCTCACTCGTCTGCATTTCCCAGGTATTTCCCTGTAGCCTTTCTTAAATAATCGATCAATATTAGCCACCGTCCAATCTCTAGTCACTTCACATGTAGCTGTAGCTGATGCAAATATCTCCTCTGGGAATCCACAATTTACTCTCTCGCCTCTCAAGAAGCACTTGAAAACTACAATGCTCTCTTTATGTGTAATCTCCAGCTCATACAAAATTTGCTTCTGCCTATCATCTCCAGCTCATCCAGCTCAAACTGCTGGGCATCTTAAAGGCAAGTAAATTCCTGGGACCTGATGACGGAAAGCGAGGGAGAAAATTGCATGTCTCTTGAACGAACTGTTTGCATCATTGACAGGCAGAGCAGGGTATCTGAAGCTTGGAGTGTGGCTAATGCTTGTGTCATTAGTTAAGAAGCTTTTTGGGGAACTACAGATTGGTCAACCGAGCATCCATAGTGAATGCGTTGTTGCCGGGGATTCTGAGAGACTGTATCCACAGAGATTTGGAAATACATGGACTCATTTTGGATAGTCAGTGTGGCTTTGTGCATGGTAAACCAATCTCATGCGATTGATTCCGTTTTGAGAAGAGGTGACACGGCATGTAGATGAAGGCCTTGATGCAGATATTGTTTATATGGACTTTAGCAAAGCATTTGACAAATAATAGCATATCAGCTGTTGACTCCGATTAAATATCATGGGATCCACGGACAGCTAGCTTATTGGATAAAATGTTGGTTTGTTGGCAGAAGACCGAGAGTGGTGGCAGAAGATTGTTAACTGTGTCTGTGATCTCATCCCATCGCTTTTTCACTGGTAACGGTCTGCGATCCCACTCCCATCAAAATCTCCTAGCAACAGCCTGTGAACCCATTCCCACTCTGCTCGTACACAAACTGTCTGGGAATCCATCTCCACTCTATTCCTCTCCCAACAGTTTGAGATCACATCCTTACTCTGCTTTCCTTGCAACGGACAGTGATACACACCATCAGTTGTGTAGCACTGGCCTGTAAAGCCAATCCGGCTGTTATCCCCTCTTAACGGCCTGTGAAGACATCGTTAACAGGATGCCCGAGGAATTGGTTTTGAACTAAAGCCCTGTGTGTTCTCCTAGCAATGGCCAGTAAATCAATTCCCCCTCTGTTCTCCGAGCAACCACCCCTGAACCAATCACCACTATATTCTCCGACCAACAGACTTTGAATCTATTCCCAATCATTTCCTGTATCAACGGGCATTGAACCCATTGCCGTCTATTCGCATAGCAAAGGGGCCAGTGACACACTCCCCAATCATTTTGTTCCCAGTAACGGCATATGAGACCGTTCGTACACTGACGTCCGGACAGCATACTGAGAAAGCCTCCCAAAGCAGTCCTGCCTGCAAAAGGTTGTGAGCCCATTTCCACTGTGTTCTCCTTGCGACAGCCTGTGACACCATCCCAACTCTATTTCCCTATCAAGGCCTGTAAATCTAACTCCACTCTGGTCACCTTACAACTGCCTGTCAACGCTACCATACTCAGTTCGCCGATCAGTGGCCTTTGAATCCATTCCAACTGGAATCCACTCAGAACAGACTGTGAAGCAATCCTAGAATGGAGATGAACTCTTACACAGTCAGTTCTCCCAGCAACAGCCTGAACCCTTTGCCATTGCGTTCCCCTGGAAACATGCAGTGTCCCGCTTCACAATCTGTTCTCCTCATGACATCCTTTACACCCAGCTCCGCTATGAACAGCTGGCGACTGCCTGTGAATCCAACAGTACTCTGTCTCCCTAGGAATGGTCTGTGAATGCATTCTCAGTCTGGTCCTCCTAGCAAGAGCTTGTGCACCAACCAACCCTCTATTTCCGGAGCAACAGCCACTGAAAACGTTTCCAATCTGTTTCCATCGCAATGGTGCATGAAGGCAATCCAGCTGGCATTCCGTTGGAACGAAATGTGAACCAATCATGCGCGAGATATCCAAGGAAACACCTTTTAAATCTTCTTCAGTCTGTTCTTCAAGAAGCAGTTTGTGATCCCGTCTCCATTAGATTACCCGAGCAACGGCTTGTGAGATCATCACAATTTTCTTCACCAAGTAATAGCTTGTAAACACATCCCCACCCTGCCCTCCTGGCAAAGTCCTCTGACCCCACTCCGTCCCTGTTATCCTACCCAATCTTAATGTAAACCCGTGTAAACCCAGCAACGTGTACAGTATTTCGCGTGTTCTCTGGATGGGGATTATTTTAACATGTTTGTTTATGGCACCATTGGATAAATACCAGGCCTTAGGATTTCTCGTCTTTCTGGCTGTTTAGACTGTCGCAGTATTCTGATGTTGTCCAAGCTGAATTGGTGGCCTTCATTGGCAGTGTGCATTGATGTGAGGTCAGACCGGTCGTGCTGTTTTTCGTAAGGTGTGCTCATGTATTCACAGATGCTGCATGTTGTTGGTCTGGGGTCTTTAGTCCTGGACCATAGCTGGTGAATTATGGCTGTGAGTTTGTATACTGTCATTATGCCAAGAGGACTTCAGAGTCTTTTAGTCAGTTCTAAGACGTTTCTAATAAATGGTACTGTTGTCCGTGGTTTGGGGTGCAGAGCGTCTTCCTGATGTTGCTTGAATGCCAGGCATTGGTGGATGAAGCTGTTCGGATACCAATCATTGGCAAAGAATTTATGTAAGAGTTTCTATTCATTTTGGGGAGCTCAAGCTGTTGCAGTGTGTCATAGCTGTCATAGCTGTCTTGACACAGCTCTGTTTTTGGATGTTGTGGTGGTAACTGCTGTAACTAAGAGTCTGTTGTGCATGTGTAGCCTCTCTCTATAATTTGGTAAGAAATTCACTTATTCTCCATAGCCCTCGGCAGCAATGATTTCCACAGGTTCACCACCCTCTGGCTGAAGAAATTCCTTCCCTTTTCATTTCTAAAAGATCGTCCCTTCATTCTAAGTCTTTTCCCTCGGATTCTAATTTCGACTACAACAAAAACATCTTCCCCACATTCGTTGCATCCAGGCCTAAAAGCAATTTGTGTACTTCAAACACATACTCTCCCCATTCTTCAAAACCTATCGAGTAGGTCCAGAGTCTTCAATAACTCCTTAATTGCAAGCCCTTCGTCATTCTAATAAATCTCCTGCGGAACCCCTCCAAGAGTAGCACATTCTTCCTTAAAAAAAAGTCTGAAAACTGTTCACTATATTCTAACTGCAGTCTGACAAAGACCTTCCGCAGGCTCAGCTGTACATTCCTGCACTTGTATTATTCCGAACTTTTAAGTGATAACCATAAGGGAATCCCTGCACACTTCATATTACCTTTGCCTTCCCCATTTAGAATACCAACTTCACTTCCATTCCGACCACCATATTTGCTGCCTCATACTTTCCCACGTTGCATTCCTTCTGCCACTCTGCTACATTTATCCCGCATTTTGCTCCGTCTGACTGCGTAGGAAATCTCTGTTGTTGTTCTTGCAATTTTATAGTCATCCTTCTGAGTCGGGTAACATAGTCAGAGAATTCAATCATATCATCGTACGGCTGCTTATAATTTAAGAGGAAACTAATGCTCTTTCCGAGGGTAACAATCCTGATTGATTGAATCTTGTATTCCTCGGCCACAATAGCTGCCTTAAAGCGTTGATTAAAAGACAAAAACATGAGGAAAAACAGCAGTTGCCATTGAGCCCCACAGGCCTACTGTACTGTTTAGAATGCTCATGGCTGATCTGATGGTGGCGAAACACTCCTTTCCTGTCCCATTTAAGTAAACATTAATGCATTTGTCCATCAACAAACTATGAAGATAAAACTTGAGTACCTTCAGTGAGTTAGAATGTCCTACTCCCTGACAAGCAGAATGCGAAAGAGAGCTCAATTCTAAGAAGGAAATTATATACTTTTGTAAATCTTATACTGGAGATTTAATACACAACAAAATTGAAGCTGTGTATTACAAGATCAAATACAGGAACCGATGCCGGCATTTCAGGTGCTCAAACATGTTCCAGACAAAGAAAATTGCAGATTCTGGAATGCAAGGTAGACATGCAGGGGCCTGAAAGAACACAGCAGGCCAGGCAGCATCAGGAAATGAAGTTAATGTTTCGGGTGTAATACGTCTTCAGGACTTGATTCACCATTGAAACACGAATACAGACTCTCCATTGTTCCCTGCATAGAAAACGTTCAAATGGTGAAAATCAAATCTAGGCGAAAAAGTAACTCCAGTCATTAGGAGATTCGACGTTTCAAACGGAGGAACCCAGTTCTGACACGCTTATATGAGGAAACATGATCTTAGCAGCTACTTGTCGAATTATTTCTGTATCTTTTACGTCTTAATAAGATCACTGATTCTTCCTGTAAACTCCAGTAGAATTTATTAATCTCAATATTCCCAATGATAAACAAGTCATCCCACGAATCAAATCGTAAATAATCTCGAAACAAATATTCAAATATTCACAATATTTTGTTTTCTTTTATAATATCAGATCTTGTCTTTCATTCCTCTGGAGACTTCAGTGAACTCTACATTTGATTTATTTGATATCATTCCACAAATGCACTTCACAAATACTGGTGCCTGTTGATTAATATCAGAACAACCATCTCTCTTCACTTCCCCTGCTTTCTGTATTTTTCTTCAATGCCCTGTCCAGATTCTCACACCAATGCAATTGATTATATTCTGTTTCCAAACCAAGTCCAACTAAATGACATTATATTTGGTTCTGATGCACCTTGAGCCATAAAGATCTCCATCTCAAAATACGCACTTCAGCCTACTCTGTCAAAGGACAGAATGGAATCTACTAAGTACAGTTTTCTATTCACAAACCCAGATTGCTTTATTTTCGTTATGAATGCATGTTTTCTGAACAGGAACTTTTTTCTCCAGATCTTGTACTCTTCAAATTTCCAAAATGATTTGATGATTATTAAAACAATGGATATTTTTCCAGTGTTCATATCATTTTATTTTCGATAAGATTTACAACTCTTCAATCATCTGCTGAATCGATCGTGTCCTCTGAGGATAGAATGATCCTGGTCATTCCCTCTCCTATTTCCACAAATGTTTCCCACATCCTCTGCAATGCCTTCTACCCAGATTGGCTACATAATAGGTTTATTGTGAGAGAACATGTGTTCAATTGAAAGGAGTTAAATGAAGCTGTTTACTCAGTGACTGTAATTAATGTTAGTCTCAATGATTCAAAACGTGTCGCTAGAGGATTTATCACTCTTATTAATAAGGGACTGCGCTCGATGTGTTACTCCATAGTATGATCGTGTGTATGACCTCCGACACCAACAGACATCAGCAGCTGCAGAGCAAGGGAGACAATAGATCAGAATCTTAACATTTCAGACTGGGACGTTATGACAATGGATCAGAATCTGAGATCAATAGACTGGAATGTTCCAACAATGTACAAGAGATTATCTTTGGGTCTTTCCTGGCTTTCTCGTGATGGAATGCCATTATCCTATCGGATCTGGGCTGCATTTTGGGTGATCCAAGCTGGATACTTTCCTATCCTCGCTGTCGTTGGTGTTCCTGGTGAGTCTCTCTATCCGACCATGAACTCTACTTAACTTGTTCCTTTGAATTACTGTCCTATTTATTTAAGTTCAGAAAAGATTGACGCAACTGTAATCATGTCCATTTATAAACTGTATTTCTTATCAAACATTTTTAATCCTAAAACCAAAGGAGGAAGCAAACTGTTCACAGCCTCCATGAGTAACCTTGCCCTGAATTGACTTTTGTCTCCATGTTTACCCCAGCAATAACACTGTACATCATTAACTGCACAATATCCCTTGTTTCCATCTCAGTTTCACTCCAGCTGCTGACTTATCTTTACATATTTCCTATGCAAGTTGTATTCCAGTACTTTTCCCTCTCCAGTTCTCCTCGTAAGAATTCAACAGGGAACTTTCCCTGCTGTTCTGCCAACAGATGTCCTTTTCTTGCGACACCACGGGATTGTAGTGATATCGACTTCAGAAAGCAAAAATGTCATTAGCTTTGACGTGTCCTTTGGAATAGGAGAAGATGAAGACTGCAGATGCTTGAGTTGAGAGTCAAAGAGTTTGGTTTTGGATATGCACAGCCGGTCAAGCAGCATCCATGGACACCCTAACAAAGTGCTTCTGCTGTAAACGTCGAGTCTGTTGCCTCTCTGATGCTGCCTGACCGACTGTGCATTCCCATCACCAGACTCTTGTCCTCCATAATGGATGAGCAATCCTCCCAACTCAGGGAATAACAGGACTGACAAAGATAGCTGTTCTTTCCAATATTGCCCAAATGTCTTAAAAGATTACTGAGAAGAAAGATGAGTCCTTTTCCTCGGGCTTAACATTTTGTCCAGAAAATTGTTTCCATTTCCGTACATGTGCATTACCCTGTTCAAGTGAATTCCTATCCCTCTGTTTCTTTGTCGGAGTGTGGTGTTTACCTCGACAGGCACCACTGGTGTTAGAGAAGCTGAACTTCAGTACGAGCTACACTGTCAAATACTTCTATGGAAAGAGGAAATGTCCAAGTTTCAAATCTGAAAGTGTTTCTTAAGAAAGGAAAATGAACATAAAGGTATAAAATTAAGGAAAGGTGATTGGTTTGCTAAGTAGAGAATGGGCATCCTCTGTATTTTTGAAACGTAATTCAGTTTCGCCATCAGAAATGTTGTGTCGGTTTTGTGCATGTTTTCGTCGTGGTTGTGTTTGAGCTGCGGCATAGATTCAATCAGGAGCTGCAAAGTCTGTGAAATCTAAGCGAAGACTTCAGAGAGGAAACGCTCGGAAAAGAAATAGGAGGAAGATGGTGGGGTAGTTGAGGACGTGAGGCAGTTTGTGCTCACCTGATAAATCCTGACTGTTGCAGGAAACGTTTCCCATCAAATTGGAAAAGCAGAGTGAGGCAAGCCTGGTTCAAAGAGGTGGTAGCGTCAGAGCTGGGTCACCACTTCCAGCTAAATATTCAGTGTCAGACCAAGTTGAGGGCTGTGCTTCATGTGGCCATTACCGTCACAGTTGTATTCAATTTCTATGATGTGGAACTTCCCAGGCAGACATGGGTTTGATTTCCAACAACTCCCAGGATGCAATCCATCGATGTATCCATTAGGTCATCAGGTTACCTGCTGCAGGGTAGCAGCATGCATTGTTTCTGTAATGATGGATGGAGGAGAGAAAATCACCGAGCAGTACCAGTGAACTGAGTAACTTGTATTAAGTTTAACATGTCTATGGATTGTGTGTGTTATTGGCTGGGACAGCGTTTATTTTCTATCCAAAGTTGCCTGGAAAAAATGGCCGTCGGCTATTTGTTGATCTGCTGCCGTCTAGTTGGTGTAGATTGAAACATAATAGCATTCAGTGGGGCGGGTGTGTGTGGGGGGAGAGGAGTTGCACGATTTGGAGAAACCCTGAAGGAACAATGAAATGTTGATATATTTCCAAGTTAAGATGACAAGTGGCTTGGAGGAGACCTCGTAAATGATGGTGTTCCGATGTGTCTACTGCACTCTACTTTTCGGATGGATGCGTTTGTAGTCTTACGAGATGCTGTCTAAGGAACATTACTGACTTTCCACAGAGGACATTATAGTTTCCACAAGACGTTCTTGCAAATAATTAGATGAAGTTAGTATTGATGAAAAGGAGATCATCCAGAAAGTAATTGTACAGGGAGTTCCA
This sequence comes from Chiloscyllium punctatum, assembly GCF_047496795.1. NCBI lineage: Eukaryota > Metazoa > Chordata > Chondrichthyes > Orectolobiformes > Hemiscylliidae > Chiloscyllium > Chiloscyllium punctatum. Next base: position 29,784,422 of record NC_092789.1, on the reverse strand, counting down.
CAGGGACTAGGAGCTGAAGTGGGCATTTGGCCCTTCCATTCTGATAGTCAATATGATTACGACTGATTGAAACCGAGTGCCTGGCGCTGTGAGGCAGCAGTGCCAAGCGCTGACCAATCATACTGGCCGAAGACTCATCAACGAGCTAATTGATCATTATCATACACACATTGTGAAGATTTTACAGGAAATTATAAAGTCACTCCTCAATCCTCAGAACACTTATGGAAACAAGGCCAGCTTGACAACTTTCCTCCCTCTGGCCAATCGCCAACATGTTCACAGAAACACACAATAAAGCTACTGTCCCAAATCTGCACATGGGATTCAGGATGTAATCTCGTGAATGTCTTGTAAAACTGTAGTATGGCATCCTTACTGCAATTTTAAATCTCCACACCAGGAAGACACAGAGGGACCTGTGCTCTGCATATTACGCAAACTGTGCCATGCGTTGGTGATCCATTGGTTCGAAATTATAGCATTGTCCAAATTTTGAAACACTTACCCTAACCATCACACCCAGGATGGAATAAGTGTTGTTTCCTGTTCCCATAAATTCATTTCTGTTTCTACCACCTGCTCCATGATAATTCCTGCACGAATCAGTTCTGAGTGTGCAATTAAACCGGAGGAGCCGACATCGTTAATCTCTACACATTATCTCCCATACACACTGACTTTATTCCTGTCATAGCCAATATCTACGTCTGAACCAGTTGGTGAACAACCTCAGCATTCTACTTCACACTGACTGTGTTTCTTCCCACTGTCCAATTCTATCACCAAGAAATTAACCTGCTTCCACGTCAATTAACTCCCCCATTTCTGTTGTTGTGGTTATGTTCGCCGAGCCGGGAATTTGTGTGGCAGACGTTTCGTCCCCTGTCTAGGTGTCATCCTCAGTGCTTCTGAGCCTCCTATGAAGAGCTTCTGTGATCTTTCCTCCGGCATTTGTAGTGGTTTGAATCTGCCGCTTCCGGTTGTCAGTTCCAGCTGCCCGTTGCAGTGGTCGGTATATTGGGTCCAGGTCAATGTGCTTATTGATTGAATCTGTCGATGAGTGCCATGCCTCTAGGAATTCCCTGGCTGTTCTCTGTTTGGCTTATCCTACAATAGTAGTGTTATCCCAGTCGAATTCACGTTGCTTGTCATCTGCGTGTATGGCTACTTAGGATAGCTGGTCGTGTCGCTTCGTGGCGAGTTGGTTTTCATGACTGCGGATCGTTAGCTGTCTTCCTGTTTGTCCTATGGAGTGTTTTGTGCAGTCCTTGCATGGGATTTTGTCCACGAAACGTCTGCAACGTCGGCGAACAGAACCAAAACAACGTGCACCCAAGCTACAAATCTTCTCACAAACTTTCCTCTATTTCTGCCTGTACTTCAGACCATCTGCTAAAAAACAATCATTGTCAATATCTGTAGTAGATCGAGACTAGACCTGTTCAATACTAATCTTAGTGACATCCAAGTTGTACTGTCCATATCCTTCAGCTCATCCTCAACTCTATTGCCTATCTTACAATTCAGACCGATTACCACTCACCTTTCTCCCCGTACAGATTGAGCTACACTGTCCGGTTCACCCATCACCCCTGTACACACTGACCTACATTGTCGAGTTTACCCATCACGTTTGTGCTCATAGACTTACACAGTTCTGTTCACCCGTTACCCGTGTACTGAATAACCGACACTGTCCTATTCACCCATCACACCTGCACTGACTGAGTGACACTGTCCCGTTTCCCCACTGCTCCTCTACTCACAGTCCTATACTGTCCTGTTCACCTATCATCACTGTACTCACGTTCCTACACTGTCCCATTGACACATTACCCTGATAACCACTTACCGACATAGTTCCATTCAGCCACCACATCTGCATTCACTGACTTTCGTTCTTGCAACCACCCATCATCGCTGTGCACACGTACCTACACTGTCCCATTCACTCATCACCACTCGACCCACTGACCAACACCGTCCCATTCACACATCACATCGGCATTCACTGACTTACACTCTCCCATTCACGCATCACCCTGTGCCACTGACCTAGACTATCCCGCTCACCTATTACACTGATCCTCACCTACCTACACTGTCCCATTCATTCATCACCACTCTCCTCACTGACCGACACCGTCCCAGTCACCCATCATCCCTGTGCTCACTGACATACTATGCCCCATTCGCGCATCTTCCATGCACTCACTGACCTAAACTGTCCCAATCACCCATCACACCCGGTAATCACTGACGTAAACTGTCCCGATCACCCATCACTACTGTACTCATTAACGTACACTCTCCCATTCAGGTATCATCCGTGTGCTCACTTACCTAGGCTATCCTGTTCACCCATTACCCCTCTACTCACTGGCCTGCAATGCCCCGTTCAAACAAGATCTCTGTACTCAATGAGCGACATATCCCCGTTCACTCATCACCCCTGTAATCATTGGCCTGCACTGTCCCATTTACCCAACACCCCTCTACTCACTCGAATACACTGTCACATTCACACATCACCCCGTGTTCACTTACCTACATTGTCCCGTTCACCCATCACACCTACACTCACTGATCGACACTATCACATTTACTCATGGCCCCTGTACTCCCTGAGGTAAAAACAATGACTGCAGATGCTGGAAACCTATACTCACTGACCTACACTGTCCCATTCAGCCATCACCTCAACACTCACTGACCTACACAATCCCATTTACACAACACGCCTGATATTCACCTTGCTACACTCTTCCATTCACCCATCAAACCTGTGCTCACTTACCTGCGCAGTCCCATTCACTCATTACTCGACACAATGTGTTCAATGACTTGCACTGTCCCAATAACCCATCATCCATTGGCTCACTGACCTAGACTGTTCCAATCGCCCCACATTCCCGATAATCACTGACATACACTGTCCTGTTCACTCATCCCCCTGTATTCACCAACCGATAATGTCCATTTCATACATCACTCCCAGTATCACTGACCTACACTGTTCCATTTACCCATGATCCCTGTACTCACTGACCTACAGTGTCCTGTTCACTCATAACCTCGTGCTCACTGATCTACACTGCCCCATTCACCCAACAATCATGTACTTACTGGCCTAAACTGTCCCAATCACCCATCATTCTTTGAAATCACTGACTTACACTGTCCCATTCACACATCATCCTAATATTCACTTATCTACACCATCCCATTCACCCATTACATCTGCATTCACTGACTTACACTCTTCCATTCACCCATCACCCGTTTGCCCACGTACCTAGCCTGTCCCATTCAGTCATCACCCTTCCCGTCACTGATTGCATTGTCCCATTCACGCATCACCCTTGTAGTCACATGCCTACACTGTCCCGTTCACCCATCACCCCTGTACTTACTGACCTGCAGTGTCTCAGTCAGTCAATATCCCTGAACTAACTCACCTATACTGTTAAATTCAGCCAACACCCACGTCGGCACTGATCTAAACTGGGCCATTCATCCTTTACACCTGAACTCATTGACCTACACTGTCCCCATCACCCAACAGCCCTGTGGTCACGTACCGACACTGTGGTGTTCACCCTTTACCATTGAACCCTCTGACCTACACTATCCTGTTCACCCATCACCCCTGTACATTTTGACCTGCAAAGAACTGCTCATCCATCACCCCGTATTCGTAAACCTACATGACCCATTCACCATTCACCCTGTACTCAGTGACCTACACTGTCTCATTCACCCTTCACCTCTGTACTCAATGATCTATTCTGTCCCATTCACCATTCACGCTGTACTCACTGACCTACACTGTCCCATTCACATATCAAACCTGTCCTCACTGACCTACACTGTCCCGTTCACTCATCATCAACGCACCCAATGACCTACACACTCGCGTTGCCCAGACACCCCTGGACTCACTCAGCTACACTGTCTCATTCACCCAGCACCCCTGTACTTTCTGATCTAAACTGTCCCATTCACCGATCATCCCTGAACACACTGTCCTACACTGTCCCATTCACCCATCACCCCTTTACTATACTGCCCCGTTCACCGATCTCCACTGTACACACTGACTGACACTGTCCCAGTCATCCATTATCCCTGTACACACGACCTACCCTGTCCCATTCACCCATCTTCCAAATACTCTGTGATCTATACTGCCCCATTCGCCCATCACTGCGATGTTTATTAACCTGCACTGAATTCTGCTGCGCTCGCACCTATTTTCATGCGATCATTCTTAAGATGGTTCGTCTTTGGCATCACTTTTCAATTTAGTCTATTCCTCCAAATTCTTGTTTCTGTCTTTCTCAGCCCTTCTCCCTTTCAGCGCTGCCTAACCCGATGTTTGAAGCAAATGTGTTTCCCTCTGTTACCCTTCCTAAACATGAATGTATCCTCTGTTAATTCAGTGGTGCCGTAGTGTTGATTTTACTGTTATTTACTTCCCTGTCTATCCCACTTGGTGCAAGGGTGACTTTTGTTTGGGAAAATTGTTTGCTGGCTATCCTTTGAAAGTGAGTGTTTTCATTGTCAAGATAATAATGTGTTTAACCAGATGAGGAAGCTACCACCCATCCTCACCCTCCCGGAACCCACTCCTTGACGATTTGAGAAAAGAAAGGTGCCTAATCCGCGGCTCAGTCACTTTTACTTACTGATTGATCTACATGAGCTGGGAAATAGGACGAGGGTGAAGTTTATTTGATGAACAAAGGCAGGTAACTGAAAATATGTTTCATAATGATCGAAGAGGAATCTGTAACACGATGAGCCTTTCATGATTAAGAAAAATAGTCAACGTAAGTGCACATTAAAAAAACAAAACACACCAAATGATGAACACTGCTGGTAGACAAGATAACTGCAATTTGTTTTAACAATGCAGCATTTGACCTATTTGAAACAGATAAAGTTGGAGAAAACTGTTTGAAAAATAAATTGCCTGTAAACAACGAGAAATCCCATGAAGTGCTATGTGTAAATAAATAAAACAGAAGACAGCAGCTGACGTCTTTATGGGACATTTGGAAGATTAAACTGGAGATTTCCAGTCAGGAAAAGTGAGAAAAAGCAGCTAATGTCAACCAGCATTTTACATTGGTTATCACACTGGGTAGATCGAGTTTATCCCGGAAGTTTCGCATGTCTTATCGACAGGAAAGGTCTTGCAACACGTCTTACCTTCAGAGTAAAGTCTTTAACAAAAGAATGAGACGACATACAAACTATCCACCATGAGCTGGTGGTCTGTCAATGGTATTTTGATATACATTGCAACAGAGATATTCCTGGCATTTTTTGAAACATCTCCAAAATCTCAGGAGGATTCCAGTCGATTCACATTTTCTATGATAAATGGCTTCAACGTCGAATAGAAGGGGACAGTAAGCAGGAAGCTCTCGATTAGGCAGAATTTCATCTATTGTTAGGAAATGTTTGAGATTAGTAACGGGAAGAAAAATTAACAGGGGACTTACAAAACCTCAATGGCATCAAACAAACCAAAATCGTTATTGAAAAAGGAAATCGTGTGTGACAAATTTGTTGTGTTGTTTGAGGATGTAACAAACAATGTTATTAAAAGTTAACCGTCCCACTGTGTATTTAGATTAGATAAACCTTTGGTGAGCTATCATATAAAACATTTCTTGCACAAGTTATTATCTTGTTTTTTTTTCAGAGATTAGGGATTTGTTAAGACGCAAAAGGGTGAGTCTTGTTTAATATATCTCGAGGACTGAAGATATAACTGGTGATGCACCACAAGTATTTGCCCTTGGACTCGTCACTCTCGATATTAATGGTTTGGAGACGGGGTTAGAATGCAATCTATCAATATTTAGCGTTGATGACGTAAATGGGTTGGATTGCATAGTGTGACAAAAATATAAGAAATTTGCATGGTGAATAGATAGATGGAGTTCATTGTAAGGATATGTGAGGTCATGCACTCGAACAGAATACTCAAAAGGTAAACTATTGTTCTAGTGGAGAGAAATTCTAGTGGAGAGAAATTCTAAAAGATAGAACAGCACAGAGAGTTCTGCGTGTTATTCTGAATTAAACACAAAAGGTTAAAATACAGGTGCATCAAGAAGCTTGACCATAACACTCGGCTACTTCTGTTGACATCTGCAAACTTTCTATCCATTCCTACTAATATTCACATCCAAATTGTTGATATAATTGACAACAACCAATGATCCTAACACCGATTCTTGATGCACAATTTTAATGAAAAGCCTGCATTCCAAAAAGCAACACTCCATCACCATCCACCCTGCCAAACCCCACCCCCACCCCCGTCCCTTACCTTCGAGCCAAATGCCTTCACCTCTCCCTGGATTCCATGTAATCTAAATTTGTTAACCAGTTTACCATGTGTAACCAGTCGAATGCATTACTGGAGGCCATATAAGCAACCTTCATTGCTGTGCCTTCACGAAATTCTTTTTCATTTTTAAAAAAAAACTCAATCATTTTCCTGAGAGTCGTGTTCACTGTCTCTAATCCGTCCTTGGCAATGTAAATGCATATAAAACCTGATCCTAAGGAATCCCTCCAACAACTTACCCGTCATGGCAATCAGGCTGACTGGTCTGCTGTTCCATGGCTTTTCACTACCAAATAACTCGCCACCCTGTAGTCTTCTGGCATCTTGCCCAAGGCAATTCATGACACACATTGCTCAGCAAAGGGCTAAATAATAAATAATTACCCTCTAATATTGTACTGGGGTACAGAAGATCAGGTCCGAGGGAGTGAGCCTCCTTTCTGAGTTTTAGAGACTTCTAGCACCTCCACTACTGTTATATGGACACTTTCCAAGATATCACTATTTATTACCCGTTTATTTCATGTCCTTCTGCAAAGTAAATACTGACAAAAAATAGTCGTTCATAACTCCCCCATCTCCTGTGGTTCCACAAACGCAGCCTTGCTCTACTTTAAGAGGCCCTGCTCTCTCCCTCATTTCATTATCACTGACATACTTGCAGAACCTGTTTGGATTTTCCAAGATCCTATTTGCCAAAAGTAGATCATGTTCCCATTATGCCCTCCAATTTCCCTCTCGAGTATTACGCTATGGCCCTCAATGACTTCACTCGATCCCTACTGTCAATGCCTGTCTATGCTTCCTGTTTTTCTTGACCCGAAACTCAATTTCGCTCGCCATTCAGCATTCCCTGCACCGACCAGCATTGCACTTCTCACCAACACTCGCATAATGTCGCTGGACTCTCATTATCACATGCTTGAAAGCGTTCTGCTTTCCAAAAGTCCCTTCACCTACTTTCCCAGTCAGCTTCTCAAAGTGCCTGCCTAAATTATGCAAACTATATCTCATTCTATTTCGAACTTTAAAACTTATATCAGGTCTATTGTTCTCCGTATATATTTTGAAAACTAAGGCTTATTGTGTAACAGGGAAAAGAAGATGAATGGCTTCCTCAGTCGCTCTGTAACAGGTCTGAGAGGCTGAAAGGACACCTCATGTCCCTTCTGTAACAGACCTGAGAGGATGAATGGCCTTCTCTTGTCCGTGTGTAACAGACTCGTCTGTTGGATATCCTGCCCTTCTCAGTTATGGAAACACAAACAACACATTGTACTCCAGGTGTCCTCTCAGTAACACATGTTCAGTTGCAGTTACAGATCTCTGTTTTTTATGAATGATTCCCTTTGAAATAATAAGCCACTAATCCAGTTTTGCAGCTTTTCAAGTGATAATAAGCGGAAGTGTGCTGAGTGGCCTCTTTCTATACCTCTGTTACGGGTACATGTGGATAGAATTGCTCACTTTCATTCCTGAGGAGCAGTCTCAATGCTCTGAATGGTATCTAAAGGTTTGAAAGAGTTTTATAAAGGGGCACTTAAATTAGGAGCAGCATTACACAAAGTCAATGGGCAATAAACGTTGTTTTACTGGGGTATGGTATCTAGAAATTTCCCTGACAGACATTATAAGCAGTTGGTCTGTTATTTTATCTCTGTCTCCTTTTATAAACAATATGGAATATACACAACCCTGCAAAGTTCTGGCAGTACTCCCACATACACGATAGGAGAATTAACAAATTTGAAGATTTATAGTCAGTCCCTCAGCAACCCTCATCTACAACAATCATGGTGAGTAAATGTTTCCTTTAATTGTTGTAATAATAATGAGGCAAAGAAGGGTTTAACTGAACCCGTTTGTTCAGTGACTGTGATTAATGTCAGCCTCCATCAACTATAATTATCCCGCTGTAGAGGTTCTATGTTTAATGATGAATGGGCTCAGTTCAATGTGGTATCCCATAGTATGAGCGGGAGCATCGCCGATAGCACTACCCGAGATCAGCAGCTCCAGAGAAAGGGGAACGGGAGATCATAATCTTAGAACAATAGACTGGAATATCACAACAATGGACAGGAGTTTATTCAATTTGACATCAGTTTCTTCAGTTTAACAATTTTCTAAATATTATTATTGATGGTCACTATCATGTTTGATCCAATATTAACTTTACAGTATTCAAGTATTTTTTCAATATCCTATCCCGGCTGTAGTTGGTGTTCCTGCTAATCTCACTGCTCAGTTATCATTTGCATGAACGATGTGTAACTCTACTACTGTTTCTTTTTACATTTAGTCTACTGTCCTTACGACTGCTTTTGTTCTAGCTGAGACTCCGAATCGAGAAATTCACTCCACAAAGTTTTAATACCTGCATCAGTGAACATATTCAGTCATTCTCTCCCTCTTTGCCTCTGGAAGCATCTCTATTTTGACTGACTGAGCTTCAGCCAGGAACCACAGGAATCACTGCCCTTGTTATTTCAATACGGAGATCATGGAGATCACTGTCTTCTCTCCTGGTTACAAACTAAACATCTGTCTGACTCCATTCAATCCCTGGCAAATATCTGTGGCTTAAACAGATGAATCACAGCTGTAGTGATCCCTTTGGCTATGAGCTGATTCCTGACACTGAAGTCTGACTATTCCTAATTCAAACTAGTGATATCTCGAGAATATTCTTTACTGGCTCATCCCATCTGCTATTTGAACGTTGAGCAATGAAGCACAGTCTTTATGATTTTAATCATCGGATGCTGACACTTCCAGCTTCAAATCTGCAGAAGTTAATCTGAGTCGATACTCCCCGGTTTATATCCAAACGCATGTCAACATCCAATCCTTCCGAGATTTCAGCGCACACTAATGTACATTGTTATTGGAACTGGCAATGTCTTAATATACTCAAGCATGTCCACACATCTGTCCCTTAGTCTTTGTCGATTCCCGAAACCCCTGCCACTTGTTCACATTTATACTGATTTCCTCCATGCACGTTCTCTCCCAAACAGTGACTTTCAAGTAGAACAGGCATGCGTGCGCGCGCACACACACACATATATGCACACCAACACACACACACACACATGCACAGACACACACACACTCACACACTAACAACACACACACATATATACACACCAACACACACACACGCACAGACACACACAGAGACACACACACTTGCCTTGTTCTCGTGCAATAGAGCTGTAGAGACATATGGGAGCGTTATTTACTGTTACTCACAACATGAGCGGCACATTTCCCCATGCAAAGCAGTTATCAACTGCAAGCATTGCACTAATGTACTGCCAAAGGCTTCAAAAGTCCCCAAGCTGGGCAGGTAGTGCAGTTTACTAAGCAATGCCCCAGTAAACTCTGCTCAGCTGTCAATGGTGGGCTATCACCTTGTCCCAGTTTATCGTGCAAGGGATGATTCTATGAAGCAGATTCAGAATTTGATGTAACCAATCATTTCAGCTGATCTGGCACTGCCTTTATTCAATGTTGTCATGATTGTGATTGCACATTCGTGGTTTAGTGTCGTGACAAGTGCCTGAGCACAGTGCAAAGCTTTTTTTTGTGGGAGCAAGGAGAAACATCATAGAAAACAAGAGTATACAGATCATTGATTGCTGAGACTGCACAAGTTGCAGACGTCCAATAGCCAGTTTCATAATGGTAGGGAAGAAGCTGTTTTTTGATACGATTGGTGCGTATGCTCGAACAGCAGAGTTTGTAGGAGAGCATTAGCGATGTGGGAGGGATCTTTGATGATGTTGACAGCTTTTCCGCGCCAATGGGAGTCATAAATGGAGTTTATAGATGGGAGGATCGCTTCCGTGATTGAATGGACTGTGCACACCATTTTCTGTAGTTTCCTACATTGCTGCACAGAGCAGCAGCCATACCAGACCATTACGCATCTTGACAGTATGATTTCAATGGTGCATCTGTAGAAGTTGGTGAGGGCCCTTATGAACATTAAAAAAAACTTCCTGAGCAAACTGAGCAAGAAGAGGCTTGTTGTGTCTTCCTGGCTGTTGCTTCTACGTCGTAAGAGAAGGACATATTGTTGGTTTTCGTCACTGTTAAGAACTTGACCCTCTCCACTCTCCCCACCTCATTTCCATTGATGTCGATGGGCGTGTTCACCTACATTCTTTCTCAATTAGATGATCATTTCTTTTTGTGTATTGCCAACATTGAGAAAGAGGTTGTTATCATTTCATCACAACAACTTTCTACTTTGGGATTCACTGTTATTTGATATCCAGCCAACAACGGTGGTGTCGTCTGCAACTATGGTCTGTGCCTGTCCACTGAACGCTTGTGTTTGTTCCGGTCAGCTGATCATGTATTCAGGAACATGAGGAAGCCAGTTGAGTACAACTCAAAAACACCAGGCATGCCATTTGTAGCAGAGTGGCTCCTGACTGACTCCTGATGTTGAAAAGTCAGTAGAGCTGCTCGGGATGGTTTACTGAAGGTTGTGCAATGAGCTGCCTTACAATTTCAGGGAGACCTGAGGGTTTGGTGATCCAACTCTTGACGGAGCATGGCGACTGTAGTTCCAGCATCTGGGTCGACAACATGAACAACAAAAGGAGCAAAGGCTGAAGTGAGAGGAATCTCTGAACCCACGGAGTGCCACACAGGCATAAATATGTGCAGCACAGAAACAGATCCGTCGGTCCGACTCGTCCTTATGGACTAGATAATTGACATTAATCTCCTCCCATATAAAATCTAGACCATAGAACATTTCAGCGCATTACAGGCCCTTCGACCCTCGATGATGCGCCGCCCTGTCATACTAATCTGAAGCCCATCTAACCTACACTGCTCCAATGTACGTCCATATGCCTGTCCAATAACGACTTAAATATATTTAAAGTTGGCGAATCTACTAACGTTGCAGGCAAAGCATTCCATACCCTTACTACTCTCTGAGTAAAGAAACTACCTCGGACATCTGTCTTAAAAATCACCCCTCACTTTAAAGTTGTGTTCCCTCGTGTTTGCCGTCCCCACACTTGGAAGAAGGCTCTCGTTGTCCACCCTATCTAACCCTCTGATTATCTTGTATGTCTCTATTAAGTCACCTCTCAACCTTCTTCTCTCTAACGAGAACAGCCTCAAGGCCCTCAGCTTTTCCTCGTCAGATATCCTTCCATACCAAGCAGCATCCGAGTAAATCTCCTCTGCACCTTTTCCAAATCTTCCACATCATTCTTATAATGTGGTGACCAGAACTGTACACAATACTCCAAGTCTTGCTATGCCAGAGTTTTGTACACCTGCAGCATAACCACCTTGCTCCAGAATTCAATTCCTCTATTAATAAAGGCAAAAACACTGTATGCCTTCTTAACAACCCTGTCAATCTGTGTGGCAACTATCGGGGATCTGTCTACATGGACACCGAGATCACTCTGGTCATCTGCACTCTCAAGAATCTTACCATTAGTCCAGTACTTTGCATTGTGGTTACTCCGTCCAAAGTGTATCACATCACACTTGTCCACATTAAACTCCATTTGCCACCTCTCAGCCCAGCTCTGCGTCCTATCTATGTCTCTCTGCAACCTACTGCATCCTTGATCGCTATCCACAACTCCACCGACCTTATTGTCGTCCGCAAATTTACTAACTCACCCTTCTAATCCCTCATCCAGATCATTTATAAAAATGACAAACAGCCGTGGACACTATCCCGACCCTTGCGTTATGCTACAAGTAACTGGACACCAAGATGAACATGTTCCATTAACGACAACACTCTGTTTGCTTTCAGCAAGCCAATTACTGATCCAAACTGCTATGTCTCCCACAATCCCAATCCTCCGAATTTTGTACAATAGCCTACTGTGGGGAAACTTATCGAACGCCTTGCTGAAATCTTTCTGCACAACATCAACCGGTTTACTCTCATCTCCCTGTTTGGTCACTTGTCAAAAAAGTCGATAAGATTCGTTAGGCACGACCTACCCTTCACAAAACCGTGCTGACTGGCCCTGATCAGATTATTCTTTTCTAGATGGTTATATTTCTTATCTCTTTTAACCTTTTACCAACACTTTTCCAGCAACTGAAGTGAGACTCACTGTTCTGTAATTACCAGGGTTTCTCTAATATTCGGGACTATTCGGAGGCCTACAGAAATCTCCCAGCACGGTGACTCCTCGTTTCATGTTTCTAACCTCAGCCCATACTACCTCAGTGAACGAGTCCCCAAACCTTCTTTCTACAACTGTAATATTGTCCCTGATCAACAATGCCACACCTCCCCCTCTTTTACCATCTTCTCTGTTCTTACTGAAACATCTGAATCCCGGAACCTGCAACTGACATTCCTGTCGCTGCTCTATCAATGTCTCCATAATGGCCAAAACATCGAAGTGCCAGTTACCAACCCACGCTGCCAGTTCACCCACTTTATTTTGGAATGCTCCTCACGTGGAAGTACAAACACTTCAAACCAGGTACTCGCTTGCCAGTGTCAGTTACTTAATTTTGGAACACCCTACTCTCATCCTCTTCTATACCTGTCCTAAAATTTTGGTTCCCATCCCCCTGATGTATTATTAAATCCACCTTAATAGCTTTAGTGAATTTCCAACCCAGGATATTGGTACCCCGTCTGGCTTAGATGAAGACCATACTGCTTGTAGAGGTCCCACCTACCCCAGAAAGAGCTCCAATTATCCAAAACCCGAAACACTCCCTCTGGTGCCATCCCTGTACCACGTGTTCAACTCCTTTCTCTCCTTATTCCTCACCTCACTAGCATCGTGGCACTAGCAGCAAACCAGAGACAACAACTCTGTTTGTCCTAGCTCTAAGCTTCCATCCTAGCTCCCTGAATTTCTACCTCAAGTCCCCATCTCTCTTCCGACCTATGTCGTTGGTGCCAATGTGGACCACGACTTTGGGCTGCTCTCCCTTCCCCGAAGGATCCCAAAAGCACGATCAGAGACATCACGGACCCTGGCACCTGGGAGGCAACACACCAACCGTGAGGGTCTATCATCCCCACAGAATATCCTATCTGTCCTCTTAACTATCGAGTTCCCAATGACGACTGCTCTGCTCTTCTTCCTCCTTCCCTTCTGAGCAGCAGGAGCCCCACTGCTTTCCCCTGGTTATTCATTCCCCTAATAGTATCCAAAATGATATACTTATTGTTGAAGGGAATGGCCACAGGGGATCTCTGCATTGCCTGCCGGTTCCAATTCTGTCCCCTAACTGTCACCCATCTATCTTTTTCTTTTATCTGGGGAGTGGCTACATCTCTGTAAGTCCGGTCCATAACCCCCTCTGCCTCCCGAATGATCGGAAGTTCATTCAACTCCAGCTCCAGTTCCCTAACGCGGTTTTGGAGGAGCTGGTGTTGGGTGCACTTCCCACAGATATAGTCAGCAGGGACACTAGTGGTGACCCTTATTTCCCACATTCTGCAGGAGGAACATTCCACTGCCCTAAACCCCATTCCCAGTATTCTAACTGCCGAAGTGACTACCAAAAAGTTGATTAGGAAATAAACTAGTTGCCTTACCTTGTCAGTCTGGCTCCCACAACTGTTTTATTAGGTTCGAGGAGGAGAATGGGTGGGAGGTATGCATTTGGCCCATGTCTCTCTAAACATTTCATATTCATGCACCCCTGCAGATGTTTTTGAAACTTTGTAATTGTCCCAGCCTCCAGCTTCCAGAGGCTACTAATTTCTTGCACACACCACTGTCTGCGTGAAAACATTGACTCGAAAGACTTCAATTTTTTTTTCGCTCTCACCTTAAATCTTTGCCCTCTGGGTTTGGACTCCTCCAGCCTTGGAGAAAAATTGTTAATATTCATATTATCTATGCTGCTCATGATTTGAAATACTTCGATAAGGTCATCCCTCAGCCCCTGACACCAGCGAAAATAGACCCAGCCTGTTCAGCCTCTTCCTGGATCACAAAATGTAAAAAACGGCAATAACCTTTTCACATTCTTAAAGAACCCTTTCAAGTTTCACAATCTCTTTTCTACAGCAGACAGACTAGAACTAAACGCAGTATTCCACATCTGCCTAAACCAATGTGCTGTTCAGCTGCAATTCGACTTCCTAATTTCTTATGTCATGCGCTGAAAAGTAAAGGACGGCATATGAAACGCAGTCCTCACTAACCTATTTACCTGTTGCTCTGCTTTCATGCAACTATTAACCTTCATTGCAAAGACTCTTTGTTCAGCAACACTGCCCAGAATATTACCTATTTGTGTACATGTCCTGCCCCGATTTGCCTTTCCAAAATGCAGCACGTCACATTTATCTGAATAAATTCCATATGCAACGCCTCAGCCCATTGGCCCAACTGGTCAAGATCCCATCATACTCTGAGGGAACTTTCTTTGCTGAACACTACACCTCCAATTTTGGTGATATCTGCAAATTTGTTCAGAATACATCCTCCGCTTACACTAAAATCATTGTGACAAAAAGCAATGGGCACAGAACTGGTCCTTGCGATATCTTGCTGGTCACCGGCCTCCAGTTTGACAAACCATTAACTATCACCTTCTAGCTACTATTTTGAAAACAGTTCTATATACAATTGGCTAGTTCTCTCTTTATTCCATGTTATCTAACTGTACTAACCAGACTCCCAGGCTGTACCATTTTGAACACCACACTGAAATCCATATAGACAATGTCAATTTCTGATTGTTTTTAGTGAAAGGGATCTGCTGTATCCACCCGGTTTTCCAAGAAAAACTTCCCAAGCTACAGTTTCCGCAGGAGCAGAGTGTTAGGGTATCCTGATAGAACAAGGGGCTTGTCACTGAACGGTGTCACCTCTTTGAACGCGACCTGAAGCTTTACACCGAGGGGAGGCTGGTGCTGCCAGTTGTTGTTAGGATCACAATTTCTTCAGCTTCTATGATCTGGAAC
Organism: Chiloscyllium punctatum; assembly: GCF_047496795.1. Lineage (NCBI taxonomy): Eukaryota > Metazoa > Chordata > Chondrichthyes > Orectolobiformes > Hemiscylliidae > Chiloscyllium > Chiloscyllium punctatum. The sequence continues at coordinate 29,769,105 of NC_092789.1, read as the reverse complement.
GTTCCCGTCAGGAGTTGCTGACATCCATCATCTCCAAGTATGTCGTCATCAATGACACCATTCGATGTTGGAAGATATGCATTGTGGATGAGGTGAATACAATGTTTTCTCCCTCACTTGGGAGCTACCATGTGCCCTCACCTTCAACTACCTAGCGCATTCTCAGCTGCCTTCCCCAGAACCCCACTCACGTCTCATTTACCTCTCAGGCCCACGGGCCACAAGTCTCATTCCTGATGAAGGGCTGATGCCTGAAACGTCGATTCTCCTGCTCCTCCGAGTCTGTCCGCCCTGCTGTACTTTTCCAGACCAACACTCCCGACTCTGATCTCCAGCATCTGCAGTCCTCACTTTCTCCTCGCTGCCAGATGTATCCTTATTTTCCCAGTATAGCGACATTCCCGATAGTGTACATGGATTTGCGGCTCCCCCATGTCACTGGTGAGATGTAGAGGTTCCGAAGAAACTCTCACTCAATTAATGTTGCAGTGTGACCATTCGGAATACATCATGCGAGTGAATACTCCCTATCCTCGCAGCAACCACAGCCTCTTCATTCAAAAGCGCTCAGCCATTCCCATCGTCTCAGGGTATCCGTGCAGAAAAGAAAAATGCCCTCTCAGATAAAGCCGTCCCCGGATAACAGCACCAAACCATCTCCCCCTCACCAGTCCCCACTGTCAACCAAATGCATCAAAATATCCCGTGTGTACTGAGAGCAATGCAGCCACTGGGAACATCATAAAACAAACAATCAAGGAGAAGGAACAGCAATCCCTGTGTCTGAACGGGTCAGAGCAAAACATCCAGCATACAGTGGATCACTCAATCCTTTCATCTTTGTCCATTTGATTGACAAACTGCCTGTCATTCCTCCCGGATAAGAAATGACAGTTGAGCTGACGCGTTATATTTCACCTGCCGAACTGTTATCTATTGGATGTCTCGGTATGGAGCCACCAAAGATGGGGAAAATTTAAATGAAAATCTCTTCTCCATGTTTACTGAAGGCAGAATAATGGGTGCAAAGGTGAGATTTATTTTTTAAAATGTGGGCATGTTTTCGCGCCGCATTGCTATTCCAGATAGGAGCTGTTTGCAGCGTTCAATTGCATTAGAGTGGATAAATACCTTGGGCCTGAACAAGGTCCATCCTTGTATGTGGTGGGAGGCTTGGGAGTAAATTTCTGTTTCTTCCTCAGCCACTGTGGTCGTTCCGGAAGAATGGAAGGTGGCGAAAGTTATTCTACTGTTTAAGAATGTTAATGTATAAAACGGAAAGTTGTAAGAACAAATATACTGTATCTAGTGTCTGAAGTTACAATTTATGTAAGCAGGAAACTAAAATATCAAGAGAAGGCAGAGAGTCTGTAAATGAATATAAGCAGGTAAATTTATCAAGCGATACACTATGTCAGCATGAAAACAGGCCATTCGGCCCAAACTGGTCTCTGCTGATTATAGTGCACACTCAGCCAGAGTGTAAAAGATCACCAGAGGATGTAATGCCAGTGTACCGAACATTAGTGGTGAGCAGGATTCTCGAGTGGTTCCTGAGGGACAGAATCAACTAACATTTGGATTGTCAAGGTTTAATTCGGGATAGTCATCATTGATTTGTTCAGGGGACGTCATGTCTGACAACGCTTTTTGAGCTTTTCTAAGAGGTAATCAGGAGGATAGATGAGTGTTGGGTAGTGCGTGTTGCCGAGATGGAACTTAGGAAGGCCTTTGGCAAGGTCACACGCGACAGCTTAATCATGAAGGTAAGGTCGCATGGGATACAGAGAAAACTAGCGAGACGGATTCAAAATTGACTCCATGAAAGAAAGCAGAGGCTGGCGGTTGATGGCTGTTTCTTGAATTGGAGTTGTGACTAGTGCTGTGCTACTGGTGTTGGTGCTGGGATTTCTGTTGCTTATTATTTAAATAAATGATTTTACCAACGCATGATAGGTACGTTTGCGGATGATGGATAATTTGGTACAATTGGTATCAAGGAAGGTTTTCAAAAAAAAGGAAGGGATTTTGGTCAGTTGGGAAAGTGGGCTGAGGTTTGGCAAATTTTATTTCAGTACAGATAAGTGATAGGTGTTACACTTGGAAAGTCAAACCAAGGTAGGCCTTATACATTAAATGGTTAAGGTCTAGAGGAGCATATAGACCTAGGAATGCAAGTACATGGTTCATTGAAAGCAGCGTCACAGGTCAACAGGATAGTGAAGAAGGCATTTCGCATGCGTTCCTTCATCGGTCGTGACATTGAGTATGGGAGTTGGGAAGTTAATTACAGTTGTATAAGACATTGGTGAGACCACAATTGAAAACTTGCATGCAGTTTTCGTCACCCTGTTATATGAAAGACGCAGTTAAACTGCAAAGAGTGCAAATAAGATAAACGAGAATGTTACCAGGAAAAGTAGGCCTGAGATTTGACAGGATAGGACTTTATTTCTCGCAATTCAGGAGAATGAAAAGTGAACGTGACGAGATGTATAAAATCATGAGGGGCATTTATAGGATGAATACAAATATTCTTTTTTCCAGGGATGGTGAATTGAAAACTAGAGGGTATAGGTTTAATGTGAGAGCGGAACGATTTAAGGATGACGTGAGGGGCACTGTCTTCATCCAGAGAACGGAATATTTATAGAAAGGGCTGACAGAGAGAATGGTTGATCCGGGTACAATAGCAAACTAAAAAAAGTTACATAGTAGCATGGATGAGAAGGGTTCAAGGGATATGGACTGAATGCGGACAACTGGACAACTGGACCTGGCTGAGTGGGCACTATGATCAGCAGAGACCAGTTTGGGCCGAATGGCCTGTTTTAATGCTGACATACTGTATAGCTTGTTAAATTTACCTGCTTATATTCATTTACAGACTCTCTGCCTTCTCTTGATATGTTAGTTTCCTGCTTACATAAATTGCAACTTCAGACACTAGTTATAGTATATTTGTTGTTACAACTTTCCATTTTATACATTAACATTCTGGATGAAGTAACTGAGCGCTTAGATAGATTTGAAGATGATGCAAAGTTAGGTAGAGTGACAGGTAGCATAGAGGTGGCTGCAGAAGGATTTTGATATTTTGATTGAGTGGGCAAACCAATAGCAGATGGATTACCACTAAGGAAATTGTGAGGTCATCCACATTGAGGGGAAGAATGGAGGTATGGACAATTTTCTAAATGGGGAGAAAATCAGAAGTGCAAAGAGACTCGGGTGTTGTCGTCCAGCATTCTCTGAAGGTGAACTTGTAGGTCGAGCCAGAAGGCCAATGTAATGATGACATTTATTTTGTGAAGACGTGAATACAAGCATGGATATACTTTAGAGGGTGAATACGGCTCGAGACAGATCACATTTTGGGCACTTTGGCAGCTTTGTTCACCACATCTCAGGAAGGATATACTGGCTTGCTGTGTGGCTTTGAGAGGAAGTTGCAGGAATGAAAAGCTTATCATACAAAGAACTTTTGATGGCTCTGGGTAAATACTCGATGTTGTGTCAAAGAATTAGGAAGGACGTAATTGAAACTTGCAGCATACTGAATGGCCCAGACTGGCTGTATGCTGTGAATATGTTTCCATTGGTAGGATAGAATAGCATCCAACGGCATAGCCTGACAGAGAAGGGAAGACATTTTAGAACAGAAATACGGAGACACGTCTTCGTACAGAGAGTGGTGAATCTCTGAAATTTTTTGCCAGAGAGGGCCGTCGAGGTCATTGAATATAATTAAGACAGAGGCAGGTAGATTGTTCCTTATCAAGGAGATCAAGCGTTGCGTGCAGAAAGCGGGAGAATGGGGTTAAGAAACATATCAGCCATGATTGAGTGGTGGAGCAGACTCGAAGTGCTAAGTGGCCCAATTCCTGCTCCAATATCTTATGGTCTTATACTCAAATTATTGATTTACACTGCAAATAGTTGAGGACCCAGCACTGGTCGCTATGTAAGTCGACTTGTTAAGTTCTGTCAAACTCATTAAGACTGATTTATCCTCAGTGCCTGATGCCTGTTTGATTACCAGTCCTCCCACATTCCTGTAGCATATTCAACGGACTAAACACGAACGAAGTGCATTTCAGTCGGAAAATGAGCCCCTTGACCCTGCTCCACCATTTAAAACAGCAATGGCTGATGTCATCTTAGCTTCAGTTCCACTTTCCGGTCCAGTCTCCACATTGCTTCATTTACTCAATGTCCCAGCATTCTCTGCACTCTCGGTCAGTACATTACACAGAGTCACAACGATCTGAGAGAAGGAAGATCTCTTCACCCCTGTCTTAAATCTGTTCCTCCTTATTCTATAACACTGATCGCTTGTTGCAGATTGCCTCACATGAGGAAATATCCACCCACAGCTACATCGTCAATCACCTTTGGTATTTTTCAGACTTCAATGCAAACTCCTCATTGGGCTGAAGGGCCTGTTTCCACAGTTAAGTAATATAATCTAATCTAATCTAATCTGGGAGTATAGATACAAACTGCTCAATCTCTCTTACTAAGACAAACTTCCCATCTCTGGAAACAAACTTATGAAATTCTTCTGAACTGCCTCCAGGGCAGCTGCATGTCTCCTTAATGAAGTATACGGTGCTCCCGTTCCATTTTACTAATGCATTGAATGAATGCAAAAATACTTTCCTACATTTGGTTTTAATCTTTCCAAATGAGCGCCTTAATAATTTTTGCCGACCACAATGCCTGCTGTACATGCATTTGGTTTTTCTGCGATTAAAACGAGGAAACACTGATACTTCTGCAGCTGAACATGATAAAGTTTCTCTTCATTATGCTAATAAGTTGCTTTTGTATTTTTCTGTACAAAATGGATAACTGAATACATATCCATGGTAAATGTCGTTTGTCAGATGTTGGCCAATTCATCTAAACCATCCATTATCATTTGTAATTGTCATATATCATCATTGCAATCTACTTTCCAACTATTTTAGCATCACCTGTAAATCTGGCTGTATTATTTTCTATTCCCGCATCCAGAACATCAAATAGACTGCAAATTGTTGGAGCCTGGAAATCGAAATCTATGGCACCCCAAAATCTTTCAGAAAACGATGCATCTATTCCATCTCAATACATTATTTTGTTTGGTTGATCTTCTACTCAAGTTGATAAATTATTCCAAAATAGTGTGCATTTATTTTACGGATTTACTTTTTGTACCACACCTTATACAATTACTTCCAGAAGTCCACAGAAATTACATCTCCAGGATCACCATTATCCATCTACCTTGTTCCTTCTTTAAAGAACTCGAACCAATAATGAAACCATTATTTCTCCTTCGTACAATTATGCTGACTATGATGGATTACAGTTTGATTTTGCAAAACTCCTGTCGTTTCTTCCTTGAACCTGGATTCTAACAATTTTCCTTCAGTTTGCTCATACTTTTTATTCCACAGTGCACCTGGTTATTCGAGTTTCTTCCCTTTCTATAACCTCTACGTTCCATTTCACTTCCTGCGTAGTGAGATCAAGGTCATAAAATCTGCTCCGGTTGCTATGTAAGAGGTTTGAGTAGTTGAAAGGAGTCATTCTGTTCGTGATATGCAATCTCGATGGGCTCACTGTCCTTAGAGTGTTCCAGCATTATATTATCGATGGGCTGAATGTCCTCCTAGTACTTTTACTTTCTAGTCTCAAGGGCTTGAAAACCTTGTTCCTGTTCCATAGTAAGAAACTCAAGCCCTCCTTTCCTCCTTCTGGTGATGCATAAGAGCTCTGAAGGCTCATGGAATCTCCCTGTAACCGTTTGAATGGCTGAAGAGTCTCCTAATTTTCCTCCAAATTAGGTTCAGAGATATTAAACATTCTCCTCCTGCACGTGCGAAATTGTCTTTCTGCTATTCCCTTAGAACAACCACGTGGCTAATTGATTTCCTCATTTCCTATAAAAAGTTTAATGTATTTTCGTAACCTTCTCCATTACCCGTTCAAATTGTTTGGTGTGCAGAGAAGACTCCTGTTATTCCAGTGGAGCAATCTCTAGTCACATTGTGGGCCTTTCCAGTTCCTGTATTGTAGACTTCACGAGGCTGAATGTCCTTTTTCCTGTTCCTGTATAACTGTTACTGGTGCTGCATGGATACTCTGGGTCCAATGGTACTGGCTCGAGAGGCTGATTGTTCTCCTCCAGTGACTGTATAAAATGCACCTTGTGCTCATTATTCTCTTCCTTTACTGCTGGAACAGGGTAAAAGGTCTGAATATATTTTTGCTGTTCCTGTGTAACAGGCTGCCCTCCATTTACTGTGTAATTGTGAAGCTTTGAAGGGAAGACAGGCAATTTTGTTCCAGGTTGTTCTCCGATTGCATGTGCTTCAACATAGCAAATGGACGATAACACAAATGCCAAATTGAGACTGATATTTGCAGAAAACGAATTTCCCTTACCTGCATTGGTTATAATACGATTAATTTAAATGGTGCAGGTATTGGATAGCTTATTCTAAAGCGAGATCGCACAGGAACCGAACTATTGCATTGGAAGTTTACTACCTGTATTTGTAAAAACATTCTCAGGTGCACCATATTCATATCCCTCAAAGATGCAAACAGTTAAAACGAAAATATAAATCAACGATGGTTAACAAAAGAAGATAAAGTTTACATTAGATCAAAGGAAGTCGTTCAGAAACACGGCAGATTGTTTTTTGGTGAGCCATAGATTCAGGACCCACCAAAGGAAGGGTAAGAACCTGATAAGATCGTCAAAACAAAAGACAAGAATGCAAACTGGGAAAAAAGGATAAAGTCTGCTGAAAGCCTCCACTGATATTTGAAAGGAGAAATGAAAGTAAGATCAAATGTGGAAAACTGAATTTTCGGACAGGATAATGTACTGTACTCAACAAGGAAATTAGTGGAAACTACAGGGTTTCTTTGCGTCTGTCTTAAACGTGTAAGATGCAGAAAATCCTAACTACCCAAACCTGACATATACCTCCTCCTTTATTCTTCAACAGAGCTTCAATATCCCCTGCCAAGTCCTGAACCCGTTGCTGCTCGCATTGCACCCTCACACTAACAGGAACATGCTGTCTCTGAACTGTTATTATCTCGCTTTTGAAATTTGCCCACTTGTCAGATGTCCATTAACTTGCAAACAGTTTTACCAATTTTGCAAATACCATCAAAATTGACCTTGCTCTAATTTAGAGCTTAAAATGTGTTGCTGGAAAAGCGCAGCAGGTCCGGCAGCATCCAAGGAGCGGGAGAGTCGACGTTTCGGGCATAAGCCCTTCTTCAGAAAAAGGGCTCATGCCCGAAACATCGACCCTCCTGCTCCTTGGATGCTGCCTGACCTGCTGCGCTTTTCCAGCAACACATTTTCAGCTCTGATCTCCAGCATCTGCAGTCCTCCCTTTCTCCTTGCTCTACTTTATATCATTAACTTGTTGAACAGTCGTCTCCTATTCCGTAACGATTGCAAAACTAATTCAAGTATGGTCACTGGTCCCAAAAGTGCTCCCAGTCGAACAGCTCAGTTACTTGCCCTGCCTTATTTCTGGTGGAAATAAAGTTGATGCCCAGAGTAGATCATCCATGGTCTTACCGAATGGCAAGTCAGGCATAAGGGGGCGAATGTATTCATATGGCTGTGTGTATTTTGTTGTATTTATCTGTGTGCGTATCTGTTTTCGTGTATTAATGTGCGTGTCTTGGCAGATGCATCTCTGACCAGTTGGATTTCTGTTGTTTTGGGGGTGAATCCATTGAAATTGGAATCAAAATGTCCGTCTTCACACTCTTTCCGTCTGTCTCTTCCTGTTGTGTTTAAAGTTAAGTAATACTACTCGCTGCTGGCTGCCACACGACGCTGCTTTGTTTGGAAAAAGAATCAAAGATAATGACACTCACACATTTGAATTTAGTTGGATTTATTTTCAGAAGCATTCGAATGTGTGCAGTGAAAAGTTTGCAATGTTGTTGGTGATTCAGCCATCCTCGGTGCAATATACCTAAGAACAGATTCTTCTGGTATTTGTACAAAATTGAAATACTAGCAAACGAAACCCCAGCAAAACGAAAAAAAAAGAAAAAGGAATGGATAATATTGACTGTCCTCTCACCCCAGTCTCTGCCAGCACATAGTCTCCAGGCAAAACCAAGCCCAATTTCCTGACCGGACTGGGCCCAGTTTCCAGATCACACCAGGCCCAGTCTCAATAACGCAATAGGCCCAGTCTCCAGACAGCACTGTGCCTCGTCTCCAGACCACCCCAGGCCAAATCCACAAACCTCCAGATCACTCCAGGCTGAATCTCCAATCTGCACTGAGCCTAGTTTCCAGACCACATTGGTCCTCGTCTGCAGGATGTGCTGGGCCCCGCCTCCATACTACAACAGTCCAAGTTTCCAGACTGTGCCAGGCCCAATCTCCAGAGTGCATTGGGCCACGTCTCCAGACCGAACCAGACCAAGTATTCTGAGCTAATAGGGTCCAGTCCCCAGACCACACTTTACCTGGTCCACAGATTGTATGGCACCCAGTGTCCAGATCACATCAGATCATATTTTTGGATTGCACTCGGTCAAGTCCGCACTGCACCTGTCCGAGACTTCAGACCACACTGCTCCTAGTCTCCAGACCACACCATGCCAAATCCCCAGACGGCACAAGGGCAAGTGTCCAGACCACAAACTTGACCGAGTCACCAGAGCACACTGGTTTAAGTCTCCAGACCACACCAGGCCAATTCTCCAAAGCACACTGGGCTGCGCCTCCAGATTGCACCAGACCAAGTCTCCAGACCTCGCCTGGCCAAGATTACAGGTCACCTTGGGCCAAGCCTGCAGACAGCATTGGGCCAAACCTCCAAATCACACTGGGCCGTGTCTCCAGACCGCACTAGGCCACATATCCAGAGCACAACAGGTCCAGTCGCTAGACTGCACCAAAACCAATCCACAGACTGTTCCAGGCCCAGTCTCCTGGCCACATCAGGCGATATGTCCAGACCACACCACACCAAGACTCCAGATTGCAAGAAGTCAAGTCTGCACTCCTTACCGTGTCAAGTGTCCTGACGGCATTCAGCCCAATCTCCGTATTGCACCAGGTCCAGTCTCCAGACTGGACCAGTCCCAGTCTACGGGCATGCTCGGCCCAGTCTACAGACTGCACTGGACCAAGTCTCCATACCGTAGCAGGCAATATTTCCAGACTCCACCAGGAAGTCTCTCCAGATTGGACCAGGCCGAGTCTCGAGACAGCACTGTGCTAAGTCTTCACGCTGCACCAGGCAGAGTCTTCACACCACACCGGGTCCAGTCTCCAGATGACACCAGGCCAAGTCCCGAAACCGCACAAGTCCAAGTCTCCTGACTGCACCAGGGCAAGTATTCAGAACACAGTAGGCCAAGTCTCCCGACCACACCACGCCAGGACTCCTGACTGCAAGAAGGAAAGTCTGCACACCCTACTGTGCCCAGTCACCTAACGTTATTGAGCCCCGCCTCGCAACCGCACCAGGACCAGTCTGTCCCAGTCTACGGTCGTGCTGGAGCCCGTCTCCAGACTACACCGGGCCCAGTGTCCAGTCCGCATCAGACAGAGTCTCCATGCTGTTCTTGGCCATGGATCCAGGCTGCATCAGTCCGAGTCGCTAGACCAAACTCAACTAAGTATTCACATAGCATTGGGCCGAGTCTTCAGACTGCACTGGGACTAGTAGCCAGACTGAAACGGGTCCAGTCCAGATACCAAAGCCGGGCCTAGTCTCCAGACCGCACTGAGCCAATTTCGAGACTGCACCAGGCTTCAAAGCCTGAGGACTCACGTCCCACGCCAGCGTCTGGTAAACGACTCGCCTCCAGGACTCATTCCCCCGGACCTCATGCCCCAAGGTCAAACTCTGGTCTGGGACTCACCTCTCTATTCACCACCAATTAACGTTAGAAGGTGAAATGTTTGGGGAATGAAATCACTCCATGAAAACGAAAAAAATGAACAAAGAGCAGTGTAGCAGAACAGCTCCGGCAGGGACATTCTGACTCTGATGTCATCGATAGAACATTTAATGGGTGATTTCTTCTTCAAAGAATGACTTTGGAGACTCAGAGCTGTTTTGTCCGATTCCTTGCAATGCTGTCCCTTTGATATTAACAGAAGGAGATGAACATGCACATTGCTGACCCGTATGTTGCCATTGGGTTTGTTTCAGGACTCTAGAATCCATTCACACTATAATTTGGAAGAGTACATCAAAACACATGCGAAGTTCCTGACAGTATAATAAAATTTATCTCAATCTCCTCCGACGTGTTTCACTTCGAGTGGCCAAGATAGAATGATCCTGCTGTTGTCTGCATAGCTCCTGTTGGGATACTGCTGTCTAGTCGGGGTTGAAATATCATACACTACTATGGTCTGCACAGCGTTCTACTCTGGGCAGATTTCGGGGTTGGATCCAGCTTGGTATATACAGTTTTGCATGCTGAAGGGTTATGTCCTCTGGGTTTATGATGCCTGGACCGGTTCTGTGAGGGGATTTGAGAATGTGACATAACTCGTCATTACAGCTGATCTGTCAATGCCTTTATTTTATGTTTTCATTCCTGTGACTGGACCCTCAAGCTCTCACTCCCTGACTGTTGCAGTGTGACCATATACGGTAAATTATGTTGGTGAATAGTCACTGTCCTGGCAACAGCCGCAGTCTCTTCATTGAGAAATAGTTAAAAATTCCCATCGCTTTCGGGTCTCCACTTACTTGGATAAAGGCCACCACCATGTCCATAAAACCCTCCCCCTCACCACTCCCCAACCTTCCCGCCAACCAATCAAATGAAAATATCTCTTGTTTACTGAGAGCCGGGGGAGGGGGGGGGTGTACCGTGAACTTCAAGGAGTAAGCCATCTGGAGGATGGAGCCACACTTCCGATGTCTGAACGATTCAGAATGAACCAACTACCACCCACTGTATCAGTAAGCCTTGTAATCTCTTTCCACTTAATTAATATACTACCTTTTGTTGTTCCTGAAAAAAAGGTCGACAGTGACCTACATTATATTCCAACTGCTTAGTTGTTGTCCATTTTAAACTCATTTACAGATTCGCTGCCTCTTGTTAATTCATCAATTTCCTGCCTATATTAATGTTGTCCACCAATTTATTTAAACTGTTGATATAACATGCAAATCGTTGAGAATCCAGCACTGATCACTGTGACATTGCAGTCCTCAACCTTTGATAAACCGATAGAAACTAAGTTATCCTTGGAGATTCTGTGGACAGCAAAGACAGTTATCTCAGATTACAACGGGATCTCGACAAGATGGGTCAATGGGGTGAGAAGTGGCAGATGGAGTTTAATTTAGATAAATGCAGGTGCTGCATTTTGGGAAAGCAAATTGTAATGGTCAGGTCCGAGGGAGTATTGCTTAACAAAAAGACCTTGGAGTGCAGGTTCATAGTTCCTTGAACGTGGAGAGGCAGGTAGATAGGATAGTGACGAAGGCGTTTGGTATGTTTTCTTTTATTGGTAAGAGTATTGAGTACAGGATTTGAGAGGTCATGTTGCAGCTGTAAAGGACATTGGCTAGGCCACTGTTGGAATATTGCATGCAATTCTGGTCTCCTTCCTAACTGAAAGATGATGTGAAACTTGAAAAGGATCAGAGAAGATTTACCAGGATGTTAGCAGGGTTGTAGGATTTGAGCTATAGCAAGAGGCTGAACAGGCTGAGGCTGTTTTCCCTGGAGCGTCGGAGGTCGAGGTTTACACAATCATGAGGGGCATGGATATGATAAATAGACAAAGCCTTTACCCTGGGGTCGGGGAGTCCAGAACTAGAGTGCATAGGTTTAGAATGAGAAGGGAAAGATACAAAAGAGACCTAAGGGGCAACGTTTTTCACACAGAGGGTGATACGTGTATGGAATGAGCTGCCAGAGGAAGTGGTGGAGGCTGGTAAAATTGCAACAGTTAAAAGGCATCTGGATGGGTATACAAATAGGAAGGGTTTGGAGGGATATGGGCCGGGATCTGGCAGGTGGGCCTAGATTGGTTTAGGATATCTGATCGGCATGGACAGGTTGGAGGGATCAGTCTGTTTCCATGCTGTCCATCTCTATGACTCTATTACTGCAACATTCCGGCTCAGAAACCAGTCTTAACCAGTAGAGAGTGTAGGCAATATTCTAACACATTGAATACAACGTTGGTAAATGTAAGGTCGTCCATTTTGCTGGAATAATTTGTTAGCACTAGCAGTAAAATAAAGGAAGATTCAAATGGAGAAAACCTGCAGCATTCTGCTGTGTGCAGGGATCTGTGTGTCCTTGTGAAGGAATCGATAGAAGCTGGTTTGTACGTGCAGCAAATAAACAAGACAAATGGACGTTGTCCTTAAATGCTAAAGGGATGGAGTTTGAAAACAGGACGATAATGTTGCAGCTATATATAGAGCTGATGAGGCCAATCATGGAGTAATGTGTTCAGTTGTGATCGCCCTCCCTCAGAATGGATGTACTGGGACTGGATTGGGTGCAGAGCAGGTTCACGAGGTTGATTCTGGAGTTGGGATGTTTACCTTATGAGAAACGATTGTGTACAATGGGACTATACTCATTGGTGTTAGGAAGAATGATGGGGGTCTTACAGAAAATCACAAGCTTATGAAGGGAGTAAATAAGATCAATACAGGGAGGCTGTTTCTACTGATTGATGAAACATTGCATGAAAAAGGGGGGAGCAGATTTAAGACTGAGTTGAGGAGGAAATTCTTGACCCAAAAGCTTATGAATCTTGATTAGATTAGATAGCTTTTAGTGTGGAAACAGTCCCTTCAAAACAACAAGTCCATGCCGACCCACCGAAGAGCAACCCACCCAGACCTATTCCCTTACACCTAACACTACGGGCAATTCAACTCGGCCAATTCACCTAAACTGCACATTTTTGGAATTTGGAAGGAAACCAGAGCACCAGGAGGAAACCCACGCTGACACGGGGAAAATGCGCAAACTCCACAGTCAGGTGCCCGAGGCGGGACTTGAACCCGCGTCTCTGACATGTGAGGCAGCAGTGCTCACCACTGTGCCTCCATGCAGCCCTCTGTCGGATTCCCTGCCGAGGGAAGCAGCTGAGGCTAATTGTTGAATGTTTTTAAGGAAAATAAAGATAGATTTTTTTTAACAATGCAGGAATTAAGGGCTATAGTGAGCGGGAGCTTAAGAGGAGCTGATCCCATGAAAATATCAATCATGATTTTATTGAATGGCAGAGGGGATAGATGACCTACTCCTTCTCCATGTGCTTATGTTCTTATGTATTGAATTAATCTTTTCGTATTTTAAGCAAAGTGCCAGTTGAGTTGGGTTTGGGGAGAGATTCCCACGGTGTGGCTGAGTGAATCTCACCCAACTCAACACATGTGTTTGAGGCCTCACAGTGATAATCTTGTCGGTTTATTCCCACTGCTTACTGCACACCATTCCAGATAAACTCCCATTTACCGGAGTCCTGAATTACCCAGTATCACGGAAACCAGTGCCATTTGTGAAAGCTCAATAGTGCACTGGGACAAGCACAGTCCATGCAGAGCTACCATGCACAGCCCTGAAATTGAGCCTGCACGTGGAAGGCAAAAGGAAATTTACTGCCCTCCCCAAACCTGCATTGTGGGAATGGTCACGAAGCTTCAACTGGTTGGGGAGGGTCACAAACATGACTTCCCTTTGGCCTGGGACGAGGATGGAAGCCATGAAAGCAAACCATGCTTGCTTGGCCTGTGGTTGTCTCCCCCACCCTCCAGATTACAGCATCGACAGCCATCAGGATGAATGCACAGCATTGCTGGGCAAACATTGTCCTTTTCTGCCCTGCCTGAGCAAGGGTAGACTGAGAGACAAGCTCACTATTCCCCTTTAGAATAATGAAGAAGAGACAGTGGGATTATCTTAACATTAAGAAGGCCTCTGGAAACACATCACTGAATGTGCCATTAGCATCACCAGAAACAACAGTGCTAATATTACACAGAAACAATTTGTGTGGGTCTTCGAAACAGCAAGGAAACTTAAAAAAAAACTGGTGAAGTTTTTATGTCCACTTCAAGCCTGCAGGGCAATTTTTATGCTTGTTATAAGCAGGAAATAAGATATCCAAGAAATTGTTTATAAGCCTCAGCGGTTCTGGCTGCACCTGGAGGATGAAAGCAGAGACAGCATGTCAAATCTCGACACTCTTCATTGTAAGATGAATTGTTTCAGATCTCTAGTATCTGCAGTTCTGTGTTTTATTTTAGATCAGAAAGTATTGTGTTTACTGCGGTATTAATGGTTGACTTGATCTGGGATCGAGGGGAAGGGTTGAGGGCAGAAGTGCAGCAGACGGGTCAGTTACAGCCGAAAGCCCAGTCCATTAGAGTTTGGGGCGTGGGATATGATTCATCGGGAAGGGAAAAGGATGAAGGGCTCTTGCCCAAAACATCTTTATTGCTGCTACTCGGGTGCTGCCTGACTTGCTGAATGTTTGCAGCACCGCACTCTCGATTTTGATCTCCAGCATCTGCAGTCTTCACTTTTTCAGAGGGAAAAGGAGGGCAAGTCACAGTTAAACCATTCTACCTGCTTCTGTGTGGAGTTAAGCAAAGTGAAGGGTGTTGATCTTTCAATGATAAATAACCTCTGTTCAATATGTTATCACATTATATGAGGAAAAAAGTCACCAACAGTGGTATCACGGTTAAGCAGTTCCAGAGAGTCGGGGAAGAGAGATCATGCTCTGGTAACATTAAACTTGAATGTTCTCATCATGGATCAGAATCTGAGAACATTGGACTGAAATCTTCCAACAGTGGAGCAGAATCTGAGAAGGTTAGACTGGAATGCTATAACGATGGAACGGGGCTTATGTGGGAGTGTTTGGAAGCTTGCTACATATTGGTTGTCATTATTTTCATGAATCTGTATGCATTTTTCATTATTCTTTTTCTATTGTCCTATTATGGCAATCATTGATGCCTGTGGTAAGTCTCAGATGTTATTTCTATAAATGAGGCAGAGACTGCATTAGTATTCGTCGCACCTACTGTGCACTCCTTATTATTGTTCCTGCTGAGTCTCTGGATCAAATTGTTCACTCTACAGACGATTACTAACCTCATCAGTAGACTTGTTCATTCACTCTATCCCTCTTTGCTTCTGGCACCGTCCTTAATGTGTCCTTAAGCTGACCTATTCATGTATGAAATACTATTCAATGCATCAATGCCTTTATTACTTAAATATTGGGAACATGGAGGTCACTGTCTTCTGCTCTGGTTCTGAACTCTATTTCTTTCATCTGACTGCATCGCATCTATGTACAATATTTGAGGTTGATAGAGATGCATCAAAGCTGGATCACTTTGACCATGAGCTGATGTCAAATTGATATTCCTAATTTTTAACTAATGACACCTCTAGAATACATTTCAATAGCTCAACCAATTTGCTCTTCAAACTTGAGCTTTGAAATACAGCATTAATGATGCCAATAATCTGCTCTGTCTCTCCCAGCTTCACACCTGCAAAAGCCAATCTGAGTCGGTACTCCACAGCTTATATCCAACCTCACACCAAATTCCCATCCATCCGCCAATCATGAATGCACTGATCTATATTGTTATTTGGTCTGGTCATGATTTTACTTAACTATTCTAAAGCATATCATCATATTTGTTCATGAAACCGTCCCTCAGTCACTGTCTGTCGGTTCGCCAAATCTCTGCCAGTTGTTCACATTCAAACTCATTTTGTCCATGCGTTCTCTCTCTCAAACAATAATTTTCACATTCAACTACATCAACACACAGAGACCAACACACAGTCGCCCTGCCCCCAATTCACATACACACACACACTCACACACACACACGTACACACACACACACACGTGCACACACACACACACACACACTTCCATACCTTTTTCTGCTTTGGTGGATATATGGAGTTCTTACTTTCTGGGAACCCCATATACTGTCACTCACAACATGGGCTGTAAATTTCCCCATGTGAGGCAGTTATCTCGTGAAGGGATAATAGCAATATACTGTTGTAGTTTTTCACTGATTCCCAAGCTGGGCAGATAGTCCAGTTAACCGAGCATAACAAGCATTGTCTGCACAATTGTCGTTGTTGGGCTGTCATCTAGTCTTTTATTGTTTATGGTTTCTGAGCTCATTTTGTGAGGCAGCTTCAGAATTTGATGAATCAAGCCATTCCAGCTGATCTGGCAATGCATTTCTGCAATTTTCCCGTTCTTGTGTTTGGACCTTCCAAGGTCTCACTCTCTCGTCTTTTTGTTTATGTTTCCACAACATTTTACTAGTTAATTAATTGCCTGTTATATCTTTAATGTGAATTTTTATGTCCCACTGTATCTTTCCTGGCTTCGTGTTTGTATCCAGTGCTGACATTGTGAAGCTCAGAAACAATAAAATGGTGTGTGTTCACTTCTTGGTGCGTGCAATGTTGGGCATTGGGGTTTCAGCAGCTTTGATTCACATTTTTGAAGCTTGGCTTGTGCCTGTCCACTGTTTGTCTGATTTGTTGATCGCGTGGCCAATAACACGAGAAAGTCCCTTGTGTACAACTGGAAAGGTGCAGAAATCTAACTTGCAATTGAAGGGCTGTCTCCTGTTATTGAAAGGTTAGTGGAGCTGCTGGGGACGGTTTGATGGAGGGTGTTCTGTGAGTTGCATCAGACTTTCTGGGAGACCTGAGAATTTTGAATCCCAACTCTGTATGGCGAATCGGGACTGTCGTGACACCATATGGGTCTATAACATGAACAAAAAATGGAGCAGATAATACACAGAGGGGAAGCTCAGGAACCACAGAGTAAGTGCGTATGGGAAAAGGGATCTGCCGTATCCACCCACGATTTTCCAAGAACAATTTCCAAGCTAAACATAATCAAGGAACAGAGTGTGTGACTGAACATGAAGCTGATTACAGAACGATGTCACCTCCCGCAACACGACGAGACCAACTTGGCCTGCTGCAGTCTGGAGACCTGGCCCGGTAAGAATGACCTCTTTCTCAATTAATGTTAGAGTGTGCCCATGCACAATCCATCATGTTGGTGAATACCCACTCTCAGATAGAGACCCTCTCCATGATACACAGCTCAAAATACCCTCCCCTCACCACTCCCGACAGTCAACCAACCACACAAAATATCCTGTGTGTACTGACAGCATTGGGTTCACTGGGAATATCAGGGAACAAAACATCTGGGAAATGGAACAACACTTCTGATGTCTGAGCGTGTCAGGGTGAACTCTCCAGTGTGCATTGCGTCACTAAGTCCTGTAATCCCACTCCATTGCAGGAGCATCCAGCCTTCCATTCTTCCTGGAAAATAAGACAGGGTATACATCATGTTACATTCCACCTGTCTAATTATTATCCATTTACTCTACTTGTTTATGTCCACTTGAATAATCTCCATCTCCTCTGGATTATTTAATTTGCTGAATCTCTCACCTTTGCTGTCTTATTGGCTTTTGTTGCTGACTCCTTCTGACGTTCCACATAAAATTAAAACCATTTTCATTCTTGTGAACTCCAAACAGCTACTAGATCAACATGACCGTCCTTTCTCAGAAAGCCAACATCTTCTTTGCAGGAATGAGCTGAGGGACCAATCTCTGAGCAGTTTAAAAAAAAATGTAACGATATCTTTTCATCAGTGAGGAGACTAAATCTGTGCACACTCTTTCGAATGTGATCGCACTAAGAACCTGAACAGCAACAGCAACACTTCTCCAGCCTGCTCTAAGGTTCCCACTCAGGTCAGAACAGACTCAGCCATTTGGAGGGATGCATAGCAGTGGACATAGATTTTTGTCTTTGTCTACTCCATCAGAATAATGGGATATGTGGTGAATGACACAAGAGAAGAACGAATAATGTGACGAGATGATCCGATAATGTCATATTCGCCTCACCTTGGCTGAACCTGCCATTCATCTTCCCAGAGGCCACGTCTCTCAGGTTCCACAGAATCTGCAAACGTGGAGTTTAAAAAAACAGCAAGTAGAAGTCAGTGTTGATGGGAGTTATGTATCAAAGCTAAAATTGCAACACCAATGTTGACCATATTAAACAAGAGGAAATTAGACAAACCACGTTTGTGGGACATGCAGCAATAATGGACAGCGTCAGGTTATATCTAAACGTTGTTAACCTAAGTCAATGGTAATGCTCTAAAATGGATTTCATGGGCATGTATGAGACAGTTGGTTTTACCAGTATGTGAAAACCTTGCAGTGAAAACGTTTTTAGAAATAGTGACCATAATAATTTGAATTGTACATGACGATGGATATTCAGTCCTTATACATGTCAAAAACTACCAAGGGTGGCATCCAGGCCCTCATCTTCTCCCTATCCCAACTGAAACATTCAATCTTCCTCCACTCATACCCTCTTCCGCCCACCCAATAATTCCTCACTTTCAGTAAATTTTCCTTTAACTCCTCCCATTTTCTCCAAATCCAAGGGGGTTGTCATGGGCACTCAGATGGAACCTATCTATGCATACCCCTTTGGTCGGTATTTCAGACAGCCCCTCTTCAATACCCACAGAGGCACTGTGACAAAACTCTCCTGCGGTTACATCAACGACTGAATCGGCGCAGCAACCTGCACCCAGATTGAACTGGAGCAGTTCATCGTCTTCGTCCATCACTTCCACCTTGCCGTCAAATTCATTTGTTCCATCTTGGACACGTCCCTCCACTTTCTTGGCCACTCCATTTCCACCTTCGGTGACTGTCTCCAAATGGAAACTTACTCTAACCTACGGACACCCATTAAACACTTGGATTACAACTTCTGCCACCCAGTATCCTGCAAGAGTTCCATCTCATTCTCCCAGTTCCTCCGCTTCTGCTGCATTTGCTTAGACGTGGAGTCGTTCTACTCGTGAGCAATCCAGGTGCCCACCTATTTCGAACAACGTGTTTTTTTTCTCCCTCTGTAATTCAACAGCCCTGCATCACCTCTATTCCTCATTCCACTGCCCGAAACAATACTTTCTGATCGTAATAAACATAGACCCCCCCTTGTCCTCACTTGTGACCCCATCAGTCTCCGCACCCAAGACATCATCCTTAAAAACTTTTGCTAACTTCCATCAGACCCCACCACCAAGAACATATTCCCCTCCCCACCCCTCTCTGCCTTCTTCAAGGATCTTTCCCTTCGCCAGTCATTGGTTTGCACACCAATCCTCCAGAACACCTAGTGACTTCCCCCCTACAACCGGAAAAGACACAAAACCTGTCCGTACAGCAACCTCTCAATTCCGTTCATAACCCCAAGCCATCCATCCACGTGAAACAGAGGTTAACATGCCTCTCAATCTAATTTACTGCATCAGGTGCTCTCGATGAGGTCTTTTCTACATCAGGGAGATCAAACGTAAACTTAGGGAACCATTTGCCAAGCATCACAGCTGGGCCTACAGGGACCGAACGGAGCTCGCAGCCACCGCACGTTTAATTCCGCTTCTCACTCCCTTACTGACACGACAACGTCTTCTACAAACAAAAATAAACCAATAGGAAAATTGGAGGAACCACACCTTATTTTTCGCCTGGACAGCCTGCAACCCAAAGGATTCAAAATTGAATTCTTCAGTTTCAAGTAACCTCCCATCCCAACACCCGACTTCCTTCCCATCCCCTTCCCCTCCCTTCAATCGTCCCAGCTGCCTGCAGGCTTCATTCTCCCATTGATCAACAAGGTGGTGCCCTCTACATGTCTTACAATTTACCACCCTGCCCCCGACGACTCCTTTAACTGCAGCTCCCTTTACACCCACCCACAGTCCTGAAGAAGAGTTAACCTAAAACGTCGACTTCTCCACCTCCTGATGCTGCCTGCCTTGCTGTTTTCTTTCAGCCAACGTTTTGTCTACGATAAATATATGAGAGGTCAGATGACTTCAGCGAATTGCAAAAGCACATGACAAAGATGCAAGGAAGAGAGGCATTGTCTGTTGGTGAAATAAAAACTATGGCATTAAGTTTTAAAAGCGCCCAACACAGACCAAACAACAATAAGGAAAGGAGACTCAAAGATAGTTAGAAAAAAATATTGAAATTGCCTTAGATGAAAGGAATTTTCTCAGGAAAAATGCGAGGTATTGTGGTCAGCCTTTTATTCAGAGAACTGGAGGTGCCCGGTGTAGAAATCGATCTCTTGACCAGATTGATATGAAAGCAGGGATGGAGACATGGGCTAGTATGAAACGGGACTGATTGGCATGTCTGGATGGGTTGAATCATAGGCTGTCGTTAGAGACAACGTTGGAAAACACCTCAGTCAAATGGTTAAGTAGAATCTTTCAACAGCAGAGGTGCCAGAGGACTGGAGAACAGCTAATGAGGCACCAATTTGCAGGATGTGTGCAGAAAGGGAATTATAGACCATGAGTATCAAGAATCAGTGTTGGAGAAACTAAAGGAGAAAATAGGAAAGGAGAAAATCGATCTCCATTCAGACAGCCAATGTCTGATCCGGGATAATCAGCATGAACCTATCTCAGGGAAGGAATGTTGAATGAATGTGATTGATTTTCTTTTTCAAGGAGGTTTTTTAATATAGTTTCGCAGCGATGCCTTTGACAAATCCCCACATGTGAAACTGATTAGCAAACTAACATCTCACGGTATCAAGGGTAACTTATCAGGACACATCCAACAATGTCTTGGTGGCAGAAAACAGACGGTGCTGGTGGAAGGCTCTTTGTGTGACTGGAGACAGTGTCTGGTGCTGTACCACAGAGATCATTGCTGTATACCTTATTATATGTAGTATTCACAAATGATATAAATGGGAATGTTGGTGAGTAAGGGTGGATTGTGATTAGTAAGTTTGCATTTGACATAAAGATTTTCCGGTTGGTTGGCAGCGAGGAGGAAGATATTATGTTACAGGAAGATACAGATGGAATGGTGTGGTTCTGTTCGCCGAGCTGGGAATTTGTCTTGCAAATGTTTCGTTCCCTGTCTAGGTGACATCCTCAGTGCTTGGGAGCCTCCTGTGAAGCGCTTCGGCATTCATGCAGGAACCGGAGTTGTTCGTATGTGGCGCTTAGGTGGTTGGCATAGGATTCCCATTTCCTAGCCTGTCTTAGCGTCTCCCGCCCGTAGGTGTTCAAAGTTTGGTAGAAGATTTGTAGCTCGGGTGCTCTTTGATGTGGTTCTGTTCGGCGAGCTGGGAATTTGTCTTGCAAACGTTTCGCCCCCTGTCTAGGTGACATCCTCAGTGCTTGGGAGCCTCCTGTGAAGCGCTTCACAGGAGGCTCCCAAGCACTGAGGATGTCACCGAGACAGGGGACGAAACGTTTCCAAGACAAATTCCCAGCTCGGCGAACAGAACCACATCAAAGAGCACCCGAGCTACAAATCTTCTACCAAACTTTGAATATAGATGGAATGGTCAGATGTGCAGATCAGTGGCAGATGGAATGTAATCCTGATAAATATGAGGTGATGCACTTTGGAAGAAGGAACTAGACAGGAGAGTACTCAATGAATAGCAGCACAGGAGGAAGCTGCGAAGATGTTTCACCACAGATCACTACATGTGACTGTACCGTGTAATCGGTTAGTTCAGAAGGCATCGGTTCCAAAAGCAGAGCGGGCATTCATCGAAGCATAAGTAACAAAATCTGGTTAGGATATTGCACAGGCTGAAATATTGTGTGCATTTATGCTGGCCATATTCCAGGAATTGCACTGGAGGGGTTGTTGAGGAGATTCACTAGGATGGACCTGGGATGGAGCACATGAGCTATGAAGGGAAGCTAAATAAACACGGGTTGTTTACATTGGAGCAGAGAAGACTGGCTTGTCAGCTATTAAGAAATATAGGATTTCGAGGGACATGGATCGGGCAGATAGACAGCAGCTGCTCATTTTATTCAAAGGGTAAAGATCAAGACAACACATCCTTAATATGTAGGAGTTGAGGCTTGAATGAAAAAGAATATAAAAGCCTTTGCTGGCTCGTCCATGTGAATGGGTTCAGTGAAAAATTTGTAATGTCGCATATCTTAGGTGCAGGGTACATCTGTACAGATCTTTTAGGCGTTTTTACCGTATTGAAATAGCAAAAAGTAAACTAGAATGGAAACAGAGAGTTTTAAAACGTCAAAAAAGATAATAAAAGATAACAGAACTTGCAGTGCTTACTCACCGAGCCCGTTCCCGTTGGGCTTCTGTACACGAGGCTACGTTAACACCAAGCGCCAGCCTCTCTCCCAGATTCACCTCCCAGATTGTCCACCTGGCCAGACTATGAGTGATCTGCTCCTGCTTGAGGCTCCTGTTCCAACTCACTTGCTGCACTGTCCTGGTCTCCAAATTGTTTCCCTTGCTGGGCTGAGCTTGGACCGCATTCTCCATTCCCTCGAAGTCGGGTAGCTTAGTAAGTTAAAAGTTGGGAGGAGGGAGAAAAAACTGCAACAAAGAGAGAAAGAATAAAGAAAAAGGAACTGGTGAGCATCAGAATTCCAGCGGGAGTATCATACTCTGCTGCTATCGCGGCTGCAAAGTTGAGTGTTAGAGAGCATTTGAGGGTCCATGCTTCTGTGAATGGATGATTGTTAAAGGCCATTTGTTGAGTAGATTATGACAGGACTTGATGGTTTTCACAGCTTTACATTAACAAGGGTTGCATTAATGAACCGTCATAGCTTCTAAACTTATGCCAATGGAAAAGGTCAGAAAAAAACAAGTACAGCTCCTTGCAGTCGAGGAGCAGAGAATGGACAATAGGGAAATAGTAGAACAATAAAGCAACTACGTAAGTTCTGTCTTCACGTAAAAAAAGCAAGAAAAAAACAAAACAGCTCAGCAAAACGAGGAAACCTGAGTCTGATGAGAAAATGGCTAAGAATGCATATAGCACATCAAGTTTTAGAATTGGAGACGCAGGTGTTGACTGGGGTATACAAAGTTAAAAATCACACAAAACCAGGTTATACCTCAGCAGGTTTATTTGCAAGCATTAGCTTTCAGAGCGCTGCTCCTTCATCAGGTGGTTATGGAGAATAAGATTGTACGATACAGAATTTATAGCACAAGTTTACAGTGTGATTTGTACTTGCACAATTACATGTTACTTTGCTCAGAAGCTGCATGAATCCATCCAAGACTCTGTAAATACGTTTTTTAGATTAGAATCAGTCTGACCACTATGGCACAGACAACCTCACACTGGGAAGTTCACACCTTTAATACATGATCTGCGCCGACATGACACCAATTGTTAAAGTTCACTTGAGAATACAAATTTTAAAAGCTGTTTTACGATTTACATGTTAAAGAACTGAACCCAACATAGCCATTCTAAAAGATGATAGGTTTAACAAACAAAGCAGATCTTTCTCACTACACAATTTCAGTTGCATTCCACTGTACATTTTCATTCTACATTCTGTGTCGTACAATCTCGTTGGAGAAAGTGAGGACTGCTGATGCTGGAGGCCAGAGTCGAAAAGTGTGGTCATGGAAAAGCGCAGCAGGCCAGGCAACACCCGGGAAATAGGACAATCGACGTATCGGGTATACGTCCTTCTTCAGGAATGAGGCTGGTGTGCCAAGCGGGCTGAGATAAAATGTAGAGGAAATTTGGGGGAGGGGCACTGGGAATGCGATAGGTGGAAAGAGGTGATGGTGAGGTGGATAGGCTGGAGAGGGGGTAGGGGCGGGAGGTCGGGAAGAAGATTGCAGGTCAAGAGGGCGGTGCTGAGTCCCAGGGTTGGGACTGAGATAAGGTGGGGGAGGGTAAATGAGGAAGCTGGAGAAATCCCGTGTGGTTGGAGGGTTTCTAGGCGGAAGATGAGTCACTCTTCCTCCAGGCGTCATATGGCGAGAATCTGGCGATGGAGGACGCCAAGGAACTGCATATCCTTGGCGGAGTCGGAGGGGGAGTTAAAGTTTTCAGCCACGGTGCGGTTGGGTTGGTTGGTGCGGGTGTCACAGAGGTGTTCCTTGAAACATTCCGCATGTGGCCTGTCTCGCCAATATAGAGGAGACAACATTGGGTGCAGTGGATACATTAAATTATGTGTGTGGAGGTGCAGGCGGATTTGCGACGGATATGGAAGGATCCAGTGGGGCCTTGGAGGGAGGTGAGGGCAAAGTTTGGGTGCAAGGTTTGCACTTCATGGAGTTGCAAGGGAAGATGCCGGGAGTGGCGTGGATTGGTAGGGGAAGTGGACTTGACGAGGGGGTCGCGAAGGGAGTGGTCTCTGCGGAATGCTGATAGGGGTGGGGAGGGAAATATATCCCTGGTAGTAGGGTCTCTTTGGAGGTGGCGGAAATGACGGAGGATGATACGATGTATCCGGAGGTTGGTGGGGTTGAAGGTGAGGGCCAGTTGTGTTCTGTCCTGGTGACGATTAGAGGGGCGGGGTTCAAGTGCGCAAGTGCAAGAAGTGGAGGAGATGCGGTGGAGAGCATCGTCGACCACATCGGAGGGGAAATTGCAGTCTTATAAGAAGGAGCAAATTTGGGCTGTTCGGTAGTGAATTGGTTCTTC
Source organism: Chiloscyllium punctatum (assembly GCF_047496795.1). NCBI lineage: Eukaryota > Metazoa > Chordata > Chondrichthyes > Orectolobiformes > Hemiscylliidae > Chiloscyllium > Chiloscyllium punctatum. The sequence goes on along the minus strand of NC_092789.1, from coordinate 29,744,505 downwards.
TGGAAGCAGATGCAGCGGACGCGAGGAATTGGGAATATAGGATGTCATTTTTACAGGGGGCAGGGTGGGAGCAGGTGTAATCTAGGCAGCTGTGTGAGTAAGTCAGTTTGTGGTACATGTCTGTGTTGAGTCGGTCGCCCGAGATAGAAATTTAGAGGTCTAGGAAGGGGAGGGAGGAGTCTGAGACGGTCCAGGTAAATTTGAGGTCGGCGTGGAAGGTGTTCGTAAAGTGGATGAATTGTTCAACCTCCTCGTGGGAGCACGAGGTAGCGTCAATACAATCATCGATGTAGCGGAGGAAAAGGTGGGGTGTGGTGCCAGTATAGCTGTGGAAATGGACTGTTCCACATATCCGACGAAGTGGCTGGCAGAGCTGGTGCCCATGTGGGTGCCCATGGTTATTCCTTTGGTTTGGAGGAAGTGGAAGGATTGGAAGGAGAGATTGCTCAGAGTGAGGATCAGTTTAGTCAGTCGAAGGAGTGCGTCAGTGGAAGGGTCAGCGGGAGAGGAAGAAGCGGAGGGCTTGGAGGCCTTCGTGATGGGGGATGGAGGTGTATAGGGACTGGATGTCCACCGTGAAATTAAGGTGAAGCGAAACTCATGGAGGATTTGGAGGGCGTGGGTGGTGTCCCGAAAGTAGGTTGGAAGTTCTTGGACGAAGGGGGACAGGACAGAGATGAGTTCGGTGCAGCAGGAGCAGACTGAGACAATCTCGTTCTCCACAATCACCTGAGGAAGGAGCAGCGCGCCAAAAGCTAGTATTTCCAAATAAATCTGTTGGATTATAACCTGCTGTTGTGTGATTTGTGAAATGGGAATCACTTTTAAGAAACCGACTGACAGATAAATTAAGGAGAAGCAATGAATGCCGATTTTATTGGCAGGTGTATTTAACGGTAAAAATGCAGTAAAATACAATGAAACACTTTCATTTCTCACGACAATGCGCTGACATTTTGAATAATTTAAGGTCACGGTTAATATAGAAGCTATTGCTTGAAGAAAGTCGAACAGCCCTGGTCTCAAAACCATCAAGGATGCGTGGACTGCCATTATTCTACCACTACATCCTCACCGTCGACACCAGAACCAACCAACACTGAAGTAAGCTATCCTCAGGCAAAATGTTTGCCGCTGGTCAGATACTGCTCCATCGCTGTCCCGTCACATCCTGCACCAGAAACATTAACTGCAGAGCCGTATCTCTCACTGTTAGTCCTAAACACAATGTTGCTATGGTGACTTTCCACCATTGCTTCACTTGTGCCAGCGCCGGAAAGAACCAACAACAAAGTCAATGACCCTCAGGTGCCATCTTTCGCTGCTGAGCGTACCTCGCCAACATTGCCTCTGCTGATGTAGTGGCTGAGAATTCCTGTTGCTGGTGCTTGTTCCAGCAAAGAACGTCGGGGCTCACTCGCGTCTAAGCTGGACTTGTTCATTTTTCACAGCAATCTTGCTCCAGGTCTGTTCTCTGGGTCCAGCTCGAAGTCCGTGTTCTGGGCCCAGCTCGAGGTCTGTCGAAGGCCTACTCGATTTCAACGAGCAGGGCCGACTCGAATTCAGCGGAAAGGCTACTCAATGTCCAAGGTATAACTGCTCAAAGTGTACATGCTTGACTCACACGTGGTCGGCAGTCTGGGAAAGCTTGAGATTAGGGCTGTGCCCATCTGACTTTTGCGCACGAGCCTCTTGCCACCTCTGAAGCTCAGGATAAGATACGTTTTAGGAAAGAGAGGAAAATAATAAGAAAAAAAAGAAAAGTGGTCAGGGCGGATGAGCTGCGGCACAGGAGCCATCCTTCACCGCCAATGTGGACTGAAAACATTGATTAAAAGAAGTCTTATTGGGCTGCTGAAGGAATCTGTGCTTTGTCCACAGCTTTTTCCCATATACATCAAACATCAAATCAAATGTAATTTGTCCAAGTGCTAAACAATGCTAGTTGGTGAGTGGGACAGGAGGATGTATAAAAGCTCCAAGGAACCTGAGACAATTTGAGTTAATGGGCAAATACATTGCAGAAGAAGAACAATGTCAGTCGACGTTACGTGTTGCATTTTGATGCAGAAAATCACCACAGCAGCAGAAGGTAGATTTAATCGCTGCGTGGAAAGCTAATTTTAAGACGTTTCGTCACCATTTTAGGCAACATCTTTCGCGCGCTTCCGAATTCCGAATGAATTCTGGAAGAGCAGCCTACAATTTGAAATGTGATTGGTTAAAAATTGTTTATGTATTTAGGCACACATTCTGCACTTTCGATTCTGTCTGCGGAGACCTCCAAGATCCATGAAGGGCAGTGAATTCAGAAGCCAGAAGTCATTACTGAGAACCATATTGTCACGCTGACCAGTGTACATAGAGCCACCAACTAGGTCACTGTAACATTGAAAAGGATCTGGATCTCCTTGCACACCAGTCACTGAAAGCAATGTTGCAGGACCAGAAAGCAGTTAGGAAGATAAATGGTGTGTTGATCTTCACTTCAGTTTTAATTGAGTAGTGGAGTAAGGATATCTTACTGTAGCTGTACAGGGCAGTGGTGAGACCAAACCTCGAACACTATACAGAGTTATGTGTAGTTTTGGTCACCTTAACTAATAAAAGGCAACCCTGTCTTTCAGGGAGTGCAGCATATGATAACCAGAATGATACCAGGGATGACAGGCTTGTTGTGAGTGTAGAGTTTGAGTCGACTGGTTGTTTATATTATGCATTTATGTAAATGAGTGGGAATCTCGTGAAATACATAAAACTCTGATAGCGTGAGAAAGACTGGAAGCAGGGATCATAATTCCCCTGACTGGGGCATCTAAAAGAAGGGCCCACAATATTAGATGTCGGCAGGCCACTCTGCATTCAAGTTTAAGTAAAGGTCTGCCCTCAAAAATGTGGCCCCTGGGGGAGCATTCACCACATAAGGCTATGGAAGCCAAGGCACTGAATAAAAATAACGATTTCTACACATCCTTTTCTGATGCTGAGGCAAGTGCCGAGTTCTCTGTCTGGTCTTATACTTTCGTATTCGGAGCAGTTTGATGCAATTGGGTGTCTTCCTTGGCCGTTTCATAGACCATTAAATGCTTTATCACATGTTTGGGGTCATTTTTACAACAGAGCAGGCACGCATTGGACATTTGCTTCCTTAAGTTCATTGGGGAAGCAAGTGGGTGTTTTCCATCGGCATAGGTGTCTTGGTCAATGGTTCTGACGCCAGATTTGAGATCTCGCCACTTTTTAATTGTTCTTAACACCCACCAGCTGTCAGACCAATAGCATGTTCTGGATTAGTAATCGAGTGACTAGATTACTTACTTACAGTGTGGAAACAGGCCCTTCGGCCCAATAAGTCCACACCGATCCGCCGAAGCGCAACCCACCCACACCCATTGCCCTACATTTACCCCTGCACCTAACACTACGGGCAATTTAGCATGGCCAATTCACCTAACCTGCACATTTTTGGATTGTGGGAAGAAACCAGAGCACCCGGAGGAAACCCACGCAGACACGGGGAGAATGTGCAAACTCCACACAGTCAGTCGCCTGAGGCGGGAATTGAACCCGGATCTCTGGCGCTGTGAGGCAGCAGTGCTAACCACTGTGCCATCGTGCCGCCCACAGACATTTCCACGTCAGCACCATGTCCATTTTGAGACCCATCAGAAAGAACTGAGCAAGTTATTTCTGTGCTGGTTGACAGTTCGGTCAAAAAAAAAGCTTCCCACCCATTTGACTATCGTGATGGACATGAGGGAGTGGTAATTGACCTGATTGCAATTTTTCTCCTCTCAGTGAAAGGGGCATAGTTGAGCAATTTTCCACATGGTGCAGATACGATATTGTTGCCTTTTGCACTGACGTACAATGCTGTTCCAGTGTCAGAGGTGAGGATATTTGTGGAGCCTTCCCTTCCAGTGAGTTTTCCAGTAGTCCCTTATCATTTATGACTGGATGATTCTGGGCTGTGAAACTTCGATCACTCATTTTGGCTTTGGGATCGTTTCTCTCTCTGTATTCGATGCGAGTTTTCATGTCTGGAATGTAAGCAGCCAATGCAGTATCTTTCCGGGTTCTCATCAGGTTTAGATACTCATGATCGTTGCATGTTCACCCACACTCGTCACTGAACCACACGTTGGCTTGATAGAGGTGGTAGACTGACGGATTATTGCAGGACAATGTAACAGATTGGAGTTGAATACAAATCTTTCTCTGTTGCTGCTGTGGTCAACAACCAGCAGACAATGTCAGGTATTCTCGATTCAAAGTTAGAGCAGCTCAATAAGTGGAAGTATTTAAAGTCGGTGTTTTACCTTTAAGTGGATTGAGGGTAATGAATAATTTACCATTAACTTGGAGTTACAGATTCATAGAATTTTGGAGTCATACAATTTGCAAACAGACCCTTCCAACCCACTCCTCCATGCTCTCCAGGTTTCCTAAACTGTGTGGTCCATTTACCTTCTTTTGGTACATTCCACTCTAAATCTTTCATATTCATGCACATGTTCAATGTATTTTAGAGACTGTAATTGCATTTACATCTACAACTCCTCTGGCAGCTCGTTCCATACATGCACCACCGACTTGTTTGAAAAAAGTTGCCGTGAAGTTATTTAAGATTTTAAATCTTACCCCAATCTCTTCAACATATACTGTCTACTTTCAGATCACTCTGCCATTGGATCCTCAAAATACAAATGTCGCTTTTGGTTTAAAAAAATATACAAGGTCATTCTTCATCGTCCGATGTTAGACGGTTAAAACAAAAATCCCAACTTATTCTTACAGCTGAAAACCTCCAGTTTAGGTTGCATCATGTGGAGTAAAGCAAACAAGAAGACAAAACACCTCCAGAAACTTTAGCCACTTTCCCCTACATCAGAGACACTTTGGAAATGACCGCCAGACTACTCAGACCCCTTGGCTTCATGGTAGCCCAGAAACCGACAATTAAACAGCCGTTAATGAACTTGAAAGACCGTATTAGACAACAAGCAAAACTAATACAATTTAGAAAATAACTTGTTAGAACTGTAACAGACACGACATTGGACAAACAGGCAAAAAACAAGCCAACAGTACACGTGAACATTCACTGGCCACAAAAAGACATGATCCAGTGTCACTAGTATACTTACATATGGATGAGGAAGGACACTACTTCGACTGGGACAACACATACATCCTAGAACAAGCCAAAGAGACATGCACGAGAATTCCTATCATCATTGCATTCCGAGTGGAATTCCATGAATAAACACATTGACTTGGATTTCATTGACCAAAACCTGAGAAAAATAACAGGAAATGACATCACTAGATGAAATGATGTCACCACAGGAAATGACATCACCAACCCAAGGAAACCCAAACATTTCAATGTGAAGCGGCCTACACCGACAGCACTTCATTTGGAGACTGACTGATGGTGTTACTTAGTGTGTTGACGAAACGTCTGAAAATGAACTTGCCAGCTCAGCGAGCAAATGTACATCAAACGTGTGACCAATATTGGGAACTGTATGTCCAAGACATTTGGGAGTGTTACACAAAGTTGACCACCAAGACTAGATAGTTCTCCAAACAGGGGATTATTTGTGTCTGACCATGGAGGAGGATTTTGCAGGAAATGATGAAGGTATTGGCTGAATCTTATTCTATTTTGTTTAAAATAATAGCTGAGTTTAATTTGGAGACACATTACCGCCTTGCGGCTGAGCGGATCTCATCAAATTATTGGGCACAAGAGCTTCTGAGATATGGATATTTATAAATCTATTACATTCTATACCCGGCACTCCCTGAAACACTCTGCACCCGACTTTGCACGGAGCATTGTATAACATAAAATACCCCGAACATTCGACAAACAACAGTCTTCATAACGTTGTGCACCGACATTCCCTGCAATGTTATGCAACCAACATTCCATGGAGCATTCTATACCAAACATTCTCTGGAATATTCTGCGACAACACTCACTGGAAGATTCTACACCTGACTTTCCACAAACATTATATACCCGACATCCACGGATCATTCTATTCCCGAATTTCTCCAGAACATTCTGTAACTGGCATTCCCTGAAATGTTCTATATTCGACATTCTCCAGAACATTTCACAAATGATATTCTGGAACATTCTTCGAATGACATTCTCAAGAACATTGCATACCCGATATTCCTCAGAACATTTTATAAACTGCAGTCCCTGGAATATTCTACACCTGACATTCCTCGCAACATTTGTAACTGGAATTCCCCGGGACATTCAATACCCGACATTCCCAGGAACGTTCTATATCTGACATCCCCAGAACGTTCTATACCCAAAGTTCTCTGCAAAATTCTGAAACTGTCATTCTCCAGAACGTTCTGCATCGGAGACTTCCCATACAGTCTATAACTTACATGCCCAGCATATTCTGTAACCGACATCCTACAGAACATTCTGTACCGACATACTCCAGAACATTTCATACCCAATTTTCTGTGGAACATACTGTAGGAGATATTCTCTGAAATATTCTATACCCGATATTGCCTGGAAGAGTCTAACAATGACATTTCCAGAATATTCCATACCCAATATTCCCAAGAACATTCTATACCTGATATTCCCCAGAACATTCTCGTGTCGGCATTTCCTGGATCATTCCATGCCAATATTCTCAGGAAGATTCTGTGACTGAAATTCCCAGAACATTCTATACCTGACTTTCTCTGAAACGTTCTATACCCAACCTTCTCCAAAGCATTCGATATCAGGTATTCCCCTGACATTCCCTGGAAAATTCTTTCCCCGACATTCCCTGCAACGACATTCCGTTGAGCATTTTATACCAGACGTTCGCCAGAGCATTCTCTATTTGCAGTCCCCGGAACATTCTGGATCTGGCATTCACTGGAAATGACATTGCCCAGAACATTCTTTAAACAACATTCCCTGGAATGTTCTACACCGGGAATGCTCCGGAACATTCTGGAGTCAACATTCCCTGGACCATTCTATACCCGACAATCCTTGGAATATTCTAAACCCGACATTCTCTATGAAATTCTACTCCCAGCAGCCCAGATTTGTGAACTTTCAACATTAGTTAATTGAACAAAAGATAAGATTCTGAGCGAAGAGATCCTCTTCCAGTGAGAAGGAAACACGGTTTTGATATTACCTCTGGCAATTAAAGGAATGAATACATTTTCCCTGCATTTACATTTCTTCACGGCAAATGATTGACCACAATTGAGACAAAAAGGCAGAAATATCCAAATGTCGTTTGCCTTCACTAAACTGGGATAGAATACTCAGGACAGCAACGTTCAGGATAGAAGTGGGATGATGTGACCTGTGTCTGCCCTCGAGTGATCGAGTCTGTAGGAGTGTTCCAGAAACCATTCTGTTCTATGGATTTGTCTGTGTCTGTTTGGGGAGGGCGGATTTATTGTGTTTCACGTCACATTTTTGTGAGTACTTCAGACATTTGTCTTTTATATTTCAGCTCCAATTATTTCAATAAATCTCTGAATGTCGAGACACATTTCATACTCTCATTGTGTTATCAATCAAACTGGTAACGTTGGCTCCAGGTTGATGTTTAATTTGTATGTTTGTCTTTTTTCACAGTTAATATAGTGACGATCTATGTCCTGATTTATAAAGATTGTGGATTGTCTCCGTGTGTCAGGTATTACCTTGGGGCCATGGCAGTGGCGGATCTATCAGTTATTATCCTCGACCTGATATTGAGACACATTCCCATTGTTTTTACGAAACAGTTTCATTTCGTGAGGTTCATCCCCGTGTGTAATATCCACGCCGTCCTGCTTTATACCGCCACTGACTGTTCTGTCTGGTACACCGTTGCTTTGACCTTTGATCGATTCGTGGCCATTTGTTGCCAGAAGCTGAAAAACAAATATTGCAGCGAGAAAACGGCGACTGTGGTTCTGGGAACAGTCACTGTGCTGAGCTGTTTAAAGAACATTTTCTGGTATTTTATGTACACGTCTTGGTATTGGCTATGGAACTCCCCCTGGTTTTGTACTGTAACAGACAATTTCCAGTACTCTCCTGTCTGGGCAACAATTGAGTTCCTTCATCACGTTCTAACCCCGGCTCTCCCATTTCTCCTGATTCTGCTGCTCAATGTTTTCACCATCAAACACATTTTAGTGAGCAGCAGAGCCCGCAGGAGACTCCGGGCTCACACCAATGGGAATGCTCAGTATGACACAGAAATGCAAAATCGGAAAAAGTCCATCATTTTACTGTTTGTCATCTCGACCAATTTCATACTGTTATGGCCAATGTTAATGGTGTATTCTATATGGTATCGAATGTATGATATTGGATATCAATCTGTGCATCTCGATGACTTTGTGCTGGAATTGGCCTTCATGCTGCAGCTCCTCAGTTGCTGCACAAACACCGTGATTTATGCCATGATCCAGACTAAGTTCAGACAGCAGCTGAAGAATGTGCTGAAATTTCTCTTTTGTTATGAAAATTGTGTGTACTGTACCTTTAAGAATGTTAAATACTAGCAGAACTACTTGACAGCATCAAGTGTTCTGAACAAGATACAATGTAACCTTTCGGTCTGGCAGCCAGTGTAGCTGGTTGCCTGCAGAGAAAAAAAGAAATACGAATTCGGGCAATCAATTTATACTATATCCCCAAAATAACAAACGCCAATCCATTTTTAGTTTAGTATATTGAAAATATTTTAAAAACAGTGACATAGTCCGATGCTTTAGTGGTAAAATACCTGGAAAACGTGAACAGCTGAGAGAGAATTGCCAATCCCATCAGCATGTAGACTACCAGAGACACAGCTCTCTTAAACATACATTTATCAGTCAATGACCTGTGACACAGAAATCCCAAAGAAGAAGAAACTGTACAATCAAGATACAAGGGGAAGGTTCGGCAGGTGGCTGGTTTTGAAATCAGAATTTGTGGTCTATGATACTCTCGGGTTTTATCGGTTTAGTATTATATAAGGGAAAGTAAAATATGGGTGAGAGGAAGGAGTTGTAAATAATTGTTAATCAATTGTTCTCTGTTAGACTTGGAAAAGCAGATGTGTATTTGTTTTTACATTAAATCGTGACTTTGGCCTCACGAATTTTTCCACGTTAATGTACGGGCAAATCTTTCTCTGCTGCAGGTTTAAATTAGTAGAGTTTTACCCCATGCCGTAACACTTTGCCAAAGTTCATCTAAAAGTATGATTTTATCATTAATTAGTTCTTCCTGGATTTTCTGCTCTTAATTCAAAGTTTCTGCAATGAATCAGCCTGTCGCTATGGTCACACACTCAGGTGAGTGCTCGGTTGTCTGACGCTATCCCACAGGGGGTTACAGGGACCCATTTCAATGCTTCTCTCAGCTCAGGACCCAGTGCGGAAATACACCTTCCCACTGACTGCATCTATCACTTCAATTTGTAAATAATAAAAATACTCATTAAAAACGGTAAAACAGCAGCGTCAACTATAATCTTATTTCTCGTGTTGAAGAAGAGAAAGACGGACTCAGCCCCAACTCTCGATACTCAGAGAAGGGAAGGGGACACGGCCTGATGTGAGGGGTTGGGCTTAACTCGCTTTGTCCTTGCTCTTACCCATGGTATTACACACCGTCCCCAAAAAACTCCACTTCCTCTCCTTCTAGCTCTCTCTCTCCACATCCTAAAAAAACTCACCCTCACTTACCTTATGTTTGATTTGTGTTTCATGGATATGGGTTCACAGACCATTGCGGGGTGAACAGAATGAGGACGGGTGAACAGTCCGTAGCATGGAGAACCCCTTGGGTTGGATTTGTAGTATGTTTCTAGGGAAATACCGTGATGATGGGTTCACAGGCCAAGGTAGGAGAAGAGAGTGGGGATGTGTTCAGAGGTCGTTGCTTGGAGAACAAAATTGCGATAGGTCATCAAAGCAATTCCGGGAGAACAGATTTGGAACAGTTTCTTAGACCGTTACTAGGTTAATTGTCTGGGATTGGTTCTCAGATCGTTGCCAGAGAAACAGGGTTGAAAAGAGGTCACAGGCCATTGCCGGGTGAACAATGTGGGATGGGTTCACAGGCTAATGCTAGGAGATCAGAGTTGGGGATGATTCACAGGCCAATTCTATGGAAAGAGAGTGAAGATTTGGCCACTGGCTATTTCTAGAAGAACAGAGTGGGATTCGTTCACACACCATTACTAGGAGAACAGAGGGAGGATGTATCAGAAACGGTTGCTGTGAGAACACAGTGGCAAAGGGTTCAGGCCGTTACGAGGGTAATACACATTGACGGGTTCACAGGCCGCTGCTGGTGGAACAGATTGGGGATTGTACGAAAGGAAGGTACTAACGGAACAGAGTGGGGTTGGAATGAGACACTGTTCCCAGGAGAAAATGGTTGTGGTAAGTTAACAGGTCATTGCTAGATAATCGAGTGAGGTTGGGTTCAGAAGCTGTTCCTACGGGAACAGGTCGAGGATGGGGTGACAGCCAGTTGCGAGGGGAACACAGCGTAAATGTGGTCACGTGCTCTTGCTCAGTGAAAAGAGCAGAGATGGGATCACAACCCATTGCTAAGTGAACAGAATGAGAATGTATTCACAGGCTGATCCTCGAAGAACAGGCTGTGGATGTGTTCACAGGCCGTTGCTAGATGAACAGAGTGGGGACATTTTAACAGAGCGTTCATAGTCGAACAGGTTGGGCATGCGTTTCTAGGCCGTTGCGAGGAGAAAAGAAGTTGCATCTGCCCGCAGGCATTTACTTGGGAAACAGAATAGCGATGGGTTTCCAAGCCGTTTCCAAGGAAAGAGAGTGGAAATGGGGTCAAAGACTTTTGCTTGGGGATCAGGGCGGGAATGGTTTCTCAGGCTCTTGCTAGGGGAACAGATTTAAGATAGGTTACCAGTCCGTTTCTAGGAGAGCAGAGTTGGGCTGTGTTCAGTAGGCGTTTAGATCGGGCCAAAGTGAGGCTGAGTTCACAGGTCGTTCCTTGGAGAACAGTGTTATGGTGGGTTCACAGGCCATTGCTGGGAGGACCGAATGGGGATTTATACACAGGCTATCACTGGGAGAACATTCTGGCATAAGAACAGTCCATTGCAATGGTCTTCGGGATGGTTTCACTGGCCATTGTTAGGGGAATAGAGTGCCGATGAGCTGACAGGCTGTTCCAAACGAAACATAGTGGCGATGGAGTCACAGGTAGGATTGGTTCACAGTCTGCTGATGGGAGAACACAGTTGGAATTTGCTCCAAAGCCCGGTCTGGGATAACAGACTTTACATAGGTGTTCATAATTTGTTCATTGGTGAACAGAGTGGAGACGTGTTTAGAGGTCGATGCTGGGGGAACAGAATGTGAATATTTTCCGTGGCCGTTGTGAGGGAAATAGAGTTGGAATCGGGTCACAGGACGCCTCGAGCAGAGCAGTGTGTAAATATTCATGGGGTGGGATTTCACATTCAGCTGCAAGAGAAACAGAGTAGGGATGAGTTCGCAGGCAATTTCTACGGAAACAGCGTCGGATGGGTTCACAGACCATTGCTTGGACAGCAAAGAAGGGATGGCCTACAGGCAGTTGCTTGGGAAATCGAGTGGCGATAGAGTCACAGGTGTTATTTCTCCAGGCACAGAGTCAGGATGGTTTCACAACTGTTGGAAGAGGAAGAGAGTGGGTGATTGTTTAGAGGCTCTTGCTGGAAGGACAGATTTGACGTCGATCGACAAGCCGTTTCAAGGACAGCAGCGTTAGGATTGTTACACAGTATGTTGTAGAACATAGGACATTACAGCGCAGGACAGGCCCTTTGTTCCTTAATGTTGTGCCCACCAATGAAACCAATCTGAACCCTATCTTTGACTGCACTTTTCCATTTTCAAATATATCTTCATAATTAACAATTAAATACGCATGAAATTGGCGAGTCTACCACTGTTGCAGGCAGTGCGTTCCATATCTCAACTATTCTGTGAGTAAAGAATATATCTCCGATATCTGTCCTATATCTATCTCGCAATTTAAAGCTATATCCGCTCGTGCGCGCCATCCTGCGAAAAAGGCTCTTCATATCCACCATATCTAATCCTCTGATTATCTTGTATGTCTCAATTAAGTCACAATTAACCTTCCTCTCTTTATGCTAAACAGCCTCAAGTCTCTTGGCCTTTGCTCATTAGACCTTCCCTTCACAACAGGCAAAATCAGAGCAAAATGTCCTCTGGGCCATTTCCAAAGCTTTCACATCCTCCCTCTTAACAGAAGTGTAAGCAATACTCTCAGTGCAGTGGCAACAGAGTTCCAGCATGACTTCATGGTTCTGCAACTCAATCCCTCCGCCCAATAAATGCTAACGCCCTATTGCCCGTATTAACAACCCGATCAACTTGGGTGGAAACTTTTCGGGATCTCTCTGCTCACCCACACTAAAAAGAACCTTACCAGTAGCCTAGTTTTCTTTACTCCTGTTGCTCCTTCCAAGTGAATCATCTCAATCTTTTCTGCATCAAACTCCTTTGTCAACCTTTCAGCCCAATTCTGACTGTGTGGAGTTTGTACGTTCTCCCCGTGTCTGCGTGGGTTGCCTGCGTTTGCTCCGGTTTCCTCCCACAGTCCAAAGAAGTGCAGGTCAGTTTAATTGGCCATGCTAAATTGCCCGTAGTGTTAGGTCAGTGGTAAATGTAGGGGCATGGGTGAGTTGCGCGTCGGAGGGTCAGTGTGGACTTGTTGGGCCGAAGGGCCTGTTTCCATACTGTAATGTAATTTGTAATCAAATCTGTCATCTGAACTATGTTCCTCTGAAAACTGTAATGTCCTTCAGCAGTATCCACATCTCCACCGACCTCAGTGCCATCCGCGAATTTTCTTACCCATCCTTCTACGCACTCATCCAGGGATTTTTTTAAAATGGCAAACAGCAGTGGACCCAAAACTGATCCATGCGATACGCACCTCGTAACTGAAATCGAAGATGAACATTTGCCCTTCAACACCAAGCTCTGTCTTCTTTCAGCTTGCCAATTCTGATCCAAATCACTAAATCATACTCTACCTCCCAACATTAGACTCTCTCCCTACTGCCTCCCACATTCAGCCTATCCTTCTCTACACCCTTCTTCCGCTCTCTTCACGCTTCCCCTCCCATTCTATCTCTGTCACTCTCCGCCCCACTCTCTTTCGAACCCATTCTCAATCTCTCTCATTCTCAACCCTCCTGTCACTCAATCTATCTCGCCTCCTCCCACTCTCTCTGCCCCTCTCCGACTCTCTCTGTCTCCTCCACTACCCACACTCCTCTTCTCTACCCCTCCAACACCCAAGCTCAATCGTTCTCTCATTCTGTACACCCCATTCGCTCTCACACTATCCCATAACTCTCTCGTTCTCTCTGTCTGCATTCCACTCTCTGTCTTTCTCTCTCTACTCCCTCCCACTCTCTCTGTCTACCTCACGATACACCTCCACACTCTTTCCCTCTACCAACCTCCCTCTCTCTTTTTCTATCTTTCTTACCTACTTTCACACTCTCTCTCATCCCTCCCACTCTTTATCTACCACTCCACGCACCGCGCACACTCTCGCTCTCTTCCAACCTGCCTAAGTCTCCTTATCTCTGTTTTTCCAACCTTTGCACTCCCTCTCATCTCGGCCACTCCCTCTCTGTACCCGCATCCTACTCTCACCCTATTTCTACAAACCTGCCACTCTCCCAGACTCTCACGCTCTCTCTCTGGCCCCTCCCACTTTTTCTTTCTCGCCCCCTCTGACTCTCTCTCTCCACACCTTCCCAGTCTTGCTCTCTCTCTGACCCTTCCTCTCCATCTCTCTCAGCACAATTTGCACTTTCTCTCTCTACCCCTCCATCTCTCACTTTACCCCTTCCCAGTATCTTTATCTATCCGTTTCCTCTCACTTTCCCTCTGAGCCCCCTACTCTCGCTCTCTAACTGCTTCCAAATCTGTCACTCTTTCTCTTTTAGCCCTTCGAACTCCCTTTTGATTTCTTTCTCTCTTCACACTCCCATTATCCCTACGCCCCTCCCACTTTCTCCCTTTAGCTCCTGCCCACACTCTCTACCCCAAAAGCTCTCTCGATGTTCTCCTTCACACTATCTCTCTCACTACCACCTCTGACTCTCTGTCTCTAACCCGTTCCCACGATCTCCCCCTCCTCTCTCTATCTATCCTCCTGCCACTCTCTCTCGGCCCATGTCTGACTCTGCCTCCCATTAAAGGCTTCCCGCTCACTCCCTCTACCCCCTCCTATTCTCTCCACCTTACCACGCGCTCACATTCTTCATCTCCCTCCCGCTCTCTCTCTCGCCCCGTACCACACTCTTTCTCTGAATCTTTCAACTCTTTCTATCTACCCGGTCGAATTCCTCCCACTCTCTCTACCTGCTTGTGCCTCGCCCTCCGCCCCCTCTGACTTTGTCTCTCTACACCATCCCAATCTCTCTGCATTTTTCTACCCATTCCCACTCTCTCTATGTCACGACCCCTTCCTCTCACTGCTCCTCTCTAGCCCCTAATCTCTCTTTTTATACCCCATCCACACTCTCTCTGTATAGCCCCTCCCACTCTCTCTCTGCCCCCTCCCAATCTCCGTATCCAAGCCTTCTCAACGCTCTCTCTCTCTCGCTCTCTACTCACCCACTCTCTCTCTCCACCTACTCCTTCACTCTTCCCGCCTCACCCACTCTCTCTCTCTCCCCTCCAAACTATATCCCTCCTTCTGTTCCCTTTCCACTCTACCACTCTTTAACCCCTTCCCACTTTATTTCTCTCCAGCACCTCCCACTCCCTCTCTCCACCCTTTTCCATTGTCTTTCACTTTACACCTCTCCCACTCTCTCTTCACGCCTTGCACTTGTCTCTCTCGGCCTCCTCATACTCTTTCTCCCTCTGTCTACCTGATTCCATGCTCGCGCTCTCTCCCAACTTCTTTCGTATTTCCATTTCTCTCCACCCCTTCCCTCTCTCTCTCTCTGGCCCCTCCCAGTCACGCTCTCTGTCCCACTCTCACTCTCTCTTCATCCGTTCATAAGTTATCTCTCTCTAAACACCCTACTCCTTCTGCCTTTCTCCAACCCTCTCTCTCACTAACCCCATCCCAGTTTTTCTGTACACTCACCCACTCTCTCTCTGCCCCGTCTGACTCCATCTCTCCCTCACCACCCCTTCCCAGTGTCGCACTCCCTTCTCTCCACCCCTTCCTCTCCCTCTCACCCTCTACCCGTCTCGCATTCTCTCTCTACTTCCTTCCCACTCAATCTCTGTAGCCCCAATTCCACGCTCTCTCGACGGCCTTACCACTCTCTTTACCTTTCCTGCTCCCACTCCCTCTCCCGCCAAACTCTCTCGCTCTACCCCTTCCCATTATCACTCTCTACATCTTTCCCCTCACTCTCCCTCTACTTCCTTCCACTCTCGCTCTGACCCCTGACAAATCACTCACTCTTTCTCCGTAACCCCTTCCCACTTTCTTTCACTTTCTAGCTCTCTACACACTTCCACACATTTTACACTGTTCAAAACGTCTCTCCTTAGCCCCTACCCACTCTTCCTCCCTCTCTCTCTGCTATCCTACTCTCTCTCTATTCCCTCCCTCTCTCTCTACCCCTTCCGACTGCCTCCCTCTCACTCTCACTCTACACTCTGTACCACCTTCCTCCTATCACTCTCTCTACCCCCGACCCACACTCACTCTAGCCCCCTCACGCTCTCTGTCTCTGCTCCCTCTCCGCTTCTCTCTCACTCCCTTTCCCACTCATTCCCACTCTCAAACACTCCACTCTCTAGCCCCATCGCGCTCTTTCTCTCGATCCCTCTATCTCTCTCTGTCGCCACCAACACGTACTCTCTCTCTAACCCCTTCCCAATTTCGCTGTCTCTCTCTAACATCTTCCTCTCTCTCCCTCTACTCTCCTCGCAATCTGAATCTCTACACCCTTCCATTCTCACACGATTCCTTCCAACAATTTCATTCGTTCCCACTCTCTTCCTCTCTGTCTCTCTACTCCCATCCCAGTCTATCTCTGCAAAACCTTCCAACTTTCTCTCTGTTTCCCTTTGTCTACTCTTCCACTCTGTCTCGCGCCCACACTTGCTCACACTCTACACTCTCCCACTCGATGTCTGTCTGCACCACTCCGTCTCTCCCCTCGCTCTCTCTCTCTTTCTGCCTGATATTCACTCTGTCTTTCTGCAGCCCTTCCACTCCGTGGCTCTTTATCCAACCTGCTCCCTCTAACTCTCGAACCCTTACATCTCGTTTTACCTCCGCCCACTCTTTCCCTCTACCATCCCAGCATTTTCCTGGCTCTGCCTTTCTCTATCCCTCTAGCCAACTCCCACTCTCTCTTTCCACCATTTCCTACTCCCTGCCTCGAAACACCTACCATTCTCTCAGTCTCCTTCTCTCTCCATAGCCTCTTCCCACACAGAATCCACACTCTCCCATTCTCTTTCTCTACCCCTTCCACTCTCACTTTCTGTACTCCATACTTTTCCTCTCTCTGTGCACACCACCCATTCTCTCCTCTCTCTCTCGAAACATCTCCCACTCATTCCATCCCTACGTCCCTACATATGCTCTCCAATGCCTACCACTACCTCTTTCCATCCACCAACTATTTCTGTCTCTGCTCTCTCCTCTTTGTCTCTCTCTGCACTCCCCAATCTATCTCACTCGATACCCTCCACTCTAGGTCTCTCTGCACTACGCCACTCTTGTCTCCCTCTGTATCTTTCCGCCTGCCCCTCTCTCTCTGTATCTATATATATATATATCCCAAACCCCTCCCTCTTTCTCTCTACCTCCCTCCTACTCTCCATATCACCCTCACATTTTCCACACTCTCTCGCTCAACCCAACTCCCCCTCTCTCTACCTCATCTCACTCCCTGCCTCAAACGCCCCCCACTCTCTCTTTCGCCTTCTGTCTGCATAGCTCCCTTCAGCTCTCTCTGTATCATCCTCCCATCCGCTCCCTACCCCCTTCCACTCTCTCTTTCTCTAGCCCCTCCACTACCTCTCTCCCCTTTCTCCCTACACCCACCAATCACTCTCTCCCTTCTCCCTCTTTACCCGCCTTCCAAACATTCCATTACACTCCTACTCATTCTATCTACCCCTTCCCATGATTTCTCTCGATCATGTCCCACTCTTTCTCTACCCACCGCCATCTCTATCTACCTGTCTCTCACTCATTCGCCCTCTATACCAACATTCTCTCTCTCCCTCATCCCACTCTCTGTCTCCCCTCCAATATTCTTTTCCTCTACCTCCTCACTCCCTCTGGCTCTCTCCTCCCTCTCTGTTACCTGCTCTCTCTGTCTTCCCTCTCCCTCTCGCCCTCTTTCTGACTACCACCTCCCCCTCTCTTTCCCTCTATCCATCCCTCCAATTCTCTCTCCCTTCCTGTATCCCTCCATCTACTCCATTCCATCCTCTTACTGTCTTTGTGTATCTCGTCCCATTCTCTCTCTCTACCGTACAACTCCACTCTCTCTCTTTCCCTCTCTGCCTTCTCCCATTCTGTCTCCCTGTGTGAATCCTCCCACACTCTCTCATTCGATCGACCTCCCATTTTCTCCCTCTACCACTCGCTCTCACAGTCCCTCCCTCTCTCTCTAATCGCATTCCTTACTCTCTCTCAGTCTGCACCCGTCCCACTCTCTTACGATGCACACCTCCCACTGTCTCTCTTAGTCTACCTCCCTCCTACACTCTCTACCTTCCCACTCTTTCTCTCCGTCTCGATCGCCATCCCACTCCCAAACTCATTCTCTCAACTCTCTCTCTACCACTCTGTCTCCCTCTCTTCCCCCCACTGTCTCTCTACCTGACTACGCTCCCTCTCTCTCCAATCCAACCCTCTTCCTCCATCTCCTTCACTCACGCTTTCTACACCCCGATCCCCTACTCTACCGCCTCAATGTTTCTCTGTGCACCCCTCCCACTCTGCTTTCCCTTCTCACTCTGTCTACCACGTCCAACTGTTATTTTCGCTAGCACCCTCCCAGTCTCCTTTTTAACTTTCTCATCTGCTTTTCCCTTCCCACTCTGTCTCTCTAAATGTTCCACTCCACTCTTTCTCGCTCTCTCTACCCACTTGCCCCCTCGCTCTTCCACTCACACTCTTTCTACTCCTCTCTCCCTCTCTTCCCCTCTCTCGCTACTCCGTCTATCTCTCCCACTACGCCGTCCCATTCCCTTTCTCCTCTCTCTCTTTATTTCCCTCTCAACCTCTCTGTACCCCCTCCTACTGTCTCTCTAACCCACTGTCTCGCTCTCTCTGTCCCCTGCCACTCTACCTGTCTAATCCCTCTGTCTCTACACACTCCGGCTCTCTTTTTCACTCTGCCACTCTATTCCCATCCATTCTCCCTCTCTCCTCTCTCACACTCACTCGTTCGCTTCCTCCCACTTTCTCTTTACACTCCCTCTCTGTGTCATTGATTCTCTCTCAAACCACTCCCTGTTACCCACTCGACCCACCAATAGATCTATCTCTTTACGCCCTCCCATCCTTTATCCATCTGCACCAATCCACTCTTCTCTCCCTCTCTATATCTATCTACCCCGCTCCCACGCTCTGTCTCTACCCCATACCACTGTCTCTCTCCTTCTCTCTCTCTCTTGTACCCGTCCACCTTCTCTTTTTCTCTCTTATGCCCTTCACATTTCTATCACTACCACTCTCCCAATCATCATTCCTCTATCCCTGCACGCTCTCTCACCTCTCTCTCGCCATACTCACTACCCACTCACTCCTTTCTCTACACATATATACACCTTTTTGGCACTCTGTCCACCCGCCTCCTACTCCGTCTCTCTCTACACACCACTTCATTTATACAACTTAACCAAACTCTCTCCACCTCCTCCCCCTCTCTGTCCTCCCCCACTCTCTGTCTCCCTGTCTCCTCCCACGCTCAGTCTCTCCCCACCCCTCTCTCCACACACTTTGATCCCTCTCTCTCTCTGTTCTTCCGTGCATCCCCAATATCACTCATTCCACACTGCCCCCAAATCTCGTTCTCCCTCTACTCCCTTCCTCTTTCCCTCTGTGCACTGCATACACACTCTCTATACATCACTGCTCTCCTCTCCCTCTCACTTTCACTCCCAATGTCTCGCGCTCTCTCTCTGCCCCCCAAATCTCTATGTCTCTCTTTCTCTCCACGCTCTCTCTGGCTCCTCCCATTCTCACTCTACCCCACTCCAACTCTCCTTTATCTTTTCATCACTCTCTCTACCACAGTCCCTATCTGTCTCGCTGTCAGCCCTCTACCAATCACTCAGCCTCTCGCTACCCACGTCCCATGCTCTTTCTCACCCCCACTCTGTTTTAACGCCCCCCACTCTATCTCTCCGTCTCTCCCTATAACCCCTTCCCCACCTATGTTTCTCTCTGTCACATATCGCTTTATTGTCAACGCCTCATACTCCACCATCACATTTTTACTCTGTCTCTTTTCCTCGTCTCTCTCTTCCACTTCAATTTCTTCTCCGCCTTATATTCGTTATGCCTCATTTTCTACTCTCCCTTTCTCCCTCTCTCTTTCTTCCTCTCATTCATTTCCCTTGTCGTATTTTCCAATGGACTTCTTGCTATCCCGACGGTTTCTTATTCCCCCGACTCTTTTTCTCCACCCCTCCCTCAACTTTTCTCTGTTTTATGCAGCTTTTCCACGATTTTGCAGGCACACTGATGTGGCATTCTCCCATTTTTATGACCCCACGACATTTTGTTCTACGCAATATTGCGGTGGTTTCGAACAAATTATGCTGCCTTATGAAAATTCGCTGCTGTCTTCTGCCCAATTTTGTGAATCCGAAATTTTCCAGACCACTATTTCACTCCATGCTCAAGTTTATGGCCCTCTTCCCAATTTTGTGCGAATCCTTCTATTTCGTACTCTCTTAAGTGTTTCCTCCAAATAGGTTGCATTCGGACACATTGTGCTGTGCCCCATGAACGTTTTTCCAGCCCATAGGTGTTTGCAGCCTCTATTCACTCCGTTTAGCGGCCCCTCAAATTTACACAATCCTGCAGGTTTACCTGCTCTCAATTTTTGCACTACCCCCAAAACGACATTTTCGCTCCCTTTTTTGCAGGCAACACATTTGTACCCTGCCTCCCTGACGTATGCAACACCCGTTACTTGCTCTACTTGGTTTCGTGACTTCCAAATGTTGCACCCCAAATTATTGCACATCTATCAGACACTCTCAAGCAGAATTTGCTTCATTCTGCAAAAATGAAGTGTGCCCAAATTTGGCACTCAACTACCAAATTTTACGTTCCCATCAACTATTACGAAACCCATTAACTGAAACCTCTAATTTGCACTCACCCCAAAGTTTGTGCTGCCACACCTTCCCCATTTTTCAATCCCAAGTTGTTCCTCTGAAGTTTCGTTTCAAAAGGACTGAACATCCAATTCTGCATCTCCATTTTCAAATTCCCAAGTATTGGGCACCCCACAGAATTTGTGAGTTTTCAAAAAGTTGTGTCCACACCACCATGGAAGCTCCCACTTCAACAAAATATGTATCTCACATCTCTGACACTGAAAACCCTTCAATATTTTCGACCTGCCTTCTCAATGTTTTATTCTCTCAACTATTGAACCCACAACCATTTTTCCTCACTCAAAATATTTTGCCCTCCGTTTTGCCCCTCAACCGCAAGCATTAACGCTCCAGTTTTGCACCCATCAAATATTATGCATCCTCCCTCAGTTCTTCGGACCAGAGAGATTGAAGACAAAAGAGATGAAACCACGAAAAGAAAATCCAGGGAAACAGAAGGGCTTGGAAAGGAAGGGAAAACAAGAACGAGAGAGAGAGAAAATGGAAGAGAGAAAGACAGACCAATAGAGAAGCAGGGAAAACGTGCCCCTCCAAATTTTTAGGTCACACATGATTGCATTCCCCGAGATTTTGCAGACCCCCGTACAAAGTTAGTTAAACTCCCACCTAATTTATGCCACTCATTCTTCCCATCTCAAACACTACTCAACTTCATCTGTGTATTTTCCCTCCCTGTGTAACTTCCTTAATTTCCTCACACTCCACGAGCCCACAAGATATTTTTGACTTTATGTTAACGAGTTTTCAGAGTATTTGTAGCCCAGGTTGAGGTTTTGGACGCTGACTGGAAGGTCCGGTTCAGAGTTTTTGTCAACATGCCAGAAAACATTGTAAGTGAAACTCCTAATGAAGTACTGGTGTCATGGCCCACTTTCTCCTCATATATTTAGGCTTCCTTGGGTCTAGGTATTGTAGTCCCGTGATTTTTCAATCAACGCAAACCTATTTATACATGAAGACATTGAAATCTCAAATATTGTTATCCCTATTTTAGATCCATCCTTTGTTGTCACATCCTCAAACTTTGCACCTTGCCAGATTATGTCTGCTCAAGAAATGTCACGCCAAAATATTTTGCATCCTTCCTAAAGTTTTCCATGAATTTTCCACCCCAAATGTTTTGCCCATCCCAAAACGTTATTGCTTCTAGTTTTCGCATGATACCCTCTTCACCTCATTGGCCTTCTCTGCACATCTTCTGCACGATCAAAATTTTGCGACGCCTTATCCACTGCATGTAAAAACACCTATGCATCTCCACACGTTGACCACGCTCCCCGGGGAAAAGAAGGAAGTGAGGTGAAAGATCCTACACAGAGACTGTGTGAGAAGGAAAAGGCAGAAAATTTGGAAAGGAGGAAGAGTGAGGTCGGGGAAAGGGAGAGTGAGACAGAGAGAAGAACAGACATAGTAGTGCGAAAGACCAGATTCAGTGAGAAAAAATCAGAGCAGAAACAGAGTGAAAGGCAAAGCAAGAGATTGGCAGGGAAAGAAATCCCATGCAGCGAAAAAATCTTCTGTATTTGTCTCCCAAAATCCTCTTGGGACGCCCGACGTGCGATACCCTCTGCCCTTTAGGTCACCGATATTTCCTTTTTTCAGGTCCTCCACACCCTCCATGGAAACCTTTCTCCCCACCAAATACTTTCCTCCATCAGTCCTCAATGGAACAATACCCGATCACATGGATCAACCAGTACTTCACGGGTAGGGTTCAATGCCACTTTACACTGATTATCCTATCCTCCAGTTAATCAAACACTTGGTCATGATGGATCCATCCCAAATAAACCTCCTCCCCTCTTTGAATAATTCTGATTTTTTTGGACTTCTCCCGTCCGTTGTCCTATGCCAGGCAATATGAATGCCACTTCCTTTTGATTGGTGCTTACTCTATTTTCTCTTGTAAATCTTGGTTCTGCCATGTTTTATTATCATGCAAGTAATGATGTTGCAGTTCATCCTTGCGCTGCTATAATGTATTCTGTTGTTATTACATGGAATATTTCCGGTAATGTTTCACAATCTAACACAGCTGTCTTGTGCCTCATATCGTTGTACTTACGTCCAATGAGATCAGGACATTTGTCGCATAGTATCGTACATCACTCTCCATCATATTCATCATATTACTGCCATTAATTCTCAAGGGTCTTCAGAAAACTGCATTATTCACTGTTCATTCTGATGATCTAGTTCCCATACTGCTTTAGCCTGTTTTCTGTTGGAGTACTCAACATTTTGGTTGTGGAAACCAACTCATTTCAACTCCAGGAACTCCTCCTCTGTCGTGCTTGATTTCCCCAATACGTACGCAGATTCAAGTGATCGACGATTATAGATAATGATTTTATTTGCACTCCTCTCCCTTTTAATTTCGAGTTTAATGTCGCTCCCTGCAATGACCTTGCAGATCAACTTTTATTTCTGAGTCTTGGTATGTGTCAACATAATCCAAACAGATTCCACAAGATGGGAGCCAATATCTAAACGCAGTATTAGTTTAATTTTTCATTCACTATTCTTGTATCTGTCTAAACGCCTCTTCAAACTTGCTGTCATACCTGACTCTATTAGCCCCACTGCCAGTGCCTTCCGGGCAACTACCATCGTCTGTGTGAAGAAATCGTCTCACAAGGGTCTTCAAATCTTGCCCCATGTTGGTTCAAATCTATGCCACCCCTACGTGACATTTTCACACTGAAAAACACTTTGACTATCCACCCTATCCACTCCTCTCATAATTTTATAAACTTCCATTAGGTTGCCCCTCAGACTTAAATGCTTATGTGCAAAAAAATCTAAATTTCTCCAAACTATTCTTATAGCTAATTCAATCCAATCTTTCGAAACATCTTCTGTATCCTATACAGAATCTTCACATCAATGCTATATTGAGGCGACTAGAAGTACACACGAAATCAATACGTGGCTGAACTAAGGTTTTATGCAAATATAACATGACTTCCCGTTGTTTACGTTGAATGCTTCGACCAAGGAAGGAAAGAATGTGGTACGCCATTGTCCCATCTTATAATCAGACTTCTGGTGTTTTGCCTTCATCTAAAGCGTATGAAAATATACTTATAAAGGTTCCAGCAATCTCTTCCCCTTTGCCCCCTCAACATCCGACGATAGTTTCCATCAGTTCTAGGCGACCTATCTGCCTTATTGTTTTTGAAGATCCTCGATATCTCCCCTTTCATAATATCGACATGCTCCAGGAAGTCAACATACCCAATCGATAACCTTACCACCACACATTTTGTTCTCGTTGTTCAATAACGAGACAATGTGCACTGTCGTGAAATAATTCAACTTTGTGGCTTCGTGCATATATTCACTCCTTTGGCCTTGAGTGGATCCGCCCTTTCCCTCGCTTCCCTTTTGCTCTTAACATATGGAAATAACCTCTTGGATTTCTCCTTAATTTGAATGGCTAAGAACATTCCATTAACCATTTTAGACATCCTCATTTCCTTCCTGATTTTGGTCTACCCCTCAGCGGTCATGTTTTAGCTTACTGCACTTTCTGTACGTTTCGTTTCATTTTTTAACAACCGTCTTTCAATATCTTTTGTCTCTCTGGACGTCTGGCTGTCTTCTTCATTCATCCTCAAATGAGTCAATTGGCCTTCAAAATATACAGCACTTCCTAATGCTTACGTACCTTCACCAGCTGCCCCAATGTAATTCCTCGACTTTCATCTAATTCAGTTGTCGACAGCTTTCCCAAAATTTAGCACTTTTATCCGGGGATCAGTCTTATCGTTGTCCACAATTTATTTAAAACTTACAGATTATGATCATTGCTATTGAAATGTTTTCCTACTGAACATTTGATCACTTGGCTCGGTTCATTCTCCAATACCAGGTCGAGTGTGGCCTCTTACTCAATTCGAAAACTTATATGCTGTATCAAGAGCCAATCCATTCTCCATCAGTTTCCGCACTGCAAATGGAACTATCAAACACTGTCCCTTCAAAATCCCTGGCACTAAGAGTGTCCCAGTCAATAGAAGGAAAGTTAAAATCACACACAATAGCAACGGTGTTTTTTTACAGCTTTCAATGATCCACTTGTGTATCTGTTCCTTTATCTTCCTTTGGCTATTGGGAAGCCTAAAATGTAATCCTGCTGGAATCGCAACTTTCTTATTTCTGAGTTATACCACATAGGTTGTTGGATAAGGCCTGCAAGATATCCTCTCTTACAACAAAGTGACTTTCTGCCTCATAATTAGCATAATTATGCCACCCTTTTAAGTCACTCTGTATCTTGCCTGAACGATCCAAATGCTGGACAGTTTCGCTGCCAGTCCTACCCTGCTCTCTGAACAGTCGCTGGAATGATCATCACATCGTCAGGCTTGGAATGCAGGCTTGGAAATTCTACGCCCCATCCCCCCGACCCTCACAGTGGACTCTTAACTCGTTGCAGCAAAAGTTTTGAGGGAGATATTTCCTTGGGTTTAGCCACATTTGGGAGATTTATGCAAACCTTAGATAAGCACTTGAATGATTTTGAGATAGTGCAGAGGGACGAACTAAGAATAGTTCACAGGTCGGCGCAACATCGAGGGCTGAAGGGTCTTCTGCGCTGTATTGTTCTATGTTTGAAATCGAGCCATCCATTTGTTCGGTTCGCCCAGAAATGTGGCTCGCAACATTCCACCAGCCGCTATACTCGCGACCCAGATGTCCCCAAATGTTTTGACAAATCCTAGATAAAAGAGAGAAGAATGACTGGACGACAAATCTTGTTTCAAAACATTTTCTTCAAAAGCAAGTGGATAATTCTGAAAAATCAAGAGCAGAGCAGGATTAGTCGCAGTCAGAAACTGCAGTTCCAAAGAGGGCTGTTTGATTTAATTTGGATTGAGCTAAAGAATTGCAAACGCCCTGCCTCAGCTGTGGAAATGCAATTTAAAACCTGAAATAATCAGATGGGGTAGAAGAGCAAATGAATCAGTTCATGTCTGAGCAATGCAAAACAATAATTAGGAATTGAGGACGAGAGTGTATCAGTTTAAGATAAGAGGGTAAAAAAGAAAAGGGACCCTGAGGGAATTATTTTGTCACACAGATGTTGGTGTGCCTATGGAATGAAATTCGTGTGGATGTCGCTGAGTTGGGTATTTAACAATATTGAGAGTGCATTTGGACAAGTACATCGATAGGCAAGGTTTACAAGTACAATTGCAAGGATTTGGAGTTAGCATGGATGAACATTTTGCACAGCATGAAGCGGTTTGGGCCAGAGGACCTGTCTCCGCGCTGTAGGACTCCAAGACTCGATGACTGTAACAACACAGTAAAATAAAAGAGGTGTGAGGACTTCTATATCCTCTGGTTAATCATTACATCAAACGAATGAAGGTCACAGAAGTCCATTCAATGCAACTGATTGGAAACTCAGCTGTGAGTACACTGTTCTTGATTGAGTCATTGCAAGCATCGTCGGCTTGCTAACCGCGTGCTTTTGGGTGAACGTCGAGTTTCTCCTGCTCATAATTCGTTTTATCTGAGTACAATTTTGGGAAAGGACATAAAGCAGGAAATGAAATTATTCTCCTGGATTATTGCAATTTTACGAATCTGAAGAATGATTTCTACATAAATCGACGAAAAATATCTGTGTGAAGACATATGGCATACGTCACTTCAACAGCCGAGACAGAGACAAGGGAGGCGTTGCCAATACTGTCCGTAACACCGGCTGGGCCGCAGCAACAGTTTTGTGTGCAGTTTTGAGATCCATCGTATTGGAATAGTGAGAGAGTGGGTGGCCTGAACAGTCTGTATGATGGTTCCCTTTTTGATATTAATGATTGCAGAAAATGAGGATTAATGATGAACAAACACATTCGGGCGTGCTGAGGCTGGGGTGATATATGTTGATGAGAGATGAGAATCACTGTTTGATATTTCAGTAGACAGAAATGCTATCAACCGATTCACACTTTGTCTGTAAATGGGATTGGAACCTGGTAATCTCCAGAGAGATAACAAGCTAAAAAAATGGGTATTTATTCAAGTTCATTAATTTATTTCGGATAAAGTCAGAACTTTGGATGCTATTCTGTAAATTATCTGAATATCTTTGTAGGTCTTTATAGGAGGTATGTGCAGAAATCTAGCTGGGATTTAAGGCTGTGACTTTTTGTAGTTGATCTCAAGGGCAGGTAGTTTGGTGAAGTGGCTTTTTGCTTCGTAATAGATGTGAGTCCTGTGCTTCCAAGATCTCTAGGTAATTGCACAGTCTCCTGCGCCACGACCAGTGCAACCGTCCTGGCTGGTGAGAGCTTGTCCTTATTGATATCTCACTGCTATCAAGCTGTATGAGCATGATGGACCGAATGCCATAATCTGTTGTACTAATTCCATACGACTGCATTTAATTGTGTCACGAATCGAGGACCTGGTGGGGATTAGCGTGAGACTATGCTGCAATCTTTCATAGAGGAATCGGCTGCATTTTATGATTTGGAGATGCCCGTGTTGGACTGGGGTTTACAAAGTTAAAAATCACACAACAGCAGGTTCTAGTCCAACAGGTTTAATTGGAAGCACATTAGCCTTCGGAGCGACCCTCTTCATCAAGTGATATGGAGTGTCGCTCCAAAAGCTAGTGTGCTTCCAATCAAAACTGTTGGACTATAACTTGGTGCGGTGTGATTTATAACCAGTTACATTTTAGGCAGTGTGCACCACTGTGTCTGTGTCTTTTGCAGGCCACTGTAAGCCCAATCGAGGTAAGTCATTGTGAGCAGATTTCCTATCTGTCAGATATTTGGTCATCAGTTCCCATCCTGTCTGAAAGCCTTGACTGACGTTTGATATTCATGACTGTGTCCGACAGCTCACTGCCGCTCTCGTGGATAAATACTGCTGTCTATCTAATCAATTTGTTTCATTCTGTGGTGTGATGGGTTTCAGTGTTGGAGGGAATGCACTTGGGAAAGCTATGAATTGCTGAGATTAATGCGTTGAAGGGGCTGCCTTTCTTATGCAACCATGGTGTGACTTACAGATTAGCGACATAATGTCACTGGTACCTCAATCACAGAACAATTCTCTATAGCCCAAACCTCAGTTTTGGTCAAAAACAAACAGCTAAATTCTGTAATTCCAAATTCGAGCACTTGATGCATAGACGCCTATACCTTGGTATGGCAAGTGGATTTCTTAGTACTTCACTGTTCTTAGGGATTGTGCATCTACCACCCTTCCAGGCAGCACATTCCAGATTCACACGACATGCTGGATGAAAAGGACTTTACTCGTGTCACTGAACCTGCTGCTCCTTTGACTTAAATCTAAGACCCCGATCATTGATCCCACTGACAAAGGGAAGCATTCCCTCCTATCTACCTTATCTTTTCCCCTCACATCTCATCCATGCCCTCTCTAATTCTCCTCTGCTCTAAAGAGAACAAATCGAGTCTGCCCAATCTCTCTTCTTCACTGAAAATCTCTGGGGAAGGCAGTCTCCTCTGCTCCCTTTCAAGTGCAATCAAATTTCTCTCTGATGTTGGCTCAGGAACTGCACACAATACTTTAGTTCAATATAAACAGAAAGGGGTTGTTGTGCTGCAGTGTTTGAGAACCTCACTCTTAGCTACTTTACCCCGGTTAAAGTCCCACCTGAACCAGAGCTGTGTCAACATACCTGCAAATAGGTCTGTTTGAAAATATGCGAACTGAGCAAAGGAATAGCTGGGCCAAATTTGGGATCATCGAAGTAATCTGCGTCTGCGCCTGGAAGACGTGGGTTCTACCTGAACACTTACAAAGCATTGGTTTCAACAAAGTAAAAACGGAAACGCAGCACAATCCATCAGGATGCATTGACTTTAAATTTTAGATAAAATTACTGCAGACAATAGCGAGAAGCTATCGCTTCAGCATCAATAAAAGTACATAAATCTTCAGTTGTGGATATGGTGCATCCCTGAACACTAATAATAAAAAGAAAACAAACAACTGAGAACGCTGAAAATTGCAAACAACAGCAATAATTGCTCGGAAAGTTCAGCAGGTCTGTCGGCATTTGGGAAGAGATGGTAGAATTCGTTTTCAGGTGTTGCCAGATGAGTTGATTTTTCCCACTGATTTCTGTTTTTGTTTGTTAACTTTCCCTACTTACTGAGGCGGGTAAGAGAGCATAGACCAGCGCCGTGGCAGTAATTTACAAACACTCTTTTATTGCGGGTAAGTTGCGAGAGAGCTGGTAAAGATAGTAAGATTCCATGGGACTTAAAACATGTTTATCCCCAAATTTTCTGTGAGAGTCATGGCAGGGGGATGCATTCATTGTTGCAGATCTTGCTGAGCAGTGTACAGATTTAGGATTTGAATGGAACTAAAAAGTCAGAAGTCCACAGCTGAGATAAAATTTGGTTGGTGGTTAACAGTCAAGAGTAGATCAGAAGCACAGTATTTAGCACCACTGTTTCACAGCGCAAGAACCCAGTTTCTATTCCAGGAGTTGTGCGACTGCCTATATGGATATCACTCACTTTCCCTGTGTCTGCAAAGGTTCCACTGTGTGGACTTATTTCCTCCCACAGACCAAATATGGGGTATTTCTGGTGGCGTGCCATGCTAAATACCCCGTAGTGTTCAGGGACGTGCAGGCTCGGTGAATTATACGCAGCAAAAGCACGTTTACTGGTGTGGAGTGAGTCAGAATGGGATGTTCTTTACAAGGTTAGTACAGATTTGATAAGTGGAAAAGCCTTTTTTGCACAGTCGGAATTCGGTGAGCTTGGCTAGTAATTGCAAGCAGATATCACCGTGTTGATTACGTGGCAAATATAACACATCTTGAGAAAGAATGTGATAGACTCGATTCATGACGAGCTCACAAGACAAATGATGATATCATAAGGTTGGGACGCTGCGAAGTCTGGAAATAGCTGAGAATTAAAAAAAGTATTCACAAAAAAAAGTCGCTCGCAAATTTGTTCATGACTATTTTATGATTCAACTGCCAGAATTTGAATCCTAACACTAACTCAAACATTTTAATATGAACGGGTCACTGAGGATAACAGGTTATGTACATGAGGTGCATTTTAGAAGGCATATGGAATACTTCACTTTATTAAAGAAACAATTACTACATGATATCGGCAGAATCGTGGAGAGTGAGGAAGGTTATCAGAAATCGCAGTAGGACGTTGATCGGGGGAGAAATGGGAAATGGAGTTTAATACAGATTAGAATGTGGTCATTCATTTTGGAAGTCAAATCAAGGTAGGAGTTTCATGTTAAATGGTCAGGCCTGAAGGAGTTGGAGTTCAGGAGCATAATTCTGTGAAAGTGTAATCACAGATGACCAGAACAGTGAAGAAGGCTTTTTGCACGCTGGCCTTCATCAGTCAGGGCATTGAGGATAGAGGTTGGGATGTTATGTTGCAGTTGTGCAGGACGTTGGTGAGGCTGCACTTGGAGTATTGTGCTTACATTTGCTCAACCTGTTTCTGAAATCTTGCTTTGAAATCGGAGAGAGTTCAGAAGGTATTTGCAAGGATGTTGCGCGGAGTCAATGCTCGAAGTGAAAGGGAGAGATAGGACAAGCCAGGACGTTTTCTTGTGCGCGTACTAGACTACAGGGGCCTGATAGGGTTGGAAGAGATAATGAGAGAAAGGTTAGCTTTAATGCCTTCAGTCTTTTTGTCAGGGTTCATGAATCAAGGAGGGTCGGCATCAGTTCGAGTTTAGAGGTGAATGTGTAAAAGGGAACCTGAGGTGCAAACTTTTGAAGAGAGGTTTGTACGCATATGGAATGAACAGCGATCCGACGTGGTGAAGGCGGGTACACTAGCAAGATTTAAAAGGAATTTGGACAAATGTACTGGATTGGTATCGTTTAGAAAGATATGGGCCAAGTGCAAAGAAATTGAGTTCGTCTGGATGAGCATTTGGTTGGCATCCATCGATTTGGGCCAAAGGACCTGTCTCTGTGCTGTAGCAAATATGAATCTGTCTCTCCCAACAGACAGCAACCATTCTTAATGCTGATGAAAATACTGCCCCTATTTTAAATTTAGTTTCGTGCTGCCTAGGTATGAGGAGGAAATTTGGGAGACAAATCCGGATCTCATGAATCAAAGAGAGGTCTCCTCCACTGCACCACATGAGTCCCCAGTAACTTGATTGTTATTGGTACGTCATTACAAGAAAACCAGTGGCTGAGAATCTGCTGCGGACTAATCTCAACATAGAAAAGCTCGAGCAGGCGAAACGCCCGATGGATGGCATAATTACAGAAATACTTACATTTTGGGGATGTGACGAGCAACAATCTCTGACCATTTTCGACAGTCTACCTGTCCGCTAAATATTCGGCACTCACACGAACTTCACTGGCCCCAAGGCTCCATTCAGTCTGTCAGAGTTCAACAAATTTTGTATTGTCTCACAGTAAAGACTAGAAAAGACCCAGAATCTCTTTGTGAGCTTGTGTTTTTAATATACAGACAGCACACTGTTGCAAGTATCTACTTTCCGACTGTTGTGATGCTGAATAGAGTACTTGTGGATTGGGAGGCGGGAAGTTAGAATTTGGTGTTTGCATAATGCTGGCAGGAAAGCATTGCTTGTTTGCTTTCAAAGATTATGTGCTTTTTCTGTGCTTGCAGATTTAAAATGGATATCTGTGGGCAGTAGCCAGAGAGCGTGTAACAACACAGAGAAGACCCGAATTGTAATGTATGTATTAAAAAGGCCGTACAGTCAGCAGGACAATCAACACTTTTTACCAAGGCGACAGGCTTTTGAATTTAGCCAATCAAATTGAACCAGGCACTTAGATTCCAAAATGCGATACATTTATACCTGATGGTTTTGACAACATGGGATCAATCCTATTTTAAAAATTATTGGTATGTCATCATACAAAGAAGGGCCCAGAGCTAGCTGCCATCCACTAGATACAACAGTCATCAGGTCCAGACAGAAAAAGTCCAGCTCTCACAAATCCTCCATAACTGAGAGGAAGCCCCATCGAAATACCAAACATAACACACACACACAACTATCTAATATTCCTGAACTTATACTCAACACAGAAAGCAAACAGTATTCAGGAAGACTAAATTTTGGAAGAATAAGTTCCAATTTTCTTGAAGAGATGGGACCTGTATTTATTGGATCAGCATGACAAAATCATCTTGCTTCATTCGGGATTATTTAGTGATCAGAAGGGATTTATTCTCTTTGTTGATGGTTCAGATCGGTTGTTCACTGTTAGAATCGGACAAATGAATTGTTACTTCTTTTAAAGTGAGTGCCAAGAATTTATTTTATTTAGCAGAAGAAGTTGATGAAACGCAGTTGTCACTACTTCCCGCACCGTGTACGTTGCCATATTGTGGACGTTGCATGACAGTAGTAATACAGACTGCAAAATTCTAAAAATACAAATATCAGTTGTCCTACATTGTAGCCATTATATTGCTGTCAATAGGATGAAAGAGCAGTCTGCTGAGTGTCCAAATATCAGTCAACATGGTCGTCCTATTTCATACAATATTTCTACTTCCCTGTTATTTCCCTGGCTTCCAGTACAATGGAGGTGGAGTCAGGGTTCTGAGCCTAGGGTCGTCTGCTACATCCGGTTTTCTTCTCGTGTCTTTACATTTCTCTCCTCTCTTTGTCGTTTTATAATCTTCTAATACCTTTTCTTGCCTTTGGGTGAAGAGCTCTGACACAGCGATAGCATCTGTGGTGGAAAGTAAGCCCAGCAGCGTCGAATTGTGCAGGCACAGCAGCCCGGACTGGTGATGGTGGCTTCTGCATTATCGAAACAGTCTGAACGCAGATTCCTGGAGGCGGTGGCGGAGGCGAATTTGGCGGCCTCAACAGAGGCTGCATGTCAGACGGATGCCCGAAATGGTGTAGCAGAAATTTAGAAGATAACAGCAGGAGGAGTCTACTCAGCCCTTTGAGCCTGCACTCAAATTAATTACGACCATGAATGATCGTCCAACTCAATAGCCTCAGCCTGCTTTTACCCATTCACAAAGGGTTTGTCATGCATAATCGACCCTTCATAAATCCATGTTGACTCTGTTTGATCCAATCACTGCATTCGAAATTTTCCTGGCGGAGTTTGTGCCCGTCCTGAACCTGTCAGCACACGTTGGGTCTACATGGGTAAAGCCCAGCGTGGACTCATAGTCGGAAAGGCTTCAGTGGAGGCAAGATTGCGTGGAATAGCTGTAATGTTCGTTCCAGTTGCGGTGGCAGGGAAGCACTCATGCATAGCCACAAGGAGCCCATGATGGAGCAGTAAGTTTGGACACTTGCTTTCGTCCAAAAGTTGTACCGGTCGGGTGAATTGAGCATGGCTTTAATCAGAGAGTGGGAAGGGTATGGAATGCTTCACCTTCAACGGTAGTAGATTCGCCGACTTTAAGTTCTTCTAAGTCGTCATTGGACAAGCATATAGACG
Source organism: Chiloscyllium punctatum (assembly GCF_047496795.1). NCBI lineage: Eukaryota > Metazoa > Chordata > Chondrichthyes > Orectolobiformes > Hemiscylliidae > Chiloscyllium > Chiloscyllium punctatum. Next base: position 29,711,633 of record NC_092789.1, on the reverse strand, counting down.
TACATGGAATATTGTAGGTTAGATGGGCTTCAGATTGGTATGACAGTTTGGCGCAACATCGAGAGCCGAAGAGCCTGTACTGCGTTGTAATGTTCGATCTATGAATAAATTCCACATTGTGTTCAGGCATGTGTGGATTAACTGCAATTATCCGCGAAATGTAGGGTCATGGGATAATAGGTCTGGGTTGGATATTCTTCAGCGTGTCGGTGTGGACTTGTTGTTCACAATCGCCTGTTATTTCAGCGCAGGGGCTCTCTCACTCTTATCACTTTTTCCTCCATTTTTCTGCCTTTCTATTCGAAGTTTTCATTTATGTTAATTTGCTTCAAGATAGCACTCGAGAGTGGCGAACATATAAAATATTTTTCATCATATTTGGTAATGATATCTGCGTGACAATAATTAATACAATCAATAATTAAACAAATTTTAGACAGCATTTCCACCTCTAAATCTTCCAGTTCTTTTCAAAACAATTCCCACTTCCTCACGATCATTTCATTTCAGATGCTATTCGATTGTCCAGATCGTGCTGTTGTTTTAAACTGTACTACCACTTCCAAATGCACCAAATATTTTGGAAAGAGTTCCTTATTCTACATTACTCTATTGTTTTAGGCGATAATCAAACTGCTTCATTTTCCAGGTTATTTTGGACATGATTCGCACTTGCACATATTCACTGTTACGTTCAACACAATTTGTATTTCCATGCATCCCTGACTTTTAAGAAAACATTCCTGGTTTCATACGTCCCTGTTTGTAAACGACTATTGCCACTTCCACAAATTGTCTGTTAGTTTAAGCAGCACCCCACTATCACACGTTCTCTGTCATTTAATACAGTATTCCCAGTTCCTTACGTTGCTGTTATTTTTGACTGTGTTGGAGAGAGATTTTAAAGAGCATTCTTGTGTCTTGTGTTTAGAATTCGATCTTTATTCAGAGCTCCTTATCGACCCAATCTGAGAAAGATCGTTGAAATCACAATGCAATGCATTTTGCACACTCCCTAACCACTAAGAAAGGAAGGGATGTTTACACATATCGCATTAAAATGATTGTATGCAAAATTGATGTCAGCGCTTGACAATTATCTTTCGCCAGTTGTGTCCCACAACAGGCATTTGCCAGCTGTATCGTACCTGAGTGGGTGATGTTTGTCACTTTATGCAGCTTTGATTGATCATTTTCCCGAAGAGATTCATTCACACTGCAGTACATACAATGCTTCCATATCTAAAGCAAAGAATGCGAATGCTGGAGATCTGAAATCAAAATACTTCTGATGAAAACTCGCCATAATTGAGATATTAACTGCTTTCTTTCCGCAGGTGTTGAGAGACTTGCTGAGTTTCATTAACAATTTCAATCGTTGCAAGTCCAGTTGTCTGCTTATTACATGCACGTAACTTGTACTGCAGTTCTGACGTCGATATAACAATCCCACATACATTTTCTTAACTTGGCCTTTTCTGAGCTCCACTCAAACTGATACTGTCATGGAAGAATCGACCAGAATGTTCAGTTCGGGCCGTCTCGATGATGAGATTTTCTCACTTCTTCTTGTTCCTACTTTTGATGGAGAATGGTGAAGTTATCATCAGGCCATTCCTTGCCCTCACTGAGTGGAAAGGACAATGATCTCCTACTATGTTGTACATTCTACCGGAAGCTGACACTGTTAAGGCTAGGCTATCTCCCAGATAGATTGTTCAGAAGTCATATGGTGTGTTAGTGTGTATTAGTAGACGGATTGAGTTTCGTTTTGACGAGTTCACGCTTCATCTGTACAAGACACTGGCAAGGCCCTTATTGGAGCATTGCATACAGTTCTGTTCACCACATTACAGGAAGGACGTGAATATCTGGAAAGGTTTCAGAGCAGATTACGAGGATGCTGCGTGTTATGGATGAATGGTCTGCCGTGGAAAGCTTGAGGGAACTGTGGTTGTTTTCCCTTGAAATATGAAAGATAATAGGTGAATTGATCGAAACATATCAGATAATCAGTGGGTCAGATAGGGTGGGCATTGAGAGAGCTTTTTTCCTCGGATTGTGAAGGCTAACACGAGGGGAAGGAGTTTGAAATTGAGTGCTGATAGACTTTGGACAGCTATCAGCGGTAGTTTCTTTATTCAGAGCGTAGGAGGGGCGCAGAACGCCCTGCCTGCAGCAGTCGTAGATTTTTCGATGTTAAGGACATTCAAATGGGCATTGGACAAACATGGAAAATAATGAAATAGTGTAGGTTAGATGGGCATCAGAATAATGTCTCAGTTAGGCACAACATTGAGGGCCAAAGAACGGCCTTTAATGCGCTGGAGCATTTTATCTTCTTTGTTGTGTGTGTGGGATTTTCTTCTGTCACATGGTATGGACGTGGAATATTTCACTATGTTGGTTGGCATCGCTGTTGAATGACGTCTACTCAAGACTAAGACATACTTTTTAAAATCAGTATGTGATTCAAGGGGTATGGGAATGAGGTAAGAAGGCAATACTAAGCAGTATTGGCTAAGACAAGTTTTCATTTACTGATGGAGCAGAGTCGTTGCGATATGTGGCCTTCGTGTCCTTCTGGATCTTCTGGTTTTAGTTCGAAAGATATGCCTCTACAGAGATGTGTGATCTGCTGCGTCGTGTTTGGACTGTTCAAAGCACGAGTCTGAGTCCTACATTGCAGGACATCAACTCTGGAGGACAGACCAACCAGTTAAACAAGGTGCAAAGGGTCGGAACACAAGGACTGACTGCCCTGCTGGTCGCCGGGCACTGTTCTTAGTCTCGCCATGGTTCTCGTCCGAACAGTGTAGCATCTTGTCCCATTATTTCCCACCTAATCAGTCCTCCCGCATCCACCGTCTCAGGAGCGGCCATGTTCGAATGACACGAGCATTATTTCAGTTGTAAACTATACTTTTAAATTGCCGAAATGAAGAGGGTGAACTTAAGGCATATGCACTGGGTCATCTTTGCTTGAGATCACCGCAGCCTCTGGCAGAGACCGAGGCATTTTTCAGCCAAATGTGATTATGACAGTAAAGGCTAGCAAGGTTGCATCTGCTGCCCGGGCCTTGCAATCACTGCTTGGAATGACGCAGTTGCAAATAATTGCTGACGTTGCAATCACTTCAATCATTGGACTGGAGACGTTAGTTTCTAAAAAAATGCAGATACTTATGCATCGTTTAAAAAAAGCAATGTGCATTACATTCGGCAGAGATAAACACGTATAGTGGCAATTTCTTCATTCATATCTGCGGAAAGTAACACAAAGTAAACTGAATGTAGAATCCTCAATCAATTGTACTTCATTTGAATCTATCCACGTGGAAATCCATCACTGTCGACCTCACTTACTGCTAAAAGTTGCGCATCATATATTTTCCATCGATTACCAAATCAATTCTCATCATCTCAAGTAAGTCATTCCATTTTCTGCATTCACTGACTTATTCTGTTCTTGTTCCACAATCACTGCCACATGCAACTAAGAATGCAGCACTCACACAAGTTTCCATTGTTCCGTGTACAAACCAGATTAAAGCTTAATGGTCTCTATTTCAATACCACACATATTTCCCAAAACAACAGGATAATGTCAACGACTGCTCAATGCTTCAAATTCATATTATCTTCCTGATGTGGAATTACGCTTGTCCAGGACATGTGCACATACTAAGTATGCAATCGTTCTTTCTTGGCAGCTTTGAAATTCACAAATCTGACTAATGTTTCATGAGTTGTCATTGGCTTTCACAAATAAGTCAATAAAACCATGCTCGTTTAATCACACTTCTTGAGAATGATGTTATGATTTCATCTGCATCACTCCGCCAAATCCATTCATTTTAAATTAAATTAATTTTATCAGTTATTCCCTGATTCCAGACTCACTGGTACTGTCCCAAGGAGATTATGAAACTGGAGAAGGTGCAGAGAAAATTTGCAAGAATGTTGCCCAAACCTTTCGTGGCTATTGTAGGGGGAGGACGTTTTGTCACCGTGATTGAGTTACGTCGAGAGCATGGAGAGGCTGGGATATTGTTCACTAGTGCACAGGATGTTGGTGAATAACAAAGGTGCTTTGCCGAGGAAAGAACAGTTCAAAACAAAAAAGCCTAATTTTAGGGCGAAAGGAGAAAGAATTAGAAGGGCAAACGTTTCGTATAAACTGCGGTTCATATGTCGAATAAACTGCCAGATGAAGTGCTCGAAGCAGGTCCAGCTACATTTAAAAGGCAGAGGCACGAGTGCAGAAAGAGAAAAGATAAGGAGGGAGATGGAAATAATGCCGGAAAAAGGGGCTACTTTAATTGGGAAACTTGGTCGGCAGGGACGCATTGGATTAACGTTTCTGTTCTATGCTCTAGTGCTCCATGGATAAGCTGACATCACATCAAAATATCCTGAGCATGAATGAATGATTCGATACTCTGAGCAATTCCGACATTGCAGAATCGTAACTTAACTACTCACCTACATTGGCGTCCTTAGTGGTTAGCACTGTTGCCTCCTAGCACCAAAGACACGGTATCAACTCTATCATTGTGCGATGGCTTGTATGGAATTTTCACACTGTTCCCGTGTTGTCATGTGATTCTTCTGGCATTCTACAGTTATGCAGGCTATTTGGATTATCTTTGCCAAATTGCGTTATAGCGTCCAGAGATGCGCAGTCTGGTGTATTAGCCATGTGAAGTGCATAGTTATTGATGTGGGTTGGGTGTGGAGAGGAGAAGGAAGTTGGAGAGATTTGTGAGGAGCTGAAAATGTGTTGCTGGAAGAGCGCAGCAGATTAGGTAGCATCCAAAGAGCAGGAGAATCGACGTTTCGGGCATGAGCCCTTCTTCAGGAATGAGGAAAGAGTGCCAAACAGGCTAAGATAAAAGGTAGGGAGGAGAGACTTGGGGAGGGGCGTTGGAAATGGGATAGGTGGAAGGAGGTCAAGGTGAGGGTGATAGGCCAGAGTGAGGTTGGGGGCAGAGAGGTCAGGAAGAAGATTGCAGGTTAGGAAGGCGGTGCTGAGTTCGACGGTTGGGACTGAGACAGGGTGGGGGAGGGGAAATGAGGAAACTGGAGAAATCTGAGTTCATCCTTTGTGGTTGGAGGGTTCCTTGGCGGAATGTGAGGCGCTGTTCCTCCAGCCGTCGTGTTGCTATGGTCTGGAGATGGAGGGGTCCAAGGACCTGCATGTCCTTGGTGAAATGGGAGGGGGAGTTAAAGTGCTCAGCCACGGGTTGGTTGGTTTGGATGATCTGGGTGTCCCAGAGGTGTTTTCTGAAATGCTCCACAAGTAGGCGGCCTGTCTCCCCAATATAGAGGAAGTCACATTGGGTGCAGTGGATGCAGTAAATGATGTGTGTGCAGGTGCAGGTGAATTTGTGGCTGATATGGAAAGATCTCTTGGGGCCTTGGAGGGAAGTAAGGGGGGAGGTGTGGGCGCAAGTTTTGCATTTCTTGCGGTTGCAGGGGAAGGTGCCGGGAGTGGACGTTGGGTTAGTGGGGGTGTGGATAAGACGAGGGAGTCACAGAGGGTGTGGTCTTTTTGGAACTCTGATAGGGGAGGGGAGGGAAATATATCCCTGGTGGTGGGGTCCGTTTGGAGGTGGCGGAAAAGACGACAGATGATATGATGTATATGTAGGTTGGTGGGGTGGTAGGTGACGACCAGTAGGGTTCTGTCCTCGTGGCGATTGGAGGGGCGGGGCTTAAGGGCGGAGGAGCAGGAAGTGGAGGAGATGCCGTGGAGAGCATCGACGATCACGTCTGGAGTTAAATTGCAGTCTTTGAAGAATGAGGCTATCTGGGTTGTACGGTATTGGAACTGTTCCTCCTGGGAGCAGATGGGGGTGTAGACGAAGGAATTTGGAATATGGAATTGCATTTTTACAGGGGGCAGGGTGGGAGGAGGTGTAGTCTAGGTAGCTGTGGGAGTTGGTCAGTTTATAGTAAATTTCCGTGTTGATTCGGTTGCCCGAGATAGAAATGGAGAGGTCTAGGAAGGGGAGGGAGGAGACTGAGGTGGTCCAGGTAAATTTGAGGTCGGGGTGGAAGGTGCTGGTAAAGTGGATGAACTGTTCAACCTCCTCGTGGGACCACGAGGCAGCGCCGATACAGACATCGATGTAGTGGAGGGAAAGATGCAGTGTGGTGCCAGTGTAGCTGTGGAAGATAGACTGTTCCACATTTCCTACGAAGACGCAGGCATAGCTGGGGCCCATTCGGGTGGCCACAGCTACTCCTTTGGTTTGGAGGAAGTGGGAGGATTGGAAATAGAAGTTGTTCAGGGTGAGGACCAGTTCAGTCAGTCGAAGGAGGGTGTCAGTGGAAGGGTACTGGTTTGTTCGACGGGAAAGGAAGAAGCGGAGGGCTTTGAGTCCTTTGTGATGGGGGATGGAGGTACAGGGACTGGATGTCCATGGTGAAGATAAGGCTTTGGGGACAAGGGAAGAGAAAATCCTGGAGAAGGTAGAGGGCGTGGGTGGTGTCCAGAACGTAGGTGGGGAGGCCTTGGACTAAGGGGGAACAGGACCGTGTCGAGGTATGCAGAGATGAGTTCGGTGGGGCAGGACCAGGCTGAGACAAGGGGTCGGCCAGGGCAGTCAGGCTTCTAGATTTTGGGCAGGAGGTAACAACGGCAGTGCAGGGTTGTGGGACTATGGGGTTGGAGGCATTGGATGCGAGATCCCCTGAGGTTATGAGGTGATGGATGGTCTGGGAGATGATGGTTTGATGTTGGGAGGTGGGTTTATGGTCAAGGGGGCAGTAGGAGGAGGTGTTGGCAAGTGGCATTTAGCCTCAGCGGTATAAAGGTCGGTGCGCCAAACTACTACCACGCCACCCTTGTCTGCGGATTTGATAGTGAGGTTGGGGTTGGAACGGAGGCAGTGGAGCGCTATACGTTCCAAGGGTGAGAGGTTGGAGTGGGTAAGAGGGGTGGAGAGTTTGAGGCAGTTAAAGTCGCGATGGCAGTTGGCTATGAAGAGATGGAGAGCAGGTAAGAGGCCAACACGGGGAGTTCAGATGGATGGGGTGTGTTGGAGGCGGGAGAAGGGGTCGTCAGAGGGTGGGCGAGAATCCTGGTTGAAGAAGTAGGTGTGGAGACGAAGGCAGCAGAAGAATTGTTGGATGTCTCGCTGCGTGTTGAACTCGTTAACCTGGGAGCATAGGGGAATGAAGGTGATGCCTCTGCTGAGGACTGATAATTCAACCTCAGAGAGGGGTAGTTGTGGAGGGATGGTGAAAAAACGGCAGGGCTGGGAGCTCGAACCTGGTATCGGGCTGGAGCTGGGAGTGGGGGCGGGGTTAGGCGTGGGGGTGGAATCGGGATGGGGACGGAGATCGGCGTGGGGGCGGGGTTAGGCGTGCGAACGTAGGTCGGCGTGGGGGCGAGGTTCGTCGTGCGGATGGAGATCGGTGTGGGGGCATGGTTAGTCATGGTGACGGAAAACGGCGTGGGGGCGGGGTCAGGCGTCGTGATGGAGATCGGCGTGGGGGCGGAGGCGGATGCAGCGTGGTCTTTGTGCAGGTTAGTGATGTCACTGGTGGCGGAAGTGGCTGCGGTGAGGGCCACCCAAGTGGCGGAATTGGGTGTGGCAACGACAGAAACGGTGTAATTCCCAATAGCCGTGGACCCAGTGGAGACTGCGAATCTGTCACCGAAGGTCTTCCTGGTGATCGTGGAGGCGGCTGTCTGGGCGGTGATCGCTCAGGCTGCAATGTCGGTGCGGGCGGAAGAGACGTAATGGTTCGCGGCGGCAGTTGCTGCCGCGGGCGCTGCAGCGGCCGCGTGGTTAATGGCGCCCAAGCGATTTTGGAGGCTGATGGAAGATTCTGGAACAGTTGAGGAACCCAGAGTGTGAGGGTAAGTACATGAAAGTTTTTGGTATTTACTGTCTTTAATTTTCGATTTGGCTAGGAAGAACTGTTTGTTTAGTTTATGGATTCTTCTGTGCATGAAGAACATAGAGGTCCTTTGCAGGTCTGTGAGAGTGTTGTCCTGAGGTGGGATAGGTCTAATTGTAAGGAATGTAGGTAGCAGTGCCTGGCTGCAAGCGTGGAGTGGAGGATCCGGAGGGGGAGCTGTTGCTGGACGCTTCGGATTTGTTGTAGGTACTGGTTTTCCTGGTTGCGTCCAATTTGTGTTGTGTATGTACTCCAGAGTCCGTGCGGGGTCAGTCGGTTCCGTAGGCAGGTGCTGAAGAAGAAGGTGTGGCTGTGGTAGCGAGTCTGTTTGATAACGTGGCTGAAGAGCTTCTGGTCTGAGGAGATGACATGGGGTGTGCAGTGAGAGGAAGCGAGTATTCCATGTCGGGTTGTGAGGATGGAGAACCTCTGTTGCACACTGTAAGTTTGGTGTAGACACAATGGGCTGAATGACCTATTTTTGCACTGTAGGGAACCGATGATTCCTCTGTGAAATTATAAACCTTCTGACCTTCGTAAGAGCTGAATCTTAAGTAATCTTCAGTCCTCTGCCTTAAGACAATAACTGAGGGCCACAGCAGTTATCTGGCTTAGTTCTGCTTTAGCTGTGCACAATTCCAAACAAATACCAGCATGCACTGCCAGTCACGAATACTTGCACGAATCTAAACAAGAATCGGTTTCTTCTACCATCTCTCTCTCAAAGCAAATGGAGTGGCAATTGTGATGCTACCACAGGGAAATTGGGGAAGATCCAGCTGCTCCATTCGTTATGTGGTTGCCATGGTAATGGTGAATGTAATGACAATTATCACTAAGGTCATGCTGAGCAGACGCAATAGTTATTAGTTCACATTATATCTTTTGGAACTGACCTCTTTGCCGAAAGGTTGCTACCACCAGGTTCACATTGTAATAGACTGGTCCTCGGATGCTGCCTGACTTGCGGTTCTATTCAACCGCCAATCTCTCGACACTGATCTCCAGCATGTGCAGTCCTCACTTTCTCCTAATGGACTTTTCAATCTGCGTCTCCATGACCTTTATCTTCATTTGATATGTTGCAAGACGCTGATATCTAAATATTGCAACCAAAAAGCTGCTGCAGTGCCTCTTGCAATATACGGTATTTTTCTTGGTTTAAGAAACATTCTCATCTTCTTTTCATTTAAGCTCAATCTGACAAATAACAATGTTCGACTGGAGTGTTCTATAGGTGAAGCTATTTCACTACCTAGCATGGGATGGATTTAGAATGTTGGATAAAGCTTCAACGACATTCTTAAGATGAACTTTAATTATGTTGTTGAACGTTCCCTTAGACACATTTTAGTTTGCTATTCTAATTGGGAAGGAACTGACTGATCAGAAAAAGGGTCAGAATCAAATGACTCATAGTTGGAAATCAGACAGAAATTTCTGAGTATACTCTGCACCATATTGTGTAGTTTTATTCTGCTGTGGCTTGTGTATATTCTGTCGACTTTTAGTTTAAAGAAAACTTAAATGATGAATATGACTGCATTTTTGAGAAAGTTGCCTCAACCCTGGCACATTTATGCTCCTGTACAGCCTCAGTAATTTGTGCTGCAACTCAATGGAAGTTCAGAGTGCAGTTGAAGACGATTGCGAAATATCCGGTTACATCATTTTTAAAAACGACTTTCTACAGAAAACAACTGAGAACTGCCTAAAACTGAAGAGCAAACGGAAAAAGTGGATCCATAGAGAATCGTTAGGAAAGAGAATAGAGAAGGAATGATGACCGATTAACACGAAGGCACACAGGAAATACATTCGCAGCTGGCGTCTGATTCAACAATGTAACACTGGCACCAGATCAAATATAAACTTTATGGCGGCCTGGAAGAAATACGCAGATTTAACTCAAAACCGAAGCATAGCTGCAAACTAAATTCACTATGAACTTTGAAGTGGTGAGTACTCTAGGAAAGGTAGATTTTCACAAGGCAGAAATTGAAGGACAAGGTCAGGAGCCGACATCGTTCTACAAAATCAATAGAAAAGTTTGTTCGAGGGAAGAATTTGTATTACATAGAAATTAGAAGTCAAAATTGTGTGTCTGCGGGATGTTTCATGACAAAGAATGAAGTCAAACTCTGACAGAAAGGGCTCGGTGATTCAACAACAATAACAACAAAAAGGGATTAAAACATACAATCTCGAGATTTCCGCAATTCAGAAAAAGAAATGACATCTGCCAACAAATGATTTGGCAGCCCTCAACTTCCAAATTTCAGTGCAATTCAAATACGGCATTGTTGTTGTTGTTTCAGAGTTACACCACTCCGTTCACCTTGTTTGCAGCAGCTATTTGAATGGTCATTATGACACAGAATCATACTTATTTCCTTCCTTCATTATGCGAAATATTGTTTCTATATCAAGTATCATTCATTGCCTTCCTGAGTGCATCAGCTCCTCCAGTTTCAAGCAAAACTTCAGACGGTGAACTTGACAGCCTACAGTCTCGCTGTTTCCTTCTCTTATAAATAATTCTATAATTGTGCACTCTCGTTCATTTATTTTTCCTATGATATTGCTATCATTGAGTCTCCAACAATCAATATCAAGGTACTTATCATTGCCCAGCCTTTTAAATGTACTTATGACCATCCTTAAAAGGAACAGATGAAGTGTCAGGGCGACTGTGGCGGAAAACGCAGCCCCACTCTTCACCATCTTTAAGCCAACGTCCGACATAATGAAATACTCTCAAATTTGCTTGGATAAAAGCAGCTGAAGTAATACTTGAGGTCTCAACAGATGTAGCAAAAGTCACCTGGTGAAATTGATGGCAAGTTCAGTTGAAGAAGAAGAGACAGATTCTGACGAGATTTAAATAAATTTAAGTAGTTTCAAATAACCGCTGCTTATAGAGAATCAATGTATTCCAAGTACTTCTCACGTAGTTGACTTCTACTGCTTTCCAAATATACACAAAACCAATACAACAGGACGTCCCATCTTTTCAAGCAATGGCACCCTGTGTGAGAATATACTCCGGTTATGTTGAATGCATCTTGAAACCCTTTGTACATGGGATGCCCAGCTTCTGTGGAGATATTTCGGAATTCTTACAAAGCCTAGCACCCGCGGACCAGTCGAGCCAGGAACATTCCTCGGAGCAATGGACATTTCAGCAGTCTTCACCAGCACCCCCTACAATTCCGTCATTGTAGAAACAGCCTCAGTACTCACTAGCAACAACTGCCAATCTCCCAGCACCGTCCTACATCTCATCCGCTTTATCCTCGACCACAACGTCTTCACCTTTGACAACGAGTTCATAGAACAGACACATAGAACAGCCATGGGGGATGGATATGCACTCCAGTATGCCAACACCTTCATGCACTGGTCATACAACACCTCTTCTCTAATCAGGAGATCCAACCAACATTATACACCAGGTACATTGACGGCAATTCGTTCCTCTGGACCTATGGTGAGGAGTCTTTGAAGAAACTACACAATCATGTCCACAAGTTTCATCCCACCATCAAACTAACCACGGACTTCTCTCTAATATCTGTCTCATTCTTGGACGCATGCATCTCAATCAAGGTTGGACACCTCGGCACCACACTCTACCTCAAACCCACAGACAAATTCACAACGCTGCACTTCTCCAGCTTCCACCCAAAACATCTTAAAACAGCCATCCCCTGTGGAAAAGCACTGCGCATACATCCGATCTGTTCAGATGAGGAGTAACGCATGGGCATCTGGAAATACTCAGGGATGCACTCATAATAACGAGGTATAATGCTCAACTCGTCCACCTCCATTTCCGACGTGCCAAAGCAAGGAACCGTAATGAGCTCCTCAGGAGACCAACACGTGTTGCAATTGATAGGATACCCTCGCTGTCCAGTATTTCCCAGGAGCTGAGAAACTACGCCATGTACTTCGCGACCCGCAACACATTATCAATGAGGTTGAGCACCTCGCCAAGACCTTTCCCACACCTCCACTGCTCGCCTTCAAAGAGCCGCCAAACCTCAAACAGATCACCGCCCAGTGTGCAGGGAAACTCCATACAACCTTGCTACAGTCGGCACTGCAAGACGTGCCAGAGTGTGGACATACATGGCATCATTACAGGTGGGAACACGTCCCATCATTTACGTGGCAGATACGTTTGCGATTCAGCCAACTTTGTCTATCTCATACGCTGCAGGAAAGGATGCCCTGAGGCATGAAACATTGATGAAACCGAGCAAAGGCTACGGCAATGTGTGAATGGGCACCACATAACAATCAACAGACAGGAGTGTTCCCTTCCAGTTGGAGAACACTTCAGCGGTCCAGGGCATTCGACCTCGGACCTTCGGGTGGCATCATCCAAGGCGGCTTCGGATCAGGCAGCACCAAAACGTGGCAGACCACAGGCTGATAGCTAAGATCGGTACCCATAGGGAGGGCCTCAACCGGGATCTTGGGTTCACATCACACTACAGGTGACCACCATTGCAGTTTACACACACAGACACTTTCACACAGTCCTACAGGCACATACTCTCACTCTCACACATTCCATCCTCTCAGAGACTTGGACCACTTTACACTCACACAGTCACAAACATGCACGCTCTCTCACAGACACTCACAGACACCCACCACAGATACACACACACTCACGCACACACAGACACTCCTATGCACAGACATGTACACAGACACTCACACACTCCTACAGACACATATTTCCTCACTCCCACATGCATCCGCTCACAGACAAGAAACTTTACACTCACACACACCGATACACTCTCTGACACAGACACGCAAAACCCGCACCCCAGATACGCACACACTCCAACATTCACTCACACATGCACCTTCTCACAGACTTAGATGACTTGACACTCACACACACATATATACACACTCTCTCACAGCCACTCACAAACACCCACCCCACTCACACACATACACACACACAAAACCGACAAGCACATATACACCTTTACGTATGTGGGATGAATTTATACTTGCAGAGTAACATCCTACTGAGCCCAAAAACTGCATGGATCCATGTAAGGATCTGTTAACTCACTTGTTAGATTAGAATCAGTTTAAACATTATGGTACAGATAGGGAACGCAGGGGCTAACACCTTCAATATCTCAACATCTTATCTGAGCTGACACCAATTGTTTCTGTTAACCTGAAAATGTAAATTTTAAAAAAGGTTTTTTGATTTACATATGAATGAAGTGAAAGTATCATGGTCATTCTAACAGATGAGAGACTCAGCAAATAAGCAAGGTAGTTTTCAAAGGATAATTTCAGTTACACCACACTCTAAACCTTTGCTATAAATTCTGTGTCTTACAATTGTGTACCCCACAAACACCTGGTGAAGGCGTCGCGCTCCGAAAGCTCGTGCGTCCAATTAAAATTGTTCGAATAAATCCTGGTGTTTGATTTTTAACTTTGTATGCCCTCGTCCAACACCAGCATCTCCAAATAATGGCTGACAGAGCAACTAGCTATCTTTGGCCGGAAACCTGCCTCGTGTCTCAGGGCCTAAATATTCTCTTGAAGCAGCTTTGATTTCAGAAGAAGGAAACTCATCCAGAGACAGATACATTGCAAGTCTACACAAGGAATTAACTTATAAAACACATGGTCAGTAAAGGAGCGTATGCTCAGTCTGTTGGAACCTACCGAAACTGATTCAACCGTTGTATAATAATATTTTAGAATTGTTTTGAAGTGGGAATTGTGTACAATCGGGGAGCATGTGATTCACTTCGTCTTTCCCGTAAAAGATAAAATGTTCAGACTGGAGCTCAGACGTTCTGATATTTCTACATTTTGCCATTCCCTAATATTACTACTTTGTTATATTCTATAGACCTCGAAAAGTTTTTGTAACTGTGAACTGACTGTGCTAGCCCTAAGTTGCCATTGTGAATTAGATTGTCTCATGTAATATCAGTCATTTTCTAAAAATCCGTCAGAAATGCTGTTGCATCTTTGTAAAAACCTGGTGGACTAAATCTGCAACCGGTTAACGCGGGAAAAAGTTCTTTACTCTTTCTTGAAATCTCTGCTGCTTCACTCTGATATTTTCACCAAGAGAATAGATTTATCCACACAAACTAAGCTAAAACTGGCTTGTTTGTATCAAATTGGAATCAAACGTAAACTTGAACAACGCTGTCAGAGTCCTTAATTCCGGCCAATAAATGTCCTTGCAGTCCATCATAATGAAGATTGTCCTGTAGTGATATGCATGCACACATTAATTAATGACGCAAATTGGGCCCATTTGGGAAAGACAGGGATGGACCCAAGGTCTGGGGACACTTTGTTCAATCCAGCACAAGTTGTAATATCGTTTACTAGTGTTTTCCCTTCTATGTCTGAACGTTTTAACAATCGAAAAGTAGAATTTCAGACTTTATTACAACGGATTTTGTTTGGCATTTGTGCAAATTGGCTTGTGTGTTGATAAATGCAGCAGATTGTGTCCATTTCTGTCAATCTCAGGTCGTGCAAGCGAATATAGAGTTCCTTCTGTATTATCCAGCGCCTGCTTCTGTACTTGACTAAGAATTCTCCCCGCCTCTCACTGTCAGATTCATCAATGTCTTGGAGTCTGTGATTCTGTTTCGCTACATGCACTGATTGCGGGATTCATTCTGTCTCTGAATCTTACTGGCTGTCAGTGGGTATGATAGAGTTTATTTCAAAGTCTCTGGTATTGTACACGATATTGAGATTCCCTTGGCGCTCAGTTCCCTGTTATTCTTTGCACGCCTTTTGGATTATGGCAAATTATTTATTTTTTTTAGGACGGGAGTTGGAATTCTTTCTCCAATACTTTAATACAAATGAAAGAAATGACGAAACATAATTTGGGTCTGTAAGTGACAGGATAATGAATGGTTACCTTCTAAAAGTAATCAAAAAGAAAGAAAATGGAAGCAGACGTTACAACTGGTTTACTCTGTCATGTCCCTGTCACTGTTTGCAAGATACTCCATAACGGTCAGATTATGCGCCAATTCTGCCCGATATCTCAACATTAACTCGAAATAGCGGTAACTCTCGGTTCAATACGATCGTGATCCAGCAAATGGTAGTGAATTCAAATGATCAGTTCATTGGATTTACAGAAATTCCGATTCAGGCGAGTGTAAAAGCGCTCACAGAGATGTCCTCTGGAATTTGAAGCTGCGTGCCCTCCCTCTCAGGCTATTCTTTTGGGTTAAAATCTCTGATTTAAACAGAAACCTCCCGTGTCTGTCGACAGTGGGGAATCGTTGTGGGCATGACCAGTCTCCTCAACCCGACAGATTTCCAGATCAAATTTTAATTCCAATGTCGTGTTTTCATTTTTTAAACGAAATCATTTCACTTGCCTGTCCAGGGAATTCAATCTTAGATGACCAACTTACAGACCAGGTTCCTAACCACACTGGGAACGAGAAGCATTCTTTTAAATTCTGGCAAAGAGGTCACATTTTGAATTCCCTACTTGGAAATGAAGGTGTGGTCCAGTCTCTTCAGGAATATAACACGCCCTGTGGGACTGAGGGGCTGCGGACACACATCAGTTCTCTCGGAATGAGTCTGGAATGCTGGCAGGAAACCGTAATCTGTGTTCAGTGATTTCACTTCAATTCCTGTCTGCAATTTATCAAGCTTACGAAGCCAAGACTGACTAGTCTGTCGAATTGCAGAAACACACTCGAACTTTAATTTAATCCGATCTACATCACACGATATTACTTTATCAGTTTGTGTGTGGGGGCATGGGCAGGTCTGACTGTCTGTGTGGTATTTAATGCGATGATGTGCCTCTTTTTGAGGGTTTCTGAAACTACTGCACAGCTGGTGGCATATTTCTTCGAAAAACATAAGGGATGTAGTCAGGAACGCATATACACCATCATAGACATCACACAATTATGCGCACACACACCACAAACACTGATGCACAGAGAAAAACAATCACTCACACAATTACACACACAGGCCACGCACACACAGACACAGACCTGCACACACACAGAGACACAGACACAGGCACACACAGACACACAGAGGCACACACACACACACACACACACACACACACACACACACACACACACACACACACACACACACACACACACACACTCGAGAGGCAAGGTGTAAGGTCGGAGACACCGCAGTCTGCAACATGCCCATGAGTTGAAGTTCTTATACTCCTTCTGCAATAAGTAAACAAAAATGTAAGTACTGCTTTTCCTACTCAAAATCCTGTTCCGTGTCGACCTATCACTTGCTGATGCAACAATGAACTCGAGGTCAACAATCAGTTCAAATATCTCTCCGACAACTACCTGTCGAACCAGTCCGATGATTGGAAAGAGACCATTCAGACAATTAAGTGCATGCATTTGCGAAATTAAACCTTAGTTGCTTTATGTCTTCATTCTGTTGTTTTTCATCCGACGAACATCCTGGTCAGGATGAGTGGAAAATGGTAGAAGAACTGCTTTTCGTCTTTGCTTCCTTGTTGCAAAATGAACAATGAGTACACGTTCTGTACTTCGACGTCCAGTTATTGAAGGAAATGCATCATATCTGAGAGGTATTTCAGAGACCGTATACTGGGGTGAGGTTGCCAGATAATTCTCAGAACGTTCTTTCACTGCAGTTAATGAATTAAAGTTATGACAATTTGACAATCGTAATTTCAGAATGCACGTTTTTCTGCACCGATAGGAGTAAAATTTAGGATCATATTCGCGGTCAGCTCATTCTTTATTACGTTGCTCGTGTATCTCAGGTTCGATGGTGACTGGTGACAGGACAAGTGACCTTCAGAGCGCTGAATGCTGCATGGACCTTTGATCTTGGAACCATTATCGGTCAAAATGCAACAAGATGCAGAGAAGACACTCTTGTGCGGATGATGAGCAAAAGTAATCAATGTCACGCAGTTATCAGTAAAATCCGAATTCCAACTGAACGAAACAAGCCACCTCCTGCCAGATAACCACCTTTCTGGTCAATGATGTTCCCATTGCTGAATGCTGCCCCATTAACATCCAGTGGGCGTTCATTCATCTGAATCTGTATAACATTGTTAATGCTGGTGCAACATCAGGTGGTCAGAGCCTGTGAATTCTATTCCATCAACATTGACTCTCCCAGGAGACTGTCGGCCGTTTGAATAAAAATGCAGCGACAACATTGACTCAGTCCAATTCAATCAAACAACATCCCGTACGATACACACTGCTGCGACTTTCAAAGGCTTCTTTGGCAGCATTTTCGAAAGCCAATATTTCTGCAAACGATAATAACTGAGACAGTAGATGCAGTCATATCGTGAAGCTCACCTACATCCACAATACCTAAAGTGTTCGGACTACATCACTATTCTTGCATATTGATGGGACAAAACTCTGGAAGTTGCTTCCTGACATCACTCCAGCATGTGCTTGCCATAACATGAACAGGAGTGCCTCAGTGAGGGAGCTCATCACCACCGTCAAAGGGGCATTTCCTGTGAGCAGTACACATTACATTGAGCAAACCATCCAACGTAGTAATGAACGAACATACGGAGAGACAAACTCAATGTAGAGGTACACTTGGACACATGCTGCGACCTTCTCAGCTGTGCCCTACTACAGTGGACACTTCACACTTAAATAACTGCAGAGCGATGGAATATGCAACCAGAGATTGGGAGGGGAATTGTTTCCTGTTGTGATACAATGAGATGAAACACATGAGGCACTTCGAGTTTCGATCACAGTAAATATATTGGCTTTATCACTGTCTAATGAATTTAATTCTTTGATGAAAAGGATAGTTCAGCACGCTTTACACTGATGTCTGAGCTTATGGCATTAATACAGGAAGGTGTGCAGTAATTAAACAACTAGATCATAAAAGTTATTTTCTTATTAAAGTCCGGGATGCAGCCGGAAAAGAATATGCAAAGCCACATTGAATAAATCATTAATTTTGTCGATATTAAGCAACATTCCATCAGACATCAATTAATAAAAAGAATCATTTCCTTTGGTTATAATGCTCATTTCGATCTGCTAATGTCACAAAGTCAACATCACAGTAGAGTGGAGAAAATTGTTCTGAGATTCCAAAGATATTCCGTGAACCATGAAGTACGAAAGAATGTCATGTTGCAAGGGGGCGGCAGGGCAGGAACTATCAACTGTCACTCGTCTTCTTCATTTGCTCTTCTTATTTGCCCGTACCTCTGCTCTTTCTCACTCACCTCTTTTCCTTTTCCATCTCCTTCTTCCAATATTTACCAGTTAATTCCTGACCTCCTCGGATGACTCCAGCATCTGGCGAGCTCTGGTGAAGAGTGACATTCCTTGGTCCTTGTTGAGCAACTGTCCTCAGCTTGTGGCGTCTGACGATTCATCACTGCTGAAGGCGATCACATATCTCTGACAACTCCTCCTGTGATGACTCACAGGTTAGCGCAATGGTCTCTCTTCCTGCGTGGCATAGCAATCTTGCGGCCTCCAGCATCAGCCTTTTGCAAAGTCTCCCCCAAGTGTGGCGATCTCCTGGAGTGGCTTAGTGAACTCCCGAACTGACCCAACAGCCTCCTACAGCGGTCTACCAGTGTGCGTGACGACCTTCACACCTCCTGCAGCGTCTTCCTAGTCTGGGATTTCAGTGGTCCAGTTTGGAGCCAGGACCCAGTTGTCACTGGAAGCTAAGTGCCACCGTACTCTACTGTACCGAACTATTTTCTGAAATCCTGGCTATTTCATTTCTCCATTGTCTTAATCTAGTAACGAACGAGGCTGTGGTGTTTGACTATCGTATTAAAGTCGGTTCTGTAATTAGCAGCAAATACAATTTCCATTGTATGCATTGAGTTATTGTGACATAAAAGGATGTTCTCTTCCATTCCATTCTATTCTTTTCCAATTTTGCAAGCTCTGCAATTCAAATGATTGTCTGCCTTCTCCAAAATAAAATTCGCTGTTTATGCATTGACGAAGGGAGGTAAGCAGTGGGTGTCACTGGACAGACAGCTGATGTTATTTTGGAGAAAACAGAAATTCCTTAACTTGTTCAACTTGCAAAATTGCAATAGAATAGAAGAGTAACAGAGAGAGGAAGTGAAATGGACACACACACACACACTCCGATCCTTTCAAGTAATTTGGTCCAAGTTTGCCCCAGTGCAGGCAGAGCTAGTCAAAAACTGAGACAAAGACTTGACCACATACAGAAACAGAGACACAGATAAACAGAGATGTGCAGACACATATGTAAACGCATACAATAACAGCAATAGAAACATTCACAGATACACGCATATGAGGACAGAAACACAGATACTCAATGTTCCTCCGCATATTGTCAGGCAAGAAGTCGATCTTTTCAATAAAATGAAGTTCATTGACGCATGAAACTCGAGCTAATTTGTAAAACCGATCTGTGTAATAACTTGATGCTCAGAAAATCAGAAGCTTTTGATTCAATACGTTTCAACTGATTCATCCGAAACGTATGTCCCATTTATTGCAGACCTAATAACAAAAAGAAGCATTTAAATAAACAGATACAGGCACACACCGAAAAAACACACCCACCCGTCCACACACTCCCACACTCTGCCACACACACCCACACATCCACACATAAATATATATATATATATATTGAAACAGACTCACAAATATCATATAGTGGAGCGGTTTTGCTTTGAAGAGATGCTGTGTAAGCGCAAGTGTATGGGCTTTCATGCATGATGAACCGGAAAATGCTGGTTAAACAGTTCAGTGCAGTCACTGTTCCCAGAAATGCATTCACCGGTTTTCTTTTTGTTGTTTATGTAATCCCTTTAGAGTGGAAACAGACCTACAAGCCCACAACGACCCTTCGAAGAGTAATCTGTACTTAAGTTTCAGCCTGTGGCAACAAATGGCCACAAATCGATCAAAGGTGAAAGTGATGGTGAACCAGCAAAAACAGCAAGTCATTTCACAAAGCAAGGATGTGTGGACCTTTCACACAGAGATGAATCACTCCAGGATAAATCAATGTATTCTCAAAAATGTACCTAATCAATTGTTTGGGGGGCATTGTTCCAGGAAACGACTTACAGCCAAGTATTGTAACATCTTATCCTTGATATAAACAATTTCTTTGTTCCTGCATGAATGTAAAGAACTAGCCTTAATCATTGAGTATACTGAGTGCATACTTGATCATCTGATGTGACCCATATTCACTAATTGATCCTGCGATTAGAATTTATTTGGCCCAATCTATTACACATCAGAAACCAACGTGCAGAATGCCTTAACTGGTCTGTACTTGGATCGCGTCTCAGAAACATTTATTTGTAAGCTGCGCACTGCAAGCATGGCAATCCACCTGGAAAACTCCGTCACTCTGTCTCTTTTTAATAATTTTGGGTCATTTGTTTGGAACATGATTTTAAATGAAAGAGTGACTCAGTGGTTAGCTCACAGCAACAGCGTCCGAGGTTCGACCACACCATCAGACCTCTTCCCGTTTGAAGATGGCATATTCTCTCTGTATCTGTTCTGGTTTTTATCCACAGTCCACAGATGTGCAGGTCAGATGGATTTGCCGTGGTTAACCTTTCGCACAGGGACTGAGGATGTGCAGGCTTGATGGATTAGCTATAGAAACGCGATGATGGGGTGAGGGGATGTTTTCCTGTGCAGAGGTTTAATGCTGAATCGCCACTTTCGGTACTGTGGTGAATATCCAATATATTATTATCAGTGTAACAAAAAGAATTGAAACTGTAAGAGTTATTAAATATTTTCAGTTTTAAGTTCTCAATACGTACATATGTCTTTCTGTTAACCCTTGTGCCGACAATCCTCACCTGTGGACTTCTAATGTACTGCGGTCACAATGCATTACTGCACCCCACTCCCACCTCCCACCTCCACCCGCACATGGAGGAAAACAGCGGTTGCAGGACTGGGTGGAAGAAAAACATATATTTGCATCATTTTTCTTCACAGCTGGCTGGACGTTGTGGAGAAATTCGTACATTTCCTACAAAATCCCTAATGGACGTGTTTGTGAAACTGGGAGTAAGGCCTGATTCTGTATCAAGGTTTGAGCGAAATAAACGTGGTCACATCGAAAAACAGCAACTAAATGGGGCATACTGCAGCAAAGCGGCATGTATTTAGAAATAAAGACGATCGGTCGAGAATCTAAAGGAGAGTATTTGCCTGGTTATATCACCTCAAAACCTCAGGGAATGTTGACGACATTCGTTCTCAAATTCAATCCTGAGCAACAACAGCAAAAGTCAGCGATGGACATTCACTAGTTTATTTCTCAGCCCAACCAGATTCCCACTAACTGGCTTGTATTTAAACGGTATTTGCTATTTATTGTCAGCCTCTATTGATGGATATATTCCCCATGGAACCGATCCTCCTCACTAATCACACTAACACTGTCTGGTGTAAATTTCGACAAAGAGTGGCAGATAACTGATAATCTGCATATATGGTCGAAACTTCACACGAATCACCCTGACCACTCTGACTCATAGTTTGCAATTTACGTGTAACTAAACCATGCAGTTCAATGTCATGCTGCATCCACAGATGCACTTACCACTGCATCGCACTTACAAACCAGAAGCCCTTCTAACTAATCACTGCTCTCCTGTCCTGAAGGATGAACGGTGTTTTTGAAAAATCAGTTTGAAATATCAGGAACTCTCTTGATGAATGCAAAGCAATCGTCTTCGACATTTCCTTCAACAAGAAAACCGGTTAGTCTAGAAAAGCAGGCTATTGAACTGCAAACCTTGCGAAAACCAAGGTGAAATAAAGAGTTATGAAAGTAAATGGAGCAAATATAAAATGCTGACTGTCTAACTTCGGATACTTGAGTCCACGCGAATGAGAACAGGCACTGTCCAACATCTAAGTATTATCTATATTCTGGCCAAAATGTGTTATTCTTCGTCTGTCGTATCAATCTGTCTTCTTAACACCATTATATGTAGGTGCAAGATAAGGCCATACGGTGTTTCCAGACCTTTAAAACATTCATTAGAACGTGAATGACATGATCGTCCTCAAATGCACGTTCCTCCATTTTTTCAGGTTAAAACTCTATCCATCTGAACTTTGAATTTTCTTAAGGATGCAATCTCAAAAGCCTTCTGCGGGGAATATTTCCACAGATAAACTAACTTATAAGAAAATAAATTCCTCTTCATCTCTGCTTGCAATGGGTGACACCTGATCCTCACTATCAACTACAATAGTGAATTTCAAGTCATCTGCCAATTTAATTCTCATATGGTTCACATTTTCATCCAAGTTGTGAATAGACGGTTCAGATTCCAGAAATATGCGGTCCTATTGCTTAAAAATAAAGAAGAAAGTGTAAAAAGGAGACGAGGATACTTGTTTCTCCTCAAATCAGTGGGTTGTGAGTCCTTGGAAATGTCTTCATCGAAAGGCAGTCTTTGCAAACATTTTTGTTACGGCAGATGTTGGTAGATTACGGAGGATTGAGGCAATCAAAGATGACCAGATGTCAGGCACGAATGCAGATTTGAGGATAAAATTGAAATAACCATGATCTTACTGAGTGTGAATGGTTTCGGGCAGATTGGACACGAATAGTGGCCTATTCTTGTTCTGTGTCCGGGTGTTCAGATGTTTTCGGGGAGAATGTCTGCTGGCGTCTATTAGCAATACATGGTGTTTGCGACAGGGAGATACTTTAGTGTATTCTGCCAATTCACTGGACTATTCACTTCCGAATGCAAGCCATGCATAGTTGCATTTCACTCCCTGCTTGAACAATGTGGATTGCAATGAAATAAGCCCAGAACAGGTGGCTGGCCGGCAAACAATGTATTGTTGTTTGTTTGTTTCCTGCTCTATCCTGTTGTAACCACCAATTTCCTTTCCAGTCTATTAGGTGAGAACATAAGGCCACGGGAATTCACAGTGTTCCGCTCAAAGTTTCCTTCGAGTTGAAAAGAACGCTTCCTCTTTGACTCACTCCCCATCCAAACCCTCAGTGCCCCACCCACACCCATCTCTGCCATGAAGTCTGCAGAACGAACCAGTGACTGGCTTCATGCTGCAGTTTGAGTGTGTTCGAGAACAGAATCATAAAGTACAAGGTTATTGGAAATGCGTGAAATGATACTTGAATTCTACACTAGATTGCCATTTCCCCAAACGTTAGCACATGGTTTTGAATATTAGGATATTTCAAAGGGTTAGTCCAAAGGCTTCCAATGTTTGTCAGGTTAACCGCCTCAGCGCTTAACCAGGCAATGCAATGTAGATGCCCAAGACCCTCTGTTGGAAAATGTTTCTCCTCACCTCCTCTTCAAACATTCTCCCCATCAATTCCGAAATGTAGTGACACGGTATTAGCCTTTCATCTGGGGGAGCAGATGTTTTATGTTAACTCTGTCAGTTTCCCTTAAAAGGAGAAAATGAGGACTGCAGATGCTGGAGGTCAGAGGTGAGAGTGTGATGAAGGTCTTACTCCCGAAATGTCGATTCCTCTGCTCCTCGGATGCTGTCTGACCTGTTGTGCTTTTCCAGCAACACACTCTTGACCCCGTGACCCTCATAGTATTTTCACCTCCCGAGTCTCTCCCCTCCCTTATTGCTCCAAAGAAAACAAGCAGAGCATATCGAAACTCTCTGCATTTAAAAAAGTTATTCAATAAAAATAGAACAGTTCAGCACAAGACGATGCACATCTGCACAACATGTCTCTGAGAAACAATCGTCATTGTATTCTCTGACTATGCATAAATGTATATCAGCTTTGCTGTAAGTAACCATTTCCACCATCTCCCTTGGCAGTGTCATCCAGACGCCAAACACCAACTGCGAAAATGCTTTCCTCTCTATATTCCTTGAGACCTTTCCTCTTGGACGTTGGACCTAAGCACGCTCGTATTTCATATTTCAAAACTGAAGAAAAGGCGCCGACGAGATAACTTATACATGCCTCTCATAATTGTATATGCACTTCTCAGGTCGTCCCTGAGCCTCCAAAACCCTAGCAAAAACAATCTAGCATTATGCAATCTCTGATCATTGATGATATTCTGCCATCCAGATGACACTCTATTAAATCTCTTTACTCACTCTCCAGAACCTCCACACCAGAACTTTGCACTGTCCTCCACTTTGGGCATAACCCAAGGCCCGCAGAGTAGCTCGGCTTCTCCAAGCAAAATGCAATCAATGTGTGTTGTTTGTTTTCTGAACATCCTCTCTGTCGCTTTTTTTTAAGACACTGATCTGAATGTGAAATGAGATATAGACAATCAATGTTTCTCATGGTCACACAATTTTATTCACATGGCTGAGAAAACAGTGTCTGGTCTCAATGGATTAGCACAATCAAATGGAGCCTGAAATGTTGAGATGACAGATCTCTCCAGTCGGAAACTCAGTTGCTTTCCAGCGTTGACATTTCGTCTTTGATGTCAGAGAGGTAAACAACACCATCGCATAGACGGGCATTTCCCTTCTACCAACTTTGCCTTTCGTTGCTCACATTGTAGTCTACTGCAGAACCTTCCGCCCCCATCACATAAATCGATAGGAACTAGAATAAAGAATTATAAATGATAAAAGGTGCATTGATTTTACCAGTCAGACGCAATATACTTTCGATTATAGGCGGATATAATTGTTTTTTTTTTCAGATGAGCCGATCAGTGACAGGTCATATTTAAACCTGAAGTGTAAGGTGATGTACGTTGGAAGCAGGAGCAAGACAAAGGAGCACCCAGTGAAAGGCGGGTCACTAGGAAGATGAGAGGGGCACAGGGATATTGATCTGCTTGTCCACAAATCCCTGAATGTGGTAGGAGTGAATAATAGGGAAGAGAAAGATGCAAAGGAGCATCTTGGCTTTATCAAACGTCTCATATATTTTAAGAGCAAGGAGGTTATTTTGCGGCTATACAGGACTTTGATGAGACGCCGTGTGGAGCACTGGACGGAGTCCTGTTCTCCACTGAAAAGCTGTGGTTGGACTGTAGAGGATGCAGAGGATATTCACTAAGACATAGCCTGCAATGACGCAATTACCTTTTGAAAAGATGTTGACCAGCTCGAGATCTTTCCTATTGTGAATGGAGGGTTGAGATGGTGTCTGTATGATGTCTTTAAGATAATGAATGGTATGAAAAGGTTGAATAGAAAGCAGTGGCGAAGTCAAAGGGCTAATACAAGGGGGGGGGCATGATTTTCATGTAAACGTCACGATGTTTAGAACAGATTTAAGGGTAAACGGTTTGACACAAAAGGAAGTGAGTTCCTGCAATGTATTGTCTGGTCGGATATTTGATGCAGGAAATCTCAAAACCTTTTCAGAAACAGTGTGATGGGTGCGTTGAATTTACTGCCTTCAGTTGTAATTGAACGAAATATTTAAGGGACACTTTAGCGAATCTTGGATACACACATGTGAGATACTGCAACGATGTATGTTGTTTAGACTGATAGGAGAGTAGAATAAAAGGTCGGCGCACATTCGAGGGCCGAAGTATCGGTACTGCGCTGTGCTGACCTGCTCTATGTTTTATGTTCTAAGACGTGGATGAACACTTGCAGAATTTTTTTCAATTCGGTCTATATGCCAGACCTTGGTTAATGGCGCTGTTGTAGATTTCAAAGTGCTGTTTCATGGTTTAGACAGGAAGGAGTGCAGGATCTCTGCGAGGCTCCGATTCTATGATCGAACGCTCAATCACACACAAACCCCCACCCTTCAGCCAATGCCCCTGGTTCACTACCCTCTGAGGTAATAAATGTCTTCACATTTAAGTGTTTAAGTGGTGGCACCTCATTAAGTAATGATGCCCTTTGTTCTGAAACTTTCCAATTAGGGGTACTAACAGCTCTTCAGCAACGCTGTCAAATCCACTTATAATATTAGATATTTCAATAAGTTCTCATTCCTCTGCACCGCACTCAGCGCAGGCCCAACATAATCAACGTCTCATAACAAAACAATCCCTCCACAAATGATTACAGCTGAATTAACTCTCAATGGACTGCCCCCAAATACAGTTTGCATTTCCTTCACTAAGGGAACAAAAAATGTTCACACTATTCTAGCTGTGTTTTAACAGGAGCATTGGAGACTTTTAGAAAACCTCCTGACTTTTATCCTACAATCTCTTTGAATTGTGCCATGAATAGGTCACAAATTTGATTAGGTGTGCAAGATGATTAGTGGTTTAGATAGGGTTGACAGTGAGAACCTTTTTTCCGTGTATGGAGTCAGCAGTTACTAGGCGACACAGCTTTAAATTAAGGGAAGGTTGGTATAGGACAGATGTTAGGGGTAGATTCTTTACTCAGCGGGTTGTGAGTTCATGGAATGCCCTGCCAGTATCAGTGGTGGACTATCCCTCTTTATGGTCATTCAAGCGGGCATTGGATAAGCATATGGAGGTTATTGGGCTCGTGGAGGTTCGGTAGACTTCGGTCGGCGCCCAATTCGAGGGCCGAAGGGCTGTACTGCACTGTATTTTTCTATGTTCTATGTTCTATGTTTGGCGAAGCTGCATCGGAATCAGCCTCTTCAGAGAAGTTATTGTTCACTCGTGGATACAGTAAGACCAGAACAAAGATCTTCCCAAGCTCAGAGATAGGGACACTGTGTGTGTACCACAAGAACTCACTGTTACTGGAGTGCAGTAAGACGATGGGAGGCCTGACGTGGCAGGGAACAGCTCCACGGCCAATAATGTTTGCAATTAGAAATAATGCATGCGCACAATAGCCTGGGAATTCCAGTCAGTAATTTTCTGAGTGGAATAATGTTTCTTTTCCATAATTATGGAAACTGTATGGGCAGGTGGAAGGAACACACATGATCCAACCGAACAGAAACAAAAACTTAAAGACCACAATGGCCATTGTTCCAACCTGTGGTTCCTCTGTTTGCCGACGGGAGATGCACAAACCTCTACATGCAAGGTCAACAAATGTACATACCAATAGTATTAGCTTCCATTAACACCACAGCTCCAAGCAGCAACACCAGTGTCATCCACATCTCTGTTGTGTTTCTGAGAGGGAGAATGTTAAGATTCGATCAAAGTTCC
Organism: Chiloscyllium punctatum; assembly: GCF_047496795.1. Classification (NCBI taxonomy): domain Eukaryota; kingdom Metazoa; phylum Chordata; class Chondrichthyes; order Orectolobiformes; family Hemiscylliidae; genus Chiloscyllium; species Chiloscyllium punctatum. Next base: position 29,684,548 of record NC_092789.1, on the reverse strand, counting down.
ACTTCTTATGAGCTCATAGATTACTGTGGTATGATTAATTATTGACACAATAGCGACTGGCTGCCCTTCAAGTTCTATTAAGTTGTAGCTTACTAACTGAGACTGACGACAGCTCGAATCTACGATTAAATGGACCATAAACGGAACAGAGTCACTGACCTCACCATTGAATGAAATGACAGCGATCAAAAATCTGTTCTTCTTAGGAAAAGGAGGTGGTTATTCAACCAGTCGACCCCTGTCAGATACTCAACAAGATCGTGGCTGATATGTGGATAACTACATTTGCCTGCCCTGAGCACATATCCTTGATACCCTTGGTAAATTTTATAAGCATGTCTCTTTCAGTTATAAATTTAAAACTTGCAATAGCATCGACTGCTGTTTGAGGAAGAGAGTCCCAAATCTAGAATACTCTTTGTCTGCAGAATTGTTCTCTAACATCTCTCCTGAATGGCCTGGCCCTGACTCTTAGTCTCCCACGTGGACGTTACTGGCTGAGCCCAATAATTAGCGTTAACCTTCTAAATCCTAGAGTAGAAAGGCCCAATTGCTCTCGTCTCTCCTCAGTGTGTAAACAAACAAAATTCAAGCATTGTCATTGTAAACGTGCACTGAATGCCGTCTAGGATCAAAACCTCCTACGTAACGTATGGTGCTAGGCTTTTCGAACGGTACTTTCAGAGAGCAACGGACTTGGATCCAAGATGCATCTCTGTACTCTCTTCTCAATACTTTTTGATGTTATGGGCCCTATATTTACCATCCTTACATTTCCAGAATCTCACCACCTATTGAGCAAGATATCAAATTCCTAGTCCCCTCTAATCGTTTGCCCTTTACTGTAGATCTATATCCTCTGTCTTTGATCCGACTATAAGGTGGAACAGTTGTAGCTGCGACCTGTCAATTGTTTTCTTCTTTTATAGACCACTATCATGTCATCTCTCAAGATACTTTATTCTGTGAAAACATATTCAGTCCTTTCAAGCTCTGTTCACCCCAGAAACTCTTAAATTCACTCAACACCACAGCTAATCTGCTCTATCAACCACAACCTGGTCCCCACCTTCACATTACGCCGCGGTTTTATAACACCCCTCCTAAAACGTGGATTCCCGAACTGCGCCCTCCACTCTGCCTGGAACCTGAGCAATGTTTCATGCAGTTCCACCAGAACGGTTCTCAGCGGCATCATGACTGATTCAGATCTTGAGTGAACTGAACGACAGTTGGTGCCTCTTGCAGAGAACTGAAAAGCTACGCAGACGTTATGCAAGACACGTTCGACTTGGAGAACTGTCTCTTCTCCAGACTGACAGTAGCTGAGGGGTGGAGCACACTCTTGCTTGAATCTTTGCTTGAATGTACCTTTTTGCTGAGAGGGTTTTATGGGATGTTGCAGTAAATCGAATCATATCTTTGTTAAGTTGCATGTTCGTATCAGTTTGGTCTTCAAATAGTTAAGTCATTCTGAATTTTGTTTTGTTTTGTTTGTGTCGAAATAAATTCTGTATTGTTCACAACTTAGTGCATTGACCAACCGTGATGCTCCTGGAGCAAACGTCTATAAATCAATTCGAAAAGGTGAAGCAAAACTGTTGTCTCCTGCTTTCTATTTATATCTTATTTATACAGATATAAATAGAAAGTTTGAGACAACAGCTTCGCTTCATTTGAAGGTCACCACTGATGATGCTACCTAGCCAGGTAATGAAACGTCTGGATATCAAAGCTACAGCTCAGCGAGCAAACCTACACCCTCAACCGCAACCTGAGCTACAAACCTTCACAAATCTTGCAAAACGAAGAATGTGTTACTTGTGACACAAGGATCAAGAACCAAAGATTCTGAATTGGGCATTACTTACATTATCTTGGACAATGAGAAATTTTCAAAAAGACTGGGATACATTGAGTAGCCTTGCAGAGGAAAACCGAAATGACCTGAAAGAGTAAGTGATGCTGTATGGCAAGATATGTGGAGTTGAGCTGTGGAGAACTCATCTGATTATGCATGATGTAGAGATAGGAAATGCTCTTACAATTAAGCAGCATCCTTATCTACTTATTCCATTAAAATTGACACAGGTTCATAAAGATATTAAAAACATGCTCTAAGACAGCACATAGGATGTGAGTTGCCCTTACCGCAGCTCATCCATTGCAATGTTGCTAAACCCAATTCATACCCAGCCGTTAGGTGTAAACAATTGCAAAACCACTGCAAGTACAAAATGTGATTCTTCGCTGATTCCGCAATAGAGCTTTGCATTGAAAAGGTCAGAAACGCTAGGTATATTTCTGACTCAGAATATATTCAGAGGATGCTGACGGGTGCGTTTTATCTGAAAAAGTGAAGACAAATTTCATTTTTCAAACAATGAATGAACTGTAGCAATTTAATTCATGCTATTTGATATGAAAAATGTGGCATCACATTTCAGTGACACAGCAATAGAGTCTTTACACAACTGCGTGGTGTACATTGAAGAACTTTTTTTTGTCACCCATGCAATAGAAATTTTCAGAATTTATTGAAATTATTCGTTTGACTTTCCAAGGCAAGCTAGTTGACAAAGCTGAGTCAGAATGAATTCCTGAAAGTCCAAGTTATTATCCTGGGCCGTGTTATTGGATATGCGCAAATGCCCCAAGGAATGTGAAAACAAGAGTAAGTGTGGAGTTCCCCATGCGGCGATGAAGAGAGTCGTATTATATTTCCTCAGATTTAGTGGGTTTTATTGGAAATTCAGACCAAATGTTAGAAGAGTGCCTGTTTCAGTCCCTGTTTAATATCTGTCTTGCCTGTGATGGTTCTAAAACAGTCTCCATGCTCTCATATAGTGAGGTCATCAATTATACAAGCTGTGAGGATGGGACGCATCATAGCAAGACAGAAATTGAGGAAGCAATATCACAGGTCAGGATGCTCAAGAAGAATGTTGGGAGGCAAAGAGTTACAGAGGATGCGAGTCACAGTGGTGGGAATGTTGATGGTGCTTTGAAGGCAGCAGCACGGATATAGAAAATTCATGAGATGATATTTGGATATTGTCAGATTGCAAGTAATATATGATGTAGCTGTACATATTATTGCGTTAGGTCCAGAGGGAGATTTGTGTGCTGTTCCATGCCACTTACTCCTCACTTTATGTTTATACACTGTCTTCTCATATATGTCTTCCATATGGAAGATAATCTCACAATCTTATCCATCAATAACTCTCTTAATTTTGTACATCACAAGCAGACCCACAACGGCATCATGTGCCTCAAGGGGAACAAAGACGGACTGCCCAGTCTTTCCTCATAACTGAGATATGTATTTGCAACATCGTGGTGAATCTTCCCACACACATCCCGATGCAACCACATCCACTACAATGTGGCGAACAGAAATAAACACAGTATTCTATCTGTGAAAGAATCAATAGTTGAAAATGTTGCAAAAGGAATTTAATGCTTCGATGTTCCTCACATTGGCTAAAGAAATCAAGCTCCTGTACAGCTTCTTCATCATCATAGAATCCCCCCATTTTCCGTGAACGACCCCATTAGCCCTCCGACGTGTATCCCAACCAGAGTAATTCTTCTGCGCTATTGCAAAACGGTTCCTCTACCTAATGTGTCTCACCAACACAACTCTGAACACGACGGCTGATTCAGCTTGGCCAGTTCACCTAACCACGCTGTCGAACCTTGTTGACATATGAATGGATTTTTGCCTCATACACTATTATCTCTTTGTTCGTCGGTGGTCCCTGGCGACTTTCCATTCGTTGTTCCCATCCTTCCCTTATTAAACACCAAAAAACTAATCACATTGCGCCTTTAGGGATTAATTTCATCTGCCATTGCTGTGCCCAATTTAGTTACTGATCAATACCAGACAGTCTGCTGAAGCGATCCATGTCACTTTCAACACAATACCAAATTTCAAGTCATCTGCGAACTCACCAATTATGCATTCTACATTCATACCCAAGTTGTGATTGTGCAGTTCAAAATAGGGAAATTGGGAAATATTTTGAAAGTAACGCAGCTTCTATTTGTAACGCGTTTCAGGAAACGTATTTTCTTCTGTCACTTCATCAAGTGGTCGCGAATGGAGGAAATTTAAATTGTTAGGTGCACTCTTGTTAACCAGGTGATTAATAAATAATCGGAGAATTGTAGGATTTCAGAGTTGAGGAGTAAGTTGGAAAGGTATTGAATTTATTGCTTGTGACAGTGTGTTGGTGAACGAGTCACCACGAAGCACTCAGTTGCCTATTCTTTACCTTGTGTGGTTGGGTGACTTCAGGGAGAGAGATTAGTGGCCTCTCGTACTGATACATGGTGTCTGTAACAGGGAGATCCTTTATGTGTGTTTTGCCATCTTAAAGGTTTCTTCACCTTGTGATGCAAGCCAAACCTGGTCGATACTTCCCCCTTGCGTTTGAAGAACGCAGCCAAGAAATCATGAAACTGGATATGTCTTGGTGTTCGAAGAGCGAGCAGCACACATTTTGTCTCCTGCTCTATTCCCAGATTGTCCAGAAACACTCCACAGTCAGTCCGTTCAGCCACGGCGTCTAACCATTCGAGAGCCATCCGAGGGTCATTGTCGTTAAGACGGCCGGAATCGTCTAGAAAGCTGGCATTCTCCGTGCTTTGCTGTAAAAGGTCATCCTGCCGTCTGGATTCAAGACCAGGGAGCCGATGTCGTCCCGCAGCACAAGGAGCTGCTGACCAGTGCCGCGATTTCTTTTTTCAGCAAGTAGAAGAAGTAGAAACTGCCGGTCAATTCCTGGAGAAGCTGTATCATCGATCTAATGAACGCGTTGTTATGACACGTGGAAATGCTCCATCCTGATTTAAACCCAACGCCACAGAAATGTTTCACACCGTGCTGTAATCTGAAAATTCGACTGTCAAAGAACTATCCCAAACGTTACCATGGAATGAAAAAAAATTACAATTTTAATATTTAAAGTGTAACACAGAATAATTAACTGGAAACTACTTACAACCCCTTTCTCGAAAGGATCTTTTACTTTCCCGTTGATAACACTGGTCCGATATAACTACCTGATTCAGCATTAGAGAAAAATTCAAATGTCAAAACCAGGCACCTATCCAATATTCCCTTCGTTTCTTCCTCTGTAGATTTGTTCTTCAGGGTCAGTATCAATCACTTTCGCTATGGAAAGGTACCTGCCAGACACTTCTTACTGGCAGCCATTATCTGTTGGGCTTTTTGCAGTTCTCCTCCAACTCTTCATTTTGTTTCGGTGTTTTACATCAAGGCATGGATCGTTTCAGTGCTGTCATCACTGTCAAAAACGACAATTCAACTCGAAAGGAGTTTGGTATTTTGCAGCATAATTTAATCTGATTGACCAAATTTGCACTTGTTTCTGTTGTCTTCACGCAACCCAGCTACTCCAACTGTTCGACCAAATGTTTCACTTTTACCTTGCTCAGAACACTTGATGCGGTGCCAGGTAACCTTGCTCACCTTTAACGTTCTTAAAGGTACAGTACCGTTTACACCTTCATAACACCTCAGTCCTTAAGAAACAATGAACCATCACAATGAAAAGATGTCACTTTTGTAGCATGCAAAAAGATTACCAATCATACAGATAACTTCAACTAAAGTTCGCCTTAACCTCTTCCCATATACTGCGGGATATGAACCATTCAATAAAAAAAATCTTAGCTAAACTTTATCAATCAAATCCACAATAACGCACCTGCGATTACATTCATACGACCCGCAAGATTTACGATTTTTAAGTTGAAACTCTGCAACCTAAGCTTGCAAAGGAATTGTCGCATATTCTTGTATTGACAGCTTTTTAAGAATGCAAGAGGATTGTTTGCTGTTTACGCAACCGTCTTGGACAAATTGTTCGTGTCATACATATTAAAATATGTAAGGCCAGTCTGAAACTCAATAGCTCCTCTCAATCGCAGAGTATTTCCACTGCTGGATGTTGCACTTCCTCAAAAGGTAACCAACTGGCAGTTCAATCCCATCCTCATCTTGCGGTCGCAGTCCAGCTCCAACTCCGATGTCAGTAGCGTCAATGCCGACGATAAAAGGCATTGAAAAGCTTGGTGCAGGTAAAACTGGTTTGGTGATTGACAATGCTTTCAAATGCTCGAATGCCTGCTGGCATTTTTTCTGTCTATTGGAACTTCGTTTTCTTCTTCAGAAAATCGGTTAACTGTGCCACTACACTTCTGATGTTTGGAACAAACATCTGATAGAATACGCTAATTCTCAGAATTGAAGCTTTCTTCGAGGTTTGTCATGGAAACTCCCCCATGGCCTTCGTGGTAACTATCCGTGGGGTCAACCTTCCATGACTGATGTTATTTCTCAAGAACGCCACCTCCGCTTTAACGAATTCATATTTGTTTAAGTTTATCATGAATTTTGCTTCTGGTCGTCATTCAAAGTGCTCTCCAACTGTAACATGAGACTCTGCCAGAACTTACTAAAGATCACAACATCATCCACATGGACTGCACAGTTTGCTAACCCGGCCACAATTCCATTAATGAGTCTTTGGAATGTACTGGTGGATTCTTCATTCCACAGATCATCAAGTTTAACTTATGTAGTTCTTTTGGTGTTACAAATGCAGGTACCTGCCAATAACTACGGAATACTTTCACCTTGTGAATGAAACTGGCCTATTAATTTTCTCGATACAGTCCTCCAATTGAGAAATTGGATTTGAGTCTGGTCTTGCAAC